>NC_090450.1:681093917-681816417 GCF_031143425.1 Pleurodeles waltl | reverse complement strand
TCTAAAGCAAGCCGATTTTGAAGAGTCATAGCTCTTTCTGTAGCAAGTTCAGCATCCATCAGGATTATAGCTCCTGAGAACTTTGTCAAAATGTTATCCACAATAGTAGACAACTTTTGTATTGAATTCAATATGACTCCTACTGAAGGAATCATTGCTCCAAATATATCTCCTACCACACCAGAAGCTGTCTCCCTTTTCTGAACATGATGTGATTCAGACAGCTTTGGAAAATTCTTTAAGTCGTCCAATTGATAAATCTTTGGAAATACTATTCCCAAATAACATCTCCCATACCATCCCTTTGGAAGATGATAATAGGCGTTAAGTCCACAAATATAATATACCCCTGGAATAACTGGGTCTAGGCCATTCAACATGAATGTCCATTTAGCTTGAAACAAAAACGTATGTTTACATTCACTCGTTCCCACAAAGATTGTGTCAAAATATGATTTAGGTCTATATATACAAAGCCTCCCTACGTGTATTGCATATAAAGCTAGTTTCCCTTGTGTCTTTATCGCGGCAAAAGCATAGTTATCTACAGATGTCCTTTTGTGTAATTCCCTTTTTAATTTCTCCTTCTCCACCTTCCTCCTATCGTCAGTGTGATCTAAAAAACTTTTCTCTATCGGTGAAAGCAAGCATGTAAGGCTTTTTCTGTGAGCGTAAGCTGTGTGAAAAGGTGACAATGGCTCAAAGAAACCCCTAACTAATTTTATATAATAATCTCTTGCTACTTTACTCAGGTACTCAATTATAGGGACATATGCAAATACAACATCATGATTGGAATAAAAGTAGTGAATATACTCCTGGCCATTAAATCTGGTCATTAATAAACTACATGAAATTCCATACGTAAGAGGCATGCTATGATATGTCACTCCTTCTTTTACTGAGGTAGGTATTTGTGTGCACACATGGCAATCTTTCGCATCCATTGTCTCAACATACTCATTCTGCAAGCGATAGAAAACGTTAGAGGATAATTCTTTCTTTTCGTGTAAGTATTTCTCATCTTGTTCGAGCTTCTGCAAAGGAGTTAATTCAGTAGTAGGTTTAGAAGTAGAAGCACCATTTGCGTCTCTTTCATTCTCTCCATGCATTCCAAGAACTATTGCTATAACTCTTAGTATACATGCAGTTATTAGACCTATACACACGTATTTACAACATTTCATTTTGTGTCATTTTGTAGTGTAGCCTTTCATGATCTATATAGAATCAGAAAGTTGAAGACACTTTATCAAATCCAATTTGCAGATATATATAAAGCTGAACGAGCTCAATGTTCACACAGTTTTCTTTAGCAGCTTAGTCTCTTATCGGTTTAGTAGCTTTGTCTCATGATCGGTTTCAAAGTCAATCAAGTTGTCAATGTCTTCCTCGGTAATGTTTCATTGAATTTCACTTTTCAGGTATCAAAATGTCGTTCTGCTTCTTCGTTCTCAAGACTGAGAGATAGGAATTCGTCTGACCAATTGTTAGTGGCTATGTATGCCCACTCCGGACCAGAATATCTTCTGCTCGGTATTCTTTTCCTTTTCAATTTTGCATCTCCTTTTGATTCTCTCTTGCTGCTGCTTGTTCTTTGGCTGTGTCTTTTTCTTTACTTGGTGATGTTATTGCGGCAGACACTTCTTTACTTTTCTCCTTCAACATTGGCCCTTCACTTTCGTTTAATATTTCTTTAGTCCTTAATTTCACTGGCGATATGCTTTGTCTCCGTTTCGCACTGTTTTCACTTGATGGACCTGCAACCGGTTCTGGAAGAGTTTGAACAATTTCACTCTGTCCTGTCTTGTCTTCTCCCCCTAGGAGGTCAATCAGGTTTTCTTTTTCTTTTCCTGTATCGTCTGCTTCTGGGAAAGCCCTCCTCTGATCAGGCTCTCCTGCTCCTTCACCTGTCGCAGGCTCTTTGTCACCTTCGGGATCTTCGTCACTTCCTGAGGCTTCTCCTCGGTTCTCCTCAAATGGATCAGCTGTTTCTTCCTCAGAAAATATTTCCCCTTCCTCTATTTCTGCTTGTTCGCCTCCACGTTCTCTTTGTCCTGTCTCGGTGCCTGGTACTCTCTTGTCAGTCGCAGGTGATTTCAGCGCTTCAACTTCCTCTTCTGTGGGGCACGTCACCCTTTTCGTGTGACTGGTATGAATCCAGTTGGAAACTCCCGCACATTTCACAGCAGTGGTAGTTGTCAGAATCACTTGGAAAGGTCCTTTCCAACAGGGTTCCAGATACAACTTCCTCACGTGTTTCTTTACCACGACCCAGTCACCTGCTTTCAGGGTGTATCCTGGACCTTGGATCGGTGGCAAGGTGGTTGCCTCCACCTGGTGAGAAAAAGAGCAGACCACATCAGCTAGACCTTTGCAGTAGTCCAATACCATATCATCGGTAATATTTACAAGTGCATTTGCAGGGACTGCTGGGAGTCTCATGGCTCTGCCCATGAGGATCTCATGCGGCGATAGTCCAGTCTTTCTATCAGGTGTGTTTCTCATTGACATTAACACCAAAGGCAATGCGTCAGGCCATTTCAAGTTTGTGGATGCACATATTTTCGCCATTCTTGATTTCAGCATGCCATTCATTTGCTCCACTATTCCTGATGCTTCAGGGCGGTAGCTACAATGCAATGTTTGTTCAATGTTCAATGCTGCACACAGTAATTTGATTACTTCATTATTGAAGTGACTTCCCCTATCTGATTCTAAAGAGATCGGGAATCCGAAACGTGGTATTAGTTTTCTCAGGAGTAGTTTTGCAACTGTGAGACTGTCATTTCTGCGTGTAGGGTATGCTTCGATCCAATGACTAAAAATACACACAATCACCAACACATACTTCAAGCCTGCATGCACAGGCATCTCAATGAAATCCATTTGCATCCTGCTGAATGGTCCACCTGCTCTTCCAATGTGGCTCAAATTCACTACTGTCCCCTTCCCTGCGTTCATTTGTTGGCAAATGACGCAACGATGGCCAACTGCTTCAGCAACTTGACGGAATTTGGGATTGAACCAATCAATTTTGAATAATCTAAACATGGCATCCCTTCCAAGGTGGGCTTGTCCATGATACAACCTGGCCAATTGCGTTAAAAGACTGTCTGGTAGAACCAATCTCCCTTCACTTGAAACCCACAAATCATCTGGTTTCTTTATGCATTGTAGTTTGCTCCACGAGAGCTTCTCATCCTTACTGACATTATTCTGTAGGAATTTCAATTCTTCGATTGTATCTACAACCTTTAGAGCAAAGGCTTCACTTGGTTCAAGTTCTGCCTCATTTATCAATTTTCATTCGTCTCTGAGCAATATACAGTTCAATGCGCAAAACCTTGCGACTTGATCTGCATATCCGTTTCCCAAAGAAACGAAGTCTTGTGATTTCGAGTGTGCACTGCATTTTACCACTGCTACTTCCCCTGGTAACTGGATGGCGTGTAACAATTCTCTTATTCTTTCACCATTCTTTACTGGTGATCCTGAAGAGGTCATGAAGCCTCTCTGTGACCACAATTGTCCAAAATCATGCACTATTCCAAATCCGTACTGACTGTCAGTGTAAATGGTGACTTTCATTAATGCGGAAAGTTGGCAAGCTCTAGTGAGGGCTACTAGTTCTGCTACCTGTGCAGAGTAAACTCCTTGAAGCCAAGATGCTTCCAGAACACCTGTTATTATACATACAGCATATCCTGCTTTCAATATTCCTAGTGCATCTCTTAAACATAAACCATCAACAAAAATAATTTGATCATTTTCTTCCAATCGGCTGTCTTTGATATCAGGTCTTAGTTTTGTACAAAATTCAGTCACCTGAAGACAGTCATGCTCGATGTCTTCAGCGTTCTCATTTTCGACATTTTCACTGGGAAACAAGGTTGCTGGATTCAACGTAGTGCACCTTTTCAGCTGCACATTAGGTGATCCCAAAATGATGGTCTCGTACCTTGTAAGCTTAGCACCGGTCATGTGCTGTGTTCGGGAACGTGTCAAAAGTATCTCGACTGAGTGAGGGACCATGACTGTTAAAGGATGTCCCATCACTATTCCTTCACTCTGATTTAAGCTGATACCAACTGCTGCTACGGCACCAAGCACCCTGGCAGTGCTGCTGCGACCGGATCCAAAGTAGCTGAAAAATATGCTACTGGTCTGTTTACGCCACCATGGGCTTGAGTCAAGACGGAAAAGGAACATGCATCACGTTCATGACAAAACAAGGTGAAAGGCTTTGTGTAATCAGGCATACCTAAAGCTGGAGCTCTGCACATGCATTCCTTTAATTCAATAAAAGCATCCATTTCATCTCTTTTCAACACTCTTTCATCCAGCGCATCTTTCTGGGTCAGTTTCAGTAAAGGTTTGGCTATAGTTGAGAAATTAGGAATCCATTGGCGACAGTAGCTTACCATTCCCAAAAACTTTCTCACCTCTTTTCTCGTTTTGGGTGGACTCATTTGAAGTACACTTGTTATTCTTTCTTTCATGATTCTTCTCCACCCTTTTTCTATTTGGTGACCCAAATATTTCACTTTCTTCTGGCAGAATTGTAATTTCGAAGGGGACACTTTGGGGGTCATTCTGACCCTGGCGGCCGGTGGCCGCCAGGGCCACCGACCACGGGAGTACCGCCAACAGGCTGGCGGTGCTCCCACGAGCATTCTGACCGCGGCGGTTCAGCCGCGGTCAGAAGCGGCAAGTCGGCGGGCTTCCGCCGACTTACCGCTGCTCGGGGGAATCCTTCATGGCGGCGGAGCGCGCTCCGCCGCCATGAGGATTCTGACCCCCCCTACCGCCATCCTGTTCATGGCGGGAAAGCCGCCATGAACAGGATGGCGGTAGGGGGGGTCGCGGGGCCCCTGGGGGCCCCTGCCGTGCCCATGCCAATGGCATGGGCACGGCAGGGGCCCCCGTAAGAGGGCCCCGCAAAGTATTTCAGTGTCTGCCTTGCAGACACTGAAATACGCGACGGGTGCCACTGCACCCGTCGCACCTTCCCACTCCGCCGGCTCGATTACGAGCCGGCATCCTCGTGGGAAGGGAGTTTTTCCCTGGGCTGGCGGGCGGTCTTTTGGAGACCGCCCGCCAGCCCAGGGAAAAACTCATAATACCCTCCGCGGTCTTCTGACCGCGGAGCGGTATAATGGGGGCGGAATTCTGGCGGGCGGCCTCCGCCGCCCGCCAGAATCAGAATCACCCCCTTTGTGTCCATTTCTTCCCAAATGGTTCAACAGAGCAATAGTGTCAATCATACAGTCATTTTCTGTCTTGGATGCGATCAGTAAATCGTCAATATACTGTACCAAGGTTGATTCAAAGGGTAATTCCAATGATTCCAAATCTTTCTTCAGAATCTGATTGAAAATTGATGGTGACTCCGAAAACCCTTGAGGAATTCAACACCAACTGTAGACTCTGTCCAGGAATTTGAAACAAAAGAGAAATTGGCTGTCCTCATGAAGAGGCACAGAAAAGAACGCTTGTGACAAGTCGATGACTGAGAACCACTCCGCATCACATGGAATTTGAAACATTATCACAGCTGGATTTGGCACCACGGGACAGCATTTGACTATTATGTCATTTATTTTTCTCAAATCTTGAACAATTCGGACTTTTCTACTCGGTTTTATTAATCCCATGATTGGTGAATTACATGGACTACTTAGCACTTCTTTCAGTACTCCCTGTTTCACAAACTCATCAATGAGTTGGGCGACTTTCATGAGAGTGTCCTGCGACATATGGTATTGCGGAGTCTGAGGAAAATTTACATTGGGTTTTACAGTCACTTTCACTGGTTCTGCTCCTTTAACCAATCCTACTTCTTTCCCTGTCATATCCCACACTTGCTTTTTGACTGTTTCCTGCAACTCAGCAGGAATATCTGCTTCAGTGAGCATTGGATAAAGAGTAATCAGGGGATACTCTTCATCCACAGTTTCCACTCCGTCCCCTCCTAAACTGTCCTCTTCTTCCTCATCACTGTTTGTCTGAATTTTTATTCCATTATTTGAACACATAATCGAGCATCCCAATTTACACAATAAATCTCTCCCTAATAGTGATATCGGGTTTGAGTCACATACCACAAATTTATGTGACCCTTGATAGTTACCAATTCTGACTTGTACTGGATCTGTGATTGGGTTTGTCAGATACCTATTTGCTACTCCCACTACTTGAATGGTTCTCCCAGAAAGTGGCAAATTTGATACTTCGATACTTCTGACTGTAGAGCGTGTAGCTCCGGGGTCAACCAAGAATGAAACGCTGTGACCCATAACTCTCCCTTCCACATACGGACCCTTTTGGTCAACTTCCAAAGATGCTGCAAGCATACAATTTCCCTCCTCATCTGAACTTCCACTCTCCCACACATCGTTTATTCCATTTTCACTGTGTAACAGGAATTGGTGTACTGTGTCGTTTTGATTCAGTCCTTGACCCGTGACCTGTTGAGGAAGCATTACTTGTTGCTGATTCATTGGTGCTAAGGGTATTTGCATTTGCTGATTAGGTACCATAGGAAACTGCTGTTGCATTGGCTGCAACTGTGCCATCTGTACATGGGGCATTTGCACCTGCTGTGGTTGTACGGGTTGTAAACCCTGCATCTGATTCACATTATTTTGAAAATTTTGATTTGGACCTCTCATTTTCGGCCCTCTCATATTCTGAAATGAATTGACATCATTGCTTTGCTGACCTACACCTTCCTGCACCAACATTGGGCACTCCCGTTTCCAATGCCCAACGATTCCGCACGTGTGACATGGCATCACCTTCTTCATTGCCTGTATACCATTTGGAATCACAACCGTATTTAAATCAGGACCATTATTCACAAAACCTCCTCGGCCTCTGCCTCTCATCTGTGGCTGAAACATAGCATTTCCCTGCTGTTGCTGCTGCGGCAACTGTTGTTGAAAACCTTGCAAACCTTGCAAACCTGTCTGAGCTGCTCTAAGCTGCATCAATATCACCTTTTCCTTCAACTTTTTCTGTTTCGTCTCAATCTCATCACTGCAGTATTTTGCATAATTCAACACCTCATCGATCAACTTTGACTGCCAACAAATCAAATGCATTTTAATCATCTGGCTAATCTCGGGTCTCAACCCTTCCACAAATCTGAACACAAAATGGAGCATGTCCTTCGCCTCAATCGTCTCCGTGCCACTGTAATTTTTAAATGCTTTCAACAATCTCTCTTAGTACCCATGTATTGACTCTTTAACTTCTTGTGCTGTTCTGTCAATTCTCTGCCAATCCACATTTTTTGACGCAACCTTTGTTTTCAAATGCTCAATCACCTTATGGTATAAACTCATTACCGTAGGCAATGGTGCACCTGTGTCTCTATCTCTTTCTGATTCACTTGTTGGCCAACCTACAACCCTTTTACAATCTTCCCACAAATCTGCCGGAACCACAATTTCGAATAAAGTATTCAGGTCTTCCCAAAGACATTTTGCGAGTTTCACAAATCTATCTGTTTGTTGATACCATTCGATCGGTTTCTCTCTTAATTTAGGGAAGTCATCTGTAAAGGATTGAATATCACACCTGTGCCATGGTACGTGGGCAAGCTTTCCCCCTGCTGTTTCTCTCATTGGTAACATGGTTATCAAATCATAATTCTGTTGTACTTTCTCATTCCGGTCTGGGGTACTCTCTTTCTTCTTGTCCTTTTTCTTAACCCACCTGCTCTCCCATTTGTCTAAACATCTCCAGACCTGCGCGCTTTGCAGTATCTCTTTAAGGTGTGTTTTCCTCCCTGCAGATCTCATGTGTTCAAAATCTTTTGTCTCAAAGTCTAACTTGTAACTTCTGCTCAAGTGTTTGGTTTTACCTATGTCGACTTTGTTTCTGTCTGCAATTTCTTGTAACTTCTTATGTATGCTGCTTACTTCTCTTGTAATTCAAGGGCACATGTTCCTCAGCTCTTCTTCTGTGTATGATTCTAACCTGTTCAAACCCATCGTTCCCTCTACTAGTTCGTCTGCTTCCATGCCCAATCTTATTTTATTCAAATACTCTTCTCCCTTCCCACTGTGTGTACTCTGTTGGGAGTTCAGGCTGTTCAACCATTGTGTTAACTGTTGCGCGTTCAGTCCCATCAATGTAGCACTTACATCGTCCACTACTGATGGTTTCTGTAACGTTTCTGTTTTTGAAGTTAGCCGTACTATTAGTGGTGGATTTGACCTTACCACAGTTGACGGAGCACAAATTGGAATTGGACTGAATTCCAACAAGGACCCAGATCTATTTGGCAGTGTTCCTACCGGAGTTGTTTCTGGAGTGTTTTCTATGCATCTCCTTCCTGTCTCATTTTGTGTCATTACCCCTTGGTCGCATACATTCGGCTTTGCCTGTATATACAATGGTACTGGCGGACCTACAGTGATGGGCAGAGATATTGCATCTGGATTCTGTCTGTTCCCCGAATTCTGTGGCATGTTAATCCCCACATTATGGTTCATCATTGCTGACATACCTAAATGGCTTTCTGCTATTTGAGTGTACCTTGGCACTTCTTGCATTTGCTTTTGAGGCATCAAAATTTGTGTTGATTCCGCTTGAATCAATGTCGGTCTTTGATAATTCTGTCCCCCCTGCACCATTAAATTAGAAGTCATTTCCAAATTATGCTCATCATAATAGCGCCTTTGAACCTGTGGCTGGTAATCATTGACAGGTTTCAATTTAGGCACGTCTGGATATATTCTCTGAACTTGTGGTATTTCTGGTGTAAAAGGCATATCGGGACTACTTTGCCTCTGCGATATTCTCAAATTTGGTGTTACATTACCCTGTACTGGTTCTGGAGGGGCAGTACTGGTGCTTGGGCCATTTTCGCTTTCCACATATGGTGGCGGGCGGTCATTTAGCAATTGCATAATGAACTCCTCATCGTCTGACCTTTTCGAATTTCTGTTGTTTTCTCTATCTCTGGACTGACTCCTGTTTGTTTTATAGGTAGCTTTCCTTCCTTCCGTCTCGGCCTCATCCGTAATTGCTGGAAACAATTTAATTCCCTGCAATACGTCTGATCTCCAAACCTTTTGACTACTATCCCATCTAGCATCCGCTAGTGTCTTTTCTACTTTTCTCACTCTTGTTTCAAATTTCTTCTGTTGTTGCCTTCTAACTATTAGTTCCCAAATTGATAATGCTTCAAACTGTGCTGGTCTTGGAGGTACTTTCATGTCGTATAGCACGAATCTTAGATTCTCCAAAACTCTTAGATTAAACGATCCATGGGTAGGGAACGCTACACTTCCATGCTTTTCTGTTAATTTACACCATTGCTTTAACCAAAGACATGGTGCGACACCCTTTTCTTCAATCACGATGTAAGCTGGTGTACCCTCAGGCGATGTTTCTTCTCCTACATTTGCTTTAATATATACATCTCCCCTCAAGGCACTCTTAAATGCTTTGAAAAATGTAATCTTTCCGTCTTTTATTTTCTTAAAATGTAATCAATAAGTGACTTTAATTCCCGGAATACTCTTCACATGCCTTTCCCCACCAATTGCGCTTCACGGACTGCGTCCAATCCGTGCGCGACCCTTCTCACCAACCAACCTATCCCAGCGCGGCTCCTAGTGACATCACACCCACACACTGCGGCTGACAAAGTCCTGCGGCTTGTCCTCTTTCATTCAACTTCACTCAAAACTAATTTCTGCAATATATCGCGAGCACTAACCAAAAAGAAGAAAACAAATCTGTCGGTTTACTACAGGAAGGGTAATACAATCGCTTCAGAAACCTTAGGGTTCCATCTTTCTCTGTTTCCCACTTTCGCAAGCACAATTTGACCCGCAAATTTTACTCTCAACTGATCAATGAACTATTCTAGCACGCCTTAGAATTCGTCAAATCTCAAAGTCAAAAATTTTCTTTCATTCCTCAATATTCATACTGACTCGTTGACCACGCCCGATCAACCTATTAAACCGAACAGATTACAACATCAATCAAGTGTCTCATACACTTTTCAACATACTCCGGAGTCTCTTGACCTCGCAGGTCCCGTTTCAACATCAACACCCACGTGGGCAATTTTTCCTGCACAAAGCGCTACACACATATGAAGTTCGACGACTTCCCTACTCTCACACTTTGGAGTATCACTCCTCTAAAATTTTTGATTGGGGTTCGTAACCCCCTAAAATCCTCACAAACTTCACAATTCATCTGCGGCATAAGCTGTGGAAGCGCAAAACCCTAACTTCACTCATACTGTCACTAGAAACGCCGAAAACATTCTCACACCTCCATTTCCTCCATTCACAAGCTCCGAGATTCCGGGAAAGTCATTGGGGATTTAGGGCATCATCATCTCTCCAACTTGTTTCATCAAAGAAAATTCTAACTTGAATCCGTCTATTGTTCGGATGGGGTCCCAAAGGGCGAAACCATCCTCTGCTACCATCTACTGATAGCGCATCCAGTCCTTATAAATTACTTGTACTTGGACACGCTGGAGGTCGGTGAACCTTTTAACCGAGTTGGGCTCTCCTCATCCAAGAATAGTCGGATCACTCAAATCAATAATCAACAACCATTGTAGTCAATACCCAATACTTAATCAATAGATCAAGCAACACATTAGAAATCAATAGCAATCAGTATTTTGACGCACCATGACCTTTCAGTCATGAATAACCACACCAGTTTATTTGAAGTTAATGAATTTATTTCCCTATATTAACAAAGCTAGCATGATATAAGTGAGTCTCAAAATCAAGTGGTATACATATACGAACATTACTAGCTGTCCATAGCGGCGGAAGAAACGCAATCTACGCAAAATCTGGATTATAATGCACTCGGTTATAGCAATGCAAATCACTAATATAAGTAACTGAATTTGACTAATTGCATACATCGGTCAGCATAACAAGATTTCAATTCAACATGGTGCATCAAGTGAATATCTCAACTAACCTCTAATTAGCATTGGCATGTGGGGCTTCATGCAAAACAAATTTAGTCAACACAAATTTAGAAAACTTCTAGCTTGGGCCCTATCAAAATAGCAGTTGGTACCTAGGAAGGAAAACACAATGCATAATACAATTATCCTTTCATATTTACCAAATACAATCAGCATTCAAGAAAAGTCTTCGTCCTTTAGGTATTGGTTCGATCAGCATGCGGCAGATTTTAAAGGGGGCAAAGTTAAGGGCAAGTTTCCTTGCAGCAGCAAGGAGAATGGGGTAAAGGTTACTGCATGGGCAAGACGGGGCAAATTAAAGTTAAAGTCTCTAGGGTGAGAATTCTTTAAGTCTCTTTCTCTGCGACAGAGAAAAGGCAACAAGGTGTCATCTAAGATGGCGTCTGGCATTTGGCTTCAAAAATGGAATCAAAGAAAATGGCTGACTTCTCTTTGTCCGGTGGGTTTAAGTAAGAAACATTCCAAATTCTTCAGGGTCTTCCATTGGAGGGTTCATAGGGTGGCTTCCATTGAATAGTGTCTTTCTCCTAGTACTCATTTATACATAAGGTGTCCTTGGATCCTTGGAACACAAGTTGCAACAAAGTTTGCCAATTAATTTTATCTTAGTGCCTTTATTGTCTGCACCTGCAGAAACTGACCTTGCATCAAAGAGGATGAAACCAGCCTAGCACGAAACCTTGAGATAAGTGTATTAGTCATCTCTACTGGAAAAATACAGCTTTAAAGTAAAATAATGTCTTTGTTAATGCAAGTAAAACCCACGCAGTTAAAATTTGAGACCAGGCAACTAGGCCAAAGCCTCTGCTAAATTTAAGCTAAGCATATAACAGTTTCAACAAGAAAATCATAGAATACATTTGCAATTATGACGGATTACTACATTTGTCAATTCTTCATGATTAATTAAGCCCGTTTATAATAATGGCGAACTACCCCGTGGGCACAATTTCCCACGTACATTATTTTTTTTTGTTAAAATCACACTACCTTATACGATTTTGATTACATGATATATGAATATTTGTTAGTCCTTCTTTTTTTGCGTCATCAGAAGGCAGGAATGTTTAGAGTGTCAATCCAGACACCTGTAATCAGGAAACAGAGGGGTGCCTCCAGGTGAAAAAGGCAAAGACATATGAAGGGGCTTCCAGGGGCCATCCTGTTTGAACATGGTCCTGACCCACTCCACACTGAACGAGCCTACAGAGTGGGTCCACATAACCTGAACTCCAAAAATCCTCCAGGTATCCTAGTTTGTTTTCACCATTATGAGGACAAGGAAGCAATCCTTGAGGCAACAAGGCAATGTTTGTGGAAGGCCTTTTTTCATATCAGTTGTTTTGCATTTTATCAGCATTAACATGTAAACACACAAATGCTATTAACCGTGCATTTTTCTTGTTTAGATTGATTACAGGTAATGCAGGCCTGTGTTTAACATTTCAGGGCCATCTTGTTTCATGTCACTTTTGTATTTTATTTCTGGGAGAAGCTAAACTCGTAGATTGCAATACAATGTGTCTTTGCTTCCTTTCTCATGTGAAACGAATTCCTTTACATGATAAATGTAGGATGTCCTAATTAAATACAATGTACAATTGCAGAGTACAGGCTGGTCCAATGTGTCGCATGTTGTTGCAAATAACCGTAAGTTTGAAGGATGGTTAGAGAAGCTGCATTGTAAAAGTTCACCCTGTTGCTTACATGGCTTCGTTTTGATTTGAACTCATTGACACAAGTTTGATGATGCTGAATCTGTAAACCCTTTAGCCTTTCTATAATCTTTTATGGTTTGAAACGTAATCACTCTCTGTGTTCCTTGTGGAGCCTAATGTGCTTCATGTTATTTAAATGTATTTATTTAATGACTAGCCTCAGTCATGGACTTTGATTAATCTGATAGCACTTTGGGTCCAGAATTTGTACAATGAAAATAGCTAACAAAATTTATACCAGAGGTAGGGTTCCACCGAAGCTTAGAAGATTTACGTGCAGATTTACAAAACTGTCACCCAGCGCAGCAGTGAAAAATGCAGTGCTGAGTTGCGTGACAGGGAGGGAGCAGTAGAGCGTCATATCTACAGAGATAGGGCTCTCTCCTCCCCTCTCCCTAGCGCCGGTGCAGGTTTTGGCTGCTGTGCGCCAAGCACACACCTTTGCACCATAGTGCAGGGATGTGTGCGAGAGTCTAGCATGGATTTGTACTGAAAGGGTACCCTTCCAGCAATAAATACTATGCTTAGAGACACTTTAACACTTTCCCCACACTGAATGTGCAGCACTCATGCAAAGTCAGGAGAGAAAGGAGAAATAAATTAATTTCTTCTCTTAACACCTGCTTTTGAAAGGCAATAACGTTTGGCACAAAACCCTGTGGGCTATTGTTTGTAGATAGGGTTTTGCATCAAAGGGCATGGGTGGTTGCATGGGAATGCCCATGTGCAATCTATCTAATGCCCCCTTGGTGCTAAGCAACACAAAGCAGTGCTTTGATCTGCTTGGCATTAATTTTAGGGTACTTTCGAGTGCAAGTTTTGCACTGGAAAGTCAATTAGGAAAAAGCATTTTGTGCTGGTTAGCATCACTTTTGTGATGCTAACCAGTGCAAAATGTTTGTAAATCTCCCCCATAGAATCTTACACAGAATCCAAAATTTGCCCCAATTAAATTTCCATGGTCACATTCGAAGCACTGACCGTATTCCAGCGTTCATGAAGAAGTTGTAGTATCCTAGGAGTGTGAGCATAAGCATGGTTATGCAATTTTAATTGTGAGTTGGCGAGAGTTGCAGTGTGAGCAGTTTTTGATGATTTGTCAAGTTTTCAGTTTTGGTGTCAAATTTTGGTCTAAGCTGGCTTTGTGTTGAAGCTGAGAATTGAAGTGCTTTTCTGCTTATATTGCTTATGCTCATGGAGATTAATGCACCTATTGCTAAGTGTTGAAGTTTGCTCATCAGATTTGTCTAATTCAAGATTCCAAGATAGATGCAGAAATGTGTGAAGAGATATTTGATCTATCTGTTAAGACTGGGGTGTTAAATCATGAGGTTCTATTAGACACGCCAAGATAGGGACCTATTCAACTTTTAGAGTGGGATTGTGCTAACAGACGTTGGTGCTGGTTGATTTTTTGTGCACAGGAGTAGACCTCACTAATTAAAGTGGGATCCCGCTGGTCACGAACTGACATTGTGTGGGTGATAGTACCAGGAGAGTGCAGTTCCCTAATCCCCTAGCGCAAATGCCAAATTCTATGTTTCTTTAGGTGAACAGACAAGCTGTTTTAGTTTGATATTTTAGTTATTCACAACTGATGAGAGCGAAGTGACATTCGCCATGTGGTGCTGCAAGTTATGTCATTAGGTGTTGCGCTGAGATTAGCTGTGCGGTTTCTGTGCAGCACTGGTCGTTATGTCGTTGGGTGCTATGCTGTGAGTGATCAGGTCATTGGTGTTGCGATAGGATTGAGGCCCGTATTTATACTCCATTTGCGGCGAATTAGCGTCGTTTTTTTCGACGCAAATTCGGCGCAAAACGAACGCCATATTTATACTTTGGCGTTAGACGCGTCTAGCGCCAAAGTATGGGCAAATAGCGTCATTTTTTGGCGTGAACGCCTTCCTTGCGTTAATGAGATGCAAGGAAGGCGTTCCCGTCTAAAAAAATGACGGAGACGCAAATGCGTCGTATTTATACTCCCGGGCAAAAATCACGCCCGGGAGTTGGCGGGTCAAAAAACCCCGCATTTGCGCCACTTTTTAACGCCTGGGTCAGGGTAGGCGTTAAGGGGCCTGTGGGCTTAAAATGAGCCCACAGGTGCCCTCCCCTGCCCCCAGGGACCCCCCCTGCCACCCCTGCCCACCCCAGGAGGACACCCAAGGATGGAGGGACCCACCCCAGGGACATTCAGGTAAGTTCAGGTAAGTATAAATTTTTATATTTTTTAATTTTTTTTGGTGGCATAGGGGGGCCTTATTTGTGCCCCCCTACATGCCACTATGCCCAATGACCATGCCCAGGGGACATAAGTCCCCTGGGCATGGCCATTGGGCAAGGGGGCATGACTCCTGTCTTTACTAAGACAGGAGTCATTTAAATGGCGTCTGGGCGTCGAAAATAATGGCGCAAATCGGGTTGAGGCGATTTTTTTGCCTCAACCTGACTTGCCCCATTTTAAGACACCCTAACGCCATTTTCCCCCTACGCCGGCGCTGCCTGGTCTACGTGGTTTTTTTCCACGCACACCAGGCAGCGCCGGTCTGCTAGCGCCGGCTAACGCCATTCCATAAATACGGCGCCCGCATGGCGCTTCAGAATGGCGTTAGACGGCGCTAAATATTTTGACGCTAAACTGCGTTAGCGCAGTTTAGCGTCAAAAAGTATAAATATGGGCCTGAATGTTTGCATCGTTCTGTGTTGCATTGAGATTTGTTGGAAACTGCCAATTATTTAAATTTGGAATTTACTGATTCTGTGTTGCTTCGTGTAAAGAGCAAAGATGAAATTATTTAAGAAAATAAAAAGATGAAATTATTTAAGAAAATAAGAGTTACGTTGAGAAATGATGTGAACATACCAGTCCATGAGAGTGAGCAGGCTCCTCCTGAGGCACATCTGCATATTATATGACTACTAAAGTCGGGTAACACATTTGTGCATAGGTTAAACAATGGAATAAGATCACATCAAACAAAGGGTGCTTGCAATTCCCCCACATGGCACATTGATTGTGAGAAAAATTGAGAACCTAAGGTGAGTGTTGTACGAAATTAATGCCCCCAAGGTCTGCTCATTATGAAGCTATGATTGCATGGGAACGTGGAGAGGGAGAAATACAAAACCAAATGAGGAATAAAGCTGTAGTTGGAGGAAGGAAAGGTGGAATGCGGAGCAGCAGGAGTGGAAAGAGAATGTGCTTGAGGGTATAGGGATCTATCCCTAGGGAAGAAGCAGTAGAAAAGAAATCACAAGAGGGAGATGGAGATGAAAATAGAGAAGAGGACAGCAACAGTGATACAAGTGAAGGATTTTTAGATGGTTTGCTAATTTCCTGACCATCTTCATACAATGTTGTCATTGACCACAGGGAACCAACAGTCCCATTTGGAAGCTGTGAGAGGAGTACCAAACTTTTGTGTGTGTGCCTGTTAATCAGTATTCACCTGAGGGAAGTTCACACCTTGCCACTCCAGACCCATCACACAGCGCCACTGTGGTTATCATTACTACCCCTGGTGCTTCTGTTGTCAGCACTACCCCTCTGATACTGGTATTTCATGGTGATACTGACACAGATTCAGAGTCACAAACTCAGGACTAATAGGCCCCTCATAATGAATTGGATATTTAGAAACAATTCTGTTTATTATTTTAACAGTCTATGCTTCATAGACAGCATGCTTGCCTACAACTCTCGGGGCCGGCTGCATTGACTAGCACAAAACCAGAGACATTGTGTGCACAGCTTCTGCCTAAAACCAGGAGGCCAGGAGCATCGGGGAGGCAATTAGACAAAGACAAAATAAACGAATCAAACTCCCTTTAGCCCTTCCGCCCGCCATTGGCCCTAATCTAGTGGAAGCGAAAGGGTTGATTTCAGCAGTCATATGGCATTTACTGTGTGATTGTGGGTATGGGTGAAAGAGGGGGACACCTCAGGTATGCTGGGCATGTCAGTTCCCTGAGTTCGACTGATAGCAGGTGAATGAAGGAGCCCACAATTCAGCATATCCAGTGCAACTGGACTCCATGGCAGGGGAGAACTTCTCCATTTCAGAATTTGCCACAGTCTTTATAACCACGATATGTGGTTAGGAGTTTAATCTGTGCCCCAGAAAGATAGGATTGTCTGATGTGCCGCCCTTAGAGCCAGGGCCATTTGTCTGCCTTGGTATGAGCGAAGTGGATAAGTCTGGGGGTTGGGAAGACCTAGGATGGTATAGGCTGGAAATCTCAGGATTGAGGTATTAAAAGCCATGTCAATCTTGTGGAGAATACTGTCCCAATAACCGATGAGCTCGGGGCAATGCCAAAAGAGGTGTAGCGGAGTCCCTGTGCCACCACAGCCTGGCCAACATTCGGAAGATCTATCCGGCGTCCATCGCTAAATTCGTGCTGGGGTCCAGTACCAATAAGAGGCAATCTTATATGCTGTTTCTGTGCTAGATATGTTGTGTGCACTATGGTGTACCCTATAAAAGATGTCCGCCCATTCTTTAGAAGAGAGGGGTGTACCCAGTTTGGCTTCCCAACCAAGTTGCCCCTTAGATTTGGATGAGAGGTGATCCCTATTTAGGAGACAGTACAATTCGGATATAAGGCATCTGTAATCACTTTTAAGAAACAACCACTTCTCAAAAGATGTCAGTTGTCACCCCATGTTCTGCTTTGAATCGGTCCCCATCACACATTGGCACAGTTGAAGGTAGTGGCCCTGGTCAGGTTCCTGTAGGGAGTAATCATCTTTGAGTTGATCAAAGGGTATTATCCCCAAGTGATCAAAGAGAGAACCCATCTACTTACAGCCACATCCCTCCATCTACAGAACCGTTCTGGCTGTGTGCCAAACAAGAAGTCTGGATTGGACTGAATTGGTTTCATGGGAGAAGGGAATGTTGTCGGTCCCGCTTTGATCACTAAAGCGTCCCACACTTGTAATGTAGAGCGGGCCAGTTGGGAGGAGTAAAGGCCCTACGCCATGTGCTTACGAGGAAGCCAGACCTCCTTCCATATGTGAGAACCAGTCATAGCTTGATCCATAAAAGTTCAATGCTTTTCTGAGAGTGGACGATTCCATTCCACAATATAGTAAAGTTCGGCTGCCTGGTAATACCGGAGCAGGGGAGCAACTGCCAACCACCTTCCCCTTTTGGTCGAGACATCAAATGTTTATTTAACTGGAGTTTTTTCCCATCCCAGATAAACTTGTTGACCGCCAGCTGAAGGGAGCCGATTGCAGACGGGGGACACAGCAGCGGCAAGGTCTGAAAGAGATATAGGATGCGCGGGAGCACTTTCATCTTTCTGCTGCAGTCCTGCCCATCCACGATAGTTGAAGGCAGGACCAGGACTCCAAGTACTTGTGGGTCTGTCATAGCAGGGCTGATTATTTAACGGTCACCATTCTAGCGGCAGAGTGGGCTAGTTCGATGCCCAAGTATTGGATAGTGTCTGCTGACCAAGCGAAGGGGAAGTGCAACAGAGGGATGCTTCAAGCACTGGGCCAACGGCGAAGTTCAAGATCTATGATTTTTGCATATTTACTTTAAAGCTTCAGACCTCTCTAAAAGCATGAAGCTCATCTATCAGGGCTGGGAGAGAGTTTGCTGGGTCTTCTATGGATATGATGACATCATCCACATAGAGGCTAATCAGATTTTGATCTCCAAATGAGATCCTGGAGATAAGTGGGCTATCCCTCATTCGCTGCACAAACGGCTCCATGTAGTGAGCAAAGAGGAGGAGGAGCAGGGGGCAACCCTGCCGTGTACCCCTCCAGATGGGAAAGGGTGGTGATGAAATACCATTAACCCTGACGGAGGCCCTTGAATTGCTGTAGATACTAGTGACCTATTTGCAGAATTGCTTGACAAGCCCGAATTTTCAGAGCACAGCAAGGATGCCCCACCTCAGCGCCTTGCGACCATCACAGGTGAGTAGTGCAATTTACAAATTCCTGAGTGATTGGTTGATTGATGGACATAGGGCCAGTGGATGCGGTAAAAATCTTTTTCAGCATCAATTGATAGGAGCAGAGCTTCCATAAGTGACCACCTGGCTTTATCTATAAGGTGGAGCAATTGTTTGGTGTTGCCCCTACATTGGCATGTGGGAATAAAGCCTACCTGATCTGGGTCAGCCTACCTGATCTGGGTCAACAAAAATGGTTATCAGGGGCCGAGATGGTGAGCTAGAATGGTGGCAAAAAACTTTGCATCTATATTCAAAAGCGAAATGAGTCTGTGTGACCCGGTTTCAGGATTACTGAGATGACGGCCTCGAACATGGAATCTGTTAGGGACCTAAAGAGTTGCATAAGTGAGTGACCATGGGGCCAGCTCTTGGCAGAAGGTTTTGTAGAAGAGTGAGTTTAAGCCATCCGGCACTGGGGCTTTCCTCACTTTCAGCTTGGCTATGGCAGAGATCATCTAGTCTATGCAGATGGGCTGGTCCAGAGCCAAAACTTCACTAGCAGGGAGGGTAGAGATAGGAGAATGCTGAAGATAACCCACTGAGATGCTGCTGGGTCCATCCGGGTTAACATAGAGAGAGCCGCAGAAGTGCCAAAAAGCTAATTCAATTCCATCTGTAGAGCTTACTTCAGTGTCTGGGCCAGTGTGAATCATTTTCACCGACCCTGAATATATCTTGCTGCAGAGTCGGTGTGCCAGCATGCAGCTACATTGGTTACTGCTCAAGTGGAATTTATTTTTGAGACATACCCTGGCGTACTCCCCTCTGTCGAGATCGAGATGCGTGAGGAGAAGCTGGATATGCTAGAGCTCCCTCCAAGCCCCATGAGCTCCTGTGGGCCTGAGTATGATTTCAAGCTCAGCCACCTTTCATTCAAGGGCGCCTCGCTGATCTTTGCGGCAGCAATTATCAGCAGCTGAGATTGCAATCAGTTCTCCGCGGACCACCAGTTTCAGAGTTTCCCACAGAGAGGGGAGGGAGGTCTCCAGTCATTATTGCTCTGGATGTCTGACGCAATTGCTGCCTTAAAGAAAGCAACAGTTGCGAGACTGCAGCACAGAGTTGCACAAGCGCCACAGAGAAGTATGCGGTCTGAGCAAAGGCAACCTAAGAGAAAGCGACAAAGGCATGTGATCTGAGAGCAAACGGGGTGGGGGGCGATGGAGGCCTCAGTGACCACGGCCATCAGGGACAGAGTTGCTAAAAAATGGTCAATTTGGGTATGTGTTTTATGGGTAGTCGAATAGATTGTGTAGTCCCTAGACCATGGATCTGGTGTGCGCCACACAGCATGGACTCCCCCGTCTGAGAGCCAGTGCAGGCCAGACATCATAAAGGCCCCAGCATTAGCCGACCATTGTCCAGAATGGTCCATGTCGCTGTCCAGACCAGGTTTAAGTCGCCTCCCACAACAAAGCAGCGTCAAGGGACTGAAGTACCGTAGCTAAGGAGCTCATAACAAAGGCTTTCTGACGCTTGTTTGGATTATACACATTCACCAAAGTAGAGGAGAAGGAACCTACCCTGAGTCGAATTGATAGGAGGCGAACTTTATTGTCAGCTAAAGAGGATAAGATCTCCCCCTCAAATCTGCGTAAAAAAAGGATGGCCACCCCTTCACTGAACAGGAAGACCAGAATTGATGCAGGAACCACCAGGAGCACATTCTGTGGGTGTCTCTAGAAAGTAAGTTTGTCTCTTGTAATAGACATATGTACCCCTCAGACTTCTCCAGTAGTGAAAGGACAGCCAATCTCTTAGTGGGTTTGTTTAGTCCCTGTACATTAAAGCTGAGAATCTTAAGGCACAGGCCCTCATTATGACATTGGTGGTAAATCCCACTTACCACCACGCTGACTGCCGTCAACATACTGCTGCCGCGGAGGATATCCATTCACCATATTATGACACATACACACCAATCTGTCACTATTCAGCCACAGACACAAGTCCGTCACACCAAAGGTCAGTGATAAACTGGCAGTATCAAAACCCACACTGTTACGCGAACAGAACTACGGCCATCACATTATGACCTACAAATCACCAAGGCAGACAGTCAATGGCGGTAAACCATTGGCAGTACATACCGCCACGCTCAAAATACACACACACATACAAAAGAACACCACATTGGACAATTCAAACTACACACACCTGACCCTATACACACACCACACCCACACCACTATAAAACACACACCCACAGTACCCACAACCCCTTACGAATACAAACCTTTGGCACGAGACAGACACCACATCTACAGACAAGACCAGAGCTACACACCACCTACACCTATACACCACCCACGCACCCCACATCACAAACCCCAACACATCACCCTACACACCCTCACCCACACAACGCACACAACACCCATGGTACAACAAAGACACCCTGATTCTCAGATGAGGAGCTAAGGGTCATGGTGGAGGAAATCATCCGGGTAGAGCCACAGCTATTTGGAGCACAGTTGCAGCAGATATACATTGCAAGGAAGATGGAGCTATGGCGGAGGATCGTGGACAGGGTCAACACTATGGGACAGCACCCCAGAACAAGGGACGACAACAGGAAGAGGTGGAACGCCCTACGGGGGAAGGTGCATACCATTGCAGCAAGACGCCAACTCGCTGTACAGAGGACTGCCGGTGGACCCCCCTCCTCTTCCACAACTAACAACATGGAAGGAGCAAGTCTTGGCAATCATGCATCCTGAGGGCCTGGCCGGAGTAGCATTATTACAAGGACTTGACTCCGGTAAATCAACATTTTACTACTATCACCCCCTACCTTCATGCCATCACATACCCCCACCCACAGCCTCACTCCCATCACTCCACCGCCTCCCACACCCCCCACCATCACATCTCACTCATCCCAATGACAAGCCCTGCATGCCATACCAATGCATGGACACTACTCACAGACCTGCATGGACACTCATCACTAAAGCATGCACACTAGAGAGAATCAGCTAGCCCACCACATACCAACATACACAAGTGAAAGCTGCCAGGGCATATCCAAACAAATAGGGCAACCCACTGATGCACAGTATGTCAACCTGGCCTATCAGGGACCTCTGGACAGTCGGTTACCCAGTCACAGTCACACACCACCACAGAGCCTCCCCCATCAAGAAACAGCACCACAGCACCCACCCAGCGTACCCATCCCTCTGTCCCCAGGACACGTCAGTCAGTAATGTGTCCACCACTACAGGGACCCCAGGGCACACCTTGTACCCAAGACAATCAGGGACCTGGGGTCAGTGGCAGTGGGCATACGGTTCAGGGGACAGAGGCACAGGACAACAGGGAAACTGGGAGGAGTGCTGTGTGACAGGGGGAGAACAGGCCCAGGGAAGCGACTCTCCAGGAGGCACTCACCGAGATCCTGGGAGCATACCAACATTCCCAGGATACGCTGGGCCAGATCCGGGCTACTGTGCAGGAGAACAGGCGGCTGCAGGAGGGACATTACCAGGGGAACAGGGAGGACTTGCAGCCCATTATCACCACCCTGGTCTCCATTGCAGGGGTGCTGGCAGACATGGCCAACATCACGAGGGAGGCAGTCTTACAACAGTGAGCCCCTGCCACTAGGCAGACATCTAAACTGCCTTCCACCTTCACTGCTGCCAGTGGAGAGGAGGCCCGGCCACAGGACCAACAGGCCACCAGCACCCCTCCCTTGCAGAAGGAGAACCACCCCGCAAACGTTCCCTGCGATTCAGGCAGAAGCCAGAGACTACTGCCAAGACCCTCGCTAGGAAATGAGACTCTCCCGATTGTCACCCTCGTGTCCCACTCTGTCACCCTGTCCCCCTTGAACTGCCATTGCTCCCCTTCCTATGTCCCCTTGGACAAAGCACCTGTGCTACCAATAGACTGGAACAATACCCTGGACTTTCCTCCATCATCACCCCAGCCCATTGCACTTGCCCCTCTACTTCTTAGCACTTAAATAAACACACTTTTAAAAAATACAAGTATGGAGTATATTAAACTTATTTTAGTATGTATTTGTTTAACCAGGTTCAAACATTGCAATTTATCTGTACAGTAAAGATGAAATAGGAAAGACCTGTAGTTGGCTGCAGTTATCACACCAGGAGCGATAGTGGGGCACCAACATCTGCAAAATGATTTGTCAAAAGGTAGAGTGACTGGGCATAGAAGTGGGAAATCACAGCATGCGACTGACAAAGATTAACCATCAAATGAAAATGTAATATGAAGGAACACTGTCTTACCTGTGTGTCATTGGAAGTATTGTTGAATCACTGCAGTTCTGTTGTCCTCATACTCATCCTCTGCCTCCTCATCCTCACTGTCCACAGGGTCCACTGCTGCCACACAGCCATCTCCAGCCTCCTCCTCCTGCAGAAAAGGCACATGGCATCTGAGGGCCAGGTTGTGCAACATGCAGCATGCCACGATTATCTGGCAGACCTTCTTGGGTGAGTAGCACAGGGATCCACCTGTTAGATGGAGGCACTGGAACCTGGCCTTCAGGAAGCCAAAGGTACTTTCGATAATCCTTCCGGTTCACCCATGTGCCTCATTATAATGTTCTTCTGCCCTTGTCCTGGGATTCCTCACAGGGGTCAGTAGCCATGATAGGTTTGAGTAACCAGAGTCACCTGCAAATATTGAGGGACAATGTTTAGCCACACACTATCCCATATGGCCCACACCATACCCACACCCCAAAATTTACTGGGTGGGAACCAGGGCTCACCTATTAGCCACACCCTGTGCCTCTGTAGTTGGGCCATCACATTTGGGATGCTCCTCTTCCTCAGGTTGTAGGCATCATGCACTGACCCATTGACATGGGAGATGTATTGGTCTGCCAAACATACCATATGGACATTCATTGAGTGAAAACTCTTTCAATTTCTGAACACCTGTTCATTTTGACGGGGGGACAACTGCAATATGTGTACCATCAATTGCCCCAATGATGTTGGGGATATGTCCCATTGCATAGAAGTCAGCTTTCACTGTGACCAAATCCTCCACCTGAGGGAAAACAATGTAGCTGCACATGTGTTTAATCAGGGCAGACAACACTCTTGTCAGCACTATTGAGAACATTGGCTGTGACATTCCTGCTGCCAAGCCCACTGTCACTTGGAAAGAACCGGTTGCCAAGAAATGGAGCACAGATAGGACTTGCACAAGAGGGGGGATCCCAGTGGAGTGACGGATAGCAGATATCAGGCCAGGCTCCAGTTGGGCACACAGCTCTGTGATTATGGCCCTGTCAAGTCTATAGGTAAGGATAATGTGCCTGTCCTCCACTGCTGCCAAGTTCACCAGGGGTCTGTACACGGGGGTATGTCTCCATCTCCTATTCATCCGCAGTGGTAGCAATCTAAGGAGCCGGTCACAAACTGTACATCGTAGTCACAATAGTACAATGCATGATGTTAAATATCAATCTATAAGTGGCATTTGTCCTGCATGTCCAATTTTGAACTGTGACGCAGTTACTATCCAGGGCCTGCCCCCTCCCCCCTGAAATGGCGTCCACCTGTCCTGTGTTGAGGGACAGGTGAAAGTGAGGTAATTCTGTGGACGTTTTGTGCCGTTGCGGGAGGCGGTCGGGAACCGCCGTGCAAATCCCCATTGGTTAACATTGGGCCCTATGGGGTACAGTGGCCATAGGTGATGTACCCCGGTGGTGACGGTATGCACCGCTGCGGATGTGACCACCATTTTCTATCTGTTAACTCACTTGCTACCTGACCTTCAACAGGAGAGGACCTACACTGCATGTGCTGCTGTGACCTGTGTCTGGAACCTACCAAGGCTCGTGTGACTGGGGAAAGGGCCCGTGCTTTCACCTCGACAGAGTCGGAGAAACTGGTGGTTGGAGTCCTACCCTAGTACGGACTGCTGTATGGGCCTCCAGACCAACAGGTGAGTACACTGTGAGCACGATGTATGGGGCATCAATGCATGGAGTGCTGTGTGTGAAGGCCTAGGGTAGGGGGGAGGGGTGAATGTCCCCTGGACGGTGTGCAGCTTGTGTGCTTGGCCCTGTTTGTGGAAATGGCGATGTGAAGGGTAATGGTGGGCCATAAGTGTAACAGGCAGGACGGTCTGACTGATATCTTTTCCTGTGTGAATTTCTCTGCAGATCGGCGCCTATCAAAAGAAGGGTATCTGGCGTGCCATTGCCAAGGACGTGCAGACCATGAGGGTCTACGGCAGGCAGAGCACCCACTGTCAGAAACGGTGGGAGGGTGTGAGACGCTGGGCACAGAAGACGGCGGAGGCCCAGCTGAGGATGACCCCACAATGAGGAAGGGGTGCCTGTCGAACCCTGCCCTGATGGCCCACATACTGGTGTTGGCCTATCTGGAACTGGATGGGCGCTTGAGGGCATCACAGCAGCCACAAGTGGGTGAGTACATTGCCCATCATTACAACTTATGCATGGTAGGGGTGGTACTTGGGTGGGGGATGTGTGTCAGTGGGTGTCCCTAGGCCAGGCCTGACTTTGCAGAGTGGTCCCATGTTGGGCAGGGTTCTGAAGTGATAATCCTGCTACCTAGCTTGTAGGCATCCACTACTGGTCAGGGCTGTGTGGGTCCCAGGTGCTGCATTTGGTGGTATGTGCCCCCCCCATGCCCTGGTGGCTTGCATTATGACTGGTAGTGCATTGCTTTGTACGTAGGGCTGTTCCCTGTGTGTGACAGTGGTGTGACCGCCAACGGTGGTGATGGAGCACTCATTGACCAAGTGTATCCTTTGTCTCTTCCCCCCATTTTTATTTTGTCACCCTGTCCTTATGTGCATTAGCATCATCTGGCGAAGGAGCAGAGGCACCGGTGACGGAGGGAGCTGCATCCCACAGGACCCAGGAGACCGAGTCCACCTTAGGGTGAGGGCACCAGTGGGATGGAGGGTGAGGGAAGCACCACGGCGGTGACAGGAGGGGACAGTTCTGACACAGATACCTCCTCCGATGGAAGCTCCCTGGTGGTGGCGAACACTTCTGTAACCACCACAGCAAAAGGTACAGCCACCACCCCCGTAGCAGCACCGCTCTCCCCATAGTAATTTGCCCGTGCCCGCTCACCGAGGAGGGTGGGCATCTCCTTCGCCCCAGGCACCTCAGGCCCTGCCCCAGTTAGCCCTGCTGCCCTGAGTGAGGAAGCTATTGACCTCCTGTGATCCTTATCTGTAAGGCAGTCAACCCTTGTTAATGCCATCCAGGGGCTGGCAGCCCAAATGCAACAGTGTAATGCATTTCTGGAGGGCATTCACACTGGCTTGGCGGCCCAACAGAGATCAATCCAGGCTTTGGTCTCCTCTCTGATGGCAGTCATTGTCCCTGTTTCCACCCTCCAACTTCCTCTTCCCTAACCCATTCCCCTCAACCCCAACCTATCCCAAGCAAACAGGCAGACGAGCATGCACACAAGACAACACATAAGAGTGGCACAGGCAAACATAAGCACCACGCTTCATCCCACAGGCACTCACACAAACACCATCCAGATGCAGACACACCAACATCCACTGCCTCCACAGTGACCCCCCTCCTCCTCCTCCACCTCCCTCCCAGTTCCATCTGCACTCACACCTGCATGCACCACACCATCATCCACTACCAGCATCACCACCACACGTAGCAGAACACACACCTCACTTGCAGACACCACTACAATAGCCATGCACATGTCCCCTGTGTCCTCTTCCACTATGTCTGTCCCCCCTGCCCAAGGTACACAAACGCAAGCACTCAGACTCCCAACAGCCATCCACCTCACAACAGCATCCAGCCCATGCATCTTCACCCAAACACAGCAGACAGACACCTCCTACGACCACTCCCTCTTCCTCCACTCCCAAACCTTCCCCCTCTTCCCGCCCCAGTGTCCCTAAGAAGCTTTTCCTCTCCACCATTGACCTCTTCCCTACCCCTCCCCCCGTCCTTCACGTCTGGCAAGGGTGCCAAAAACCCAGGCAAGCACCTCAGCCACCCAGTCCACGGGACCAGTAGTCTCCACACCCACTCGTGGTGGGAAAGGATCCAGGGCACCAGCCAGTCTCAAAGAAAGTATGCCTGCCCCAGCTGCTGCCCGGAAGGGCAAGGAACCTGTCTCATGTGCTGCCAAGAAAGGCAAGGAGCCATCACCAGCTGCTGCCAGGAAGTGCAAGGAGCCTGCCCCAAGTGCTGCCAGGAAGGGCAAGGGGCCTGTACCAGCAGGCAGGAAGGACAAGGGCCTGGTGCAGGGACTCAGTCGGAGCCCCCACCACCTACCATGGTTGTGCAGCCATCCAAGGCTGCAGGGGATGGGTTGGAGCTCCCCCCCCACCACCACCAGCAGCACCGCCACCACCAGTGGGCAGCCGTCTGAGGCTGCAGGGGATGGGCTGGAGCTTCCCCCCACCACCAACAGCAGCAACAGCACTGCCACCACCAGCAATGGGCAGCCATCCGAGGCTGCAGGGGATGGGCTTAAGCTTCCTCCCACCACCACCACCAGAAGCACCGCCACCACCAGTGAGCAGCCAATGGAGGCTGCAGGGGATGGTCTGGAGCCTCCCCCCAGCAGCTGCAGCAGCACCACTACCACTACTGAGCAGCCGTCACTGCCAGCGGACGGCCTGTAGTCCTGCCTCCATGGGCTGCTGTGCGGCCTGCCCCTTGAAATTCCTGTGGGAATGATACCCAGCTGAGAGACTGTGACCTCGCACTCCCCAGAATCAGAAGCACAGGGCACAATGCCCCCTCCAGAACCAGTGGGTAAGCCACCCACTCACCGCATCCTCCACAGGATCAGAAGCACAGGGCATGATGCCCCCTCCAGAACCAGTGGGTAAGCCACACACTCGAGACTGTGGCCTTGCTCGCCCCAGGACCAAGCACAGGGCATGTTGCCCCATCCAGAGCAAGAGGGCAAGTCACCCGCTCAAGAGACTGTGGCCTTGCACTGCCCAGGACCAAGCACAGGGCATGTTGGCCCCTCCAGAGCATGTGGGCACGTCACCCACTCAAGAGACTGTGGCCTTGCACTCCCCAGGACAGTGTAAAGGGCATGCTGCCCCCTCCAGAGCAAGTGGGCAAGTCACCCACTCAAGAGACTGTGGCCTTGCACTCCCCAGGACCAGTGGTGTTGTTCCATCTGCCGGCTGAGGTGCACCCCGTTCCCCGTCCCACTGAGGTGCCTGCCTATTTTCCTACTGATGCCCCTGCTGTGTTCTCTCGGTGTTGGTGCTGGTGACACGTGGGGCCTTGGACTATGGCCTGTGGCCTTGTGGCCCACGCACAATATGGACTGGGCAGTGACCCTTGAACTGTACATATGTATATACCATTAGATTGATATTTCACATTACTACTGTATTTATATTATAACACTCACTTTTTATCAATTCCTGTAGTCCTTGTATTATTCCTTAGGTGTACAGGGTAAATATGTTTTATTACTGCATCTAGTGTGTATGGTGTTGGGGGTGAGGGTGTGTATGGTGCGTGTGTGTGTCACTCTTTTTCCTCCCCCCCCTTGTGGGCTAGATGGCTGTACTCACTGTGGTCATCTTCACCGTCGTTGGTGTTCATGGTGGTGCAGCACGTAGAATAGCATGGGGAAGATCTGCAGTTCAGGCTCCATGGCGGCGTGGTTGTTCCCTGTATCTCCAATGGTGAGTCCTTTCCGTTCTGTGATGTGTTTCTGCCAGGCTTTTGATGTTGTTGGTACTGCCCCGGAAAAGGTGGTGGATTGAAGTGTCAGTATGTGGTGGGTGGAACATTGACTGCCGCCTGACTGTAGGCGGCTACTGCCTTGGTGGCTGTTGTTTCTGCCCTGGCGGTCAGTGTGGTAAAGTGGGAGTTCTCACCGCTGTGGTCATAATTTGACGGTAGTTACCGCCAGCCTGTTGGCGGTATTACCAACACTTTATCACGGACCGCCAGGGTTGTAATGAGGGCCACAGTGTATTAGAGGAGTGGGTATCGGTGGAGCGCTACGGGAAACTGTATAGACATGTGGAATAGAAGCAGTCCCCCTGAACCCCGCCCATGTGATGATGTGCCAATTGCTAGAAAGGGACCTCATTATGTGCTGGAGCCAGAAATTCCAGTACAAAACAAATGTAAACAACAATGAACAGACACAACTTCAGATAGCAGTCCATAGAGCCTGGATACTTGAGAAAGACTACAGGCCTGGCGGGCACCGTTAGAGGTAGAGAAGAGCCCCACCAGGGGAGGCGGCCTCTTCAGGGAGGCATGTATTGTGGAGGTCAACATCCCCGCCACTATGAACCCCATCCACTTCAATTGCCATAGCCGAAGCTCCTGCCACCAAGGGGCCCCAGGCCTTTCAGAGTCTCCATACAGCATATCTATTACCTCTCCAAGGGCATGGTCGCCTGGTCGGGTCGTGGAACATCCATGAAGCCTGTGGGCCTCCATCTTTGTGGTTGTTTGTGCGATGAGCTGTACTGAGGACTGCCTGGATGGGATCCAGGAGCTGGCTCCTCAATACCCAGCACCCAGCAAGCCTCTGTGAGTGACCTGATTTGATAGAGTTTACCATCAAGTGTGGAGATGATCCAAAAATGGTGGCCCCAGGAATATGGGATCCCCCTCCTTCCTGAAGTTGGCCGTGCCTGCTTTAAAGTCCCTTCTCTTTTGCAGAGTGATGGCTCCCAGGTCTTGGTAAAACATAGGACTATAGTCCTGGAATTGGAGTGGGTGTTGGTCTCAAGCTTTGCGTAAAATCAATTCTTTGATCTGAAAGTCAGGTCCATATACTAGGATGTTTCGGAAGGCCGACTCGATGGAGCCGATCCAGTTTTAGTTCCATGTCCACAGGGTCTCCCAGAATGTGACTGAAGAGGGCACCAACATACTCTTCCAAGTCTGAACCTTCGGCAGCTGTAGGGACCCCAGAATGCAAATATTATTCAATCTTGAGCAGTTCTTTAGGTGTTTGGTATGAGATTGGAGGCCAAGTTGTTGCTTTTGGAGCCAAATAATTTCCTCCTTGTGGAGCCATTCAATCTCTTCACTGCGTTTATCATCCTGAGGAGAGGTCATTTTTACTTGGGAGGATTGGGATTAGGTGTAATAAGGTTCAAGTCAAGGTAAATTAAGAATTGGGCAGGAGGAGTAAGGGTCGGAGGGGTGGGAGTGGATTGGCTGGTTGAGGCAGAGGGAGCTGGAGTGTGTGATGAGGTTGTGTCTGTATATTTGGCAGTTGCATGTAGGTCTGGTGTTTGTTCTGTGATGTTTTGCTGGTGTGTAATATTCAGGTGAATGTGGTTGTTTGGTTTTGGTTGGTGTTGTCATGTGTGTAAGTATACTTTTGTGTGAGTGTGTTGGTTTAGATGATTTTGTTATTGTGGTGCTTAGTGTAGTTGTGGTGTAAGTGGATTTAGTGTCAATAGTGTGTGTATGTTGTATGTTTGATTGTGTTACTTTGTGTGTTTCCTGCAGAGAAATGTTGTGCTGGTGTGGACTTGCAAAGGGTAATGTTCTAAATGGAATGTGTTGTGTAGTGTGGTATGCAGGTGGACACATAACCACAGTACATCAGGTGTGTGCTGCTAGCATCCATTCCATAACCACAGGCATAGCACAGTGTTAAACACTGCATGTGAAAGGACTTCCTCCATCAGAAAATCTTCACCAGTAACCTGCCAGCCTGACTGCGACGGAGTAATAGTACCCAGAATAGACGTCCGCTGTGCCATTGGCGGGGTACCTCTTGCGCGACTGAGAGAACTCTGTCGGAGGTTCAACCACAATACATCTAAATACGGTGGTCGGAACACCATCAGCTTGATGGAGTACTTGAAACCGCCGCCACAGAGGGATGGTGGAAGTCATGCCAAGATCTAAATCGGGCCCTTGATCTAGTGCCCGTGGCGCTTCCTGTGTGTCTCAGGACGGTGGGTGCAGTGGATGTCAGCTTTCAACAGCGCAAGGGCATTGCTATGGGCTATTCGCTTATTGTAATGGTTCCACATTCAGTTGATATTTTATGGTTCCTTATTCAGTTTAGATCTTTTTGACCTGCATTCAAAGACAGCACATGACAAACAGCAGCCTCACTAAATAGTAGAAGGTGATTTTGGCTGCAGAAAATGTATCTCTGAAACATTGTAATGTAGTAAATCCTGCTCCACTTTTGTCATTTCCAGAGAATGAATCACATGATGATAGGGTCGATCACTGGGGGGGGATGACTGAACACCGATGCTGTTGGTCATAGACTCCAGAGCTCCTGCCTGGTGATCCCCATCTGATGGCATCCTGCAACTATTGCAATACAGTTGGTCCCCCAAACATATCAGAGGGTCCCCACTGACTCTGCTGCATGCCTCGCCCGGATTTGGATACTCCATGAATCCGGGGTGTGGAACTACATAACTTCATGTATCCCCCACGTGGCAGTGAAATCCAAGATGGCGGCCACATCCCTTCAGCCACTAAACTAAAGCCCATCTGTGAACCGCACACTAGCCCCCGGCTGCACCAAGCACATTCAGACCTGTGAGGGAAGCCCCAGCATGCCAGGACCTTGCCCACCTGGTGAGATGGGAGTGGGGGAGGCTTGACAGGGACTGCTCGACCTGCCCCGAGCTGCGCAAACACTGGGCAGAGCTGCCCTTGAAAACATCGCAGCGCAGCTGAGGCCTGAGACGGGCCCTCCTATTTGAAGGCACACTTAGACCCAGGGACCGTGGGTCGTGCCCCACATTGCTTGGGATCCCTTTTCCTCCCCCAGCTCCCCAACCATGAAGGGACACTCTGAAATTAGACTACAGTCCACCTATTGGGCTATTACCCTTGAGGAGCTGTGGACAGAAGCAGCTGCTCTATACCAACTCCCAAGGAGGGGGCTGAGGACAGGAAAGCGCACTGGCCTACGGGGCATAGTGGCCACTTGGCACCTTGAAAGAGTTTTCACTGCATGTGATCCCCGTACTGTGATAGTGTGCTAGAACCCCGGGGTGGCAGCAGTGATATCTTCTGCATGCCTAGGAAGTGTCCGAAGTTGGCAGGAACCACATATCGACAGGACGGCAAACAAACTAGCTGACTGGGCAGAGGGCCCACTGACAAGCCCTGGGAAGGAGTCACTTTACATTTGGGCCTACTCATATACATCTATAGTGGAGAGATGAATAGCACCCCAGTCCCGAGCACTGTATGGAGCTAGCACTGAGTCTGTCCTGGGGCCCGAGAGTTTTGAGTGGAGCAAGCTTGAGACCCCTGAGATGCTGGGTCAATACAGGAGCAACTGGTGGTTCACAGGAACATGCAGAGCCCTCTGTGAGCCTCAACTACATCATCTGCCCCTCTTGCATCACTGCCTCTTTAATTGAACCAGTGGAGAAGGCCTGTATACTGCCCCTTCAAGTGGGGGGCCTGGCTGCTGACTCCGCATTGCATGAGTTGTGGTGGCCGTTTGTGGGGCCTACCCATTGCACCAGAGTGGACTGTGAACACCAACAGGACTCCCTTGCCTTTGCATCCTACCAATTGGGTAAGCTGACCTGGGTCTCGCTCTAGCGGCCTTCACTGCACAGGGATGGGACTGAACCCATATCTAAGGGATAGCGCCACTCTCCCAAGATATCACATGGCCTGTCCTGCTTTGCCAACATCGGTAAAGCCACTATGAAAAAGGATATAGACACGGGAGGCCTTGCCCCACAGGCTGTGATCAAACATGTGCTTACAGACACACAAGGGGGACCCAAGGGGAGTGCAGGATATCCTGCAGACTATCGCCACTGCCACAGAAGCACTTTAAATATAGATCATTACTGAGGGGGCAGACCTGAGCATCTTGAACGATGACCACTGACACCTAGAGGAGAGGGTTACGACAACGGAGAGAACATTAATGGGCATCCCCTCTGATATAGTGACAATGCGTGAAAGGCATACTTCTATGAAGAATAAAGTTGTGATCTGGAGGTCATGGCAAAAGAGCCTGAAAATAGGTCATGGAGGAACAATATCTGTGTGCTGGGGCTTCCCGAACGCTTGGAGGGGAAGAACATGCTAGTTTCCCTGGAACGCTGGTTGTGTATGGAAGTGGCCCCGGAGGGCCTCTCATCCTTTTATGTCCTGGAGAGAGTGCACAGTGTGCTGGCATGCCCCCCTCCCCTCGGTATGCCCCCACGGCTGGTGGTAGCCTGACTTTTTACATTATTCATGATAGGGACCACAATCACATACTGGACCAGGCCGAGATGAAAGGGGACATTAGAGTGGACAACAATAACATTTTGATATTGTCAGATTTCACAAAGGAAGTGCAAAAACAGCGTTTGACATTCCATGATGATAAACGTCACCTCCACCAGTTGGGACTGTTCTATGCCATGCTGTTCCCGGCCAGGTTGAGTTGTGACCCTGAAGAAAGTGAAATTCTTCTGGACCCCGCAAGTGGTGTGGGACAAGATTGAGATGCACTGCCTAGCTGGCCCTAGCTGGCAGTCCTTGAGACGAACACCCACACAGCAAAATCTGAAGCACTGAAGTGGAGGCATCCCTAGGGTGGCCCCTTCAGAAGAGGAAGCCCAACAGGAGCAGCAGTGGGCAGTGGAGGTGGTGGCACCGATGAAAAGGAGTGCCTCAAGCCCATCTACCTCAATGGGAGAGGAGAACCCTCAGGACTTGGACCTCATGCATAGCACCCATTCCTATGAACACTCAGACAGTGACCTGCCAAGCGTGACTCCCAGAACAGCAGATGAACTTATATAAGGTGGATGATGCAATATAAGAGTTGTATGTGAAAGATGAGGGGAGTCTTATAATGCTTTTGGAACCTAAGATTGATGGCATATAGTCCTCTTGGCTTGGTAACTTTTCCCTTTTCCTTTATTCGGGTGGGGGGAGCTAGGCGTGGGCTTCTGGGTTAACTGCCACCCCTTTGTTTGTTTATTTACAATTCAGGTGAATACTCCCACAAATACCTGTATGTAGGCTGTCAGTTTGGATGGGGGTATTAGCTTGCCTGTCCTGGGTTCTGGAAGTTGGGAAGTTTGTTGTTTGCTTATTGGGTGGGGAGGCATGAATCATGCCATGTGAATGAGCTTCTTACCACACAAGTGTTGGGTGGCTCATCATGCACGAAATAAAGAGGTCTGGTGATGGCACTCCACATATTCTCCTCACACACAATGGTGAACTATGACTTACAAAGTTTCATTTTGGAATGTTAGGGATATGCATACCATGGCCAAGAGTTACAAAGTACTTTCCTATCTGAATAGACTAGAGGTTCAAATAGCGCTCCTGCAGGAAACACACCTAATAGTCAAAGAAGGGGTAGCACTGCAGCACAGGTGGAGTGGGCAAACTTATTATACTTCTTACTCGGCCTATGTGAGAGAAGTTATGGTGTGGATATGCTATGGGGTCCTTTGCCAACTCACTGGTCATCTGATAAATCCTGAGGGTAGATTTCCAATAGTCACTGGCCTGCTGGACAGCTGTGACGTAACCATTGGAAGTATGTATGGGCCAAATGAAGACCAGGCAACATTCTTCGCTAGGATCTCGAGGGAACTGGCTCTCCACGTAAGGTGCTCCATCATCCTGAGTGGGGGATTACAACTGTGTAGTGGACCCCATACTTGAATGATCCCACCCCCCACTTACAACTCATTGTAAAGAGTTTGTGTCACAGGTGTATTTCCGGCTAGCAGTTAAAAGTGGGCAGGACTGTTGTGACCATGAGTCGCATAGGCAGGTCAGGTGGTCCTTTTAACCTTATGTAACTGGGTTTTATAGGAATAGCCATTTACAATGAATTCCTCTATATTTTGGTGGTAGCCTGTTTGTTATTGGTTTGGGGCATACCCAACAAGAAGGTGCAACAGCCTCACAGTGAACAAACTATTACTGATGGAATTGATCCCTGGTTGCGACCCACTTATTTCTCTGAAGTCAGATTGCGAGCCACATTTAAAAAATGAAATAATGAGTCTGTTGTGTGTAGCACTACACATAAAGCAGAGGTTCTGCTGTAGTTACAGGCCAGAAGTGATCAAACTGGTGCCGCTGGTCAATGGGACACTAAAATCCCGATTTGCCGAGTTGTGCGCATCTACTTCCTTGAAATAGGCTGCTGCCCTTACCCTGGTTCTGATGAACCTCCAAAACACTGCAGAGCACTGGACTCTTCCCCCTCAAAACGCTCATGAGGAGAGATAGGAGACTTCCTGCGGTACCATCAGATGCACATGTGAATTTAATGAGTGGTATGATTCTTGACTACTACAAAGGTTTGGCTGATGTTGTTCATTCTCTCTCTCAACAGGTTGACATGGTGACCTAGTTTCCAAGACATGAACTGGCTCATGACCTAAGTCCAGGAGATTGGGTCCTGGTGAAGAAACACATTACAAAGACCTGGCTGGAGCCATGCTCGAAAGGACCTTTCTAGGTCATCCTCATGACGAACACTGCTGTGAAGTGCGCAGACTGTCAAATTGGGTTTATGCATCCCACACCATGAAAGTGAGACAAGCTGGTGAAGAAGTGGAGACAACAACCACAGCAGAACTAAATTCCAATACAGAAAGAGAGTTCAGAGAGAGAAGGCTGCACACAATAGTCTCACAGTTAATCTGCACCACTTGTGAATGAGCCAAGAGTAACCACAGTGGACCAAGCAACTGATTGTGAGAATGTGCAACACGAGCTGCAAGAAAGTGCAAGCACTTTGGCGGGTAGAGTGCAGAGGAGAAAGATGACTAAAAAGCTGTGAGAAACTAACAGCTGTTTCGTCAGAAGACTGTCTCCCAGAACCAATGAGTGAGGAAGCAACCAGTTGAACAAAATGTTAGCGTCAATGAGCAGACTGAAGACAGAAGATCGAATCTGGAACAAGTGCCTAATTGAAGGTATTTAGCTCCTAAGTGAACATACTTTGTTGAGTTCGAGCCTGATCTGAGAGTTCATGAGAGTCAGAATCATCAAAGTGTTTTTAAAAGTCCCCATGAATAGTGCTACCACAATAAGGATTAGTTGATATTTCTGATTGCCTGAATTCAAGTGACATATGTCCAGATGTTCCTGAGCACCCTGGGTATCAAGCAAAGATATTAGGTCTATAGGATTCCGTAAAAGAGTAGGATTAATGTCCTTTAGGGTATCCATCTTTACATCATAGGGTTCTAATCCTGAAGTGAACTGCACTAACAGACTTACATTGAAAACGACTTACACTGAAAATAAACTGAAGACTTTCTGATTTGCACAGTAGAATCAGCAAAAAGATTTTAATTTCTCCTATAAATCTGACATGAGAGAAACCATGGTATCCAGTACACCGAAAAGTTGTAGAGTTCAAATAATAGTAGTGGTACCCCGCTATAGTCTTAAGAACGATTGGCCTTCTAGTGAGTGTTAACTGGGATGTTGAGCATGCTTCAATTGAAACCAAATCTGACAGTTAATTTGGGGAAGTAACTTAGATTTAACATGAAGATTTTGTATAAAGATGGTTCTGAAAAAAAATGTTTATGATAATGTTTTTTTAGACTATTTGCATGAGCATTCTAAGGTTATGGACACTCAAGACTGTTATGTATGAACTTACATACCCATGTTAACCCATGTAATATCATCACTTACCCTTGACATATGCCCTACCCAGCAGCATACATACAAGTGTCTTTCGTCAACAAGTTTGTTTTGAATATTTTTTTCTAACCTTTACTTGCTTTTAGATGATGTGCATATGTTAAAATTTTCAAATCTGAATGCTGGAGCCAATTCGGTGGAGAGAATGGATCTTTACTTGAGGCTTATAACACCTATTTACATTACTAACTTACTTAATGCTAAGACTACATGTAAATTGAGTAGGGCTGAATGAAAGGAGGGCTGAGATGAAGAGGAGATTAATAAAGGATTAAAGGTACGTTGGGAAAAGAAAAAGGAAATGATGAAACAGGAATATATCCAAAATGAAACTTGGACGTATAGAAGAAGAATGAAAAGTGTGGAAAGTTGTGTTTCATGCAACAGGGAGAGCAAACTCATAGGCTAGAGATGGTGGTTTGGGGTGAATGTGTCAAAGATTAAAAGTTATGGGTGAAAAAATATTTCAGGAGGGATCCTGTTATTAGAGGAATTTATTATGTGTGTGGGAGAAAATGCTTCTTTTAACTTCTGTTGAACTGGATTGGTAGTTTTTATTTAGCTTTATTGTTTCCTAAAGTGTACCATGTAGACAACATAGATGGTAAGGGGATAGTGACTCATGAAATAACTATTTGTATTGCCTTGCAAGTACTAGCTGATATGTTTGTCACTATGATTCCTTCTGGGGGTATTTGTTTTAAAGACATTGAATATCAGAAAGTTGTCTACCCTAGTAGATCATTTGACTACTAACATAGCTAGAGCTTTATCCACAATAAATACACAGATTACGGCTATATGCATATTGGTTTTGCAGAACAGCCTTGCTTTAGCTATGTTGCTTGTGAGAGAGGGCAGTGTCTGCTGCATGCTACCCTTCTAGCATTGCTGTACCTATATCCCTGATAATAGTAACGAAGTTAACAGGTTTGTAAGTAATATGACACAGAATTCTTGTGAAGTGAAAAAGTTGGAAAAGGCAGGTGCCTGGTAAGCAATTGGGAAAGGATTTTCCAAGATTGGTGAGTGGTGTAGTGATATTGGTGATAAAATACTATAGGAAATACTAACCCCAAAACTAATCATTATAATGTATGTGCTATGCCTATTTTATTTTTATAAGAGGGGTTACAATGATTACTGCAAAGAGTGGGTAAAGATGCAATTAAGAAAAGCAGCTGCCTTAATCGAGAGGGAGGCGGAGGAAGAGGGAAGAAGTGGAACTTGAAGACCTTCAGAGTAAAGTTTACAGTAAGCTAAAGAATCTAGAAGAACCTAGCGGTAATCTGCAAGAGCTGACAACTACTGTGTTAAGGAAGATTTTGAAAACAATGTGGGTGTTATATGTGGTGACCCCAGAGTAAGGATTGGAAGGTTGTTTTTCATATTAATTGTTTTGCATTTTATCAACAGTAACATGTAAACTTGCAAATGCTAATAACTGTGTACCATTCATGTTTAGATTGACCATAGCTGACATATGCCTTTGTTTAGTATGGCTAATATTTGGGAGCCATCTTGATTTATATCATGTGTGTATTTCAATTTTAGCAGAAGCTGAACTCACAATTTACAATGCAATGTTTGTTTGCTTTCTTTCTCATATGAAAAGTTTTCCTTCACACGATAACGGTTGAATGTCCTAATTAATCACAGCAGTACAATTACAGAGTACAGGATAGTCCGTTGTATATTGTTTTGTTGTAGAAATCGGTAAGTTTGAAGGATGCTTGGAGAAGCTGCATTGTGAATGATCCTAAGAAAATAATGAACCCTAGATTGAATCTGTATGCTTTATTGTGATTGGAGCCTTTTTGAGAACCATGTGTATGTTTAGCAAATATTAGAACTGTTGAGATAAGCGAATGAAGAGTAGTACTTTTGCAGACATGGTTTGTCCACTTGTGAAACAGCTTAGAGCAGAGTAGAGTAGGGTACTCTCTTTGTGGGAAAACTGATTTTACTTAACTTATCATTTGAGACGGCTTTATGAACTTTTGTCATCTTGCTTATATGACTTTGATTTTAACTTTATATTTACTGATGTATTGAAGTATTAGTTATGGATTGACACTAATTTGATGATTTTAAATCTGTACACCTTTTAACCTTAGTAACCCTCTGTGGTTCGAAACTCAATTACTGTGAATGTTCCTTGTGGATCGTAATGTGTTTCATGTTATTTCAATGTATTGATTTTTGTACTGCTCTCAGGCAGGTCTCTCTGCTCGCCGCTGCCACAGCACCTTGTGCCGGTCTGCCTTCTGCTTCATATTTTGTTTTTCCCTGCCGCTGCGTCCCTGCATCACCGCCCCCCTGCCTCGTCTCTAATTTTGTTTTTCCCCGCCGCTGCGTCCCTGCGGCCCCGCCCCCTGCTCGCCCATTCGTCACCCCGCTCCCACCTCCCACCTCCCACCTGCCCCTCCCTCCCACCTCCCCTTATATGGCGGCTGCTGCACGGTGAAGGGAGCGACCCAAGACCCTGCTCTCAGGCAGGTCACTCCCCTCGCCGCTGCCACTGCACCTTGTGCCGGTCTTCCTTCTGCTGCATATTTTGTTTTTCCCCGCTGCTGCGTCCCTGCTGCCACGCCCCCCTGCCTCAGCTCTAATTTTGTTTTTCCCCGCCCCTGCTCGCCCATTCGTCGCCCCGCTCCCACCTCCCACCTGCCCCTTCCTCCCACCTCCCCATATATGGTGGCCGCTGCACGGTGAAGAGAGCAACACTTGACCCTGCTCTCAGGCAGGTCGCTCCCCTCGCCACTGCCACTGCACCTTGTGCCGGTCTGCCTTCTGCTCCATATTTAGTTTTTCCCTGCAGCTGCGACCCTGCGGCCCCGCCCCCTGCCTCAGCTCTAATTTTGTTTTTCCCCGCCGCTGCGTCCCTGCGGCCCCGCTCGCCCATTTGTTGCCCCGCTCCCACCTCCCACCTGCCCCTCCCTCTCACCTCTCCTTATATGGCGGCCACTGGCGTGCCTAAGGCAAGCCCATCTATGCCCGTCTGCGTTCAGACCGCGCCCAGTGCCAGGACCTCTGGTCCACAAGACCACCACGGCAACCAACGCCACTACACCGCCAGCACCCTCCTCGCACTCAACACCGGACGATCACACGCCTGCTTCCTGGCCTCCCTGAAGCACACCCAGGGACCCTTCACCTGCCAGAACTGCAGCTTCATCAGCCTCCAAAACTACCCACCAAGACAGACCGCAAATACCTCCGATGCATCCTACTAAACACCCGCTCCGCACGCAAACACGCCATCGAACTCTGGACCTGCTCGACACCTCCACCCCGGATGTCGCCTTCCTGACGGAGACCTGGATGAACACCTCCTTGGCCCCGGACATCGCTATAGCCATTCCGATGGCTACAAGATCACTCGCAGGGATCGCACCAACGGAGTCGGAGGCGGAATCGCCATCGCCACAAGAACACCATCAGGGTCCCGACCTGCACCGATGAGACCCTCAACACCGCCAAACACCTGCACTTCCAGATCCACACCAACCCCAACACCACCATCAGAGGAACTATCATCCACAGACCCCCTGGACCACGATCTCAGTTCTGCGACTCCATCGCCGACCTCGTCAGCAGGCACGTCCTAGCCTCCCCTGACGACATCCTCCTCGGCGACCTGAACTTTCAACTGGAGAACATCAACGACTCTGCCTCCAAATCCACCACCTTAATCGACAACCTCGGACTCAGACAGCTCGTCACTACACCTACACACTCTGCCGGCCACACGCTGGACCCCATCTTCTCTGCTAGCCCCCACATCACCTTCAGCCACACCACCAAACTCCCCTGGACCGACCACAGCTGCATCCACTTCACCTTCCGGACACCCACCGTGCACCACCGCACCCAACAGATCCCCTGCCGCAACTGGAGCAAAGTCAGCGGAGACCAGCTGAATACCAGCCTCGCCCGAAAACCGAGGCTACCAACCCCAACCTCTGGCACTGGATCGACGACTGCGCCAACACTCTCGCCTCGCTCAAAAAAACCTCCAACAGAGGTGCCAGCAAAAGAGCCAGCTGGTTCACCTCGGAACTCCGAGCCTCCAAGCAAACCTGCCGGAAACTGGAGAGAAAATGGCACAACGAACAAACACTGGACAAGCATGCTGTCTTCAAGAACGCTACTGCAAATACCATTCACCTCATCAGATCTGCCAAGAGAACCTCCTTCAAAGACCGCCTTGACAACAACACTCACAACAGCAAGGAGCCCTTCAACATCGTGAAGGAACTCTCCAACCCCAGCTCCAGCACCAGCGACATCCCACCATCGCAAGACCTGTGCAACTTCCTCGCCACCTTCCTCCACAAGATCACAGACATCCATGACAGCTTCAACAACCAGACCACCCCGTCAACCACCGACTCCTCAGACTCTCCACCCACCATGGGACACCAACACAACGCACAAGTAGAACTGAGGGCTTGTGCTGTGGAGGACCCCCAAGGAAATTGACGTCAACAGAGGCATTACCCCTGATATCATTTTTTTGTAACCCTCAGCTATCCAGTTGCCCCATCTGGTGGGATTAGGAGAGCCCACATATGTTGCTATATTTCCATACAGGAGGCCAGAGGGTTTTACAATTAGTTGTTAACTGGTTACCTGACTAGCTGGTTGTTATATTGGAGTTTGCAAGGGATCGAGGGATTGCTGCCATCCAACCTCTCACTGCACTCCTGATAGGCAGGGAAGTAGGAAAGCAAATAAATCTCAAAATTACACACTAATGTTCACAGATATGCTTAATATTATTATGTATAAAGTCAGGGGCTCAACAATCGGGCCAAAAGGCACTCCGTCTTACATGAATTAGTCACACTCTACACAGACATTGTACTCATTCAAGAAAGCTATCTCCTGAAGCAGGACCAAGCCCAACTGGAATCTAAGGATTTCCCCTCCCAATTATTTTTCTCTGAGGGAAGATATGGCAGAGGTAGTGATCCTAATACACAAGAAATGCCCACTGGTAGAAGAAAGGATGGGTGTCCCTGAAAGGATTTCTGATAGGTGCACCCTTGCCATTGGCCTCTAGCAATTTCCTCAACCAGGGCCATGAACAACACCTCCTTACCACGGCCATCCACACCCTCACAGCCTTTTCTTCATACCAAATAGTTCTTGCTAGAAAATACTAATTTACTACCAGACAGTGCAGCAGATACGGACCAATATGGCCAAGGGAGCATCGCAACTCTCTCGCCAGCAAACATACCTCTGCTGACAGAATTAAGACTAGTTGATGCCCAAAGATCAAGACACCCTCTCGGGTGCAAAATGTTCCCCATTACTTCAGGGCCCATAAAACGTATACCAGGCTGAACTATATCTTCTTCGATACACAGTTATTTCTTCATCTAGCAAATGTCATCCAACGCCCTATCATACTTTTAGATCACAACTCTGGCACATGTGCCCTGACCTGCATGCCAGAAAGTGGACAATTTTGGAGTCTCTAAACCTCCCTCTTAAAAGATCTAGTGATAGTTAATGATACCACAAATAGCATTAAGAAATGAAGAAATACATAGCCTATCACAGCACAAGGGACACTACTGTGGTGACTCTCTGGGATGCTCTAAAACCAGTCCTTTAGTGGAACTTCATTATGGAAGTGAACTGCCTACAACAGATTCATGAGGCCCTACTTGCGCAGTTCAGGGGGGTATCTTAAAGAGTTCTAATAGGCCCCAAAATGCTCCCACTCACAGAAAGTATTGAGGAAAATTCTCATGATGCGAGTTCAGATTAAAACACTGGAAGTAGACAGGGCTGTATACCTTCTAGCCAAACTTGATAATAGGTACTATGAACTGGGCAACAAATCAGTCAAACTGCTAGCAAACGTACTGAGGGCAAACCAGGCCCAGAGCACAATAGTGGAGGTCCAATCTACTGATGGATGACTACAATCGCAGGACATATGTTAGAGAGTGTGTCCGCAAGTACTATTCTCACGTATACACAAAGCAACCAACAGACCCCCTCGCAAAAGCAGTCTACTTGGCAGGTGCGCCCTTAAACAAATTATGCTGAAAAGATAGAGAAACTCTGGAGAAGCTGTTAACTAAATTGAAGATTCTTATGGTTATCTCCAAACTACATCCAGCACATGCACCAGACCCTGTTGGTATCAAGGCAGCTTTCAACAAATGCTTTACTTTGTAGCTCTTCCCCTTGCTCCTAAAAGGTTATCAGGCGATAATATAAGAGGGTGGGGTACCCTCCTCAATGGACAAAACTACAATTTCCCTTATTCTTAAGCCTAGTGAGTGCAGCTCATATAGGCCAATCTCCCTCATCAATGTTTATGCCAAAGATTTCACTAAAATAGCAATGGTACTCCTACAGACATTAATGGAACAGATGGTACATCCTACTGAGTCAGGCTTCATTCATGAGCTGTAAATGGAACAAAACACCAAAAAGGCCTTGCACCTATTAGATATACATACCATAGATGTGACAGCGATTAAATATATTATGCTGCTATACAAAGAAGAGGAAGAAAAGGAGACAACCAAATGTTGGGTTGTTTTGCCACACAATATAACATGACATTAGTATAGCTGGACAGTTTACATGTGCTGGTTGTGGAACCCACAGTTTTGAGCTCCTTATCCTGTTTCACTTAATTTGACCAGACTCTATTTTGTACCCAGGTTATCCCCCTGTGAAACTATTCATGACAATGGTGGGTGAGAAGTGGTCTCAGACTACGGAGATATGTAACAAACTCGCTCATGGTAATGGCTAAAATCCAATAAAATTGAAAAAAAGATATTGGCACCACAGGAACATAGCATTGTCCTGATCACCTTGGATTTTGAAAAAGCATTTTACAGGACTCACTAGGACTTTGTGTCTGATAAGTTACAGGCTCCAGGCCTGACAGACAACTTCCAAAACTGGTTGCTAGCGGGCTTTCACAACCCAGGGGCCCGGGTCAGGATTAAAGGGCTCCACTCCAAATGGGTAAACCATAGGGACTAGGTAGGGATGTGCTCTGTTGCCCACCTATTAGCCCTTGCCCTCAAGCCCTTAGCTCAGTAGTTTGGCACATAATACATATAGCTAACTATGCTTGCCAATGACATTTTACTATAGGTGACAGCTCATCTTCAATCCCTTCCGCATGTCATGGCAGAACTAGAAGCAGGACAGAGATTATTGGGATTTAAAATCAGATTCTCAAAATCTCTGCCCCTAAAGCCACAGTGGAAAAGCTACAATAAATCACTCCACTGTGGTGGGTGATATCTCATGTTGATCATACAGGGCTGTTCCTCGGCCCCACCGTGGCTAAACCCAAGGAAATAATCCAGAGACTGTGGAGAGAGAGGAAGAACGAGCTTCAGGGTTGGAGACACAAAACACTGACCCTCTTGGGCAGAATGGGGGCATAAAAGCAGTCTATACAAAATCTTATATACTTTTCAAACTCTGGTCCCTAAGTTCTCAAAGGATTACATCGATGACCTCCGGTCACTTTAAATCTGACAGGGTAAAGCAGAGAGAATAGCCAGGTATCAGTGTTCCAACTGGAAATCGCTAACTTATCCTACTTAGCCTACTATAATGCAGCAGGGCAGCTACGGTTTTTGATCCACTGGCTAAAGACTAAAGACTAAAAAAGGGTGGTGTACAATAAATCATACTATGGGCCACTCTGCAACACTGACCTCTCCCCGGCATTGACAGGGCCTCATATAACATTGACTGGAAGGGGGTGTAAGACATTCGGGGACATGTTTGATTGTGACACTTAAACTGTTCTAGCAACTGAAAGCAGCGTATGCTCCCCTGGAAACTGAACATTCCCGATAACAAGCTAAACCTTGGACAGGAAGGGGAAGCATTCTTATTTAGGCAAGCCTGGGAGACAGAGTTGCAAATTACTTGATGCTGAACAGTGGAAGGACATTTTGAACTGAACAAGCAACTTCGCATCTCATACAGGGGGGAGTAAAATAATGCATAAAATCTTATACAGGCAAAACTACAGCATGACAAGGTAGGGGTAGGTCAGAAGTGTGGGGGGGGAATTGCCACAATTGGAGTGGATACATAGAGGATGGAACTCTGACACATAGCCTTTGGTCTTGCACCAAATTAAAAGCATTGGGGGAACTCAACTTTGTCAACTATAAATCAAATGATGGGCTTTGAGCTGGCTAAGTGCCCAAAGGTGGTGATATTGGGTTATCCAGAAGTAGATACCTAAACCTCTATGGTAGAGAAGGTGGGTTCATCTCCCACCTATTGGTAGCAGCAAAGCAAACCACTCTCGCCCTTTCGGGGCAACCAATATCCCCTATATGACACTAATGTCTGGCTTACTGTGGGCGTACATGACTGCCATAGCATGAAGGGAGTAGAAGGCACGGATTGTGGAAGTATGGACAGAGGGGGAGTATCAGGGTAGTGATCTTCCTCACCCACCATACCCAAACTCAAATGACCTGGGTTACCTTGAATGCACACCAACCAATGAAAAACATGACATTGAGCCTCGAGGCAGATCAACCAATTGGATAGCATAGCCTAAGAGAGTTTTGCAACATACAAGTGATTGCATGGACCCAGGAGTACCGGACCAGTAGGAAGAAGCAGAACAATTAATAACAGGGGGCCAGAAGCACAAAACACACCTCTGCACAATTTTGGTGAACGTCTGTTTGACTCTTTTCACTCTCTATGAGGACTTAGAATGGGAAAGCACACTTTTGGGATCCTTATCTAGGAGCAATCTGAACCAAATTAAGCAAAAGCACTTTTAGTGGAGTGTATGGTACAGATTTGTTTTAAAAATCATCAATTGCAAATACCAGAGGAGATAATAAGGCGTCATACTATGATGGAAAATCAGTCTCGTCTTTGATCAAATGTTGGAGGCTGTGAATAACTCACATGTCCTAGCACATTAGCATCCTTCTGCTGTAGAAGTGGGAAAGGACAAGAATGCTGATACTGAAAAACGCAAGCAGTTACAAAGCCAACAGATCTGGACCTGGCAATCCTGAAATGCTATGTAAATAATATATAATAGTATTTAAAAGCTTAAAAGCATTGAAAAGTAAAAATGCCGCCGTCTAGAGTTGATGTGCTTAGGTTTGCCTAAAAAGGTAAACAAGCATGGGCAAAGCCAATAGGTCTGGCATTGGCCACTGACCTTTCGGCTCTGCTAAAGCTTATTTTTTTCGTCGACGGTTGATGGTTTTTATAACATTGTATGAAAACAAGCGCTGTCTAAATCCAAAATAGTTACTGTTTTATGTAAACACACACATTGCACCATCGATCCTTGCACTGAATTGGACTACTATTGTGCAGACGCATACATTAAATTAGAGCAGAGTTCCTCACCACAGTTAGGTAAATTAGTTGCTGGAGTAGGCTAGCCCTGTACCCTATTCTGTATGCTGTGGTGGGTGGAAGCAAAATGTGAATTATAGTACAGCAGACTAATGAATAGAGAGCTGACTGAAAGTCCCTGGCTTCATTTATGTATATTTTTATATATAAAAAAAGAAAATCCGAGATTTTGGTTTATACCAGACCTAAAAACGATCCATCACTATAATAAATGGAATTTAATTTAAAAGGAGACCTACAATTAAACCAGAGATCAGACCATCAGACCTGGCACTGAACTGGACAACTTTAGGTGGAAGTGCACATGTGTACTGGCAGAATGTCATCACTCACAGTGGAGAGAATCAATGACTGAAATGGCTGATCCTTTCATTGACCAAGCTGAAGCAAAATATGAATGACACTTATAAACAAGCCATGGGATGAATGGCGCTTACTGAAAACCCTTGTATATGTATAAATGTATAAACATATGCATGTTTTTATTATCATGTTTGGGGGGGTGGGGGAAATAAGGCTTGCAAAACCTCTAATGCTGTATTTGGGAAAGACTTACACATGACATGACAGACGGCGAGGCCAACCTGGCCTGTACATTTGCAAATTACTGTAGCACATGCACGGGTGTGGATAATACGACCAGACGGAAACATCTTGATTACAATCTCGCCTCTGCCCTCATTTCAAAGACTAGCACATGAGGCAATACACCCGCCTCTTGTGAATCTGTTTTAGATTATTTTCATGCCGGCTTATTGCACGTCTTACACTTCCTGCTACCTGAAAGGCAAGTATAAAACCACGGTGGCGCATTCATCAAAATCTATATCACCGACTGCATGCACCTCGGTAAGAAAATGGTAAGTCAATAACACCTTAAAGGCACAGAATTGTTATTCATATATCTTATGGTATTATAACGAAATAATTAGGCCAACTGAAAGTAATTTTTATGGACAGTTCATAAAGCTCCACATTTGCAAAAAGAGCTCTTAGCCATTATCAGAGAACTGCACAAATTCAAGTGATCTAAGCAACCACACAAAAAACCTGGAACAACTTAAAAACTTAAACCATTCCTTTGGAAATACCAAGGAGGAAAGCTAAGGAGTGTTACATCATGTGACTTTCGATGTGAGAAATTCATGTAATTTGCTTATGCATAAATATGCAATTTTTTCAATTAACCACAATTGAGTGCAATTATGTGACATGCAAATTCGTCATTTGGTGCTATATTTTAATGTGAATTTACTTACATTTTTGACACAAGGATGCATTTTGCAGCAAAAATATATAGCGAAAAACACAAGTGGTTGTAGCAACAGCAAATGTGTAGCCCTACTAGGTCCATACATGCAACTCCGCAGTACTTGGAAAGCAAAAGAGTCAACACAAACAGCAAATCTTTAAATGTCAGAAGCTGGTCTTTTAGGATGCTGGCGTAGAATACAACCTAAGTGAGAATGTTTTCAAAACTCACCAATTCACTCATTCATCCATCTATACATTCCTCAGTGACATAAGCATACATCCCTGAAATCTGTCTGCACCCTACCTGTCACGCATGCCTTAACTGCACATGTTCTGTAAGCAATGAAAGCTTGTATTAGTCAGCCTTGTTGGATCGCTTCTGCGGGAAACAGAAAATTAAACTTGCTGCCTTCTGTGAGAGAGGGAAGCTTGCTTTGCTTCTGCTGTGCTGCACCTGTTCTGAGAGTATGCAGGTTAGTTGCTCAACCCTCCTATTTTTATTCTTGTGATAGGACGATACCAGTAAATCTCACCCACATTCAATTTTAATTTAGGCCTGACAATTTAAGAACGGGACAACATAAATATCTACATCAGGGGTCTCCAACCTTTTCTACGGTGAGAGCTACTTCTAGTCTCTGAAGAGAGTCCCAGGCTACTAATGGTCCCGACCATTGTTACAGTAGTGACTACATCAAATGCAATCACAATAGTGACTCTACCTTGCAGGATTACTAGTAGTTACCATCCAAATGTATGTCTCATTATCAAGGGACAAAATATTGTTATGCCAAAATATTCTTTCCAGAATATTGATTAATATGTCATGAATATACATGTATGTCTGTGACCCTGCCATTAGTTTGGCTGGCGGGCACACCAAGGATACAGAGATGTGTAGTGCTGCCATCTTCAAAATGGCTAGACCCTCTGAATTATATAGAGTGCTGAAGTTCACTTCAGCGAGCTACTTCCAGGGTGCTGGCAAGCTACCAGTAGCTCCTGACCTACCCATTAGAGACTACTGTTCTACATAAAGGACATAACCTTAACCAAACAAGGAGATGCAACACTCGGAAACTGAACAACCAGTAAACAGCAGTACTGTCAAATTCTTCACTGTGCTAGGTGAGGAACCATAAACTACATTAGGTACATGAGGGTTCACCATCCTACATAAGGGCATGAATGTGCAATAATTCCTAGAGCTTTGGCTGTTTCATCCAGGTGTTTTGCACTTCTTATATGTTTATGTTTATGTCTGTTTTAGAAGAGTGTACAACAATCCTTTAAGATTTCCCACTCCCTCTTTAGTGTGTTAGTTCTTGTGTTGTTACTGGCCTGTGTGTGTGTGTGAGAGAATCATGTGATGTTTCTCCTGCAACTGCCACCGGACCTTCACTTATTCTTCGTGTTAGGGAGTGTTGTGCTGCTGCTATCTGTGCTATTGTTTTGTGAAGTTCTGTATGAAACTTTCCACTACACAAAAGAGGAAATGATTTGCAATTCCAGTGCTTGTTTTGATTGATCATGTGATAGAAGAAGTGACTCTTTACAAAAAACATGAGCAGAGTTTACAATTGGTTTTACATGTGAAAAAAACTATTTTTGAAATGGACTAGAACACACTTTAAAACATACCTCACAAGTTGCCCACTGTCAAACACAACGCCTGCAGGCAATTGTGGGATTTTAGCCAACAGTACTTTGCATGCTGGTATTTTCAGCCCTTAATAAAGTTGTTTTTTAAAGCAAAATTGCGAGCCCCACAGTACAACATGCTGTTGGCTGATAAACCAGGCATGGCTATAGGTATCATATGCCATAGTTCCAATGGACAGATTTGTGAAATGCAAAAATGTATTCCTCACTTTCTGCCCTTTTTCTTGCAAAAAATCATGAGTTACCATTCCAGTGGAGGAGAGGACAGACATTGTCTTTCAAATACATATAGGAGCATCTCACTGCCAAATATCTAAAATTGACACTACTTGGTAACCAGTTTGCTAGAAAAGACATTTTTACCAGAACAATGCGAGCAGCAGCTGTTAGACATGTCTGAGACACAGGCAGGAAAAACAATGTGCTGGCACCCAGTGGTGTTGTCCTTTATTTGTCTCAGTAGTTATGTATGTCACTCAGAATATTAGCATGTCATTTGGAATTGTGAGGGCAGCATTTGAAGCAGTTGAGTTTTAAAAGGAGCAGCTGAACTGATTGGAGCTGTGCTGTTGAGGACTGAATACAGAGTTTACTTACTTTCCTGTCATTCGAGTTATCAACACACAGGATTGGCAATGAGATTAATTCCTGATTTTGTGGACCCAGGGTGCACCACGGCCCTATTCTAAGAACTGTGAATTTGACCTTTGGCAGTCATGACTTTGGACTTGCTGTGCGAGATTGTGGCCCATCACTCTGCCATGGGTCCACAGCATTGCTTTTTGGATCCCAGTGTTGAAACAGTCACGCCGTTCAGGAAAAGAAGGTGAGCTATATCAGCATAGCTTACAATAAATTACATTTTCTGACTTATGACACATTTTTGTGTTGCGCGTGCACCTCATTCCATAACATCCTCACAACACTTGTGTGATAGCAGGAAGTATCTTCATTAATTACATGCTCCGTCTTTACGTGCTCCAACTTGAGTGCTATGTATATTAGTAATACAAGGTCATCCATGTGTTCTAATTAGGGGTCATCTTGGATTGGGCTTTGATTATGCAGTCAAGCCTATGCATAGATCATGGTAATTAGAGTAGGTATGTGGTAAATGACTGTCATTCACACCATTCCCATTGGAAAAAGATGCATGTTGCAATTCAAGAAGCTAGAAATTAAAGTAAAGCTTGCATTTTCATCTTAAGCTGACACTTGATTTATAGAGTATCCTACTACAAACATACTGTGCTGCACTCACTAATATGTGTTTTCCTTGTTGTGTATCTACTTTTGGAATATGTCTGCTTCACAAACTTTCTCTTTGACACCTACTCAACCATTTTTGACACTGCCATGAGATCAACCAATAAAATGGCACTAATGGAAGGCATGCTTTATGAATTATATAAATACGATTGAGGATGAAGAATTATCACAAGAGAGAAAAAATGTTTTTTTGTTACACTTTCTGGGACCTGAGAGTCTCAAGGTTTATAGCAAAATTGATTACAAAAAATAGACCACCAACAGAGACAGGTGTTATTCAAAATGTTGTAGCTTATCTGGATGACTACTAATCACCTTCTGTTTGTGCTCCTATAGACATAGTTAACCTTTGCAGCAAGAAACAGGGACAATTTGAACCCAATGATGTGATGAATATGCGTCTTCTCAAAAAGAAACTAACAATGACTTGTAGATTTGGTTAATTGAATGATAAGCTTATTAGAGATCAAATCATAATGCATGTAAAGAATGAATATTTTCAAGAAAGATTATGGGCACACGGGGTTCTCAATTAGTACAGGTAATTGTTTTTGTAAGGACGGCAGAGGTGCCAAATAGGTGTGCTAAAGCAGCTTTGGAGAGTACAGGTACATTGTACAAAGGCGTAGAATGTGAAGTTAAATGCAAAAAGATTGCTCAAAGATCTGGCCCATGTAATTACAGTTAAAAGAAAGATTTAGAAGAGGATAATGCGAAAGGAAATCCCTCTGGTTATGATAATAAGAAAAGGAATGTTAAGAAATGCTTTAGATTTTTAAGGCTGGACCACCATGCATTTAACAAAAAATTGCCAAGCGATCAACCAGAGATTTTCTGCTTGTGGCATTAAAGGCCATTTGTACAAAATCTAATCAGGGTAACAAAATTGAACTGATACTAGAAGTTACTGATTCAGAAATTGAGTAAAACTCCTCAGGTGATGACATAGATAAGGTAAACAAAGACTGTGTTCTTTGGCTAGGTATCAATTAAGATAGAACTAGTGATATGGTTGATAGTATCACAAAGAATTGTAGAAATAAACCAGTTTCTGAGATAGAATTTGGTGGGATTCAGATTTTGGTTGTCACGGACTCAAGGTTCCCATATACTAAGGTTTAGAAGACCATATGGAAGGAGACATTTTTTAGTGTACTGGGTATGTATTTATTTCAGTTTGACATTTCCCCAGGCAGTTTTACAGGTGAACCTATTCCAATGATCGGGTATAGGATTGTAAGTTTTGAATGCAAAAATATGGGAGCAATGGTAAAATTGCATATTGCTTAGGCGGGCCCTTCACTTTGGGAATGAATATACCAAAGAGCGTGTGGCATAATTTTAGACCCTAATAACCCTGGACAGGTGTTGATTGTCTGGAACAGTGATACCACTGCTAGGGATTTGTTGAAGGAATTTCCAAGGTTTTGTTTTCTGGAAAAAATCATACTCAAAAGGTTTTTCACATAATTCTTTTTTTTTTAAATGCTAAACCCAAGGTACACACAACTAAGAATGTATAGTACAGTGTGAGGGAGTAGGTGGAAATCAATAAATTACTCAAAGCAGGAATGATCAAACCAGTGGAAGCTTCAGAATGGATTGCACCTTTGGTCGTAGCCAGATGTGCCAAAGGAAGAATGTGATTGTATGTGAATCTTAGGGGCGTTAATGATAATATTGTGAATGAGTGATTTCCACTATCAAAATTTAATTAAATGTTGGCTACAATTAAAGGAAAAAAAGGGTTGCAGTGGCTCTCGTCTATTGAGCTGTCTTCTGTATACTAGCAAAGGTACCGTCATCCTGAAATTCTAAATCTAACCACATTTATTACACATATAGGGGGTCATTTACGACCCCAGCGGTCGGTGCTATAGTGGAGGTATTACTGCCAAAAGGCTGGCGTTACCTACCTCCACTATTATGACATTGGCGGTTTGGCCAGTAACAACTTCAGTCTCCAGCCCAGCGGCCATCACTAGGCCGCCCATGGCATTTTGAACCCGCCAACCGCCATGGTTTCCAGGGTTTCTGTACCGCCACGGAAACCATGAAGGTAGGCACTATCAGTGCCAGGGAATATGTTCCCTGGCACTGATAGGGATCTCCCCCGCCCCCCTCCCAGAGTTCTCCCCCACCCTCCCTCTACCCAGAGCTCTCCCCCACCCTCCCACTCCCGACCCCCCTCCCCACATATACACACATACACGCACATGCATACATACCCTTACACACATACATACACACATTCACCAACGCATGCATACATACATAAACACTGCAAAACTCACAAACATACATCCAGGCACACACACAAGCACACAACACAACATGCACATACACACACACACACACTCATGCACACACACTTTACACACGCATGCACGCATTCAAACACAGTCACACACACACCCACACATGCACACAACACCCCTCACCCCTACTCCTGTCAGAGAACCCGACTTACCTGCTTGCAGGGTGTTCTCCGGCATGAGACGAGATGCGGCACTGCTGCCAGCAGCAGCATCCGCCAGCAAAACACCGCCAGGCTGTATCATGGAACATGATGCAGTAGGCGGTGTTTTGCTGGCGTGATGCTCTGCTGGCAGAAGCGCCGCCGGCATGACTGTCGCCGGAATTCCGCCAGCCTTCTGGCAGAATTCCAGCTACGGTCATAATGGCATGGACTGTCGGTTGCCACGGCGACGGTATGTTGGCGGCCGTCGCCGTGGCGGTAGGCGACAGTTGCCACCAATGTCATAATGAGGGCCATAGTATGTTGTAGATATATATGAATATCATTTGGTCTAGTGTCTGTAGCTGAAGTTTTTTCAGAAATTAATTTATAAATTGCTTAAGAATTAGGCACCATATTTTTCCAAGATGATATTTTGGTAATAGGAAAAAACAAAGAACAATATGATGCACATTTGAGAAACAGTTAGCTCAACTTGGAGAAACATGACTTAACTGCAGAACTGTCTAGATGTAAGTTTGGGGTTCAAATTTTTACTTAGGGTCTGATTTAGAACTTGATGCATGGAATACTTCATCACAAATGTGATGGACATCCCGTCCACTGTATTAGGATTCCCAGAATATAATGAGATCTTAATATGACGGATGGGATATCCATCAAATTTGTGATGGAATATTCCTCTCTGCCTAGTTCTAAATCAGGCCCCTACTTAGGGCATGAGATCAGTAAGGATGGAACTTAATCGAAGGAAGAACTACTTAGGTCAATTGAAGATGTACCAGTACCTTCTAATAAGGATGAATTACATTCTTTTTTAGGACTGGTAGAATTCTATGCAAACTTTATACACAATTTTTCCGAAAAGTCAAATGCTATAGGACAAAGCTAGATTTATTCAATTAGATTTTGATTTCATAAAAAAATGAAATATGTTATGCAAAAGCTTTCCTTGGTTTTGATCTGGAAAGTAAGTACACCATAACCACTAATACTAGTTGTAAAGGCATTGAAAACACTGTTTAAGTTGATTGATCTACAAATGAACTGATAATAGCATTTACTTCAAGAGCATTGTCTCTCTAAGAAGAGCGCCGTTCCATGATCGAAAGAGAGACTCTGGTAGTTTAGGGTTTTGAGGAACTTTTTGTGGGGAATGGGCATTTTAATAAGGTGTGAGGATAAATATATAAATTCATTATCTACTGAGACTGAATATCTGCAACCCTTAGAATACCTTAGTTTTTATGGCAGTTTTTGATTATCAGTACAAAATTCAGTATGCCCCAGTAATCAAAAGTAAACTTGCGGATTATATGATTATGATGCCATTACCCCTGATAGAAGTGCCTGAAGATAATTGGGAAGAATTGACAATAGCTTAGAAAAGAACTGAAGGTGTAGATGCGTTTAAACAAGAAGAATGAAAAAAGAATCATGTGTTAAGGATGTGATCTTAAGTCAGGTGTTAGATTTTGTTACAAATGGTTGACCAGGAAGAAAAAAAGATGAGTAAGGATTTCAGATGCTTTTGGGAAGTATGTGATGAACTTTCTCTTTGTGGTGTAAACTTGGTAAGTGTGAGAGAGTAGTTTCTCCAGAAAGTCTTGAACAGGGGATTGTTGAGTTCTGCTATGAGAGACATTTGAGGTTGTGAAGAGCAAAAGCAAGATCAAGGAAAGCTATTGGTGGTCTAGGATGGATATTGAGGTGGACTAATAAACGACAATGGTGTACAGTTTAAATCAGCTGAAGTAGATTATTTAAATGGAATGACATTGAACACAAGTGTACATCAATGTACCATCCCGAAGGAAATGGCGAAGTTGAGAGATTTAATAGGGTGATAAAGAATATTCTACAAGAGGCAAAAGAATAGGAAAGGAAAACAGTAAGTGGAAGTAAGAAGGACACTATGGATGTACCGCACTAAGCCGACTGTCACAGATTATTGTCAGTTTACTATCATGAGAAAAAGAGTTATTTTCTGAAAGACACTGAGAGTTGGATGAGTAAATCTAAGCAAATAAACTGGTCAGCTCAGACTGTTAGAGAAAATATTGAGATGCCAAAAGATATAGAAAACATTTTGATGGAAGATCAAGAGTGAAAACCGCTCAGTCGAAGGAGAAATGGTGTGGGTCAAAAAAAGCTGGAAAGGTGATGGTCTATTTTCTAAACATTTTTAAAGTGTTTCTCAGTTGCGTTAAATTGAGTGATGAACTGGTTTGTCATGTGAGTAGAAGTGCAAATGAAACAATGGAATGAAGGAAAAAGATGAGAACCCTTGGTTGAGAGTAAAGGCCATTTTATTGGATAAATGATGAAGTGACCGAAAGAGATTTGAAAGCAGAGGGAAGTGAAGACTGTCTTGATGATGGGCATGAAGAAAATAGAATTACTTTGCCATGAAAATCAATCCTAAGAAGCAAATCAGCTTGTAGCATCATACGATCTACATATTTGGAAGACTATGGGGGTCATTCTGACCCTGGTGGTCATCGACCACCAGGGCCAACGACCGCGGAAGCACCGCCAACACGCTGGCGGTGCTTCCATGGGCATTCTGACCGCGGCGGTACAGCCGTGGTCAGAAACGGGAAACCGGCGGTGTCCTGCCGGTTTCCCGCTGCCCCAGGGAATCCTCCACGGCGGCGCTGCTTGCAGCGCCGCCATGGGGATTCTGACCCCCTTACCGCCATCCTGTCCCTGGCGGTTTTCACCGCCGGGAACAGGATGGCGGTAACGGGTGTCGTGGGGCCCCTTGGGGCCCCTGCAGTGCCCATGCCACTGGCATGGGCACTGCAGGGGCCCCCTAACAGGGCCCCACATTGATTTTCAGTGTCTGCCAAGCAGACACTGAAAATCGCGACGGGTGCCACTGCACCCGTCGCACGCCTTCAACTCCGCCGGCTCCATTCGGAGCCGGCTTCCTCGTTAAAGGCGCTTTCCCGCTGGGCCGGCGGGCGGCCTTCTGGCGGTCGCCCGCCAGCCCAGCGGGAAAGCCAGAATGGCCGCCGCAGTCATTTGACCGCGGTGCGGTCATTCGGCGGCTCCCGCCGGGCGTGCGGTTACCGCCGCCGGCGGGAGTCAGAATGACCCCCTATGTTTCCTTAAATATCTTATTTTAGTTATTTGCGTTATTATGTAAACTTGTCAGTTGTTTAACATTTTTAACTTATATATGTCTGTATATATTTAGAGTTATAATTATTAAAGATAGGGGATGTGTGGTGTCCTTTATTTGTCTCTGTTAGTGTAATTAGTTATATCACTTAGAACACCGGTTCCAAACCTGTGGTCCGCAGACCCCCAGAGATCAGTCACACACGCAGGCCTGGGCCGGGAGGAAGGCACTTCTCCAGCCTCTGACAAGCAGGTTCGTGTTTTTATATTTATTACTTCATTTGTGCACAAGTTTTAAAAGCACTGCAAAGTTCTTTGTACATCCAGCAGCTTTCCGGCAGAAATAAAAGTGTCAAGATAACTATTGATTAATGTAACTGCTGGAGAGAGATGGGAGTTTTATCTAGTGGCAGTTTTGACTCAAGGGTAGCACAGATGGTTAATATGCCTACTGTATCATGCAAAGAACAGTATTTTATGTGCACAGCACAGTGGGTTACTGCTTTTGTCATAGAGATTCCTTTGTTACTGTGCAGTTCATAAGTTACAATCGTAATCTAGCAGTGTGCTCTGAACTGTCATTAAAGAGCTGCATGCAAACAGCATGGCACAAATTACAATTTCTTTTCCCAGTCTTTCATTTTCCTTATGCTGCTAAAAAAGGTTTGCTTGCATAGAAATACATTCCTATTATTAAAGCCAACACTAACCACTGTGTTGTGTTCTGAATCCTGAGTTTGGGTTTCTCCAGACCAAGCAGTTGTAGAAAATGCCTGCCAGTGTGAGTGACATGTGAATCCTACACCTTGTAGTCCCCTGTAAAGTGCTCCAACACCCTACACTGGCATAAAAGGTGCTATAAAACAAATTAATTACATGTGACAGAGAGGCTATGGAGAGGGAGACCATTATGGTTTTACTTCCTTTCCCCCACCACACTTATGTACCTAAAAAATAAAAACAAAAATTGCTTGGGAATTGTAGAATCTGACCTGAGGACTTAACTTTCCAAAATAAAACCAAATATTGAAAAGTTATTTGCCAAGATACAGCACCCACCTTCCCATTAAAATATTTTGATTTTTGCATATTTTTTCAATATAAAATAATGATATCTTTAGTAATTCGAGTATTTGTTTGGTGTGTACTTGTTTGTGTATTTTTTGCAAATTCCCGTTTTAATGTTTGAAATTTAAATTGTATGAATTGCTTGGGGGTCCCCGGCATCCAGTATAATTCAGTGGGTGTCCTCAGGAGTCAAAAGGTTGGGAACCACTGACTTAGAATACTAGTATGTTACTTGAAATTGTGAAAGCAGCATTCGAAGAAGCAGCTGGGTTTTAAAAGAAGCAACTTGTATTGAACGGGCGGAGCTGTGCTGTCCAGGACTTAATAAAGAGTTTTACTTACTTTCCTGTCATTGGAGTTATTGACAAAACACACCCGTCTTCCCTGCCCATCCTTGGCCTGGAGGTTCATGTGATTTAGATGTAGTGCCTGCAGCATCCCTGTGATGTGCCTGTCTTGAACCGGTAAGGGTATATCTCCTGGGTAGGGTGACCAGACGTCCCGGAATTCCCCGGACAGTCCCGATTTTTAGAGGACTGTCCCGGTGTCCTGACACTTCTCCTGATTTTAAATAAATGTCCTGGTTTTTGGGAGAATGGTCATATTATTAAATAAATCTCCCTTTTTTGAGACAAAGGTCAGATCATCTAGGGAAGCATAAGTTAAAGAGGCCTACAAATTATGAAATAATTAAAGTATTTTATGTGTTACTGTCAGGGGACACAGTCTTTGACTGCTCCCGGCAGAGAGACGAGGGGGGAGCAGAGATAGGTGGGTGGGGTGCAGGGTGGGAAGTCGAGCCATAGCTCATTTTATATATTTAGTCTTATACCTGTGTGTGTGTGTGTGTATATATATATATATATATATATATATGTGTGTGTGTGTGTGTGTGTATACACACATTCACAAAGCTACGCAAAAAACGGGAAAGGCCAGATATAAAAGTGAGTATGTCCTTAGTCCTTCTTTTATGTCTGACCTGTCCCGGTTTTTGCTCCTCAGACTCTGGTCACCATACTCCTGGGTGGTGAAGGCAACCAGTATATAGTTTCACCCCATGGATCAGAATGAAGGCCTATGGTGTTGGCTACTTGCTTCCCACGGCCTTGTGCCCCTTTAATAACATGGAAAGAGTTCTAATTGTAAGCAAAACCGCCGTTGTCTTAATGAAGAGGCAGTTTGTGCGGCCAAACCTCTAGATGGCGCTAGATTCCATGTTTTCTCTTTATTAGACAGAAAAAAGCTATTCATGGCACATGCAAAAAACGTGGAAGAAGCATATAAAAGCTCCGCATTGCTTTGGCCCGTGGCATCTCAATAACTTCTGACAACCCTGTCAATTTGGGGAGGTTGAAATTTGGCGCTTTTTCGGGTGAGGCATTAGTGCACAAAAGAATGGATGGTTTGAAGAAGAATGCCATGGGTGACAAACATCTCTGTGAATTATTTTGTGGTTTGGTGACAGTCTAGATCTGGGGCAATCAGCGAGCAAGCTGCTACACAATACAGAGACACCAGGTATTCCTACTATCTGGGTACAAATTGGTTCTCACAAAAACTATCTCAAAACTTTTTTTGCTGGGAATAGTGTTTGATTCATGTACTCACCCTATCCAGAATGTGGCTGTAGTTTTCAATCTTAAAAAGAAAGTGTTGGGATCAATAGTCCGAGTCATTCATTTTGCTGCCGTTTCAAATTGTTTACGGAAAATGGTGAATAATTAATCATAAAAATATAAGAAGGATCAAATAAGCTGCCAGCGATGTAATTATACGTGACAGGGTCAGCAAGCGCTCATCTGGATTATACGCAACATTAAACAACACACAAAGCACGGGGTCCAGATGTTACAGGATAATTTTAGCCATTGTATGTTGGAGGCTGGCCTGGTTTGTAGTGGGTACCAAGGGGTATTTACACTCTGCACCAGGTCCAGTTATCCCTTATTAGTGTAGAAGAGGTGTTTCTAGCAGCTTAGGCTGATAGAAGGTAGCTATAGCTGAGCAGCTTAGGCTGAACTAGGAGACATGCAAAGCTCCTACTATACCACTGGTGTCATATGCACAATATCATAAGAAAACACAATACACAGATATACTAAAAATAAAGGTACTTTATTTTTATGACAATATGCCAAAAGTATCTCAGTGAGTACCCTCAGTATGAGGATAGCAAATATACACAAGATATATGTACACAATACCAAAAATATGCAGTAATAGCAAAAGGAAGTAATGCAAGCAATGTACAGTCACAATAGATTGCAATGAGAGCACATAGGTATAGGGGCAACACAAACCATATACTCCAAAAGTGGAATGCGAACCACGAATGGACCCCAAACCTATGTGAGCTTGTAGAGGGTCGCTGGGACTGTAAGAAAACAGTGAGGGTTAGAAAAATAGCCCACCCCAAGACCCTGAAAAGTAGGTGTAAAGTGCACCTGTGTTTCCCAGAGAGCACAGAAGTCGTGATAGGGGAATTCTGCAAGGAAGACCAACACCAGCAATGCAACAAAGGTGGATTTCCGGACGAGAGTACCTGTGGAACAAGGGGACCAAGTCCAAGAGTCGCGACAAAGTTGAGATTGGGCAGATGCCCAGGAAATGCCAGCTGAGGATGCAAAGAAGCTGCCACCAGATGGTAGAATCTGTGGATTCTGCAAGAACGAAGAGGACTAGGAACTTCCCCTTTGGAGGATGGATGTCCCACGTCGTGAAGAAGCTTGCAGAGGTGTTCCCACGCAGAAAGACCGCAAACAAGCCATGCTAGCTGCAAGGGTCACGGTTAGGGTTTTTGGATGTTGCTGTGGCCCAGGAGGGACCAGGATGTCGCCAATTGCGTGAGGAGACAGAGGGGGCACCCAGCAAGATAGGGAGCCCTCACAGAAGCAGGCAGCACCCGCAGAAGTGCCGGAACAGGCACTACGAAGAAGAGTGAACCGGAGCTCACCCGAAGTCAAAAAAGGAGATCCCACGACGCTGGAGGACAACTCAGGAGGTTGTGCAGTGCAGGTTAGAGTGTTGGGGACCCAAGCTTGGCTGTGCACAAAGGAAATCCTGGAAGAGTGCACAGGAGCCGGAGCAGCTGCAAATCACGCAGTACCCAGCAATGCAGTCTAGCGTGGGGAGGCAAGGACTTACCTCCACCAAACTTGGACTGAAGAGTCACTGGACTGTGGGAGTCACTTGGACAGAGTTGCTGAGTTCCAGGGACCACGCTCGTTGTGCTGAGAGGGGACCCAGAGGACCGGTGATGCAGTTCTTTTGGTGCCTGCGGATGCAGGGGGAGGATTCTGTCGTCCCACGGGAGATTTCTTCGGAGCTTCTAGTGCAGAGAGGAGGCAGACTACCCCCACAGCATGCACCACCAGGAAAACAGTCGAGAAGGCGGCAGGATCAGCGATACAAGGTTGCAGTAGTCGTCTTTGCTACTTTGTTGCGGTTTTGCAGGCTTCCTGAGCAGTCAGCGGTCGATTCCGTGGCAGAAGGTGAAGAGAGAGATGCAGAGGAACTCTGATGAGCTCTTGCATTCGTTATCTAAAGCCAGAAAAGGAGGTTTGGCTACCTAGGAAGGAGGATAGGCTAGCAACACAGGTAAGAGCCTATCAGAAGGGGTCTCTGACGTCACCTGCTGGCACTGGCCACTCAGAGCAGTCCAGTGTGCCAGCAGCACCTCTGTTTCCAAGATGGCAGAGGTCTGGAGCACACTGGAGGAGCTCTGGGCACCTCCCCTGGGAGGTGCAGGTCAGGGGAGTGGTCACTCCCCTTTCCTTTGTCTAGTTTCGCGCCAGAGCAGGGCTGGGGGATCCCTGAACCGGTGTAGACTGGCTTATGCAGAGATGGGCACCATCTGGGCCCATCAAAGCATTTGCAGAGGCTGGGGGAGGCTACTCCTCCCCAGCCCTGACACCTTTTTCCAAAGGGAGGGGGTGTAACACCCTCTCTCTGAGGAAGTCCTTTGTTCTGCCTTCCTGGGCCAAGCCTGGCTGGACCCCAGGAGGGCAGAAACCTGTGTGAGGGGTTGGCAGCAGCAGCAGCTGCAGTGAAACCCCGGGAAAGGTAGTTTGGCAGTACCCGGGTCTATGCTAGAGACTCGGGGGATCATGGAATTGTCTCCCCAATGCCAGTATGGCATTGGGGTGACAATTCCATGATCTTAGACATGTTACATGGCCATGTTTGGAGTTACCATTGTGACGCTGTACATAGGTAGTGACCTATGTACAGTGCACGCGTGTAATGGTGTCCCCGCACTCACAAAGTCTGGGGAATTTGCCCTGAACGATGTGGGGGCACCTTGGCTAGTGCCAGGGTGCCCAAACACTAAGTAACTTAGCACCCAACCTTTACCAGGTAAAGGTTAGACATATAGGTGACTTATAAGTTACTTAAGTGCAGTGGTAAATGGCTGTGAAATAACGTGGACGTTATTTCACTCGGGCTGCAGTGGCAGGCCTGTGTAAGAATTGTCAGAGCTCCCTATGGGTGGCAAAAGAAACGCTGCAGCCCATAGGGATCTCCAGGAACCCCAATACCCTGGGTACCTCAGTACCATATACTAGGGAATTATAAGGGTGTTCCAGTATGCCAATGTGAATTGGTGAAATTGGTCACTAGCCTGTTAGTGACAATTTGGAAAGCAAAGAGAGAGCATAACCACTGAGGTTCTGGTTAGCAGAGCCTCAGTGAGACAGTTAGGCATCACACAGGGAACACATACATATAGGCCACAAACTTATGAGCACTGGGGTCCTGGTTAGCAGGGTCCCAGTGACACATAACAAACATACTGAAAACATAGGGTTTTCACTATGAGCACTGGGCCCTGGCTAGCAGGATCACAGTGAGACAGTGAAAACACCCTGACATATACTCACAAACAGGCCAAAAGTGTGGGTAACAAGGCTAGAAAGAGGCTACTTTCTCACATTGTAACTAAACAAATGTTTTCCAACCCCAACCCTTAAGTGTTTTTGTAACAAGTATCGTTTTCTGCAAGTTTACAAATGCGTCTGAGATGGCTACTTCACATTATGACCCTAGTATTTTTTGGCCAGCGTGATTGAAAAGCCATGGATGTTCTATCAGATCTAAACCACTGGTGCACCAGGGCCTGCGTGCTTAGCCTCATGGATGGTCAAGTGAGTTTTAAAGGAGGAATTTTCCACAAGTAATTTCTCCTCTTCCTTTCATACAGGGCTGGGCTCCCAAATCAGGCAATCTAGTAAGCCTTTTTTTTTTAGATATTTACAAAGAATGTAGATGTGCAATTGTTACATATATGATGAACTTCAATTGGAAACGATTTGCACATTTTTTGGTCTTTCTGAAAACTAGACTAGATTTTATCATTCAGTGGATGAACAAGCTAAGCTCTACTCGAGTCCAAAATACGACAGGCTGCAACCAAGGGTGTAGTAACCTCACTGTCTCCTTGTGTAGTTATTTGGCGTCCCAAAGGAGGAAGTGGTAGAGAGAGACAGACAGGCGAGTTTGAGAGATGAAGGAGTGGTATGGCAGGCTCAAATCACAGCAGGATTTAGAATAACGTTAAGAGTCTCGGGTTTGACATCGTGTGACCTTGGGACTCCACAGGAAATGACATCACGTGGATCTTGGCATTACAGGAACTGCCATGGGACCAACTGCTAGAAATTAGGCTGTAGTGAAAAAAGGGTGAGTGCAGAAAAAATACTCATAAACACAGTGCAGAAGATTCTGCTTTTCATGCCAGAAGCACTTTAGCTAGAATTCACAGTCTGAGGCTAAAGGGGAGAAGCCCAGGTCATTAAAAACATCTGTGCTCAGGACTGGCTTTAAATCCTGGGGCAGTCTCTCGGCAGCAACAGTATCTTCCATAATGTTCTATATATCAAGATGGGGTAAAGCTGATGACTTTCTAGAGGCTGCCTGAAGCAATAAACAGACCTAGTGATCCTTATATCCAGTCTCTCTGGAACTATGCAATTCTACTGCTGCTGCTTTTTTGCATAATAATTGATTTGTCGCATTTGCCACATAATGTATCATCTGCTGCATAATTTATAGATTTTAACAAAAAATATTTTGTTTCTAGCTTAGACAAATCAAAAGTTACTAAAACGTGGTGACATGGTATTGCACACAGTGGAAGGTACTAAGCAAATGTTAACTGGTCATCTTTCGGTTGCTTTTGGTTGCTTTTTTCTATATTTGGTTGTTAAACTGGTACTAATGAGGTGAAATCTTTGACCAGACAGAATTACTATATGTAAAAGTGTCTAATTAATTAAGTCATAGTATTAACCCCTTCGCTGCCAGGCCTTTTATCCCTCAGGTGCCAGGCCTTTTTTTGGCTATTTGGGGAAGTTGGTGCTTAGGCCTTCATAACTTTTTGTCCACATAAGCTACCCATGCCAAATGTGCTGCCTTTTCTTCCAACATCCTAGGGATTCTAGAGGTACCCAGACTTTGTGGGTTCATCTTGAAAGAGATCAAGAAATTAGCCAAAATACAGCAAATATTTTGTTTTAAAAAAATGGGAAAAAGGGCTGCAGAAGAAGGCTTGTCGTTTTTTCCCTGAAAATGGCATCAACAAAAGGTTTGTGGTGCTAATATCACCATCTTCCCAGCTTTCAGGAACAGGCAGACCTGAATCAGAAAACCAAATTTTTCAACATAATTTGGGCATTTTATCGGGACATACCAAATTTTTACTATTTTTTGTGCTTTTAGCCTCCTTCCAGTTAGTGACACAAATGGGTAACATTTCTAAAAAGTAGACAAAATTCTAAATTCAGCAAGGGGTCATTTGTGTAGATCCTACAAGGTTTTCCTACAGAAAATAACAGCTGAAATAAAACAATATTGAAATTGAGCTGAATAACACAGCCATTTATCTCCACGTTTTACTCTGTAACTTTTTCCTGCGATGTGAGATTTGTGAAAGCAATACACTGTTATGTCTGCTGGACTCTTCTGGTTGCAGGGATATATAGGGTTGTAGGTTCATCGAGAACACAAGGTACCCAGAGCCAATAAATAAGCTGCACCTTGCAATGGGTTTTCATTCTACACCAGGTATACAGCAATTCATTTGCTGACATATAAAGAGTGAAACATAGGTATCAAGGAAACCTTTGTATTTCCAAAATGGGCACAAGATAAGGTGTAGAGAAGCAGTGGTTATTTGCACATCTCTGAATTCCGGGGTCCCCATACTAGCATGTGAATTACAGGGCATTTCTCAAATAGACATCTTTTTTACCTACTGTCTTACATTTGGAAGGGAAAAAGTAGAGAAAGACAAGGGGCAAACACACTTGTTATACTTTTCTGTGTTCCCCCAAGTCTCCCAATAAAAACGGTACCTCACTTGCTTGAGGAGGCCTAATGCTCACGACAGGAAACACAACATGGACACATTACAGTTTTACATTGAAATCTGATGTGTTTTTTGCAAAGTGCCTACTTGTAGATTTTGGCCTCTAGCTCAGCTGGCACTTAGAGAAACCTACCAAACCTGTACATTTTTTAAAACTAGACACCTAGGAGAATCCAGGGAGGGGTGACTTGTGGGGATCTCACCAGGTTCTGTTACCCAGAATCCTTTGCAAAACTCAAAATTTGGCCAAAAACACTTTTTTTCCTCACATTTTGGTGACAGAAAGTTCTGGAATCAGAGAGGAGCCACAAATTTCCTTCCACCCAGGGTTCCCTCAAGTCTCCCGATAAAAATGGTACCTCACTTGTGTGGGTAGGCCCAGTGCTCGCATCACAAAATGCCCCAAACCACAAAGTGGACACATCACATTTTCCCAAAGAAAACAGAGCTGTTTTTTGCAAAGTGCCAAGCTGTGGATTTTGTTCTCTAGCTCAGCCGGCACCTAAGGAAACCTACCAAACCTGTGCATTTTTTAAACCTAGACACCTAAGGGAATCCAAGATGGGGTGACTTGTGGGGCTACCTCCAGGTTCTGTTATCCAGAATCCTTTGTAAACCTCAACATTTGGCCAAAAAACACTTTTTCCTCACATTTCGGTGACAGAAAGTTCTGGAATCTGAGAGGAGCCACAAATTTCATTCCACCCAGAATTCCCCCAAGTCTTCAAATAAAAATGGTTCCTCACTTGTGTGGGTAGGCCTAGTGCCCGCAAAAGGAAATGCCCCAAAACACTTTCTGGACACATCAATATTATCAAATACAAAACTACCTGTTTTTGCGGGGCACCTGCGTTTTTGGTCCTGGGCTCAGCAGCCATACAGGGAAACTGACCAAACCCAGACATTTCTGAAAACAAGACACCTGAGGGAGTCCAGGAAGGTGTGACTTGCGTGGATCCCCCAGTGTTTTCTTAACCAAAATCTTCAGAAAACCTTAAATGTAGCTAAAATATCACATTTCCCCACCTTTCTGTGTAGAATCATCGCACAGGGAAAAATTTCCTACCACCCAACACTCCCCTCAGTCTCCCGGTAAAAATGATACCTCACTTGTGTAGGTGGGCCAAGTGCCTGTGATAGGGAAGAGCCAAAAACATGTCAAAATTTGGGGGGAACCAAAGTGGGTCCAAAAAGGCAGTTTGGAAAAAGAAAATGTAGGCTGACAAGTGGGGCAGAATTTTATTGGTATAGATGAGACAATGCTGGGTGGTAGGAATTTGGTGGATTCCTGAAGATTCCGGAAGGTTCCATCACAAAAATATGGAAAAAATGTGTGATTTCCAGCAAAGTTGGAGGGCATGGTTGGTAAGAAAATGGTGCAGGGTGCATGTGAAGCACACCACCCTGGACTCACCCAGATGTTTAGTTTTCAGATGTGTCTAGTTCTTGTGGATTTTTCTACATGGCAGCGTCCCAAAGTCCAAAAAGTGCAGCCTCACCATTCCAAGTGGGACAATTTTGAGAGTTAGCCAAGCTCTCATGGCCCAAATGTAAAAACAAAACCCCAAATAATCAAATGTCCTTTTGCTTGCCGTGGGATAAGAGATTTTAGTGTGCGGAGGGAGAGCTGAAAAAATGTTACCCCCTTCAGTTGGGGTGGGGGCATAACCATGCCCATACTGGTTGGTAGCCACCACCACACTTTTTTGTTTTTTTTATTCCCTGGCATCTAGTAGACTTTCTGCCGCCCAGGGGTGTGGTTCGGGGTAGTTGCCCCATCTGCCCACTGGTGGGCAGAACAGCTTTGGCCCCATTTATATGGCCATACCCACACTCTCTTATTTTGAAAATAAAATCTTCCCTGGTCTCTGGTGGGCTTTCTGCCCTATGACCAACAGTAATGTGCCACCATAGGGAGCAACCCTTCGCCAAGGGGCTGCCCTCAAACAAAACACACACCTACCCACACACATCAATCTCTGGGGCCTAAGTGGCTTCTGCCCCCCCCCCCCCCCACCCCGGGGGGAAGTTCGGCCTAATAGAAATAGCCGATCTGGCCCTAAAGGGAGCAGAAATGACCTAAAAACAATTTGCCCCCTGCCCCGGGGAGGGACCCTTGCCTAAGGGGTCGCTCCCCTTATCAATATACTTTTTTTTTTAAATCCCTGGTGTCTAGTGGCTTCTGCCCCCTGGGGGGCAGATCGGCCTAATTAATATAGGCCAATCTATCCTGTTAGGGAGCAACCCTTGCCCAAGGGGCCGCGCCCCTTCTTTGTTTACCTATGGTAAAAAAAATCCCTGGTGTCTAGTGGGCATTCCTGCAGCACAATCGCTATGCTCAGAGAGACATGAAAAGGGAAAGAAAAGCCTTCTCTTCCCTTTTCATGCCTCTCTGTCTCCCTTGCCCTCCGTACCAGAGAGAATCTAATCTGTTTCACCTCAGTCATTTCTCAAATAGATGTCTTTTTTGCCCACTGTCTTACATTTGGAAGGAAAAAATGTAGAGAAAGACAAGGGGCAATAACACTTGTTCTACTTTTCTGTGTTCTCCCAAGTCTCCCGATAAAAATGGTACCTCAGTTGCGTGGGTAGGCCTAATGCTTACGAAAGGAAATGCAACATGGACACATCACATTTTTACATTGAAATCTGATGTGTTTTTTGCAAAGTGCCTAGCTGTAGATTTTGGCCCCTAGCTCAGCTGGCACCTAGGGAAACCTACCAAACCTGTGCATTTTTTTAAACTAGACACCTAGGGCAGGTCCCAGGACGTAATGGTTACATCTGTACCTTTGCCTTTTCTTGCTGCATAATTTAGTCAACCCTGCTGCATAATTTGGTGCTCTTCTGCCCCATGATTCCAGTGGCCATGCTTGGATCATATTAGGTTCTGTACATCTACATAGGATAAAGTATGGAACCATATAGGTTTTTTGTTACTACATAAGAAGAAGAAAACACTCACATAATTGAATTTTAGTGTGGATAAAAATGACACTTTTTTCCATAATCACTTTTTCATATGCTGCATCAGTGAGTCAATAATTGAGCATGCACACACGTTTAATTTTCAATCTTTCTTTGCTCTTACCTTCCCATTCCATTAAATATATATTTTCACTTTGATCCCTAAACGTCTGTCTTTTAGTGCAATATACTTTAATTCACTGTAGAACGCCCCACAAACAACATTTACAAAAAGAGAGAGATTCTCATTGTGTAAGAAAACCTTCTGCTGTAAATTACCACTCTGCTGAAATTACCACTCTTACTGACAGTATTTTATATTACCAATTTACCCAGGGCCGGGTTTAGGGCAGTGCGACTGGGGCAGCCGCACTGGGCTCTGACCAGGAGGGGGGCACTGTTAAGTCATAATTTACTATTTAAATCACCTGCTGCAGAGTTCCTTGTGCATCCAGCTTTCAGGCAACAATAAAAATGTCATGATAACTCTTGTGATTAATGATCTTGCTAGAGAGAGAAAGAGATCAAAGTTTTGTCTAGCAGCAGTTTTGACTCACCATAAAGTAGCCCAGAGAATTAATATGCCTGCTGCAAAGAAAAGATCCATATTTTATGTGGATAGCTGAGCGGATTAGTAAAGCCAGCCTTTACAAAGTGATTTAAAACAAATTAAATGTATGTGAGAAAGGGGCCATGGAGAGATGAGGGGCAATTTTGCCGGTCAGTAGTGAGGTAATCCGAGGAGGAGGTCTTGGGGGTGGGGGAAAGCGCCAAAAAAGATTGTCGCACCAGGCGCTACCAGCGCTAAAGCAGGCTCTGAATTCAGCGGTAGCCACAACAAATGTCAAGGTGTGGTGGGGGACAGGAGAAACAAAGATAAAAAAACTCTTAACGTTCAAGCCGCTGCCTCCTCCTGTCACCTTGCTCCTCTTCTAATGGTGTCCCAACATTCAGAAGGACACCAGAACAGGCTCCCCATGCAACCCTGGGTGTTGCTCTCATGCTAAGCCTAGCATGAGAGCAGTGTCAGGATTGGTCTGAGCAGCTTGGGCTGCCGCTCAGACACTGCCCTAGTGACTGTGCAGCTTCTCCATCCTGGCTGTACAGCACAGCCGGGTTGGAGAAACCTAAGTGCACATGTGTGCTTGGCCAGCTTAAGATTGCCGGCCAAACACGCATGCGCACTTAGGCCCCTATTTATACTTTTTGAGCGCTGCATTTGTGCCGTTTTTTGACGCAAAAACGGCGCAAACCTACAAAATACAAATGACACAAATGCGGCGCTAACAAAGTATAAATATGGGCCTTAGTGCACTCCACTACTCCTCCCACCTCCCGTGGCCCAGCCCTGCACCTGCTGGTTGAGCCAGCAGCAGAAAAATAAAACAATATTAAAATATCGTTTTATTTTGCTGCTGCTGGCTCTTAGCCAGTGGACTGACGGAGCCGCCCCTGATTTTACCGTAAATGATACGGAGATAGTAATGCAGTCAGGTTTCACATACTTTCATGCATTTCCAGCAGCGAAACAAACATTGCTTCACTGACTGCAGAACGGAAAGGCAGAGTCAGCCATGGTGCCATCAGAGACTGTGAGCTGCGTTACAACTCTTGCTAAACATCCTTATCAGGTTGTGCACGTTTTAGTTCTAGAGAAGCTGAATTTCACAAAAAATAAAACCCATATCATGGCTGATTGATGAAACGAGGTTAGAAACGGTCTTCTTTTTAAGAGATTATTGGTCCTATCACCGCGTCAAAACAGCACTTCTCCATGGCAACACGAAGAACTTTGCTATTTCGAGGTTTGCAGCAGCGAAGTGTTAATCCACTTAAATTTCTGCATGCTAATCATTTTCATAAACCTTCAAAATGGGTGTTAAGAGGGTGGGAGGGTGTTAATCCTACCCCCCTCGAGAATGAAAGCTGTGCAGAGTCTCCTTAAAACAACAAGATGGCTCCTGAACTCTTTAAGCATTGATGTAGATGCCTGGGTCTATGCACCCGCTGCAGACATCTGCTCTGCGTGTGTGACTAGAAGGTAAAAAGCACAACACCCCTTTTGATCTAAGTGGTGACACCATTGTGAGTATATGTGCATTATTGTGCTTCAGCAAGTCTGCTTTCTTTTTAGCCAACTGCGCTTTGCATGCTGGGAGTTTTGCACCCGTACTTTCACCGTTACATGCAGAATGCAACTTGCCATTGGCTACAGGCCCTTACTGGCAGAAGTTGCCAAACTACAGGTGGGTGCAGTGAGAAAGCAGTCTGTAAAACTGAAATTGTTTTTTTTACCGTCCAAAAAAGACAGATTTCGCATAATGTGCACTAGCAAAGCGCACGTTCGTCACTTGGGGTATCTTGATACTGAATAAATGAATATTAGTTAGCCACGGAGGGATACTCACTTTATCGACTTCAGAAAGATGAAAGGCGGTTTGGACTTGCTGGGACTGAAACCTGTGACCATGAAGTCCAACACAGATTCCTGGATTGGAAATAGTATTCCCGGAACTAGTTTACCCGCGAACATAAAAATAAGCTTGCGTTAAACAAATCTTCTAACCACAAGAGACTTTGCCTTTTAGTTCAGAAAAGGGTACCTGGAATGTCTTGCAAGGAGCACAAAGCCACCCACTGCCCTGCGTGGCCCCTTGTATCAGAATAAATATTTCCCCTTGTTCTGAACGGCCACTGGAGATGTCCCTCCTGAAAAAAACAAAAACAAAAAAAAACTGCGAACTTTGCAAAGTGAAAAGTTTCTGAATTAAAAAAAACCACTAAGTGAGAATCGTATGCCTTCATAATTTTACACACACCAAAACACAATTCTTAGAATGCCTACACTAACTACTGTTGTTTCTCGACATCAGTGGTTTCCAACCTGTGGTCCGGGCATCTCTGGAAGTCCACGAGCCCTCCTCAGGGCGACCGCTGCTGCTTAGAAAATTAAATTTATTAACTGTATATTAATAAAGTGGCAAAAAGTGAAAATTATAAAATGTACTGTAAATGTCAAGGATTTTGAAATTCTACGCAAAAAATGTAATTAGTATCATCAGATTAATTCATGGCAGTAGTGCAGGTTTGGCAAATAGAATATAGTGTAGACGATGTGTGGCTTCAATTGAATTTAGAAAAGCTCCAATCTTCTTACCTTCCTAATAAAAAAATAATAAAATTATATTAAAAAAAATATATATTTGTTTGGAAATCAAATAAAATGTGTTATCATTTGTGCATGCTTGATGAATGCTTATTTTAGTGTTTTGTTGTTGTTTTGCATTTCAAATCATCAACAATGTTTAGGCTGGGCTCCCCGGCTTCCAGTAATGACTCGGTGGAGAGTCCCCGGATTCCAGTAATTATTCAGTGGCGATCCTCTGATTCCAGTAATGATAAAGTGGGGGTCCACAGAAGCCAGAAGGTTGGGAACCACTGCTCTACATTATAACTTTAGTGACAGTGTGAAGGCGGGGAAAGGAGCAGACAGGGACAATGGGAATGTTTATTGACCCGTGTGTGTTGGGTGGGGTGTATTGCAACCAGTGCTAACAGCCTCCTTGCCTCCTTGCCTACTTAGGGCCTGATTATGAGCACAGGTGCTATTTATTGCACCAGATGAATAATGATACCACGAGGTATGTTATTTATCGGGTATGATAAATAGCAAGTATTATGAGCATCTGCAGAATAACATGCAGAATTTGCTGTTCAATCCACCAAAGTCCACATGATACAGTAAATACCACATGCTTTTCCTCTATTAAATTTAAGCAAGTTTGACCTGATGAACTTTACCGAAAGTTGAAGAATTTAACGCATCCAATAATTATTGGATGTGTTAAATAACAGTTGGGGCTCATATAGGGACAAAGCAGGGGAGTAGGAGAGGAGTGCACAAAACAACAGCATTAAAAAAACAAAAAAACATACTTGCATTGCCTCATCGGCTCTTCAGACTCCATGACCACTGTCCACTGCAGGCACAGGCTCCCAGTCTGCTGCAAATCCTAATGCTGCTCTCATGTTGCTGGCAGCATGAGAGCAGCATTAGGATTGGTCTGAGCGCCCTGGTTTTGCGCCCCCCAGGCATTCTGTGCCTGCTGTCTCCAACCCGGCAACACAGCTCAGGTTGAAGAGAGCTCAGTGCGCATGTGTGTTAGGCCGCCCTAGACGGCCAGCAAACGCACAAGTGCATTGAGGGGAGTGCACACCACTCCTCCTCCCTGCCTGTCATCCCCCATAGCCCTACAACTTGAAAAATAAACTGCTAATAAACATTGTTTATTATTGTTTTATTTTTGCAGCTGCTGCTGCAGGTGGGGGAGGGCAATGCTCCTCCGTCACAGCAGAGAAGCCACCGCTTTTAAATAACACTCAACTTATAATTTCGACCTATGCCTAGGCAGGGGTTTACGCAGGGGTCACAAAATAATAACCCACTCATAATCAGGCCTACAGTCTTAAAAGGTCCTAATTGCCGTGTGCCCTTATTATGCACCATCATTGACTCGTGCCCATACTTGCTGATTTGGAATTTAAAAGACACTGACAGTGTCCTGAGCAAAAGGCAAAAAAGTAATAAGCACATAAAAAGAGGTCACCACACGTGAAATTTCCTTTTGGAGAAACCCCTTGCTGTTTATCCTTTTGAAATATGGGCCTGGTAAGGCCCTTCATCTTTTCACAGAAGCAAATCTGAGTGTTTCCAGACTGGGTAACTACATCCATGGGAAGATCGATAAACCTAGGAGTTTTAGGGTGTTCACCTAGGTGTACACGGAGCCCAGCTCAGAAATGCTCACAATCCACCTCCTAACCCTGATCCTCAAGTGGTGCAATTACCTTATACTGGCAGAATATTCTCATTTTAAAGTGTACCACTAAAATGCAATATTACACCAACCGACTGTGTGAAGGAGGACGTGGAATTAATGATCATAAAGTGCTCTTTCTTTAAAAGGAGTTTATCATAGTGTGCACAAAAATAACACTTTGGGCAATCTGCAACTAATTGTGTGTACTCGTTTGTGTGAGTGTTCGGGGTCCTAAGTGAGGTTTCCAATTTTTGGCATTTGGCCACCACTTTGAAGACTCTCATAGGGGAAGGGGGAACTAAAAACTATCGCTTGATATGGAGGTCCTCTAATTCAGAGTTATATGACCCCCTATGAAGAGGATTGTTTTGTGTTGTTTGATCAGAAAAATTGTGAAGAATAACTATTGGTTGTGTTGTGCAATGATTTAGAATTGTGTTTGAATGAAAATTCTGAGTTGTATCATTGAGGGTGCTCTACCACAATATCGAACTTTGCATATTAACCTGCATACACCGGCTCTAAACCGTTGAATACCACCATATTGTCAAGGAAGTTACAAGTGGAGTTAAGAATCATAAATCCTACATATGCTTACCTTGACGCTACACATACAGGTTGATACTATTGAGATGATATTCGTGCGGTAGATATTTTTGGACTCAATAGTGTGGGATACAAGCTCAGTGAGTGATTGGTCCAGAAGTGTTGCTTGGTTTTGCATGTGTAACTGAGAGGTGACAGGCTCTGATGTGTAAGCAGCATGAATGCTTCTTGGATCTTATCCTGATGAAGTCAAAAGTGGGTTTGTTATGCAGGAAAGATAGCTCCACCCGGAGAGGCCATACTAGACATTCTGTGAGAGGACTTTGTGTGGGAGATTTATATGGAAGAATATTTCAGTTGGAGCAGAGGAAGTATTCAGTGGAAAAGTGAGATGGCTCTAAGTTTGGTTGTACAAAACCTCTGGAGGTTCATGCCTGAATTAATCAAAGTTTTGTGCCCTGGAAGGTGCTTTACTCATTCCAAGGGGGACTCTCAACACAGAGGGGGTCATTCTGACCCTGGCGGTAAATACCGCCATGGCGGAGGTTGGCGGTAGCACCGCCAACAGGCTGGCGGTGCTCCGCCGGGCATTCTGACCGCGGCGGTACAGCCGCGGCCAGAGGCGGGAAGCCGGCGGTGTACCGCCGACTTTCCGCTGCCCATGGGAATCTGCCATGGCGGTGCAGCTTGCTGCGCCGCCATGGGGATTCTGACACCCCATACCGCCATCCTGTTCCTGGCGGTTCTCCCGCCAGGAACAGGATGGCGGTATGGGGTGTCGTGGGGCCCCTGGGGGCCCCTGCAGTGCCCATGCCAATGGCATGGGCACTGCAGGGGCCCCCGTAAGAGGGCCCCACAAAGAATTTCAGTGTCTGCTTTGCAGACACTGAAATTCGCGACGGGTGCAACTGCACCCGTCGCACCTTCCCACTCCGCCAGCTCCATTCTGAGCCGGCTTCCTCGTGGGAAGGGTGTTTCCCGCTGGGCTGGCGGGCGGACTTTCGGCGGTCGCCCGCCAGCCCAGTGGGAAACCCAGAATGACCGCCGCGGTCTTTTGACCGCGGTACGGTCTTCTGGCGGTTCCCGCTTGGCGGGCGGCTACTGCCGCCCGCCAAGCTTAGAATCAGGGCCAGAGTGTGCGATAACTGTCAGGCGTGTCAGCCTTAGGGTGGTTTTCCCCAAACGTTTTGCCTGCTTGCCTCTGAATTTTGCTGAATTTGTTTTTGTTGGCCTTAGGACTCTGTGCACTTTACCACTGCTAAACAGTGCTAAAGTACATGTGCTCTATCCCTAAAACATGGACTGATTTGTATATACCTAATCGACACATGTAATTTACTTTTAAGTCCCTAGTAAAGTGCACTACATATGCCCCGGTCCTGTACATTAACTGGTCCTAGTGGTCATGCAGCACTGCCTGTGCCATCCAATAAAGTAGCATGTTAAAAAATGTCCCAGGCCTGCCATTGCAGCCTGAATATAGTATCACATTGCCACGCCCACTTGGCATTTAAAGTCCCTTGCCAAGCCTCACACCCAGCCAGACACCTGAGAGACTGAATTCAATTTGTGCCGTTGGTTCCAGATAGTGGGCACTGGTGCTCACTTTTGGGCATGGCACTCATCAGACTTTGACCAGGAAGGAGACAGAGACTGAAAGCCAGAAAAAGGGAAAGAGTGGAAGTGAAAAATAGAAAAACAGTGACAACGTGGGAAAGCAGGGATAGGAAAGAACCGGCAGGGGTGAGATTAAGATACATGAAGCGTAGGCTAGTGGAACAAAGAGGACTGAGGTGGAATCAAGGCTAGCCTGCCTTGGTTTTTGGCAACCCTGGCATTCAGCACTGGAAGCAACAGTCTGCAAAAAATGTACGTTTTTGCAAATTATGCAGCACAATGCAGCACATTTTGTAGTAGTATTATTTCATTATTTATGAACTTGGAAACCTTGTCTGGGCATTTGTTGTATCTTATTAGTACCAAGTTAATACCCAAATATCACACTAAGCAACAAAAAGTAGACAAGTCCAAACTTGCTAAGGTCCTTTTACTGCACACCAACGTGTCACTGCATTTTTAGTAACTTTTTAACCGTTTTAGCTATAAATACTTTTTTTGTTAAAATCTGCAGTGTATGCGGCAGATGATGGATCATGTGGCATATGCAGCAAATCTATGATTATGCAAAAATTGCAGCACAATCACATAATTCCAGTGGCACTGGTTATAAATTAGATTTTGCGTTTAGAAGCAGATAGCAATCTGCCTTTGTGGCGGACAAATAAATATATAATTTTTTTTTTTTATTATAGGGATAGATTGATTCCTCACATGGGGAAAAGGATGGGACACAAATTCCTCTATATGGGATAGTGTTACTGCCTGATTACTTACCGTTAATCTTCTTTACTTTGAGCCAACTCTCTCTTGCCCCAATAATTACCCAGGAGCAGTAGCTCCTCCCTAGAATCTTCCATGCTAAAAAATCATGTTCTAGTTGCTCCAATCCCTCCCTAAGAAAACCGACTTCCTCTTCCTGTACATACATGCAAAAGGAAGCCACAGCCTTTCCTCCTCCTGTTTCCCACCACATGTCAAATCTTCGTGCATCCTAAAACAAGATAAGGAAGGGAGGGATGGGAAACTTGACTATGGCTAGGAAGATGTGGCTTAGGGAAATGAAGATTACCGGTAAGTAACTGGGGAATTACCTCCACACCAGTCTGTCTCGCCCCAGTAATTACAAATGATAGCTGATACCAAAGCCACAATTGGCTTTGTGATAGAGACAAAAAGTCAGTGCTTATCACATAGACATGCCACGACCAAGACGTAAATGTATTCATATAGATATAGCTCATTTCACCATTACATATGCTAAATTTCACACATTACATTTTGCTTTTTGCATCCAAAAATGACAAAGCAAATTCGACCGATGTATTACCTCCCAATACCAGTGTATAATGATTCAAAATCATGTGAGGAGATGGCCATTACAGATGTCTTGCACAAACACCCTTTTACAGGATGCCCAAGATGTTGCCATATTCCTCGTAGAACGTCCTTGGACCTCACGATTCATTCCTGTGGCGAAGAAGACTGGCAAAGAGGTCACATCTGCTCATAGGGACCGATTCGTTAAATAGGGGAAGGGATAAGGCATAAATTCCTCTATATGGGATAGTGTTATTATTCACCTACAGTGCTACACATAGCGCAAATTATATTCTCGGGTGAATAGTATCTATACCTTGGGCCCAAAGAGTCCAAGATCATGGATAAATTACTTAGGATGCAGCGGGCACACAAGGGCAATTAAGTGCCAGAAGCATGAGACAAGATCTACAGCAGTGACTGGTTGTGGACGTTATTGTAAACGTGCAGTTTTCGTTTATAAGCTTAACCTCTAAACCACACACAACCCAGCCCCGGCTCCTTGTGAGTCATGGCTGCTCCCCTTCCCATATAATGTTTAAAGACTTGCACGTTACTCTCTGCCCAGACCTGATGCGTTTTTCTAAATGGCCAGCAGAGGGCAATAACAACTCAAGTTTTGATATTTTAGGAAGCAAACCTGTCCAGTCGGATTCTAAATGAGGATTAGAATAACATCACCCAACATATCTGTGATTACTGGATCTCTTTAACAGACGTCTGTCTCAAGTTGATAAAGTAATGTTCCCAGTGACCCCGCCTCTACACACTGCAGCATGCTGAACTCCAGGTCACCCTGAAGCTGGGCGTTCTCCAGTGAGAATGGGCTAACCCCAAGGAGGCTCCCTATCATTGTGGTTGTTAAAATTGCAAAGGACGTGTGGGCGTGGAGCCCACGGGAAAAGTTCGCAATTTTGCCAAGTCATTGATTTTTATTCTTCCCAAAAATCAGTTTTTTTGTTGTTAATTTTCAGCTTGCTATGTCTTGAACATTAAGATTCTTGATTTCCGACGCGCCTTATGTTTTTTCTCAAAACGGTCGACTGTACAGCAACATTATTCGCTATTGACACCCCTCCATTACATTCTTCATTTCGATGTTGTCATCATTGACGTAAACGTTTCAGGACATATGAACAGGCCCACTGAGGAACCCATGTGTGCCACCTTGGAATACCGCGGTCTTAAGCACCGATCACTACACCTTTGACACGTGCGAACAATCGCCGTCCCAGACTCAGCCTATCCCACCTAACTTTTATTTCCTTGCAGGATATCCTAGTTTTCTCTTTTTGTAAACACTATATTTAATTTTTTTTCAAAATAGCAATGAAGAGTCAATAACAAATATTAACAGCATACCTTCTCCCACAACGTAACAATATTAAATAATGTATATTGTCTCTCGTATCTTTGCCCCTTTCTCTTCTCTTTCATTCTCATATGTTCCCATCATATTCTCTCTCTTTTTCTTTAGTTTCTCTTTTTGCCCTACCCTCAATCCCTTTCTTCGTACTGCAGCTCGTCTCCCTTTTCCTTTTTTATCCTTTAATCTCTCCTTCTTTCACCTTCTCACCTTAAATATTACCCTTCCTCGCAGTCCCTTTATCACCAGACCTGCCAACTTCACCCAAACCCTCACAGTGTGAGGGCGACAGGGCCTTGGAGGGGGCGTGGCTCCGTGCCTTGAAGCACCTAAGGGGCACTTTTGCCCCCTCCTTGGCCTCAAGCCCCCTAAACAAAAAAACAAAAAAATCTCGCTGAGGGTGCTGTTGATGTCCTGGGGTGTTTTCACACCCATTAATGGACATCGGCAGTTAAAGGCCTCCGAAAACGAGCTGAAAATCACAGATTGCAGTGGTTTTCAGCTGCTTTTCCCTGCCACTGTGTGATAATTGGCTCTTCACCGGGAGACCGTGTGTAGGAAGCCAATATCGTGTGTCACACGGTGGTACCGTGTGAGTTGGCAGGTCTATATCACTCTTCATCTTCTCTCACTTTTTCATAGCATTATCATTTCTCGCCCTCTAGGCTACCAGCCTTTTCTCACATTATAGCTACTCACTCTGCTGCTCGTCCTTTTGCTCTGTTATTCCATGGCACACTCTTTCTCCACCTTCTCCTTTTTCCCCCTTCTTAATCCTTATCACTCGCATCCTCCCTTTCTTCTTTTGTTCTCTCTCACTTTCTCATCCTTTGAACCTCCCGTATTCCATATTTTTCTCTTTCATCACCTCTCTTGCACTCCAGGACAAACACAAACACTGGAATCCCTGGGCTGTCTTTGTTCTTACGCGCTGTCTAATGCACTAGGTGTGGCAGAACAGCTGCTTCCTATATATGTTAATTCACAGAGAGGAGTAAGCTATTTGACATGGCCAGAAAGACACTGCACCACACAAAATTATTTAAGGTTGTGTCTAGTTGCCAATGATCCATATTTTCACCCTAAGTAAGTGCTCTGTGATGGAAAGTTTAAGCTTTGTGAGCTGGCAAGCTATGAGAGGGAAATAGAGACATCAGCTGTGGTCGATTTGAGAGCTTTATGTTGACGCAATATACATGAAATATGCTTGTACACGCCTTACTCTAAAAAGGGAATTGAGGCAAAGAGACGCATACTACTTTCAAAAATCGACATTAATGGCCACTATCAGCAGATATGCTTTTCAATTTAAAAAAATGCCTCTAGTTTTTGTCACCCTCATCCTCCGCTGAAGTTGTCAAACACTAGACCTCCTAACAGACTGTTCCCACTAGCTAAACTGGAAAAATGCACTATTTTGAATATGGCTGGGTGTGTGGCAGGCACCGGTCAGTGCACTGGTGAGGTCTAAAAGGTCTTCCGGAATTGGGGAGACTCAGGATTACGATTCCTAACATAACTGAGGAAGCATTATCCTCTAGATGGATTATGAAACATGAGGCAGAGCTTCTTGTTCCAAAGAGTCCCGCACAGCCCAATTTTATTTCTCCCCAAACATACACAAGAATAAATATCTTCCTCCTGGTAGACCAATAGTGTCCGGGATGGCTTTATTTTGGCTGTAATTTAGAACCTCTTTCTCAGTTTTGTGATTGATTCCTCCAACCCTTGGTTACCAAAATGCCTTCATATCTTAAGGACACCAAGGATGTCCTAGTCCTTGTCAGAGGCCTAACCACTGACATAACTAACACTCTGCTCATTACAATGGACATAGGAGCTCTATATGCTAGTATCCCACATGAACACACACTGAAGGTTGTGGAGGCCATCCTTAGGCAAACAGAGACAGCTAGCATCACCCACATTGAAACTGTAATGGAATGCACAAGAATCGCCCTAACAGAAAACTTTTTTGAGTATAATGGCACGATATACCATCAAATACAAGGAACATCAATGGGCAGTACTTTTGCCCCAAGTTTGGCCTGCTTGTATGTACATCATTTTGAGACCAATTACATTTACTCTCCGACCAACCCATTTTCAGACCATAATGTGATCTGGCATAGGTAAATAGATAATGTCATTATCATTTGGAAGGGTGAAGCGAACTCTGCCCTCCAGTTTCCTACATAGATCAACACCATTGATCCCTATCCCTGATTTACCCAGACTATTGGATGTAGAGACATCAATTTTCCCAACCTTAATATCGAACTACGGGACAACCAGTTTGTTACAAAGGTCTTTGAAAAACCAACAGTTAAGAATAGTTTATTAGGGTTCAACAGTTTTCACCCAAGGTCACTGAGAAAATCTTCCATTCGGGCAATATCTTCAGATTATACGTAATTGTTCTGAGTATGTAATTTTTGATGAACAGGCTAAGGCCTTGACTAATAAACTTAAAACCAAATCATACCCCTTCAAGGTATTAAAGAAGGCAAAAAATGTGCATTCAATAATAATAGGGATTTACTGTTTGAAACATTCCCAAAACCTCTGAACGGACAGACTTATGTGTGTGTAACCACTTTTTCCATTCTGTCAAATAGAGTTAAAAGAATTATACAAATAAATGGAGAACCTTATGCAGTACAGGCAACATCTGCCCCTTCCCCTTGTTTTCCTTAAAAAATGGTACCAGTATCAAGGACTATCTAGTGAACACTCATCACAGTAAACAGGATGCTACTTAAGTTACAACACTATGGGGTCTCCTGTTACAGGCCTATTTTCCTGTGGCAGATGCTCAGCCGGTAAATTCACCAAGATCTATAAGGAAATTAATTGACACAGACACTGGCTGACTTTGGATTCTCAAATCTCATAGCACCTTTAACACAGAGAATGTGGTATACAAGATCACATGCCCATGTGGTCTGAGATATGAGGGGGGAAGGACCACACATAAGTCTGTATCAGGATTAACAAACACAGAAGTAACATCAGGTGCAAGAAGGACGCTACAAAGATGACAACCCATGTTTTGGAAACCAAGCAGTGAGCATAAGAACCGCTGGGTTGCGCAGGAGAAAATTAATGTACTACAGAGGACAATGTAGTACAATAATTTCTCAGTAGGGAAAAATGTTGGGTGTATGGCCTCAAGACACTCTTTAGGAACTAAATGATGAGATTCCGTGTTTACAGGTCACATAAATTATGTTTCTATTATAAGACCCTTGGTGCATTAGGTCTTTTATACTGCTGCGAGCAATGTAGTTTAACCTTACACGACGAGTAACACACAACTATTGGAATTAAATTAGGCACCACTGCACATAGGCTTGTAGGTACCAGTTACACTATTTTCACTAATTTCTAAGAAACCTTATGCCCAAACAGATTATCATCCAAGGCTTGACATTATAAGGGTAAAAGAATATGTTTTGCCCTAGTTAAAACAAACTCCCCAAAATACTCCAGTGGTGTCCCCATTTTGGCACTACACAACCTATAAAAAGTCTATTATTTGATGTGCAGGTGTGTCGGAATCTGCTGCAATGCTTATTGAGCCAAACCAGAAATTTATGCACAGGACTCTATATATGTAATCGCAGGGAGTGGTCAGAATAAGAGTTCCACGTGGGTCCCGCGCAGAGCCAACAACTAGCATGTGGGACTACGATTCCCATAAGCCCCGTGTGCCATGAGACTGCATGTAGTCAACAGCACCCACGTGATTATGCACAGATATAATATGCTGACATGATCCTAGGAGCCAGTGGCTCGTCTTTCTATAAAGACTTCTCCCTTCCACTCTATAGAGCAGTGGTTCCCAAACTGTGCGCCGCGGCTCCCTGGTGCGCCGTCAAAACTAGCCAGGGGCGCCGCACACAGTCTGGAAACCACTCGGAGGTGCTTTGAATCGGTAGCTTTTCCTCGTGGTATTGGAAAAAAACACCCTGCAGTAATTATTCTGACCAGCGGAGGGCGCCAAAGTACCATTAATAATATCCCTATAACAAAAATAGTTTCCAATAAATGGTTTTCCGCAACGTGAAGGAGAGAATAAAGAAGACAAACGGTAAATAGTGTAGGTACAGGTACAGGCTGGGATTACGTTCCCCCACCCGCCAAAAAAAGTAACATAACGGGGAGCCGTGGCCAACACAGCCAATAGGTCAAAGGAGCCGGGGATCAAAAAAGTTTGGGAACCACTGCTATAGAGTGTTACCTTTGAGGAAGTTAGTAACAAGTGGGACTCTTTAAAATGCGCAGCTCCACCTTTTTGTGAGTGTATGACCATCTATGTTTTTCTCCTTTTCAGTGTTTGCCTACAAGGCCACCCTTGTTACCTCCCCCATGTGGTTTTCCATAGTTTAGCATAGGGTACGTGAAATAGTTAATGCACTACAGGATTTGCGTGTGTATGATCACTACGCATGTGTTTTGTACACCATTTTGCTTACAGAATGCTCACTTATTTCCCTCACAGATTTTTTGACGAGTATACATGGAGTGCAATAGACCGTTTCTATGTGTGCAGCATGACTTCTCATAATTGGCTGGAATACAGCGTATTCCAAGGTGTTTCTTATCTATTTTCTGTCAATTTAATTTTTAATGTCACTTTTTATATCTGTATATATGTTGTTGCAGGACCCTCTAAAATATACACTGATGAATGAATCGTTGCCGTACTTAGCAGGAGAGAAGATTTATAGCAATGTGTATTATGTGTGTGCGCCTGCTTTATGTGTAAGATGTGTCCTTAAGTAATATAGGGAATAGGGATCCTTGGTCCTGAAGAGAGCTGTGGACCCCATGTATAACCATTGGAAGAAACATCTTGACCTACTGAATGCAGGAGTAATGATGCTTCTTAGGCATCACTTGAGTTTTTAATCATCTTGTTACCTTCAAAATAAATAAAATACACTACGTTAGGGAAGGTTCTAGAGATTATTAATGCTTTTTTGGGGATCCCATCCCAAACTTCGCCCTTATAAGCTCCCTACAAAACTTATTAGTGAGCAGACCCGCCAGTAGAGAATTCTTTTGTGGGTAAGGATGGCCGATGGTGAAGCATTGTTGGAAGGAAATGAGCTAACAAGAGAATCATTTAAAAAATATTTCATATTTTCTTTTTAGTTATTTGTTCCAATAGGTGACAATCGAAAATCACCAATAACCTAGTTGAATACACCATGTGTGACACAAATAAATTAGAAAGGAAGAAAGGCAAACAGAAACTGAAATCAGGAACATACTAAAGCAAATTTAGAAAAAAACTTCGTGTATTGAATTAAGTTGCAAAGGGTACATCTCATAAACTACATAAATCTTTCAAAATCCAGTTGGACAATTACACAAATCAGAGATTATGGTCTGAGAAGTCTGCTCCAAAAATAGTTTGTCATACACAATTAATCAATATGATGATGAAGACCAAATAGTTGTATTTGGATAGAGTCAGACTTGGCGTCAATGTTTTGGTCTTACGTGCACTAGGGGCCTCATTACAGGTTCGGCGGATGGGAAGATCAATCCGCTGAACTTCTGACAGGGAGGTTGCCGCTATACTGGCTACCTCTCAGCCTGGCCTATTACACCTTTCCTGCTGAGGTGATGGCGGAAACCAAGTTTTCCGCCCGTCAGCCAAGCGGGAAAGTGGCAGCAGCATTGTCGGCGGCTCGTCATCGTGCCGGCGGCAATGCTAATGCCCGCAGGGTGCACCAGCACCCTCGCAATGCTGCATTGCGAGGGTGCTGGGTAGGGGGACCCCTGCACTGTCCATGTCAAGTGCATGGGCAGTGAAGGGGCCCCCCTGCCGCACCCTGCACCTGTTCTCTGGCAGCCTTTTCATGACGGTTATAACGCCATGAAAAGACTGGCAGAGAACAAGGTCATAATCAGCAGGGTGGGGCTGCATGTAGTGCCCCCCATGGCTGATTGTGACCTGCACTCACCATCAACATGTCGGGATCACCAATGCCAGTGGAGACAGCGATCTGACCATCAGAGTTGTAATGTGGCAGTCGGACCACGGCTGCTGTGGTGGTCTGACCACCACATTACGACTCTGCACCCACCATCAACCTGTCGGGATCACCAATCCCAGTGGAGACAGTGGTACCATGGAGATCTGACCGTCAGAGTCATAATGTGGCGGTCGAATCACCACAGCAGCGGTGGTCCTGACTGCCACTGCGAGCCTGGTGACCGCTAGACTCGTAATCATGCCCTAAGTCCGTCAGACCATCCTCAGGACAATCAGATTTTAGGAAATGAGACAAAGGCCTGGTATAAATTCATTGGAAGGAAATCACAATAGTCTCGATCAACAATATGAACACATTTAAGAAAATAACCTTTTCTAAGATAAATACAACATCATTTTCAATGTTTTAAATAATTGCCTTGTTAGCTCATTACCTTCCAACAGAGTTTATACCCATGTTCGATAAAGCATGACACCCGGGGGGGTGTGAGGCCATACCTTTAAAAAAAAATTTATGAATTCTAATAGCTATTAGTAGTATTGAATTAGTATGGTCCTACATTAACTACATAAAGAAACTGTCGAGGTCTAAAGGGTCTGTTGGAATTGGGAAATTTCCCAACACTGACCTCTCTTTGTCTCATTTGCCTTGCTGTGTTGTGTTAACTTTACCATACACAAAAAACTTTCAAAACATCCACATTTCTCTTGTAGGTTTGTAAACAAGGGATCACACCTCACCTTTGAATGCCAGTTGTTTACAGCCTTACTTTTTATGTCAAGTTCATATTTTTTCTCAAGCTTGAGCCTCTTATGAAATGGTTTTAAAAATGGGTACATTTTTAAATGAGGTATCAACCTACTGAATACTTCATATGGGTCTTCATTGAACTTCCTTGTAATTGTGGATGTTTTTGATTTATTGAAAAGTTAATCACACAATTTATTTTTAATAAAGCAAATTTCTTTTTAACACTGGGTATACCTTTCAAATGCCCACTTCCAGTAATGTGGTGAGTAGATTGGCCCTGTAATCTCACTGCACCACACCACACCACATTGGTTAATCAACCAATTGGTGAAAAATCCACTACACAGCTGTCATTAAGTGGCTCCAAGATCTATTTAGTCTAATGTCTTACGGTGTCCTACCTCTCAGTTCTCCTGTGATTAAAAGTGTCTGAGGTACAGGGCGATTTCCCTATTACAATTTCCCGATTTTGACCAGTTAGATCCTGAGAGAGTTTTAACTCAGATGCCTAGACTACTAATGACCCCACCCCTTCATAGCTAGAAGCACTATGAACCACCACACCCCATCTTCTTGAAGCAACCAACTTTGGATTCTTCTCTGAAACTGCTATAAATAATCTACGCTCATCTAACATACTGTACCTTATAACATCTCTTCAGAGAAAAGGATACATCTATCTGAAGAAATCCAATCTCTATTTATTCCTCTGCTCTCTTGCACACTGCAGAAAACAGTGCAGCAAAAGCATCGACTCCGATAGCTGCCCTTTATATAGTAGGTAATCAATAAATATCTTGACAGGAGCTTGCTAATTACTGTAATGTTGATAAATCTCGTCAGGGTCGATCCTTTAAACATTCTACAGGAACAGCCTAATTCCTGTTATATGGATAAATCAGTTCTGTTTGTACGTCATAAACATCTTTCTAAAAACAGGATAATTCCTACTGTGTAACAAAATCACTCCTGAGTGGACACCTGAAACATCCTGTTAAGAACGGGTGACTGCTGATTACATGGTACATCGTTTGGCTTAGACCTCCTAAATATCTTCCCTAGGATAGGCTAATTCCCACTGTATGGATAACTCACCTGTGGGTGGAACACAAACTCCTCCCTTAGCGTAGTGTAAACTGGAACTGGAGCTGGCGGAAATGAAAGAGGTCCCCCTGGGATTGGCTGGTATTGGACCAAAATCCATCAATCAAAGGGATTCATCTTCTTCTGTCTGGGTAACAGAAAATCATTAACACAAACTGAGATTTATATTTGCTCCCCACTACACCTAGGCTGCTGATAGAGTCACTTAAAGGCTAATCAGGTGGACCTTCCAGTGACGTTATACGTCAATCTACCTTCAATGCATCTCAGCACTTGTCACCACCTCTCCCCTCTTCCCTTATTAGTCCTCTTGCTCTATTCAGCGACCTCGCCTAACCTAAGTCATCCTTCACCTCTCAATATTTCCCATCAGTCACTTGTCACCTAAACCTTTGAATGTAGGAGATACCATAGCGATCACGTTCGCAGACACGGCCATGCCCACATGGCAAAGATGAAACACACCACACCCATGTCAGCTGAAAAGCCTATCTAAGACCCACAGCAGTGAGGGGTGAACTGAACTGATGTGTGACACTCAACATTTACCTGTAATTTACCTACCTCATTTGATGGTATACAAAACATCTCATACACATGCCTCTCCACCTCATCACTCAGTCACCAAAACAACCACCTTCACCTACCATTCTTGCTTCACACCCGCTTCATCACATCATCCATGGTGGCACCTGAAGCACTGAGCACACCTGGATTACCGTACAACAGTACTGCAATTTGGAAACCCCACTCTAGGGCAGCTGTGGCAGGGGGCTAATAATGGCACCATCTCTCCTGACCTTGTCCATCAGCCCTTTCCTAATATAAAATAATTTGGCCAGTATAAATTTGCATCTGCTTTTCACAGTTGAAAATTGTCCTGGGAAAAAACCTAACAGTGCGGGTTTTTCAGAAAAAAACACAAATCTGATTAATCTGTAAATTGTGTTAATTATCAAATCTGGCCCTCCTAAAAATTCATGATGGGCATTATGTTTAATTATCATCATGCTCAGAACAACAAGGTCAACTAAAGCACATCACAGATTATACTGCAAGAGAACTCATTAAACAGAGCCCTAAACAGACACCCAACAAAGAGAATATATGCAATTAATCAGCAAGTAAGCCACCCTATTGTACTTGTTTCAATCATCGAATCACCAAGCATTTACAATAGCCGGTCACCGAGCATGCATACTGACCACAAACATTTATACATTTTTTTTGGTACTGCACTGTGGCCTCACCCATCAAACTCACGTCATCAGTTCTGACACATACAACCAATAGAGAAATTAACCTGGCTTTCTGCACAAACTTCTGAACATTAAATACTGTGGGGCCACAGATACAACGGATTGCTCCAAGCTGGAGCAAATGGTACAGCGTTAATGCAACAAAGTAGCCAGTGAAAATATTTCGCAACTCAGCGGTACACAGTGCAAAACAACTAAAGGTCAGCAGTGCCTGCAAGTGCTTCATTCGCTTTTGGTGGGATGAAGGAGTTAGATGCATCCAAAGCCACCTGGAATTTAAGAAGAGAGTAAAGATTTCCACAACAACTGATGCTAGATCATATCCACCTAACAAAGTAAAACCAATCACCACGCAACAATGGAATGCATGAACAATAGTGCAACAATCTCTCTTCCCGGCTCCAATCCTACACTATGCACAGCTACACAATTGAATAAACACAATGAAGGCAACCGTCTGGTAATCAGACATGATACCAAACCACTTCCCCCCGAAGACACACTTGGAAGCCTTCCAAACGTGCACAGTAAGGCCATGAAAGATTTAGGTTCTTGATCGCTCACTCTCCTTCACTCCACTCCAGGTTTGAGACACGTAACACAATAGGAAGGCCTCGCCAAACAAAGCAGTTCCCACATAGGCCACACTATAAAGTCCACACTCCAAAGCATTCACCCTTGTGAGTAGTAAACTACCAGTCCATTTCAAACACTTAAACACCTTGTCCGGTCTATGAAGTGCTATGCAAATGCAACTACAATGCAATTCAATATAATTGTATTGAGTTGAGATGAGGACCGGCTAAAAGTGGGTCTCTGGGATTGAAATCTGTTTTACCCACCAGGGACACATCTCAGCAGCAGGCGTTTCTCCATTTCTGTCACTTGACCAGCTTCAACTCTAGGCTGGTCAGGTTGGAGGATAAGCTTCATGTCCACTTCGCAGTCATCGTTAATAGCTCTCCACTGGTCCCAAGTCATGATGTACCCTTCAGCCACTCCTAGTTTTGAAAACAAAAGCACTGCGCATACAAGGTCCAATTCACAAAGCGTTTTCTGTAAGTAGGTGTTTGGTTACTCCTGACTTCCATTTGGTCTAATCGTAAACTGCCAAGAGTAAAGCACACTTACTTAAATGTTTTATGTATTAGCCTTTTGTACATAGATGAAATACCTAAACTTACCCAAAAGTTTCAGATAGTTTCAGATAGTTGGGGATTGAGCCATTTCCTGAGACGCATTTCCAAACAATAGGGATGAATGAAACAGACCTGAATGTTTTAACCTAAGGTAATATAGGAAGGTCATGGATACCCAAGGTTAAAGAAAGACACAGATGCCTTACATATTAGATCTTAATTCTTGAAAAAAACAGCAAGGACCCACTCTTCATGATACTTAAACGCAACTAACTCATCACATCATTATATCAAGGTCTGCATATGCTGGATATATTAGGAGTTGTTCACATGTGACCTTGCTCGCCTAAAAACAAGATAGATGTTTGAAACTTAAAACAAAACTGATTTATACAAGACATTGCTCAGTAGTTGGACATACAAGATATACAGAAGAGAAAACAAGGCGGTAAACCATTGAACCCCTCTTTTTATTTTATTTCTTTTTTAGTCCTCATAACCAGTCCAGCCAGGTTACCAAGACAGCCGGGTTGGGGTACCGAGGGGGAAGACCATCACTGAAAGGAGATGGCTCCTCGGACCTGTCCAGCCATCCATCAACTATTTGGTTAAAGCCCCACCTCTACCAGGAGGCACCGCTCCAAAGAGACATGTTCACCCCTTTAACCACTGAGTCATTGTGATCTGGGGGACCTTGACGAGGCACGTAATAGTTGGACTCTCTGTTGCATTTGACCAGGCCATATTTAACTTAATTCAAACTTTCCTTTCCTGCCATAATGCCCAAAACATATTTCTCCTCCTATGAAGGCCGCTCTTCTCCAAATTGTACAGTTTATTGACTGATGTGATCCTATTGAACCCCCTCTTGTTATAAGTCCAGGTTCAGTCTGTAACCCATCCTTGATCACCCTGGAGCTCTGCTTTCGGGGGGGAAGAAAGGCCAGTGGTATTAGCTGAATCAGATTATTATTAATATTATTACTATTAAAGGCTACAGATCACTCGAAACTCATAGGATAAGGAGCTCAATCAGAAAAGCAAGGAGGACAGAAAAAAAAAGCTTATCAATAACTATGGATAAGCCAAAAAGCTTGAGAAAAGCAGATTGACCTTGGTCAAGAGTATCCAGGAAGAACAGTAAATGTCCAAAAGGACTCCCTCGGGTCTAAAATCTCCCCGTTACTCATGCAGTGTTGAATGGGCCTCAATGCACTGTAGTAAAATGATGGGGTTGCCGCCTTCGGATGGATTTTAGCCTGAAGGGAATGTTGGTAATCAGTTGAAAAGGTGGTGGTCCTGCAGCATCTGCATTGGGAAGCGTTAGCAGCAGCATATGGCTCTAGGTTGGATCAGATCGTTCCTCCATATCAACGATGGTATTTAGATGTATTGCGGTGTTCTAGATTCTGAGAATACATTGGCCTTCCATAGCAGAGAGGGTCTTTTTTAAATATCTTTTTATTAGCATGTGACATAGCAGTACAGGTTACATTTTACCTGTACTTGCTCACAACAGTAGTATCCATGTAGGGCAATAACAAATTACACATGCTGTTTTCCTGTTACCTTAAACTTTATTACTGAAGTTTACCCTTCTTCCCATCCACTCCAACTTTCCCCCGTCCCCATTTCCCTTCCCAGCCAATTTCTTCCTTCGCAAATCCGATCTCTTAACGGACTACTATTGTATAACATATTGGGGTGCCAACCCCTTCACCCAAGTTAAAACAGAAACCCATAGATGAAGTATGTCACAGTTGTAAGTCACATGCACCTTTGAGGCCATCTAATACCAACGGGGTAAAGAAACCCGAAGTAATAGCACAACTGTGCAATGTTCAGGGGGGATGTGTGTCATCTTTATTGGCTTGTGTATACAGCTCCACACAAGAGTGCCAGTCTTGAGCAATAGAGTGCTTGCATAGACCATCCCTGTCTTCTCTATGGAGATGAATATCCTCGGCTTTCAACAAAGGGATGGATGGATGTGCCCACATATGTATTGCCCGTGGGGTACAGTTTTTCCATCAAATTGTAATATGCTGTCTCCCCAACAGAAGAGTCAATTCCAGAAATTTAGTGGAAGCTCTACAGTAATGTGGGTGAGGAAAAAGGTAGTGAGTGGCCTATATCTCCTTCCTATTTACCTCGGAGAGAGACCCTAGGTTGGTCCCAGTGCTGTAGATGCAATTAGTAAATCTATCAGGCCAGGTAGGTGCTGTCCTCTGATGTGTACAACGCCTGTATGACCGCACTGGGGCAGGTTCATTCTCATGGTCCTGCAAGGTAATAGTCAGCAAACCTTTAATTTGGACATAAGTGACAACATGGCCAAGGGGAATCCAGAAATCAGTCAAAGGTCTATCAAATAATAAGTCAGCAATAGTAATAATGCCTCATTCAGCTTAAGCTTCAAGATAGGTCCGAAGGATGTTGTTGAGTACTGACACTCCACAAGAGTGGAACTGCAGGTGCATAGAGGGATCTGTGCTTGTGAATGTTGCAGGCAATATAACACAGTGGAAAGTAATGATAGGATTCTGAAAAGGCGAGCTGTCAAAGCTAATATAGCTGAGTGTAACTGACCAAAGGATCTCTCATTGGAGGGAAGCCTATGTCAGCGAGGGAGTGACCTGCAACCCAAAGAGCCGGCCCCTGAAGTTGTGCTGCTAAATGATATTGTTCAGAATCCGACAGTCCCAGATCTCCTATCTCAGTTGAAAGCTTGAAGGTTGATACCACTGTCTAAAGCTCTTATTCCAGATTAACTCACTAAGCATTGTATCCAGATCGCAAAAGAAAGAGTACAGGAGTGGTAAGAGGAGATTGACAAAAAAATATAATAGAAGTGGGAGAGCAACCATTTTTATTATCTAATTATCCCATAAAAGACAAAGGCAGAATCAGCCAAAAGGAGAATTGTGTTTTTATTGATCAGAGTGCTCTGTCCAAGTTAGTCTTTCGGTAAATGATAAATATTAATCCCAAAGTACCAGAAAGTGGTAAGCTCACAATGTAAGCGGTGGTCTAATTGGAGGGGGAGTGGAAAGGTATCACCCTGCGAAGAACAAGAATGCAGGTTTTTTGGACCAGTTACCACTAATTCTCAGCAAAATGAGCCATGAGGCGAGCAATTGGTGCAAGGTTGACCTGAGTATCGCTAACATATCAAAGGATGTCATCACGTAAAGACACCCTGTGTGGAGGGTGGTTCTGAATAGGATGCCCAATTGTCTTTCCTGTGCCTCAACTGGATCACCAGTGGTTCCACTGCGATTGCAAGTAGCGAAGGCGAGAGAGGGCGTCATTGATGGGTGCCCCAGCTTATGGTTAGGGATCGCGAAATCAAATGCCCCATCTTAACTCTGGCAGTCAGGCCGCATACAAAAAGAGAATCCATGTGCATCAGTTGGGACCATCACCTATCTAGTTCAGGACCTTCAGCATGTAGTCCGAGTGGAGAGAGTCAAACGCTTTCTCCAATTTTAAGGCAATGCAGGCACCTCTTGGGAACTCATCTGATATGCTAGACATGACATCCCCAAATTGTCGTAGATTATGAGAGCTGCTGCAACCCAGGAATAAAGCCTGACTAGTCGGGATGGATCAGAAGCAAGAGGTTTGGGAGTAGCTAGCAATTTAGTAAGGATTTTAAAATCAGCATTAAGGACAGATAATGGGTGAAAGGAAGGCATGCCAGTTGGATCTTTATGTGGTTTGAACTTTGTGGAATAATAGCTTCATTTAAGGAGTTCGGAAGGCACTCTCGCTCAAGTTGGGCATTAAAAAGCCAAAGCAGGTGGGGTGCCAGTTGAGGGGCATAAATTGTGTAGAATATGGTTGGAATTCCATCTGCTCCGGGGGTCGCAGTGAGGGTCTTTAGAAGGGGTGGGGCGTCTGGTGTGGATCATATTGTTCTTCCACTGCTGAAAGGGTCTTTAGAAGAGGCAAGGGGCAATGAGTTCTGAGATCACATTGTACTTCCATAGCAGTGAGGGTCTTTAGAAGAGGTGAGGGGCTCGGGGGTGGGTCACTTTGTTCGTCCATAGAAGTAAGGGTCTTTAGAAGAGACAGAGGGTTCTTGTTGCTGAGACCTAGTTGTTCTTCTTTAACAGTGAGGGAAATCCCTCTTTGTTAATGAGGCCTCTGGGGTCTATCGATCTTTAGCACAGGGGAGCAGCTTCACAAATGTTGAACAGATGTTGCGACAGTTTTGAGTATTATTACGTCATAGTCCCTGATAATGAGGTGATTGGGGTTGTCTTCTCTTGGGTCAGCCACTCCGGGGCAAGCCTGCTGTTAGCAATTATCTAATTCCAAATGAGATGACTATCAGATGCATAACGATGTGTGACTCTTGGAACCATTTATTTAATGAAATCGTCGTATTCAGTGCATGCCAATGGTCTTACAAAGATCATAACATGTAAAATAAGATAATTTTAGAAAAATTCTGGTATTGTATACCTTCATCTTAGAAGTCGTTTTGTGTGCTTCCGTAGTTGTTTCCAACTTTAGTGCACATTTTTGGAAGCTGGCCCTGAACTAGGATGCATGCAATTTGCTGAGCTCGATTTCAATAGCTTGCAGATTATAAACAAACTGTTATCTGGATTTCGTTGTTTGCAGAAGGCAATCTTCAGGTTAGTAGCTCTAGGAAATGTATTACAAGGTGAGGGTATTGATAAAGATGCACTCTTCAGCTCAATTAAAACACAGTTTCACTAAATAATGCAAAGTGCAATGAGGGATGTGAACCTGTGCAACCTTCATAGGGATACCAGGGCTTTGTGGATGAATCCTGGGAAGTAGACTTTTTCCTTTGAATATTAGAATACGATTAATCATTCATTTAGCTCACACCACCACATATTACACCTAATTAAATGCCTTGTTTAGAATTTGGCTGAGTGGGAGCACTGCCTTAAATCAGTGGTGCTCTGGCCCCACCAAACGCGGTCTTCCCTTTATTTAGAGTCAGGGGAAGTGCTATGTTTACAATGGTGAAGTTGCAGCTGGGGTAAACTTATGACCTGGCAGCCCACCCAACAAGGAGCCATTAGGTCACAACAACAGTCGACCCACCATATTGACAGAGGGATCAGTGTCACTCATTTTTCCTGCCTATGTCAATCCTGCTTGAAATCGCAGACAGAGTCATAGAAAATGCACGAAGGTCCCCATGTGCAGGGAGAAAACTGCCTGCATTTGGGGCCATTTGATTTTTGCATTCGAGAGTTTATTCGCTCAATACAAAAATGTTTGCCAAGCAAAAACTTTAAACAAGGCTCCTGCCAGGCTAACTGTCAAGGACGGAGGCTCCCTTCACAGCACTGAGATCCCCACCAAGCAGAGTTTGTGGTCCTCCACCAGGGGGGTGGAGGTCAATAAGTCTTCCCTCACAGAGGAACAAGCGACCATCTGCCAGGGTATAAATTACTGCATCAATTTTTGTATTACTCTACAAACTTTTTACACATTTTATAACCTTCAGAAAGAAAAAAGCTGAGTTTGAACCATCAGGATTCAAATTTATGACAAGTGTTTTTCTAAGGAAGAGTGCCACTCATTTTTGAGGACTGGGATATCTTTTCAAATGTTATATTATCAGTCGTTGACTCAGAGAATATTCCAAAAGCTGGGAGACTCCCTCTTGCAGTATTCCCGAAGAGTGGAGTCGGGCCCTTTGGCCCGAAAATGTCCCTGTGATAATAAATCTGAACAATCATCCCAGCATGTACCACTTTTTGTGGATTTCATCTTGTGCATAGGAGGCAATATTTAAAACCACTCTTTTTAAAAGAAAATTTGGATATCTACCTTGAGGCTGTTGAGTATGTAATAGAGCTAAAGGATGCACCAGTATGTCATCACATAGTAGTGATTTTATATAGGTGCTACGCAGAAAGAAAGCACTTATCGTGTGAAAACCGAAGTAGTTTAACTGTTGTAAAGCTAAACTCTTGCATAGTACAATGGAAAGTGATCAATGTTGAGTCAACCAGATCATTGGAACCTTTTATTCTATCATTTTAATAATCATTTTTAAATGACGTTTTATTTATTTGTATCTTGCTTTATATTAATTGATAGATATATAAGACTATTGTATCTTCAATTATAGGAATCCCCTTTTAACACCTTTTACATTTAATGTGAGCATAAGTATCTCAATAATGCTTTATTGTATGGTGTGATGTGTTTATGTTATTAGCCGAAAAATGGTTCTTTGATTTGACTCAAACTAAGAGGGTGAAAAGTAGGAAAGAGAGTAAGAAGCTGAAGGAGAAAGATATGTAAAAAAAGTAACCTGCAACAGAGAAGTAAGGAGAAAGAGGTAAGAAATGAATCAAAGCTATGAGGACTTCCCATTCAACAACCGGTGTATTTGGGCGTGCCTCAGCGGGCTCCTAAGAAAATCCTTAATAAGATGGAAATAAAGGAACAGTGGAAACCAGACCATGCATTGACTGCTCTCTTGGTTGTAGTCCATCAGTTCAGGCCCAAATGTGTGTGAAATTTGCTTAGCACATTAATACCTGTGTTGGTGCTTTTGATGATATTTTTATATAGAATATGATAGAGTGTGACTGAGTGCATGAACGCTATGTGGGTACAGGATCGAACAAATTTGTGAGCAAATTGATTTTTGGAAAGAATGCATTATTGTCAGATATCAAAATTTATATCAAGCTGTGTAAAAATATTGCCATGATGTTTCTTTGTATGAAAATAAATTGAATATTGTACACTTGATGAGTGATGTGTCATAGAATGTACAGATGCTTTACTGAATATAGGCAATACAAGTCGAGAGGGATGTTTCCTGTTTGCTCATGGTTCAATCACACATCTCCTGATCCTAGAAGATGTTTTTTGGGGATACCCTCTAGTCGCAAATGCAACAGGCAGCTTGAGTCTTTGCTGCACCATCATGCCAAAAATCAAACATTTCATGAAGATACACTGGACATTCAAATACCCCTCTAAGTAACCAACATTAACTCTATCATACAGAAAAACAGTGTCTCTGATGGAATTTTATTTGCACTAAAACCACTCTATCCTCCTTCCTCCCAGTCGAATTGGCACTAGAGTTGGCTCACTTCATAGAGAACTTCTAACAAAGTACACATCGTAAGCAGGATTACAAATCGTTTCAAGTACTCTAAGCACCCAGTTCCCATTCGTGGGCATCCATTTAATACATTAGTGTTTGACAGCAGTTGTGATCTTTGTTCCTTATATATAACTAACTGGACTAGCACACTTGACAAGATTTGTAAGTGAAGCCTAGTACAGTATAAACATTGTTTGGAGTGCATGAAGAGGTCTGCCAACCTTAAACACGGAATAACACAGATTTAACATTTTTGGGTATAGATGGGTGAAGCATTGCAGGCAAGGCAACTGAAATTAAGCAGCAATTGGGAAACCCATTTATGTCAGAAGTTGACTAAATTGTGCGACAACAGAAGCCAATTCATACAGCATAATGTGCCACATCCAGTGGCAGTATTATTTTGCTATTTTGTTATTTTAACACCCATTAATACTTTTTTGGCAAAGGTTTCACCTCATTGGTGCCATCCTAACACCTGCATCTGTAACTAAAAAGTGATCTATTAACATTTCCAAAGGGCCTGCTACTGTACAACAACAATTGTGGTGCTTTTTAGTAACATTTGAGCTATTTCAGCTAGAAACATTTTTGTCGAAATATGCAAATTATACACCTGATGGTGAATTATGCGGCAAGCACAGTAAATTTACAATTATGCAGAAAATGCCAATGCTATTTAATCACATTGACCTTCATTTTGTGAGCCCAGCTTTTTCCCTGGGCCCTAATATAGCCCAATGATCAAGTATTCCTAGGAGACCTAGGTAGGGAGCCCCAGACTTTTCTGGGAAATCTTATTATTAGTTTAAAAGTGTTTTCTAATGCTACCCATGCCTGTTACTGTAGACTCTCTGTGTTTCAGGTCGTTTGGCCTTTTAAAGTGCTGTTTTTTTAAAAGTGACTGTTGAAATCTCCCTCCTAGTTTGTGGCAAAAGACTGCATAAAGCCTTCCCTTCTTTTTTAAGTAAAAAGGCTACTTACACCTCAGTGGCTAACCAGAGTGTGTTTAGGAGACTGCTGAATCTGTTTTTGTGATTTAAATTGTGTTTAGAAACTGTCTGCATCACCTGTTTTTGCCTTGAAAAAGCCAAATTTCTGAGTGTGCGACAAGCAGTATTTCAGTGTTTTTTACAATCTCTCCCTTACCCGGAAAGTAGTCTCTGCTAGCTGGGAAGTGTGGATTCAGCCTGTCTGTATCCAAGGAGATTCTGAAAAGAGCAGCAGCTCCCTCCCCCCTTCCCAAAGGGGCTGGGGTGTCAGTTAACTTGGCCCACATATAGGTTTCTATGGGTTGTTGCTCTCGCTCTCTTCCTCTTGTTATTTTTAGTCTGTGTGGCAATAAAAGTCCAGTCAGTAATTTACAACGCTATGAGCTCTAACACAAGTAAACACAAGACTATTGCATTCCAAATGCTTGTTAGGGTTGGGATTAGTACTGGGGTTGAGATTCCTATTGTTTTCTGGTTTTAGAGTTGGGGTTGTGATTCGTACTAGGGTTGAGATTCCTATTGGTTTCTGGTTTCAGAGTGGCGTTGTGATTGGTTGTTAGGATTAGGGGTATGATTGGTGAATAGGGTTGGGTCTCCCATTGGTTGTGAGATTTAGGGTTACAATTCTGATTGGTTAGGGTTAGGGCTAGGTTTCTATTGGCCAGTAGGGCTATTTAAGCCTAGGGCTCAGGGCGCCTCAGCCTGTGGGAGAGCCTGAGGGAGGGGAGGATAAGGGCAGTTGCCTGTTTGGGCCTGTTTGGGACTGGTAGGGCCTAGGGCCAGAAATGCTGCCCAATTTTCCATTTACCAGAAAGAAACTAAGGGCCAGATGTAGGTAGCTGTTTGCATGTCGCAAACTGCGAAAAACGCAGTTTGCGGCATGCAAACAGCCTAACGCGATGCACATCCCCAAATTGCGAGTCGGTACCGACTCGCAATTTGGGGATGCGACTCGCAAATAGGAAGGGGTGTTCCCTTCCTATTTGCGACCGCATCGCGTTGCTTTGTGACCGCGAATGCGGTCGCAAACCAACTCGCAGTTACCACCCACTTGAAGTGGGTGGTAACTCATTCGCAAAAGGAAAGGGGTCCCCATGGGACCCCTTCCCCTTTGTGAATGCCGGAAAAAATTATTTTTCAGAGCAGGCAGTGGTCCCATGGACCACTGCCTGCTCTGAAAAAACTGAAACCAAATGGTTTCGGAAGATTTTCTTTTTGCAACTCGTTTTCCTTTAAGGAAAACGGGCTGCAAAAAGAAAAGAAAAAACTGCTTTATTAAAAAAGCAGTCACAGACATGGAGGTCTGCTGTCTCCAGCAGGCCACCATCCCTGTGAGTGCATGGACTCGCTATGGGATCGCAAAATGCGACCCACCTCATTAATATTCATGAGTTGGGTCTTTGCGACCCCATAGCGAGTCGCAGAAGGTGTCTGAGACACCTTTCTGCATAAAATTTTGCGAGTTGCAAATTGCGAGTCGGTATGACACGCAATTTGCAACTCGCAAAATTTTACTTTGCTACATCTGGCCCTTACTCCCTACACATCCAGCAACATGCAAACACATTATCAGCACAGACATCCAACTCCTGCATCACAAACTGACCTCATACAGATTGCAATGTCTCATCAACCAACACAAAACCGCATATACCACAGCTATACACATATCCACCTCAACTACAACAGTAAAACGCCTTCATTTTCACAGCAAACACAACTCTGTCTATTCCCAATAACACAACCCGCCATCGCCCACACAACACAAAACCACATTATACATTAGTTTCACCATCCAGAAACACACTCCCTGTTCATACAAACCAACAGCGCTATCCTCTGTTTGCTCCTACCAGAACCCTTTTATCCTGACAATACCTAAACCCAGCCTTCCAACACACCATCTACAAACACCCTTCCCCTCTCTTCACCAATTACATACAACCATACAATCCTCACACTCCACTCCACCACACATATTACCTCTTCCAGTCATCACACGTAACACAAACTCCCCTGACACACATCCATCCCTCTTACACACATCATACACTTATCTCCAAAACACACCAACACCCCCTGCAATACTCTAATACTACTCACAGGCACTGACTCACATACAAATCCTTCACAGAAAACCACTACATCAATATCCCCTCCCACTATTCCACAAAAACAATACAGACCACACACATCAGCACATCAAAATAACACAAACTTTCATTATACTTTCCGTCACACCCACTCCCACCCTCATGACTACACAAAGAATACAAATCCTGACCAATCTCTACTCCTACATTCTCACTCTTCACAAACATTTGTCACAAGCACCCCAACACAGCAACATTCATTCACCCGCCTCTCATCCATTGCAAAATTTAGAGCCTTACATTATGATCCACATGCTCCTCCACCACCCCTAACCCATACTCCTTCCACACTAAACAGACACAAACAAAATAAAAAACATGCCACTCTGAAGAACTTCGCATCCCCTTGTCTATTACATAATAAGGCTACTCTACAAAAAAAGTACACTTTTCATGTCTCTCTCTGCCACCAAGTCTACTACCGACACACACAGACCGAACAAAATGCCTCCTAAGCCTGCTGGAAGAGGAACACTATATTGAAAAACGAGACTATTGTGGCCCTCACACAGTTATCACAACTAACAACACACATGCTACAAGCTCAAAACATACTGCTCACTCTTCTCCTAAAGAAAACAACACCGCCACTAGCACACTTTTTCTAAACTGCCAGCTCATAAGTGCTCGATCACTCTAAAGAAACAAGCACCACATCTACGACCTGCTCACAGACACACAACCTGAATTACTATATATAACAGAATCATTGTTGGGAGATGACATGACCCCAGTGTTGCATGAAGCCGTTCCTCCGGGATATCAAACCCTGATGCAAAACTGTATAGGCAACAGAGGAGGTGAACTAGCTATTATATTCAAACAAGAAATAAATCTCAGTAAAACAGACAACATTTCCATACAAGGTTGTGAATCCCTCCTCACCAGATGCCACTCTACTCCAATTTCCTCCTGTAAATTTCTCCTCCTTTACAGACCTCCACCTAACAACTCAACATTCCCAGACGCTTTTCTAAATACAGTCTCAAACCTTACTACATTATACTCAAACCTATGCATTCTTGGGGACCAAAATATTTGGTTTGACAAACCCAATATGCCCCATCCAAAAGCTATCACCACTGGCCTAGTCGCATTGAACCTACATCAGATTGTACACAATCCCACGCACATCACTGGACACACCCTAGATGTCACTTATGCTAAGCCTGACCTAGTTACCGTTCATAGCGTCACGTCAATCACATGATCAGATCACCATCTGATAACTTTCCAACATAAAACACCACAAATCAACACACCCCACAACTATCTACATGCATGCACCTATCAACCATGGAGCAAACTCAATTTTGATGACTTAGAAACAAAATTAACAGCCAACACAGATCTAGATGCAATTAATTCTGTTCCAAAACTTTATGAGTGGCTACAGGAAGCTATTCATATCCTAATACCACTCAGAAAAACTAAACAGGACAAAAGAAAACCAACACCTTGGAGAAACAAAGAACTTAAAAAGATAAAGCAACAAATCAGAAGGTTGCAGAGGACCTGGCTCAAAACAAACAACATTCAAGACAAACTGCACCTATACAAACTTAACAGAATATACACATCATCAATCAAAATAGCTAAAAAAAGGTACTACTCAGACATAATTCAAAATGCTAAATCTGCAAACAAAGAATATTATAAAATTCTCAATGAATTTCGAAAACCTAAATGCATGGAGGGAAGTCATCCCACTACTTAAGATTTCACAAACAAACTGGCAACTCATTACACAACTAAGGCAGACACATTAGACTCCCATTTAAAACAGAAGAAAGCCATCAGCACCAACCCCTTTCCTAAAATCCCCTCTAAGTATAAACCAACGCAGCTTCTACAGTCCTTCAAACAAATATCACAAGGTGAATTTATGGATTTGGTCAAAGCAAGCAGGCCTTTCTGTTGCCCTTCTGACCCTAGTCCACCACACATCTTCAAGAACATTCTTTTATCTACTTCTGCTGCCACACCTGTAAGAAGAATCATCTTTAACTACAGGAACTTTTCCTAAAGACCTGTAAAAGGCATACATACGTCCATTATTAAAGAAAACAAACCTAGACCCACAGGACCCCAACAACTACAGACCAATCACAAATGGACCTTTCCTGGGCAAACTGATTGAAAGAGCAGCATTCGCCCAGATGTCACAATTCATTGAAGACAATTCCATACTTTCAGACTACCAAACTGTACTCTCCCCAGGAAGAGGCACTGAATCGGCAGTCATAGCAATCTGGGATGATCTTAAAAACACAGTCGACTGCAATGGAGTTGATGCACTACTTCTCTTGACCCTCTCGGCTGCCTTTGATATGGTTGACATGACACCCTAATTCAAAGACTCCACGAAGCCGGCATAGAAGGGACTGCTCTCAACTGGATTACATCCTACCTTCAAAACAGAACTAATATTATCTATTCTCCCTCCTTCTCATCCAAACTGTACCTCACAAAAGCAGGGGTTCCCCAAGGATCAATAATCTCACCTTTGCTTTTCAATATCTACATGATATCATTCCCAGAGATGATCAATACTTTTCAACTCACATGCTACAACTATGCAGATGGCACACAAATACTACTTAAATTAGAAGGCCCCAAAGACATTGAAAACTCACAAATCTTCAGTTGCCTCAGAGCCATTGATCAGTGGATGACTTGGAGCCATCTCAAACTAAATGCCTCCAAAACTGAAATACTCATATGTGGTGACTGGAAAAGTTATGACCCACTGTAAGACTGGCCTGACGATCTCGAACCACCTCCTCAATTAGCCAAGGAAGTTAAAAACTTTGAAATTACCATGGAATCCAAGTTAACAATGAATGCCCAAGAGGACAAATTAGCACGAACAAGATTCCTCACCTTGAAGACTCTGCAACACATCTTCCACCACCTCGGATTTCCACACAAGGTGCAGCCTACTATCTCTCTTGTACTATCCAAACTGGATTATGCCAATGTCCTCTTCCATGGATTATCTCTCTCTTATGAAAAAACTACAACGTATTCAGAACTCCATTGCCAGGCTACTATTACATGTAAAGCCACAAGCCCACATCTCCCCTGCCTGGTTACCCATTGCCAGAAGATCCACCTTCAAGCTGCTTTGTATCACCCACAAAGCTACACATGGAACAGGACCGCTTTTTATCAGAAACAAAATAACCGAATACATTCAACAAAGAAACCTCCACTCAAGATTGGCACCCCGTCTTAGAACACCAACATACAAGAAAAAGACTATAGGTGGTACATCCTTCTCCATTCAAGCAGCCAAACTATGGAATTCACTACCCCCAAATATAAGATCCACGGATAACTATCTTGTCTTCAGAAGACTACTCAAGAGTTGGCTCTTTCCTTCATAACCACAATATTCAAACAGCAATGGACTGCATATGCCTGTGTTGATAAATATTTTTAATCTGATTATGTGTATATTCTAGATATGTATAGTTCTTTAGGAAATATGTATCGCTACTATGTCATAACAATAAATTACACACATACTCTTCAAACCTGTTTAACAAATGTATATTTACTCACAATTAAATATGTATGTGTGTGTGGATGTATATCTATATATGTATATGTGTATATATATATATATATATGTATGTGTGTGTGTGTATATATATAAATACATGTATGCATATATGTGTAAATATGTGTGTTTGCAAGTGTGTGTGTATATATACATATATATGTGTATGTTATTCTATGCTTCACATGTTCATAGGTCACTGCATAGCTCCTAGCCTAGATAAGTTGTTATATTAGATACTTATGAATCCCAGCTCTCGTTTTATATCACACTGATCAAATGTTTTATTATCATAAGCATTTCACTATTCAAAATTTGAGGAAATAAAAAAATGTTAGAAAAGTACACTTATTAATTAACTTCAAATATTACAAATCTTGAAAGTATGCGTTTAAACAATACTACTTTTCTTTTTATATTATTATTCACATTATAATATTCCTTGAACATATATTCCCTTACTATGTATTTACATATCTATTTATTTATTACTCTAGTCCTACTGTACTAGAGAAAAATTAAATATAAAATAAATAAAATAAAATCTATAAATAACATTCAAATTATAAATAAGTACATTATATTAAAAATAATAATAATGAATAAATAAAATAAATAAAAATAAAAATAATGATTAAAAAAGTATATATACATAAATAAAATTATAAATAAATAAAAAGAATATAAATGTACTCTCTTGTAAGCTTTACTTTGCCTACCTGTCACCATATGTCATGTCTCTATCAATCTATCCTGCATCCCCACTCTGACTCATCCGAAACCCATTCTACTACTTTCATCTCCAAAATAACCCTACCTGAGCTCTTCCCTCCCCTTCCACATTTAGCTCACCCAAACCTCAGTTTACTATCATGATCTCTCAAATAACCCTACTAAATTCTCCATCATTCATCTCACCTTTGACTCATCCAAAACCCCTCCTGCTATTATGATCTCCCTAACCATTTCCACTGACTCTTCCCTCCTCCATCTCTCCTTTAATCATCCCAAGCCTCATCCTATTACTATAAACTCACGATTAACACTTCTGGATTCTTCCCTCCTCTATCCCTCCATTACTCTGGTCAATCCAACTAACAAACTCACATAACCCCTGCTCAAATTAACTCATAATAATACTAAAACTGTACTTATATTTCCCTATTGCAGGAGTCTTCAAACTGGGGGGCAGGTCCCCCTAGGGAGGCCTCAAGTGATCTGGAGGGGGGCGCCAAGCTCTGGCCAAAAGAAGCATTACACAGATAACAGTGTTTTTATTTTAAGCAGAAACATTTTATTGCATTTTTAAAAGGTAACAACATTTAACTGCAATGTTTAAATATGTCTAGACATATTTAAACATTGCCTTCTTTATAAAATATTTGTGAATAATTCTGACGGGCCCAATGATTTTTATTAACTGGGGGGTGCAGCATTAAAAAGTTTGGAGACTACTGCCCTATAGTAATCCACCACTAATTCCTCTTGGGTTCCGGAGAAGCGTGCTACTCCCCGAAAAGTGCTTCCATTCCTCGTCAGGGGTAGTAAGCGGTATATAAATACTATTACAATACAATACAACACAATACATAATTCCTGTAGCCCTGGTTATAGTGTGTGTGGGTGGCAGGAAAAAAGACACAATGTGTGCCTCCTTTCTATGGCTTTGTAATTCCCAGAAGCTTAGCTGACAGGTACCCCTTTGAGGGCTGTGTTGCCTTCAACCAGTCATGGCTTAATAGCCAACAGGAATTTGCAGTCTGGGAGTTGTCATAGTTTTCCCATTAAAACTATAGTCTAAAAGTCCCGGCACGTGAGGCGTGGCTAGCTGATTCAGTTTATTATAGTGGACATCTACGTAACCTAGAATAGTAGTATGTACGTTTGCTGAATATTCCCTTGCTATGCCGGAGTGGGGAAGTCAGGGTAGTTTGAATACAGATACATCACTCCTTGTCTCACTTCTGCATTTCTACTGATTCTTATAAGTTACATAACACCATGTAAAACCCCAGGGTGTGTTGCAACTTCTAGGAAGAAGGCGAAAGGGCCATCGGTGACTGACGTCACAATACGGCTCAAAACCAAAGCAGACTTCATCAACAGTGCTTTATATAGGTCGGTACTGTCCGGCACTTTTTTATTTTGAGAGGTAGAGTACCTGCACTTCTCAAGAAAAACGTAATACTTTTAATTGGAGAATGCCGGCACTTCTCAGAAACAAGCAGGTACTCACGTACAGAGTACCTGCACTTCTATTTTTCCATTTCAAGCAAAAGAACATTCTAGAATGCGTAATGCTGGTGTTTGTTAGCCGTGCAGGGCTGGGTAAATAGTACTTATATTCCCTTTCACTAGCAGACCCGATAAAATATACTTAACCTTGGGGGCATTCAGTTCAGTCATAGATACTACGTTTACCATGCCCGTGTGTGATGTACTGTTCCAGTCCAGGTTTGTTTTTTTAATTCTGGGACTTGTAATCCTCGATGGCGTAAACAATAGTACAGGTCCCAGAACTGGAAGAAAAAACATGGACTGGAGCATCTCATCATGTGTGCCTGGGAAACTTTGCATGGCTCTTCAATAGGTTGCATTACAACCGTAGCAACCTAACCATAGCAGATTTTAAGACGCGACATGCCTAGTATGATTATTTCATCCTGGGCCATGTTTCTTCTCTGCCTCCTGTAATTTAGACTGTCATTTATCATTATAAATTCAAAACCACAGGTCCCAGAATGCAAATCGTTGACTGCAAAACACAGTTGCAAAATAACTCGAGGCATCACTACAACAGCGCTGGTGTGCACTGTGGAAGTTACAAGAGGTGTGATCAAAGGGACTTTGAGGGTGGGCACGCACATGACTGTCCCCACCTCTTTCTGGCATGAGGTCTGTGCAGAGAAGATACGTTTAGTGCTGCGTGTGCCATGACATCCACATAAGATAAGCACCTGAATATTAAGTCCTGTGGGTGCTGGCGTGCGTTGGTGGGGCGGGCTAGTAATCCTATTGGGTCAACAGGACCAGGTGGCCCGGCAGAATCCCACCTCAAGGGCACCGGTTCCATCCTGAGCCGGTAACCTTCCACGAGACTACATCTCCCAGCGTGCACCCTGTCGATCGCACAACCAGAAATAAAGATATTTACATTTGTAGACACGTTTTTTCTGCGCTTCCCTTGTGTGTCGCCCCCCACCCTGCTCCGGCCGATGACCGGACGTGAGATGTTAAGTCGGATTATCGCACGGGAAGGAATACAGCTCTGGCACACTCCTCTTCCTCCTCCCCGCCTCCTTCCGCGAGGGAGGTGACTAAAAAAAGAGCTGATACTGACTTCCTGTGACAGTTCATTTCCTGGTTGTGTGGCTAGGGTCAGTCCCGGTGATCAGCTGCTCTGCCCCCACCTATGTGAACCACCCCCCTCTGGGATGCTCTCCCCTCGGCCCCATGCGGGCCCCCCACCCCGTTTCCACCGCACCCCCTCCTGCAGGCAGGATGCTGGCCTGACCGCCTCGTAGACTGCTGAACCACCCCGGCAACCGCAGCCTGGACCAGGGGGCGACCCCTGGGGTCTCTGTGACGAAGAGGAGAGGCTTCCTGCTTTTAAAAGGAGGACCTGGAGGCAGGTGAGCAGAGTGGGCGGGAGGAAAGGGAACGTTATTACATGTGTCCATATGCACAGAAAGGAAAAATACATTGTATATAGTCTGGGAGAGTGATACAGTAATGTAAAGGGAGGATGCATTCTGTCCTCTCCCCGTCCCGCATTCCGAAGATGGGAGCATCGCTTTTATTTTATAATTCTCGGAAAGCGCCGCATGTTGCCAAGGTCACTTCAAGACGCTAACAGAGCGAAAATGCATAACACTATAATAATGGTCACAACCTTCACATGAACCATGCGGTTCCGTGAAGCTGCATGAATGTTCCAGCACATGCTACATAAAAATAAACATTTTGTTTTTCAGTCTATTTTATTTACATTTGTCCCGAAGATCGTCCCGTCGTCTTGTAGATAGCAGAACAGTTATGCCAAGATTTATTCTTCTCACGTTCTACTATATAATTATTCAGATAACGTGCTCTCAAGTGCAAGAGTCGTTTAATTAAAACTGATTATTTTGTGTTTTTAATTTGCAGTGCAATCTTTGTATAGCGCGCATCAGAAGCACACATCTTGTCCCTTGTATTGCTAGTATTTTCGCCGTAATGTTGTCATTGTTAGTTGTTAATCTCCCTGCGAGTTGTAATAGCGAATGTAGTTGATTTCTGCTGTTTATATAGTGCTGCAATAAGTTGGCAGTTTCCAGGCCCTAGGATATGAAGTCCCTCAACCCTGGAACAATGTTGAGTAGATTGCCTGAACGTCTCTTGTATCATGACTTTGGGGGCAGCTGGCAGCTATGTAGAATTTAATTTAGTTGTAGGCCTGTAAAACAAGAGAGATTATCTGGATAAGAAAAAATAAGGTAACAGGCCTTCTGTGCCTGTGCTCCCAGAATCTGGAATGGCATACATCAGCGCCACCTCAACACTGATCACATTTAGTAAAGACCTAAAGACGCGCCTCTTTAAAGAGCATCACAGTGCAGTAACGTTCACTTACGCTCTCAGCACCCAGGCGTTTGGTACAATCACTTACAGACTCTATATCTGCCTTTGACCCTCTACATCTCTCTGCTGCCTTTCGACTCAGTTCGCACCATGTAAAGATCACATGAATACATGCAGGCTGAAGGTAATGATTGTACTTTTCATCTAGACCAGTGGTTCCCAACCTATGGTTCGGGGACCCCGGGGGATCTGTGAAGCCTCCTCAGAGGGTCCGCAACTGCTTAGAAAATTAAATAGTAACATATTAGGCCCTCAGCTTTCAGTGATGACTCCGCGGGGGGCTCTGGATTACAATACTGATTCAGTGGGGTCCCTGGGTTCCAGTATTGATAAAGTGGGCGTCCACAGAAGTCAAAAGGTTGTGAACCACTGATCTAGACCATACAGTTAGCTTAGCTTTCTCAAGATACTTTATCAAATCTAAGCTATGGATCTGTGAAATTCTTTGGATTTATTATTTAATAAAGTGCTACTATCAGACACGTATGTTACTTGTACAGCATAGTCGGGTTTAAACTGCATGGGGGTTATACATTCAAGTGACTGTTTTATCATATACTGCTGGAAGAGCTGTGTGCCTCACAGGTACATGGAAGACTTTGTGGTTTGCATTTGTGCTATGTATATAGTTTTGTTTTTCACATCGCACTCTTACCAGCTAGTAGTGTCACTGTGCTATGTACAGCAAATATATTTTATGTAGGGCACATTGTCAGTCTTGTGTAACTTTGAGTGTGTTTTTCTGTTCTGTCACACAGTGATGGTATCCCCAGATGTTGAATTTGTTTTATATAAATTAAAAGCCACATCTGGTGTTTATTCTGTTTCTTAGTGCACCCCAAACTGGTAGAGAAATGAGGCTCCCAAATATAGCCAGTAACTTGTGTGAGGTTAAAGAATAATGTAATTATCATATGCCCTTCATTATCTCTGTGTTTGACTTTTAAAGGAGATTAAATTGTCATTTTTTAATTATAAAATATTTCAAAATGGCAATATCCCAATAGTATGTCATATAAGGTAAATATGTCATAAGTAATGCAGTGAGGTAAGTTACCCCTCAGCGCTAGGATCATTGAATCTTGCTTTTAATTGTTATTAGCTGTTTTTTATTTATTTTATTTCATTAATTCTTTTTTAGGTTGAAATAAAGGGAATTACTGTATACCTTGTGCACCCCAGCATATCAGAAAGTGGGATTGGCAGTATTTTTGGTAGATGCATATCGTGTTGCTCACCACAACGGATTTCGTGGTGATCCCACTGTGTAGCAAAAGTCGCTTAAAAAAGAAATCTACATAGATATTGTGCACTGTCACCGCCCACCTTTGACTGCGACATGAAAAAGTTTTTTGATTCCCGCCGGGACCAGGGTGGATCAGGCCCTGGTTCTGGAGGTGGTGGTGGTGGTGCCGGGTCTGGTGGCCCTGGAACAGGTTACATTGGCAGAGTCTTCAGCATCGGCCGGTACCAAGTGACAGTGGATGAGGTGCTTGCAGAAGGTAAGAGTTGAAAAATATGTCACTTGTAGTCCCAAATGTGTGCGTTTTTTAATGTTTTTTTCTTCTTTTTTTATTATTATATATATATATATTTTTTTACTTTTACGGCCTTTTTGTTCATAGTTCCAGTACCTACCCCAGGGAATGTGCTGATGGGTAGTTTGGGTCAGATTAATGCATTTTTACTTTTATGTTACCAATCGTGTTGTCCCTCCCATTTCTGAGACTTTCCCAAGCTATGGAACTGTGTAGGAAGAATTTAATTGTGCGCTAACCCCACGCTGCACCTCCAGCACACCTTCCACAGAGTTTTAGGGACGAAGCACAGGACCGTGGAACCACACTGAAAGGTGGACCTTCATGAATTCAGATATTTTCTTTTCAACCACTTTCCCCACGAGCACAAACCCAGTCAGTCATCCATAGGCACTGTCAGTAACATCATGCCCATGCACATACCAGATCCTCCCTCATCCATGTCCATCTCTCATATGGCAACACTAAATGTGGCATCTTCGAAAAGGCTTGCAGCAGACTGTATTCTTACAGGTACTTACAGACATGAGATCTTGCACATATACTCTCATAGTTGCTCTTTGGGGCAGGTCTCTACAATGTGATTATTTTGCTATAGGCTTTTATTCAGCACTTATGTTATGCAGGTTCGTAGAGTGCGCTATCACCCAGGAGGGTATCCTGGTGGTGAGCAGGTGAGGGTCTAGACAAACCTGGGGTCTAGTGGGATTACTCAAAACACCACGTTTTAAGCTTCTGAATTCAAGAATGGAGGAGGAGGCTCTTAAGTGTGGTGGCAGGTCATTCCACGCTTCAGGAGCAATGTAGGAGAAGGCTCGACCACTGAATCTGGTTTTCTGTATGGGATGTGTGAAAGTAGGAGTCCAGTTGAGCGGAAATGTCTGGACGGTTTGTGAAAGCAGATGCAATTGTCAGGTATGCTGGACCAGTCATATGTAGTGCCTTGAAAGTGTGGGAGAGGAGTTTTAATTGTGCTTGTTTGTTTATCTGGAGCCACTAGAACACCTTCAGGTATGGTGTGACATGAGTGTGGCCTCAGAGGTTGAGTGTGATTCTGGTCGCAGAGTTCTGAATGGTGTGCAGCCTTCATGGTGAGGTTTTATTTTATTTTATTTTTGATCCCAGCATAGTGTTTTTCTGTAGACCAGATTGTTTGTGACCAAGGCATTTACTGTGCTGATTAGGAGCTATTAGAAAGTCTTCCTCAACATATTTTGGGTATGGAGGCATGAAGCGGTGACAGCGTTAAGTTGGGTGGTCATGTTGAGTTTGATGTCAGTGATGAGCCTGGGGTTCTTGGCATGGGCAATAAAAGTGGGTGTTGGGCCTAGCTATGTTGGCCACCAGGTGGCGTCTCACAGTAAAATGCTCGTCCCCTCTTCACAAAGATCACAATTTTGGACTTAGAATAAATGTGTTTGCAAGGGGCATACCAATTAAGTTACTCAGTGTTTGGAACACTTCATACAATGACTTGTCTACCACACCATAGGTGGTAATCCGAGTTTGAATGTTTTCTTTCTGAGTTTGACAAAATAAGAACCATTTAACTGGGTAGTAATAAAAATTGGCCACCCAGCACCAAAAGGACATTCAAAGTGTGGTGTGCACTCGTCAAAGGATTATCACCATTCGTGCTCCTAAATATAGTGTGAAAACTCAGATTGAGGAGGAGAAGGAGAGACGGGTGTAGAAACGGACTGCTACTACCCGCTGCTCGTACTGCCCATTTGGGCCTGTTCCTCACACTGAGCTTCAGTACATGCTTTTCACATTATTACAGTCTGCTCCTCAAGCCCACCCTTGGTGCTAGCTCTCACAACTTAACAATGGATGCTCTTCACAGGGCGCAGCATCGTCTGCGCCTCACACAACCCATAATTTGAGTTTTATGTAGCACAGTTAAGGTCCAGTCCGGCTTCAGGGCATTCTACATAGCCGTCTACTATTTGACACGGGCAGTGATTAATATAAATAATATATGCATACTCTGTCTCTGAAAAATTTGAGTAGTAGTGTCCGAATTGACACTGATTTTAATTAACAGAGGTTTCTAATATAGTTCATAGCCTGTACTAATTTAAAGTTAGAGACACTTAAATCGTGTATTATGGAAAGCTGCGATATTCGCATCGTCATCGCCAGGAACAGCAGGGGGGTAGCAGAACAAAGTTACGTTAGTAGGCTCATAGCAGGTCTGGTGCCGGGGTTAAAGATGGGGTCATGACAATCTAAACATCACAGGTCACATATATTGGCAGCTTTTTGTGATTTTTCGTAGTACAGAGTGGGAACACGTATCATTTTTCATCTTAAAAGCATAGGGCATGCCTACAGATCCTATGCGTAATTTACGTCACAAGTGTGGATTGTGTAACCGAACCTTCAGTTACATAAACTATTGGGCTCAGCACTATTTTGAGTAGACTGCATAGCAAGAGAGGAGGGGGAACAATAATCGGGTGACACTCAACCTACATATCCGTTCAGGGTCTGTGCCTGGCGCTCTTCCACCATACATGTGACCCGGTTCCCCGTTCATCGCACCCGGTGCACTGGTGCTCAGGAGGGCCGAACACTGACCATATCCTCACTGGGGTTAGGTGCCTTTGTATTACATTTTTGTAGTAGTTCTTGTCCTTGTGCTGCATACATTCCAAAAACTTTTCTGATCTCGCCAATATTACTGACCAGGTGTCCCCTGGTGTTTCCCCCTGCTCTACCTCCATTTTCTTCCATGTATTTTATGTTTGGGGTCCTGGAGGGAACTCCTCTGGGCCCAATGTAAGTTCGCAGTACCCCTCTTAGTACTTGTGAGCACTGATCCGATTGTTGTATTATCATGGGCTCCCATTATTAGTCTACATAGTTTGGTTTGGGCCTAGTGCAGCTGCTATAACAGCTGACAAAATGGTATCTGGGAGACAAATGTAATACACAAACAGATCTCAATGCTTCTTAACTCGCCATTTTCGAGAAGTTTGCACAGTAATTGAGTAGTATTCCTTTTACAGATTCAGAAAATGGAGCCTTTTTTTTTCCTGGGGAAAAAAAATCTGTCACTTATGGTGAGATGGAAGGGTATATAGTAACATAGCTCCTTCTCAGCTCCAAATCCCTATACTTCAGTGTAATCACTCTTGGTAACAAATTAGTGAGGGAAGAGTATCTGTTGTATACAATTTAATAAGAAATAGGTGTCTGTGTTTTTGGGGCACACATGCCCTTTCCCATATGTACATTCCTCACTAAAGCTGACTTCTCATGCAGCCCACAATCAGTAGCTTCGTGCACTGTCCTCAGACGCCTGCTCCCCACGTATTCCCCTAATGCCACATCCTCCATTAGTGCCTACTCCTTGTATCTTCTATCACTCCCACCCCTCACACTGCCCATCAGTACTCTCTTTCACTGTCCACCAGAGCCATCTCTTCATTGGTCATTAGTGCCAGCTCATCACATGACCCATTAGTGTCCACTCCTTCTATCACTGGGCAGTTGAAGAGAGTAAATGGATAGAACGACATTAAGAATGAAGGCGCCTCACCAATAGCACATTTTTTGCTTCCTGGCCTTCCTTTAACTGATACAGAGCCTCTCACATTCACAGTCCTTATTTTGAGGCGGTGTTTGCCAGAGCTCTGGGCGGAACTCTGTTTAGAGCAGCAGGATATAGCTGACGTGCTGGTGGTATTCATGCATGCGCTGTCGGCTCTGTAGCCAGCAGTGATACATTTTGCAAGCAGGAGCTCCTGACGTGGAAGTAGCACTGCTGATTGACAGCGACACAAACATACATTTTTATTCTAGGAATGGCACTGTTACAAGTCAGAGGGACCCACCCTCTCTTTCCTCAAGCATAGTAAGCTACTGGCTGATGTGAGCCAGGGCAAGTTAGGCCACTGCTCTGCTTTCTGCTTACCTCCTGGAGGATTGTTGATCCACTGGCTGGCGTGGCCAAATTCAGATTTAAGATCCTAGGTAAAGCAAAGAGAAGCTCCAAACCTGAGCCATGGTAGTTGGATCATCTGTCCAGTCATATTTCATTCATTGAGTTCTCACACTAGTTGACTTTCTGCAGGAAATGCCGAACTCCACATATCACACTACACTAATGGCATTTGTGTAGTGCTGTACAAACGAAGATGGCCATTGGTGCAGTGCTGTACATTACAATAGTGTTGATATAAGAAATGCATCAGATAATGAAGCAGAAAATAGGATTGGCAATGGAGGTGTTGGGGGACAGTGCTGGCAGGAGGTGGTCTATGTGGCGACCTGTCGAGAAACTCTTTGGGCCCCTGACAGTGCACCACAGTGGCTACCTTCTCTCTCTGTCTCATTACTTCGGGCTTTAGCCAACTTATCTGTTTGGTCACTTGGGTCTCCTATTCACAGCTCCAGTTTCTCATATTCCCCACTGGTGGCACCTCCTGTCGAAAAACTCAACATGGATGGAGGCGCTAGAATGTGGTGCATGCTGGCCCTGTGCCACCCAGTGAAGATTGTATGGTGTACTTTAAAGGGCAGGTTGCAAATTTGCTCTTTGTAAAGTCTGCACACTGCAGAATAACCAGCGCTTGTCATTGGTAGACACAGAAAGGCACTTTATCTAACATGCCATGCTTGCCATCATTTATTTCATATATAATTGAGAAATTGACAAGTCTATCAAAGACTGCAGTGATCTGTGGTTCACGGCGGAATCCACTTCTCTAACAACCGCATTACCTAATTGGCGTCTCTTTGCACCCGTTTAGCTTTTGTAGTCCAAGCGCCATTGCAAGATTCTGTATATCATTTTTTTTGCTTTGTCATTATTCAAAATCTTGCCATCACTGCCAGCGGGAGTTAAAGTTCTCCTTTGTACCCCCGTTCACCTCCCCCTGGGCTGGAAGAAGGCAGTGATCCGCAGTGAGACAGCGATGTTCTGGGTAGTAAATTTGTGGTGGAGAAATTATTAATATTTAACAGTATTACTCTGTTTGCAGACCTGTAGGTGTTTTTTTGTATGTTACAGAGGTTTAATGGGTAATATGTGCAGATAACCTTTCTTTTTTCTATAAAATTGTTTCCCTATGATATAAAGAAATTGAATATAACATTGCTTTCCACTTTCGAACTTTTTTTTTTTTGTGCAAAACATGAAAGATCTTCACAACACCTACTACTTACTACAACCTAAAAACAATACAAAACTCCAGTCGACAAAGGAATCTGTGAAACTCAGTTTAGAAGATAGCATCCTAATTGGCCATGCGATACCACACAAATGTAGAAGGTGTACCTTATGTATAAGATAATACACCACTAGAAGCACTTTGTAACCAGATCACATAAAGACCCATAATGCTCCCCTGAGGAATGCATGCCCAGATTTTATGTGTGAAAGCAAACTTTCTGAAATTCAACTGTGAGCTGATAATATGTTTTAGCTCCAAGGGGTTCCATCCTACAGACCCAGCACCTTGAGAGAGCCACTGCTCTGCACTTGTTGATTGAGGGTGGGGACTGTCAGCCCTTCTCTAGCAACAGCCACAATCCTTGTCAGAATCAACCACAAAATTACTAAATAACCTTTCTGCCCCAAGATCAGGTGGTCCAGCCAGCTCAGACCCTTCTCGGAAGAGACCTCTCACCTCAAAAACCTCAAGCTCTATCTATTAACCTTACACCAGCCTATGCAAATCAGAGTCCAGTTATTAAAGATCATCCTATCCTGGGTCACAATTAAGCTATATTAACTGAAACAATGCCATGTGCGTTTGTGGCTGGTCTGCTAAGAACACCAATGATAAGGTCAGGTATGCCAAGACCCACCAAAGATCACATTGTTCAACCCAGACTATCCTACTATCAGGCCTAGTGAACTCTGATCATTCCAGAAGTTGGAACATCTGGCAATGAGATCCAAAAGCAGATCTAGGCAGCACCAAACATCTCAGGAATGCAACCACTGTACTCAAAGAATGTACACAAGACCGAACCGCCTATAGGGTTTTATGCGTTAAGATGCCAACAGGCCACTAGGTGCCTATGCTTCACTTGCATGTGCTTGTTAGTCCTCTACGGCCTGTGGTGTATAATTGTAGAGTACATGTAGCAAGTCCAGCACCACTAGTTGAGCATGGCACATTAATGCTAGTTAAAACACTCTTGGAGGGTAGTATTGTTGGACCTCACCCCCAGATTTCTGTGCTTTCACCCCTCCTATTTTCCGAAACTGTTTTGTTGGCTTTTAGGACTCTGTCCAGTTTATTACTGCTAACCAGTGGTACAATGCTTGTGTACCATCCTGTAATTGTGATAAAATTGTCTTACAACAAATTGGCATTTTTAATTTACCCATAAGTCTCTAGTAAAGTGGTATACCATACACTCAGACCTGGTAAACTAAATTCTACAACGAGGCCTGTAACACTTAGTTTGCACCGACTTAAGTAGCCATTTAAAAATCTCTCTCAGTCCCGCTATTGCAGCCTGTGTGTGCAGTTTAAACTGCCATTCCTACCTGGCAAAATAAACCTTTTGCAAAGCCTAAAACTCCCTTTTAAAATACGTACAAGTCACCGCTAGGCCCAAAACAGCCCTTAGGCAGGGTTCATTGTATTTAAAAAGTTGGACATGTGCTTTTAAGTTTTACATGTCCAGGTAATGAAAAACTCCCAAATTAATTTTTCGTTACTGTGAGGCCTACATCACCCATAGGATAATACTGAGTTAACATTATTATTATGATGATGATAACTTCCCGAGCTGACTAGACCCAGTCTCCAAGCGATCAACTCACTGAGCTGATCCTGGTGCAGGATTCAGGATGTTCTGAAAGAATCAGTTCTATTCTGGATGCTCTTCACTAACTAAGCCTCATCCTGGGGCAGACGTCTGAGTGGACTTGGTCCCATTGTTACAAGCTCCAACTGAAAGATACCAGATTATAGGACGGCGTTAGCATGGACAAATTGGCTTGGGCCACTGCTTGCCTGAACTGGGCTACCAAGCCTGGTTATAGATGGGGTGAATGACCTGACAGGCGCACCAGCAGACTTCATGTTGGAAGAGGACTTAAGCTAATGTGCAGAAGCAGAGCAAGGTGGTGTGAGATGACAAGTCTGAGCTGAGTGGGGGGAATTCGGGGTTTGGATGGTCTTAGCTGACAGACCTCTCCTGCTGACTGCACGACCTGGTCAGCCACGAACATAAGCAGGGTACTAGGCCCCCCAGAGATGGTCCTGTCTTAGGAGGCACAATCGTGTAGGGTGACAAAATCTAAGCAGACCCATTTCCAGGGTTTACTAAGCCTGAGCCTTAGATTATCTGAGCGGGTTGAGTCTGGGTGCTGTACACTGATGGATATGGTCAGGGCTGACGAGGCCAATCCTGGGATCCTCTGGGAAGACCAGGCTTGAACCTTGACTGGGTGCACTAGACAGACCAGGCCCGAACCTGTATTCGGCATACGGCTTTGGCGATGCTGACCCTGCTGTCCGCTGTTGACCTTGAGGATGGCAGGCTTTATGCGCGGCGCGGTACACAGTACATGAATATTCAGTACACAATGCATCTTCACTGAACAGGCACGGCTCCCATTCATTTTTATAACCCACATTTCTTTTTTCCTGGACAACTTGACAATGTTCCATCCGTTACCTTCTTTAGATGGATCCGCAGCCCTCGTTATAATATTAGCACCGCCAAATGTGTGATGCACACCTACTTTATTCAGCTTTTGGCCCTTAAAAAAGCCCTATTGCCGAGGTATGTATTTGTCTATCTCGGAATGATAAGAGGCTGAGTTTGCCCAGCTTGATACCTGCATTTTAAAAACAGCTCCCTGCGTCAGTGCCCACCTCCCCCCTCCTAAATGAACTATCAAGTAACAACTCCGAAAATTAATTTGTGCTCCAGGCTCCCGTGTTTGGAGACATGGTATCCTGGTTTCAGGGACTTGTTCGTAGGGAGGAGGTGACACGACTCTTCCCTTTAGTTGGCTGTTGGAGCAAGACAGCCGAACTAAAACCCTGGCTTCCATGTTCGACACATCCCTGATATAATTGCCTAATCACTTTTTTACCCCCTCTACTAAAATCTGCATTACTGAACTGCATGGGAAATTACAGTACTGTTTTCTATACAATTTGGAGTTTTGCTTTGACTCTCTCCCGGTTCAGTGTGCAATGTCAAAGTCTCAACTTGTATGAGTCTGTGATCCCTCCGGGTCATCTGTAATTTAACAATATGATACTGTGTCTCATTTCCTGAGTAAATAGGCAGAGTTGTTTTTCTTTTTCTGACTGGCTATCTTCTTCCTTAGCCGCTCACTTAAACGTCACTTCTAGTTCAGCTGGAGATCATGTGCACAGCTATACACAGTTGCTTTTAGAACTGCAAGGCCGAATGAGAAGGATGACTGCCTGTTTCTTCTGTCTCTTTACAGAGGTAGAATACTTACTCATCAGTTCAGTCAGTAGTCTTGTGCTTGGCACCAGCAGAGGGCGCCACTCTGCACGTGATGACTAGAATTTCTACAACCGAGCCACAGAAAGATTTTCTAAAATAGCAGGGGGTGTCTACGCGAGTCGGCGCTCTGGTCCATAATTCCAGACTCCGCCGCTCCTCCTATTTTCGACTGATTTCAGTGTGAACGGCCGCGGGCGATGCAAATAATTTGCCATCTCATTGCCTGGATGGCCCAAATTCCAGAATGGTTAATCGAAGTGATTTGACATCTTTGTTGCAAAATTAATCGTACATTTATTTCAGACAGACATCACTACGACACTGTGGCCGTATCGAAATTCCCGGCCGCGTGACTTCATCGTGGGCCAGGAGACGAAACCGAGAATGAATCCAAAAGTAGCCGTGACAGAAACCTGCGCAGGCGCTGTGAGTTTTTTGTTTACGGCGAAGATGGAAAACTGGAAGCAGTGCTTAATTTGTGCCGGAGACGGCAGTTAGCAGGCACACCAGCACTCATTTTTGGTAGATCAAGTCTATTTTTTTTCTTCTCCGAGCTTTTGCCCAGAGCAAGAGAGACAAAGGCGGAAATAAGGCAGTGCAAGATAGACAAACCGCCACAAAAGCGGAAAGTGGGGATGAAAAACGTCCGCAACAGTGATTCGATGAGGCAGGAAGTGTAGGGTGATGAAAGAGAGAGACACGAGGTGGAAACAAAACTGTCAGTTGGCTTCTTTGAAAAAATGTAGATGACCTGAATTTGTTTTTGTTGTACTTTTTTCCGTACTCACATAACGTAACATCCAAAAAGCCCTCTAGAAAACCAAAATCAGCCTTGACCACATTTTTCAAACCAGTCCCATACTTAAAGAGGCCGCTATTGAAATGAGGCCATGCGGGCATGGTTGGATCCCGCCAGCCCATTCTGCTGTGAAAGTAGCCCCCTATGCCTGCAGCCCTCTCGGGAAATGCCAGCGTGGCAGAATGGCAAGCGTGACCTTGAAAATGTGCCCTGATGTGGGATTTCCCAAGATTTCTTCTCTTGGCAGTGTGAGCAGAGCAGATGCGTTGTACAACACATTATTTGTAATTGGACTAACAAAAAAACCCAATATTTTTACTAGGTGGAGTACCTGAAAAACAGCTCCCTATTTTTGCAATTTGTTCATGATTTTCACACTTGAGTAAGAATTAGTGTTGAGTTGCCTCCAGGCCAATGTCTGTATTTCTTACACATGGATAGCTTCTCTTCCAGATCTTTAGCTGATGAGGTAATGGTAATTAAAATAATAACAGGGCATTTATAGAGCACGAACCACAAACGTAATCGATCTTGGCCGTTCATTGTTGCTATTATTATCTACTTTACCAGTCTTCGAAGAACAAAAGCTAACCCGCCCAAAACGGAACCTGAATCTGTGACTTGCGGGTTTCATCAGATATGTGGGACCCCTGAGCTGCCTCCTAGTTCAATCCCCATTTCCCTTCAGAATTGCCCTTTTGAATCTGGCGGTCTGTGGAATTCATGTGATGTCTGGTCTCCATTGTACAGATTAATGTTGCAGCTTGGCTCATGAGAGTTGCGCCTGATGCCCGTTCATCTGGGATGCTCCATAATTTTGTGTTGTGTTTGAAGGTGGAAGTAATTTACCGGTGAAGGAATCCCACGGGGCTCACCCAGAGTTTAACTAATCCAGTATTTAAGGTGGTATCCTCACTAAAGACTGCGGGTGACTGGCAATTGGTGCTGGTGGTGGCAGCTGATTGTTCATGGGTTTTTGTCTGAACAGTGTGTGTGGTGTTTTTTTTGTGTGTGTGTGGGATATACCTAGCAACCCTCCTAATCTATAAATTAACCCGCCCAGCATAAATAGGGCCTCCATGTTCCCTGGAGCATGGGTGTTGTGGGGTATAGAGCGTTATGTGCTTCACCTATGTGGGTCCAAGAGCCCACATGTAGTGTGACTGAAGTCTGTAAGAATTTGCCTTTCCTGTGTGGTCACCAAGAATTTTTCTTCTCTTGCTGGGCCACATAATTTGTAATTTAGTTTTAGAACTTTGTGCACTTTAACCCTCCTAGAATTGGCATATTGCACTTTTTTTTTAATGTTTAGCTTACCTATAGGTCCCGGTTATGTGGTACCAGCATCCTGAAGTTAAATTCCATTAGTGCACTGCAGCACCTATTGTGTCATCCACTTCAGTGGCAGTGCAACCATAGCTTCAGGCTTGCCAGGGTAACCTATCTGTTGCAATGTAGAAACTGCAATTTGACCTGTCAAAATAAACCCTTTTTGACAGGTCAAGCCTCCCTTTTGAGTATTAAAATGTCACACCTTTGAAGGCCTGGAGGACCACAAGGCAGGGTGCATAGTATATAAAAGTAGGGCATGTAGAAATTTAGTGTTAAATGCCCTTACAGTGACCAGTACCCAAAAGCTAATTTTCAGCGTGGCAGGCCCATCTGTCCTATAGTGAAAACCAGAGTACAGATTGAAATAATAATACTTTAACACGAGTGGGACTAGCCAGAATTTCTTTTTTAAAATAATTTTAAAAAATCAAATTCGAATAGGAAGTCAGATTTGTAGTTATTAAGGAAAAGTAACTTTTAGAAAGTTTTCCATTTCTCTGCCTGATGGTCTTGGAGGCCAATTGGCATTTGCCCTCCGAATTCTCCCAGTCGGGATTAGCATTTAAATTGGTGTGAATGAGGTATGAAATGCCTCCCAGGTCAATAAGTCACTGTGTTTGAAGGGTCAACTTGAATGAGCAGAGGTGATCCCTCTGAACCTCACAGAATAAGCAGGTTGGGGGCCGTGAACATCCTTTTTGACAGTTTCCATGTCTGCTGGAATATCCAGTCCTGCTTGACAAGTTCATTGGGTGTTGCATATAACACTTGGGGTGCACTTGAAAGGCAGAGAACAGGATTCCAAGATAATTGTTGGTTAGAAGCCCTGGCATTTTTCTACCAGACCTTTGTGTCTAGGTTAATTGGGAGCACAGTGGCTGGCTCAAAGTGCATTTAAGTGTTAGATGTGGGAGTACATTCGGACTACTATATTACATTATATACACACACACACGCCACTCCCCCCTTATCCCTCAGAGCACAAGCTGAGAAAGGCCAAAGGCTTTCATCATCTTGAAAATGATCAAAGTGGGGGTAAGGATGGCCCCAGGAATGTTTACTACATTAGTTACAGCATGCCTGGCAGTCATTCCTACCCACTTGCTCATGCCAGGAATAAATGTGGCATATTCAGGCACCCACTTGAGAACACTGCTGGACCTGAGGAACAACAGAAGCAGACTTGGCAGGCTGTCTGTGAGCTGGAAGATGCCCTGAAGGATTTGACCTACTCCCTCTTGTACCAAGGAAAATAAGTGGTCTCCAAGGGTTATGAGGCTGACCCCCTGTACAAGCTTCACAGATATGACTAGCTACAAGTCTTTCCTGCAACTGCCCTGCTAACCAGTAGCAACTAGACCAGGACTCAGCCCTTCTGTTGGTCTCTGCTGGACACGCTGTGTGTCTCAAAGTGCTTCCCCTGAGTTCATGGGGTGCTTTAGAAGTGGATTCGTTGTGGATTGGGACTTAAAGGACTAAGGGCCTGATTTGGAGTTTGGTGGATGGGTTACTCCATCACAAACTTGAAGGATTTCCTGTCCGCCATGTTAGAATCTCCGTAGGCTATGATGGGATCGTAATACGGCGGATGGGATATTTGTCACATTTGTGATGGAGTAACCCCTTCTGCCAAACTCTAACTCAGCCCCTAAGCCAGAAGGTTAAACCTTTGACCAGTGTATTTCTGATGCTCTATACTCTTCACCCACTCTTTGACGCTGTGATTGTGACCGGTGCGTATCGATCTCTATTCCAATTATCAATTTGTATGACTATGTACTCTGGTATTCAGTGTGGAGTTATGATGCTTGCTCTCTGTAGTAATTCCCATATATGTATTACTTGCATTTGACTGTTTGTAATGTTTGTACTGTTTGCATATGAAGACTGTTTTGTACTGTTGGTTTATAAACATAAATACTAATGAAAAAAACACAATGGTACCAACAACAGATATTGCTCAATAACGATTGGCTGTCCTTTACCCAGAGTACAGTCATCAACTTCCAGGAGAATTGCTCAAGGCAAAAGCTACCTTGTGTTTTGGTATTTGGTACCTCTCTGTTTTGGTATTTGAGTCTCTCTCATATTTCCAACCCTCCAATGTGCACAATTGGATTCCCAAGCCTCTCTGATTGCTTTGCGTTTTAAACTGTTGTAGGAAACTAGCTCTCTATACGGTGCACTAAAAAGTAGTACACCATGTCCAGTGGATCCCCAATTGGTTTGCTGAGGCAAAAGTAGATACTACTAACGCTCTATAATGGAGTAGTGTGAGCGAGCAGCTTACCAGAGGGTAGTGCTAAGCATTTGTTATACTCGGAGACAATCAATGAGACACACTCAGAATAAATCCAAGACCGATTTTAGAAAAATATCACTTCTTTATATGTATGTATGTATGTATGTATATATATATATATATATATATATATATATATACACACACACACACTTTAAAAACAACATGTAGAGGACAGCGACATTAAAGACCAATCTCCTGGGGTTATGGTGAGTAGTAGGCTTTTGGAAGTTTCAGCAGCTGGAGGACAAGGTGTCTTTCTTTTAATTGTCAAATTCCACTGGCAGTGTTGGCACCGAGTCAGTCACGGATCTTCAGTTCTTTACTTTTGCGTCTCTGGAGATTCCTCCTCCTTCAGGGCAGCACGGATCAGAGTTCTTGGTTTCAGGGATGCTGCCTAATACTCAGTTTAGGGGTGTTCCAGGGAATGCCAGGTGGCAGTCAATGGGTTGCCCACCTTTCTGGTGGCTACACCCTCTGTATGACCACTTCCATTGAGGAGTAGGCATAACCTTGACCCTAGAGGTCTAATTCCTTCTAAAACAAGATGGAGGAATTTAAAAAGTGCTGTCCACTTCCACTCATCCACCTTATGGGTGGGACTGGTATGATGTGGGCACACCTCCTAATCTAAGGTTCCTACCTGTCTTGCCACCAAGAAGTGGGTTCAGGGCAGGGGTTTGGCCATCTCCACCATCTGGTGAGACCGGGGTTGCACTATAAGGACTGCTAGGGCTTTGAAGCTTCCCGCCCTGGAATGTCCATCCTGCCTGGAGGAGGTGTCAACACCCCCACTCAGTGCAGGCTGCTCCTGTCGGAACGCAGACTTTTATCACATGGTGTGGGCCTGTCCGTGCATAGCGGCCTACTGGCGAGCAGTGACCGTAGAGCTCTCTAGGATCCTGGCAATAGACGTTGAAATGGCCCGCTACCAATCCTTTTCAGTGTCCTTGAAAGAGTAGGACATAGTAGGGCAGATTGTACTTTCCTGGGGATGGCATGTCTGGTGGCCAAGCTTGACATAGCTGCCAAGTGGAACCCGTAGGTGGTAGCAACGCTTGCCCAATGGAGGCATGGAGTGGATTGGTGTGCCCTACAGGAGAAATTAATGTATGAGACATGAGGGCCACCGAATAGGTATAACAAAGTGTGGTGGAATGGAGAGGGACAATATAATGTTCATTACAGAGTAGTCTTAAGAGATGGTACGACTAAGTGAACGTATCCGCAGACAATATGAAATGCTCGATTGAAGTCCCCTGGGAAAACTGCAGTTGTATAATGTTATGGATCTGTGGTGCAGATGGGACCTGTTGTTATCATGTTGTTGATGCAATGAAAATCAATAAAATTCTTTATCAAAAAAATAAACGTATGCAGTGGCCTACTCGACAGAAAACAAGCCAGTGCGTTGACACTTCCAGTGCGTTGACACTTCATATAGTCGTACGTACACCTCTTCTACTCTGGTCAACCCAGGTATGGTGTAAATGTTTTATTCTGTATCTTGTACGAGAGACACTTTTCGGTTCATAACACCAGCCCTTAAAAAGAGATGCAAATGTTCAACACCCTAAAGTACCCTCTGGAAATAACGGCCGTTATTCGAAAAAGGTGATGTTAACGTGAGCTCAAAGGATCAGTAAAACAATCGGTTATATGACCAAGAAGAAATCCCATTGCACGAGGAGGAAAGGCTTTAACTCCGTGGGGACGTTAACCCCATCTGTGCTAAATTGTCTCCTCCCTTTAATTTCTGTCCCCATGAATGAAAGTGGAACAGTTATGTAACTGTAGACGCGTGTGAACTAGAAACTATTTCTGTTGCTTAAGATCTATGAATTGTACAACCGATGTAGTGAGTTCAACAAGTCCATAATTAGGAAGACAGTGCTGCGTGATTCCAGTGGGCCATGAGGTCGATAATAACATTATCTAAGAAAACATGTTTTCATGTGCCACTTGCTACCAATGTTTTTGCACTTTCTAACTGCTATAAATAGCAGACGCGAATGTCGCACAATTTAACGGAATCTAATGTATTGACCTCGGAAAGATGTAAGGCGGACTTAGCCCTGTCAGGATTTAAATGCATCGCCTGCGGGCAACAGAAGACAGTAGTTAACTCACTGAGCCATCTCTCCAACTAAAGTGATGGCGTTGGCTCGGCTGTTTGCGTAAAAGTTGGATTTTTTTTTAGGAGTGCGAGGATCAGTCGTGGTTGGCGAATGCTCCTGAAGAGGGCATGCGTGAGGGAGGTCCAGACTTTTGTATTGAGAGCACTTAACTCGTGAGGGATTTCGGAATAGTCAGGGCGAGAATAATGTTTTCAAGCATTTGCCTCAAAACTGGGGGTTCTGAAAGGTATCTGTCAAAAAGGTAGAGTGTCGGGGTGTTGCACGACAGGGTAGTCGCCAGGGTGATGCTTTGCCTGTTGCTAGTGACGCCTGATGTTGTTCGTCTTTTCTGTGATTAAATGCTGAAAGCATTGTATTGTATGTAGGGTAGGTTAAGAGTAGGCCCGGCAGGCTTCGTTTGAGGACCGCTGTAGAGTGCTTGGCTTCTGTTATTGGCTTCTAACAAGAGAAATGTGTAGTAGTCTGCTTGTGTTGCAGTGATGGTTTTTCTGCACTCAGGACGGAGAGTTTTCAGTTTCATCACCCATCTGTTTTCTAATTTTCAGTTACAACATTTACTGTTTGTGAATTATTGGATCCGACATACATCAGAGGGTTTTATTTTTAGATCTGGCCGTGAGACTGCTATAGTTGATAGAACAGCATCATGCCCCGCCCCCCCCACCAAAAAATAAAATAAAAGTACAAGAACATACATATTGGGGCTTTTGATCAACCCTCTTCATCCATTGGTCAGTTCAAGTGTGGTCAGTTCAAGTGTCATTCACATTTTGCTTCCACCCACCCAGCGCACAGGATGGGGTTTTAACGCTGGCGGTGCCAGGTGTGACAATCTTTATTGGTGCCCCATAACCTCCTGCTCGGATTCCCTCTGCCGCCCAGCAAAAGTGCCCCTCCTCCAGTGCTTTATTTGTAAAATAAGAAATATGGGCACCCAAAGCGCTGCTCTGACACCAGCGGCAGGCGCTATAAAATAGAGTGAGAATAGCAAGGATGCGCAGTCCCAAATCTACCTTGGGCCTCTAATTCACTGACAGGCGCATTCTGCCCAGTTATCCCACTCTTACCAGGTGTCTGCTTTCTCCCTTGTTGACAGATTTCTTTTTTTTTTTGGTCTTTCTTTCCTCTGTCTTTTACGTTTTTTTTGTTGTTGTTTTTTTTTCCCTCCCCACCCCCCCCACCCCCATCTGTTGTCAGTGAGAAATGTCTGATGTAGAGAAATAAGTGCCACCCCCCCCTCCCCCCCCAAAAAAAAAAGTGCTGGTGCTCCTCACCGGCACCCACCTGCTCAAATTAAGCACTGCCCTCATCTCTACAGCTCCTCTCTCACATTTGTTTTGAAGCACTGGTAAAGGCTGGCTTTACGAGTCCACTCACCTGTCCACATAAATTACATATCTGCTGTTTGCAGCAGGCATATAAAGCCTCTGTCCTACTTTATTGCAGTCTGCCACTAGAAAAACTCAAATCTATTTCTATCAGGAACATTAATCACAAGAGTTATCTTGACATCTTTGTTGCTGGTTGAAAGCTGGACACACAAGGAACTCTGCAGCAGTTGCTTTACAATCGTAAGTTATTGCTAAACACAGTGCTCCCACCCTCCTAGGTCAGTGCCCAGCCCTGCTATGAGTCCGCCTACATCATCTATTGGTTAGTTTGCACTGAGTGGTAGTATTTTGCATGATCAAGTGTAGAGGATGTCCTAAGGGCTGCTTAGGAAAAATTCGTGACTGAATAAACGAGGAAGCTACTATATGGTCAACGTCTGTAAATTCATAGCACTACAGTAAACAAAACCGTCATTAAAATATTGGTCTTCGACTTGCAAGAAAATGTCTGAAAAGTGAATCGGTGATAGGCCTAGGCCAGAATCTGCCTTTCCCGTCCGCCTGCAGGGAAATGGAGAATACTGTGTGACGTTTTCCAAGGGCTGCTGCAGGATCTGATCTCAAGGTGAATGCACCTCTGCAGCATCAGTATCCCTGCGAGCATCCACCCGTCTTGGGCAGCTCGCCTTCCTATCCAGTTTCTCGAGTATTCTCATATTACAGTTACTAAAGGCTGGGGGCCTTTTATTCTGGCCTGGTGTTGGTTATTAGATTAGGCAAACCAGCTCGTGGGCCATGTTTTTTTTTTTCAACGCCAGCCTAGCATAAATTAATATTCTAGAATTTATTCTTTTCCATCCCATTATTTCTTAATTATTCTCTTACACATTTCTCCTTTATCAATTTCTGCAGTTAACGAGAGTCAGTCCCAACACCACAGTGTATTCCCAGGGTCTGAAAGTGCTTCAAGCTCACACAAATAAATAGTGGTTATTTGCTATACAAATGCACTTAATCTAAGATCAGTAAATTACCACTACACAGCTACATACATTCTTGTGCACTAAAACAACTGTTTTTTTCAATATATCCAAAAAATCCAGCTTCAGTTTTGATGAGCAGCAATCCAGTGGGTTCCAGAGTTTAGTATAGTTTGATACAATTTGCTTCGAGAGATAGTGGTGCAAATGCATGGTTTAGAACATGCCTGCATGCAGAGGGAGTACTTATCTGAGAAAAGAATATTTGAAACTGTGTTAAATTTCAGTAGGAAAAGAAGGTGCTATCTGAATGACTGAAAAACAATGGCGTTTATTGGAACAAAATAAAAACTACATCCAACTCCACCCTTTCACTGTATTTTTCAACACAACTGAATGTTTAGAAAACAACCTATGTGAAGTATGTGGCATCTGTGATTTCCACCCCCTTACACACACAAACATGTCTCAGTATCCATTCTAAGCTCTGAAAGCAGGCTATCTGCACCTTCACACACTTTCCCAAGAGTCCTCTTTACATATGTGGTTTGTACACCAGACAGCACACACATGCTTGATGCATTCGGATTTTGGAACGACCTGGCCACTTGGGATAGGTGGGTACCCTTCATGTCTTACACCAAACTACACTGCAATGACTTACTGATGGCAGACTTTGCCCTAGTAAATACTAATTAATAACAACAAAAAGGCATTAGTAAAGCTACCCGCTCTGTCATTGTCTGCCAGCCTTTTGGCTGTGTCAGTGCTTGATTTGTTTTGTCATGGTCGTTGCAAAACTTTATTGTTGGGGAAGCTACTGGGACCACATCAGTCCTTAAAAATGGCTAAATACCTAATAGTAGTCCCTGAAAGGAACGACTTTGTGGTGTTTGAAAGGGTAGACTGCTGATGCTCACTGTAAAGTTAGCTAATGGATCATGAAGGCTGACCCACTGTGGGCAAAATAAAAATGTGAATGGCACTATAGCAGACCAATGTATTGAGGGCTAGGTGGAAACCACTATATGTAAGCATATTATACTAATAACTTTAATAAACTCAAAGGTCTTGAATATTCACTAGGCAAATGCCCACTACTCAACCCAGCCCCCAAATTAGTTGAGCTTTATTAGCAACATGTCTCCAAAATAATTGACAAAGCCAGTAGTTCTTCCATAGGTTAACCTACTGGCTTTGGTAATGCTTGTTTAAATATTGCTGTCTTTCATAGTCCTGCAACTTTATGGTGCTGAAAATAGTAGTTGCTACTGTCCCCATCCCCCTCACCCCCTTCCCTAGAACTTTAGGCATGTTGCACAAACATCACCACCACAACCTGGAGCTCAATCATCTGAGCTAATTTGCTAATGGAGCGAGAAAGAGCCCAAGGGGTCACATTGTTACTCTGCCCCTTGTTCAGTGGGAGGCTTCCAACGAGATACGTAAATAATGAAATATCCATGAAGGGCTAATCGAAGACGGACCATTGTACCTACAAGCATACCTTCTGATTACTGTCCAACATGTCCACTTTGAGGTTGGGCCTGCGGATGGTTTACAGTCACCAGGGTAGGAGGGATGGTAGTCTTTTTGTAGTTGGCCTATCTTGGCAGCCCGGATAGGAACATTAACCAAAGTTGTGTTGATCATATGTATATGGTACCCCTCAGGGGCGTAATGCAGGACCCTGCCGTGTGTGCAGGGTGCAGCCTCTCAGGAGCCCCCATTAAACCTAAGACCAGTTAATATCTCTGTGATGCCCCTCATTACATTCTGCAGGAGGGCCCGGATTCGAATGTGCCACCGTTCGATTCCTACCCTGAGTGGTGACGAAGTTGTTAGGTACAGCTCTGTCACGAGCCGTTCTTCCTTTCTTCAATCACAATAGTGAATTGGTCTGATGGGTTAACGTTTATACTGTAGCGAGGCTTGTGTGCTCTTAAAATCAGTACATTTATTTACAGAGTGCTTCAAGCGAGTCCCATAAAAGCAAAGCACAGGGCATTATGTTCTTATTTACACAGTTGCTGACATATGTGAAGAACTCTCATTCACTTGGTCACTTATTTCAATAAAAGGAGCTTAATTTGTTGCTGGGGAAATCCAGAAACTGCTGATTAAAATGTGGCACTATTATAGCACAATATGTGGCCCTCTGCACGTAAAGAGAGGGAGAAGTGGATCCGCTGCTGGGCAGAATCAACTGCCCATTATGGAAACGACTGCGGGGAAAAAAGGACTCTATTGGATTAGAGTTCCAGCAGGAGCTTCCATCCCTCATCACCAATTTTTGAGTGGGCAAGTGCGTCTGATTGGCATGGAAGCGTCCCTAAAACAATACGTTGTCCCTCAAAACAGCAGCTTCGTCTACCTTTTAGGACTAAAGTGCCTTACATGGCTTGGAAAAGATGTGCCATCCTTTTTAACGTGTTTTTCTTCTGGCTTTCCCTATATATTTCCTCTCAAGAGTTTGGGAATATGCTCTGGGTACATTGGAGGTACTTCATGTTGATGTTGTCAGTGGGTCCCCCAAAGCTAATCTCTAACTTGAGATAGGGTGGCGAATGTCCCCACATTTCAGGCTAGGAGACCTGGAGTGGCTGCACATAATTCTTGTACAGACCATTGACTGGCCTTTTGAAACTAATCTCATTGGGAAAACTGCCTGCTGGTTTGTCCCAGTACAAGTCTTTTGAGCGAGAGATCAAACTAAAGAAAAATAATGAGAGATTGAGTGAGCGATAGAGAGAGAACTGTGGAGTGAAAAGGGGCTGATCTGCCCCGCAAAGAGATTAACTGAATTCCCTGTGCAAGAAAAGAAGCAGTTCTGACCTGTTGAAGACCCAGGCATGACTCCACTGAAAGAGCAATCTGATTGTAGGACACCTCAAGAAACCAGGATGTCGCTGAGTCATGTGTTCCCTGTATACTAGCTTGCCAGGAGAATCAGTCAGGAAAGAATATGGGGTGTGGATATGCTGCTAAGATACCTTTACTTCAAGTTACATGAGTTTCGTATGAATATACTGAAAGACATGCTTGACTCTGCCCCTTGTTTAGCAGGAGGCTTCCAACGAGATAGTAAGTGATGAGGTATCAATGAACGGACCAGGTATTCTTCCATTCACTCCCCAGCTTGGGTCCAGCCTCCTGATGTTGTTCTGATTCTGGAACAATTTAGACCTTTTAGTTGCTCATTATAGTTCCAGAAAAGGCATCATTTAAAGTTTTGGTTGATCTTGGATCCTAAAATCTGGGTTACAAAGGGAACTGGTAATGCTTTGGGATACAGCTGTATAAGTGTGGCTAGATAGTTGATTCAACATTTTAGTCTCACATTGACTGTAGCATTAAATAACTACGGTAAACATTTTAGTAAATACCCCGATGGATCATGAAGTTCACCGAGTAGCCCGTTAAACAACACTGGTCATGCAACCAATGTTCTAGTAAATGTAGTGCCTTATGGATAACATTATAAAAACCTTTGTTTGTTTCTCAGTCCTACAAGGTGTCGGACGTTTTCTTAGAAAAATCAGATTAACTGCTTTTTTAACCTATCTATTAATACAACTCTTCTTTGCTGGTATGGAACTGGGTGTGAATTATGTTTATTCACGGTTATTTACTACATCATGCTGTAATCGTTTTTTTAACCATTACCGGTCTTGTCTGCTCACCTTTTCGGGAGAGTCAAATGCCTAAAAAGTTTAACTCTATTATCCAGTTGGAGTGCAGCTGAAGTGCTAAATCCATAAGAGATATCCTACGGGAGTGTCTGGGTGAGAGTGGTTACACAGAGACAAGGAAAATTACAATAAAATCTAAAAATTGCAATACATAGCCGCCATTTTCTGCTTAGAAAAAGGCGTCATTGTGGAAAAAATACAATTTTTATGATAATCATACAAAAAAATAACCAAGGAAAAAATATATTTAAAAAAAAAAAAAAGAAATATCAGAAATATTACCAATGTACACAGTGAAAGGTCCTGCACAACGGGAGAAGACTGGCCTGCGAAGGGTTGGGCCAGGCGGTGCCGCCTACCCGTGCTGCACAGAGGAAGTTTCCCACCAAAGACCCTTGCAGCCAGCTCCCTCTGTGCACAGCTGGGGATATGTGCATTGGGTCGGTCTGCCCTCACAAGCTGTGTGCAGGCCCGCCCCGGTGGCATTAGCAGTGCGGGTTGGTTGCCCGTGTCCAGTTTGGTGCAGGGCATGGCTGCTAGTCGGGCCTACCCATGCTGCACATGACAGGGTAGCTGCCCACTTCATGTTGAGTGCAAGGAGCGGTCGCTACTTGGAAACCCTCACTGTGGATGACCTTAATCCTTGCACAGCAGGGATTTGCTGTCCGTTGCTATTTGGTCTATGGCTCTTTTGGTGCAGGGCGTAACCACAGGCCAAGCCCTGTCGCCAAACCCGCTGTACACCGGCAAAGGCCATGAGCAATGGAGGTTGAGAACGGACTGCATCATAAACATCCTAGAAATTCACTGAAAATCAGAAGCTGAGGTGTGAGGCTTATATCTGAAAAATCAGATATTCACCAATTATGGAATGTTACACTCACAATGCATCCTATAACTCGTGTCACCCTACCATGCTCAAAGCACTCATTCTCCCATTGCACAGGTCAAAAAAGGACAGTCTGAGAACAATAAAACATGGCAGGCGAAGTGAGTTATGGCGCGCGTCCTGTTGGTGTGCGTTGTATTTGTGTATGCATTATTCTTCGGCTGCTTGGTAAGTGCTTCGTCACTGATGTTGCTGCCCTCCGGTTGGCTGATGTGTGCACGTAGTTGTAACGGCGGCAAACATTCGTGACCCAGGTGACAGAAGGGGTAAGCTACATTTGGAATCCATCGACGTCCCTTTGACAGGAACCTGACAAACCGGATGATGCTTCCAGGTTCCCTGGGAAAGAGTGCATATCAACAGGTTAAACCAGACCGGATCCCCTTGTGAGGCCCAGACTTGTGGCTGCTTACCCGTGAGGTACAAAGGGGTGTTTTGGAGACGAACGGGGTAGCAACAAGGATGAGCAATCCCCTCAAAGAGTGAGAAAGACTTGCATTGCGATACACCAATATTTTAATTGCTTCCGGGCTCCTTCTGAGTGGGTGATTCGCCATATGAGGTTAGGGAGGGGTAAGGCGTGCACAGTCATGCCGACTCATGATTTTATCGCAATCTAGAGAGCTACCTAAATGATGAGTCAGGACTTTAACAACCGTGAGGCCTTTTCTCGGGGCAGGGATAGCCCGCGATTACTCAGTAGTATCTTGAGCACTTTTCCCACCTGATGATAGGCAAATTGCCCCAGATAATGGGGCGTTAGCAGCCCTTGAACAAGGAGAACCGGGTATTTATTCCGATACAGTCTTACTTACTCCGATCCTGCGCTCATTCCCTTCTAGCAGAATTGAGCACATCCAAGCATACTGTGCTGCTACTGAGTAAATAAATACTGACAAGGTTTAATAGCTGCCGAGGTTTCATGAGTGAAATTTCACCGACTATGAGTGACATTTTCTCGCAAGCAAAATCAAGCGATGAAGGCGAGGAAACTGTATAAATAGAGGAATATATCCCTAACCCTATACCTCCTGTTGTACTCGAGCACCACCTTGTGGCCATTGATAAACACTACTCTGAGCGTGACTACCACAGTGAGAAAGTGGAATTAGAAGGATCTACTGCAGTCCAGGACGTGGTTCTTCTGAGTGACAATCTAGGGCATTGCGGTAATACGGAAAATGACCGGAAATGCGTTATTCTAACGCAAGATGAGTGACACTTGGCAGGGCCAGGTCTGATTTAGAGAAAAGCCACAAGCTTGTGCCGGGAGACCAATTTAAATGCCACCAATTTGATAATTCATTTATAAGCTTGGGATGCATGGGAGCAAAGTGTTTTTCAATTTGAAGTGGTACTGTGTCAAGGGTACAGATCACGTAGTCCTGGCACCTCTGTATTGTGGGGGCAGGGTTGGTTTCGGGTCACAGTTCGGTCTGGGAACCCCAAAAAGGTGGCCCACATTCCTGGATCACGCCTTTCATGAAACACTGTTTGGCTATTATTGTATTTTAAAGCTCATTAGAGCCAGAAACATTGGTGAAAACTAGAAGCACTACGTTTTGGTCGGCGGTCTAGCCGAAATAAAGTAGCCCACAGGCCCCAACTCTTGATTTGGCTATGTTTAAAACCTGGCCATATTTTTTTTTTTTTTAACCAGCCATACTGGTATTTTAATGGCCTGGCTTGTAGGAAAATTGAGAAAATCACCTAAAGCTGGTATTTCTCACCTGATCATATGTACTTTAAACAGTAAACGTAAGGTGAAAGCAGGAAAGTGGAACACTGCTTCTGGGCCTCCGCGCCAGCCCCGCGGGGCCAAGCTTAAGACTGCAGTAGCCGAACAATGCTGGCCTAGCAAAGATGCTGGCAGCTTTCCTCTAAGAGCCTGACTGGCCCTGATGCTAGCCCCATGTTACAGTGGCCTGTTGGGAAAGACAGTAAGTCTCTGTGGGCCAGTTGTCTGCGCTCCTAACGAAAACCAGCCCACAGGTGAACTTTGGGCACTGGCCCATCGCCCAATGCCCACCTTCCCAGTGATGGACTGGACCCTGAAAACTTGCCACAGGCTGTGAAGGGAACCGTGGCTGTAGGAGAGTATTGAGTCCCTTCCAGTAGCAGTTACCCAAGTTAGACATTGGCAACATGCTAGTTCCCACATGCAGCACGTATTGCCTATCATGCCAGCTTCCACTGTGCCATATTCAAGCACGTATTGCTGTGCCAGTTTCTATAGCTTCCTCATGCATATTTATGCCCAGTCCCACAATTCCACTGTTACACGCTCATGTCTAAGCAAATGCATTGTCGTGTTGGCATCTACGTTTCCCAAGTTCGACACTCATTACTATGCCACTTTGCATAGTTCCCATGTTGAGGACAAATGGCCATGCCGGTTCGTCATTGCACTGGGGGTCATTGATCAGGGCGCATCCAGAGACAAGTGGTGCTTGCAGTCACTTTGCAGGATACACGGGGAGTATGCTGCAGAGGAATGCACGAGGGACACATGGATGGCAAATTGGGGCATTTCTGAAACTGCAGTAGGAGGCCCAGTAGTGCAGGGAAACACGAAAAGAAAGAAAAGTTGGCTACATGGAAGACGATCGAACGGTCAAGGCAGAGCACAGACAGGGAATGCTGGGCGTAGATGGGCATATGGATACTGTGGGCCTGGGGCGTGGGGAGACAAAGTCCAGGGAGCTGAGGAACCACATGTTGGGCACATGCATTAATAGAGTACTGACTGAAAGGAGACTTGCCTGATAGCAGGTGGATATGTCATGTCCCGCTTGTTGCCTGATCCCACTTTTTCCTAATAAAAAATTCCAAACACGGTTATCAGAACAGCACTTCTGATTATCTTGTCCACATATCTCACAAGCCACAGCCAAATGATATTCATATAGTCTGCCACAATGTCTCCAGGTGTGCAAATAAGAAATTTCCATGGGTGTTGTCCAAGTGTTCCCAAAACTCTGCCAGAATTCTATACATTATGCTGCAAGATTGCTCCTGCATAAACACCTAAATGTTGAACATGCTTTTTAAAGGTTTATTACCAAATAGACTCGAAATGTTTTACTTATGTTTTACTACTTGAGCCGTCAAATATCCTTTATTGATCTTCCACAGTGTCCTTCTATCTGTTCTAAAAATGTGCCAGTGTTTCGTATATCTTGAAGAATTGAAACAAAAACGTTTACAAATGCCCCAGATGTCCTTCTAAAATATTCCTAAATGTGCTGCCAAATTGCCAAAATAACTTGGCAACATTTTATCAAAATAATGCTAAATTGCTCCAAATGCTGACTATAAAAATGTCCTTTTACATTCTCGACAATTTGAAAACGTGTACCCCAATATGATGGCGCAATTTCCTCACGTACAGGGTAAAACTTAATTCTGTAATTACTCGTATTTCTTCAAATATGACGGCTCGGCAAAATGCACCCAAACATTCCAATACCCGATTTTATCTTTTTGAAAAAACTCCTCCAAAATGTGCTTTTTGGAGATCGCTTAATGCAAAGAAAAAACTTGCACCTGATATATAAGTATTATTACAATAAAGTTCGTAATGACTGACAGTCCACGTACTGGAAACGACAAACTGAATATTCTCCAAGCTTTTCTTTGTAGGTGTTGTTATCCCACTCAGCACTACTTATTTTATTGTTTTCTGAAGTCTCTGGCTGCCCCTGACAGGGACGCATTCTTGCAGGTCATTGGCCTGGCGTTCAATCCATTAGATTACACTACAGACCCCCTTTCATCTACTTACGCTAAATATAGGAAGAAACGGTGCAGTGTTTGCAGCTAATATTAGTGTCTTCCTACACCAAGCACACCATAAACCTTTTTCGTCTAACAATGCAAGAACTGCTGCTGCTGAGGAGTCTCACGTTTTGGGGTGTGGCTACTGACCGCTTCAGTAGCCTGTCAAAACCCCGATGTCACCAAACACACGCATAACATTCAATATCCGTACAGGGAAAGGGGATTTTGGCATTCCTGTTTACCGCTGACTGTTAGACGGCATTTCTGGATGGTTTAGCTGGAGCTTGAAGTGGTGATGGAACCAAGTAGTTTCTGTTTCTCCGTTTTTCGTTTGTAGTATGATATAATTTACATATTGAATTCACTGCTTTTAGTGTTAACAGCCAAGATATGTTTTGGGAAGGAAATAATATTTTTTTAGAGGCAACTGTCGATCTTTCACAGAGTGGGGCATGGAGGAAAACGAGCCATGACAGTGCAAGTTGGTTTAGCTCTAAAGTGCTATCACATTCAACACAAGCACGTGTAAGTCCACATTTGTGCATTAAGGCATTTGCACGAGTTAGCACTTTAAAGCAACACCTTTAGCTATTGTCTATGCTTATTGAAGTTTGGTATATTAGTGTTTTAATGCCACAAGGGAGAACGTATCATAACATTACCTTAAAGTGCCGTTAGGTCAGCTGGCTAAAGTATCCTCTTCATCCATCACCAGACCAAAAGGAATGCCCTTAGCCGGGAATCTCGATGCAGCTCACCTTATTGGGACCATGGCACACTGATTTCTTTGGTGCAAGTGAATGGATCAAATTGGTGGAACAAGAAGCATTGCTCCATCTCCTGTGTGTAAGGCCCTCATTTAGAGGGGGCACCTGTTCTCTGACCACCCACTAGCTAACCTAACTCCTGTCAAAAAAATGTTCATATTACTTTCTGGCCCCTCATCTCCTTGCTAAAAATGCCCTAGTTGCTGAACGTACACATAACTGAAAAATCAAAGAAAGGGTTGACTGAAAAGAGAGACAACCTTTAGTGAGTGGAAACAGTTTGAAGCTATGAAATCCTATGGAATAGATACATATTTCAGAGTGTTACATTAGGAAACTGATAACTTTATAGGGTTCAAGCACTACAAAATATGTTCTCTTGAGCTTTTTAGCCCTGTGAAAGATGGGAGAGCTGATATATGGGGGGGGGGGGGGGGTTTCTTTGCACTTTTGTAGAAAAAACTTTGGTAGGGGACAATATTGAGGGAAGCAACACAATGAAAGATGGAAGTGTTAGTGACACTACCTCTTTTCTCCCCACTAATCCCACATTTCCTCCCACTTGCCTTAATTCGTTCTTCACTTATTCCCATGCCCCAAGTTTCTTACTTGAACACTCATTTCTCTGCTTGGTCATTCACTCGTCCACCCATTCACTCTCACTCGTCCCTCTGCCCCCTTACAGATCTTCACTACACTCAACCAACCAGGCTTCCATCCATCCAACTGGGAAAGGAAGGATCAGTCGAAGAGCCAGGTCTTGAGGTCCTTCCTGAAATCAGACACGGTGGGGGGATTGCCTGACGTGGATGGGGGGGATGATCCAGGTCTTGGCAACGATGTGGGAGAACGATCTTCCTCTGGCTGTGGTTTTCCAGATGCGGGGGACCTTGGGGAGGGCCTGGTGGGTGGAGCGGAGTTGTCTGGTGGCAGTGTAGAAGGCGAGTCTGTGCTTGAGATAGGCTGGTCCGGCGTCATGTAGGGCCTTGTAGGTGTGGGTCAGGAGCTTAAAGGGGATTCTCTTGATAGTCCTCTAGTGTAGGTCTCTTAGGAGGGCGGAGATGTGGCTGTGTCGTGGGGTGTTCTTGATGAGCCGGACAGAGGCGTTTTGGATGCGTAGTAGTCTTCTCCGGGTCTTGGCGGTGGTTCCAGTGTAGAGAGCATTGCCGTAGTTGAGTCGGCTGCTGACAAGGGCCTTGGGTGACTGTCCTTCTGGTTTCAGTGGGAATCCATTTGTAGATCTTTCGGAGCATGCGCAGGGTGTGGAAGCAGCCCGATGAGACAGCGCTCACCTGAGAGCAATGAGTCTAAGATGACGCTGAGGTTGTGGGCGTGGTCGGTGGGGGCGTTTCTGAGTGCAGAGGGCCACCAGGAGTCATTCCAGGCCAAGGGTGTGGAGCCGAGGATTAGGACTTCGGTTTTGTCCGAGTTCAGTTTGAGGCAACTATCTTTCATCCAGGCGGCAACTGCTTTCATTCCTTCATGGAAATAGTTTTTGGCAGTGGTCGGGTTGTTGGTGAGGGAGACTATCAGTTGGGTGTCATCGACATAAGAGACGATGTTGAGTGTGTGGCGTCTGACAATGGTGGCTAGAGGGGTCATGTAGAGGTTGAAGAGTATGCTTGAGGGACGCCAAAGTTGATCTTGGTGGCTTCCGAAAGAAAGGAGGGGGGGAGGTGAGTCCGACCCTCTGTGTTCTGCTGGTGAGGAATGAGGAGAGCCATCGCAGTGCTGAGTCTCAGATGCCAGTGTCGTGGAGGCGGGTAAATAGTGTGTCGCGAGAGACTGTGTCGAAGGTGGCAGACCGGTCCAGGAGGATGACGGTTTCACCCCGGTCAAGGAGGGTGCGGATGTCGTCTGTCGCGTCGAGGAGGGCGGTCTCCCTTCAGTAAGTAAACCAGTTTACACAGTATTGCAGCTGGCCAGAACGGAACACATTACTTATCCACCCATTAACTTATGAGATTTTACACCCCATTAACTGATTTAGCATCTCACTGCCTCATTCACTTATGCATCCACTCTTAGAGGTTTGACATCTAAAGGTGCCGTTCCAGGCAAGCATATTGTGTTCTGTATATACTCGAAAAGGCTTTGGTTCAGGTTCTTTCTGCAGATGATTTCTCTGGCTCAGGAATCATACGCCATTGGCTTGAGACATTGTTAATTTATATCTTGAATCAGCCCACTGGAGTATTTTAGTTTCACCCTCTTTCTGTTGGCTATGTATGTGTATCTTTCTGCTCAATTGGAACCCAGGGGGGATTATTTTACATCATAAAGGTACACTTTATCATCATACACTACATTCTTTTTTGCATCTATGTATTGTATACATAGAATAACCCTTTGCTGTTGTTGTTTTGTGCTGGAATAAGCATTTTTTTATTGCTTTAGTGAGGGCTGGAGTGCAAGCATCAGATCTATTGTGTTTGCCAATACTTGTTTGTTAAAGCAGAGGTGAACTATTCCCCTGTCCTTGAAAGGAATGACATGATCGCCCAGTCACAGGTTCTTTAGCAGTGGAGAGGAGCCACAGGAGCTTCCAGTAGAGTCTGAGTCAGGGTGACAGGACTTTGGGCGCCATTGAACGAGCGGGGTGCATACTTGCCTACGCTACCGACATAGGCAGCAAGCTACTGCTTTTTAGTGGTTCCTACCACCTACCAATTTTGCAGCACATTCCTACAGCTTTTTAAAGACGACCTACAATGTGATAACATTGTCTTCGGAGAGGGTGCACGCGGTGCTCAGAGCTCTTATTTAGTTAAGTCAGACAGATTGGCCCAGCTTGAGGATCAGTTGTAGCTAGCTAAGAGTGACAGACCCGGCTTTTTAACCAACCAGATCTAAGTGAGCTATCGCACCGCAGCCTCTGTAGCCACTGGGCCATCTGTGGAGGGCGGCACTGCTAATCATGCCAGTGGGCCACATCATTGTTACATCACTGGGGCCGGCACTGTTCTCTATACAATTAAGGCACTGCAGATGACATTGGTGAGACATGCTGAACTGCAATTTATAATTCTATTCATTGTGACCAGTAAATGAAAATAAATTGAAAAGTTTCCAGCACTAGTGATGCACCTTTTTTAACATGGCTACTTCTTCTTTGTCAATAACTTTGTAGTTCTAAAAGTGGGGCAAGCGAAACCCTATATTGTCATTTCCAATTACATCATCATTATGTTTATTACTACTTTTAAAACACGAAAATCCCGAACATTTTGGGCAAAGACTCCTGGCGAGTATGGGAGTGTATCTGCTGGCTCCAGGGGTGGGTGGCTCATAGTTAAATTATTTACTGATGTCTAAGCTGCAGGTGTTGTCTGAGAAGTTTGAGCCCCCCAGGGCAGGCCAGGTGCACCTCTTGCCATGCACTAGAACAAATGTCAATTTTTTCCCATTTTTAGTTATTCGTGCCTTGGTATGCTGCCTTACCTCGCCTCATGGAAGCACCGGCTCTACTGGACTTACCTCAGTAGTTTGGCTGAGGGCCCTGCAAGGTGGAGGGCGGTCGGTACCGGCGGTGTTCTGGTACTGTAGGCAGAAGTGAAGTGCAGCAGTGCACTTTCTTACGCCCTGCAAGAGCGATAGATCATGACCATACTTGGGTAATGATGGTAGCTAGTTTTATATATATATATAGTCTCTCTATATATCACAGACTTCCCTGGCATTGCTTCCACCTGATAAGTAGTTTATAAAAACTTGTGAAAAAACAGGACCCAGAGAGGAAAAACAACCCCTTGCTGGGTCCTTTTTCAGATCCGCAAACCGTGACAATACTCCCTACCATGTGCGAGGGGAAGGAGGGGCCTTGGAGGGGCGGGGTCAAAAAGGCTGCGCATGTGGAAGCGCTTTGGAGGGAGTGGGGCATGGAGTTCTGCTGTCACCTGAGCAGGTTCTTCCATCTGTTTCCCAAACACGTAAAAAAAATCCTAACGCTGATCCTCATGTCCTGGGGAGGTTATAGAGCTACTACTTAGTGTCTTCTATGCAAGTGAGTTTCAACTCTTCTCTTTCAATGTGTGATATTGGCTCTGAACTGCGAGACGGTGAGAGGAAAGCCAAATAGTGTGACACAAGGTGGGACCAGGTGTCTGGACATGTTTGCATTTGCCTAAGATGGATGTTCAGAAATTTTGGAGGATGATGGTGACAGGGTTCATCTGTTACACGAATATTTGCATAACGTGCCTCAATGGTTCATGTACATATTTCTGTATGTAAACAGCTGGGCATCCGTGGTAATCCCAGTGAGAACACTCATTAGCTTAATGCACCTATTTGCAGGGATTGGCACGTAACCTTGTCAATCCTATGGGGACTCTGTGCCACAAGAGCCAAACAATAAAGCATACAAACATTAAAAAAAAAAAACCTTCATTATTATTTGTTTTCTTTTGGGGTTGTGGGTTGGTTAAAAAAGGATGAAGTAATCATTAAGTCCCAACGGGATTCATCAGCATTTTACAGGCGTCTTTATGACCTGGCTCAACTACTTTGCTATCACACATTGTATTTGCAGGTCCCTGTAGCAGCTGCGCCTCGTTCCTGCACGAACAGCTGTCTGTTTCGTCCTCCCTGCTACTGCCTCGCTGTTCAGCTTGCACTGCCACTGTTTATACTTAGTGCTACTTAGTACTTCTGTATTGCAGTACTGCAGATTTCCCAATTTATTTTCCCTCCTTGTTTTGTTCTTGTATTTCCTTCTTTTTTTCTTATTGGGCAATATTGTAGCCCGTTTTTTTACCTTATTCTGCCTGTTTATCTGTTGCTGTTAATTTCCTTATTGTTTTGTTTTGTTTTTCCTCCTTGCTTGTATCTTGGTGGCGGTCTCACTCCAGCACTCTTTTTCCCACTGATTTCCTCCTGCCATTACCCTCCCGCTCCCTGCCTTCCCAGCCCACTGCCACATAGCACCCCTACCTCCTCCCTGAACCTACGTAATGGAGACCGCAGTGCAGCCACACAGTGTACAAGCACAGCAGGTGCCCATCTGGTGTGCCAAAGGCAAGCCCGGACTGTGTCCAGTGCCAGGAACCCTGGTTCTTCCACCACACGCAGATACACTGATGCCGAGATCTGAGCCCTGGACACCAGACACTACTACAACAACAACTGCTGCCACACCTTTCCGCGATCAACAGTAGGACCTTTTACCCGTGGCAACACCGGAGCACCCGCATGTACTATGCTCATTACCATGCCGTCCATAGCAGCATCAGAACAACTCCGCTGCCTCCTGCTCAATGCATGATCACTCTGCAAGCACTCTGCATATATTTGGAACACCATCACCTTCCTAACCAGTGACCTAGTTTTCTTTGGCAAGACCTGGCTCAACCCTGCAGCTGCCCCCAGCATCGCCTCAGCAACACCCAGCGGTTACAAGATAGCGCACAGGGACCACATCAACAAACACGGCAGTAGAATTGCCATCATCAACAAAGAAACTATCTACTGCACCACAGCCCCAGAAGAAACCACCCCGATTATGGAACACCTCAATTTCCAACTCCAAACATATTTTTTTTAAAAACACCATCAGAGGCACCCTCAACTACAGACCTCTAGGACCACGCCCCAGTTTGTGCAACGCCATCCCCGAATTTATCACCCCTATCAATATCGACTCCAAACACTACATTGTCTTTGGAGATGTCAATTTTCACCTCAAGGACACCAACACCACCAACCTCCTTGGCAACAGTCAGGTACAGCTATGTCACTGAGCTCACCTGGACAGACCACGCCATTGTCCACTTCACCATCACAGGATGCCCCAGCACAGCCACCAAGCTGCCCAGAACATCTTGCCACATCTGGAACAAAATATCAGAGAGCCATTTGAACATTTCCCTCAACATCTACCACCCTGACATCACATCTAGACTAGAACAGGCTGTCAAGAACTTCTCTGCCTGATTCACTGACTCTGCCGACAGTCACACCTGTCAAGGCCAGCAAACCAAAGAGACCCAGCACACAGGCCAATTGGTACACTGAACCATCTCTCTGCTCTCTTTTTCTGCCAAAGTCCTCAAAAAGGCCATCAACTGCCAACTTTCAAAATACCCAAAGATCAACAATCTTGTGGACTTCTCCCAGTCCGGATTCTGTACCAACCACAGAACCGAAACTGCTGTGATTGTTGTGACTGATGACATCAGAACCCTCCTCGACTGGGAAGAAACTGCAGCCCTGATCCTCCTCTACCTCTCAGCAGCTTCCCATGCGGTGTCTCACCCCACCCGTTTCAAGAAGCTTCAGCCCAATGGAATCCAGGGAGAGGCCCTCAAATGGATCGCCTCTTTCCTCACCGGAAGATTCCAGAGAATCTTCCTACCACTTCTCACCTCAGAACCGAGAACAATCTGCGACGTCCCTCAAGGCTCATTCCTCAGCCCTACACTGTTTAAGATTTTATGACCCCCCTTGGAAAACATCATCCAAACCCACGGAATGAACATATTATATCATATCATATCATATCATATACACTGACGACACCCAGCTCATCCACTCACTATCAGAAGACCCATCCAACATGAGTGCAAACATCTGCAGGTGTATGACAGGCATCGCTGACTGGATAAGAAACTGCCTAAAACGCAACACAGACAGGACGGAAGTACTGCTCTTCGGGAACAACACCTTTCCGTGGAACAAATCCTGTTGGCCCTCTGATCTGGGAACTGCTCCCTCTCCAACAGACTATGCTTGCAACCTTGACATCTTCCTGGACAGCAAGCTCACCATGAAAAACCGATCAATGCAGTCTCTTCCACTTGCTTCACTCTTCGTGTGCTCTGTAAGATCTTCAAATGCCTCCCCCTCAATTCCAGACGGGGCATTGCGCCATCTTAAATTACTGATGAAAAGTATGGCTTATGTATTAAAACGGGGGAGATTTTTAATCGTACTAAGTTCTCTGGGACAGTGCTGTGCTATGGAAATGTGCTGACTGTTCATGAATTGTCTTATTGACCTAATTGGGTCTAATGGATTATGGACTGAAGGGACTGATTATTAATTAATTCTTTTATTGAACAATGCGGTAGTTTTAGAACTTTTGTTAAAACAGATGCAAAAGTTTGTAATTAGTTTATATGGTTTACTTTTGAATCCCAAATATATTATAAGGGATAAGTGGTTGAGCAGAGGACCTGGTCTCCTGCTGTTTGCAGGAGCTTCTAATGTATTTATTTCTTTGGAGTTTTATAGAGGCGCACATATGTATACTAAGCACGTCGCAAGAAAATGTCTTTAGTTACTCAAGAAATGGTTGTTACTATCAACCATCCCAACGTCTGTGCTATTGCTAAGCTCAGAAGTTCTCCCGGGGCCTGCAAAACACCAATGCCCGGAGGCAACACTTACGAGCACTGTCATTGCTATTGGCACCACAGAAATCAGAGACTAGTGCAAGCTTGCAGAACTGGCAAATACCTTTTCTGAGTAGAATATTGCCTTAAAATTGTATCACTCACATTAAATGTGTTCTGAATTTCTTAAAGAAAATCCACCCATATGCCTATTCAGAGTCTCAAAATGTATAGTAACGAAAGAAAAATCTATCCGTGAGTCAGAATTGGGTGACAAAGGGATCACCTGATACCCCGAAAGAGCAAAAGTTGCACAAGGAGAGACAAGTACATTACATGCAGATGATGCTTTAGTATTCCTGAGAAATGATGCTGCAGTGCTTCCTTGACTCATGTAACTCCTGCGACAATTTGGAGAAGCATCTGGTCTGAGAATTAACTGGGACAAGACCCAATTGTTTCCATTGACGGCCCTGTCTGAACCCTAGCAGAGAGTTCCCGCGCACCCCATTCTCCTGGTCCTAAAATTCCATTAAATACCTGGTAATCCTGGTGTATCATTCCGACAAAGATTTGCTAGATGGCAATGCGAGCGTGAGGTCTTCCCTTCCATTTTGGACATCCTTGCCACTTCCTCCGGCAGAAAGATTTGCCATATCCAAGATGTTAATCCTCCTCAGGTTATTGTATTTCTTCTCTGCACCACCGGTGCTGTTGCCCACCATATTCTTTGGGGACCTATGAGCACTCCTAATTGCATTGATATGGGGCAAGGCTAGACAGCGAGTGCCACTTGTTAAACTAAACACTCCTCTAGAGTGTGGTGGGTTAGGCGCCCCAAATGACAAACACTTCTGTGCAGCTGCCCAACTACAATGGCCCATGTGATGGGTTGTAGGCCAAATATGTCAGAACTGGGACATTGGATTGGCAGGGCAGCACTGCCCCCGGTACTGTGGTGGTTGCTGGGCTCTAAGATGGAGGCTCCCGGGAGTGGGGGAAATACTCTTATGCATGTGGCTCAGACCTACTGGATTGCATTTGTGGCCAAGATGCCAGATTGCCCTTCGCGTGTACCAGAACTCCTCCTTTGTGCCAAGGTGCCATCTGTTACAAACGCAACAGAATGCAGCAGCCTGGTGTGATGCTGGTCTCACTGTCTGGGGAAAACCAACATAAGATTCTTGGCACGTTCAAGAATCTTGTTGATGAGTATGGTATTCCACAGGGCTCTTTCCATAAATGCACCTCACTTACACAATACCTTCTCACAATTTGACATAAAACACACAATGAGCCAGAGACCTCCTTGCTCTTCGAGCGTTCTTGACACATGGCGGTGGCCACAGGGCCGTAACTCACCTTTTAGCTCTATACACACTGACAGGGGCGTTTTCCTCCACCACTTCCACGCTTATTAAGATGCTGCCCTGACCATCACACTGACAGATAAAGAATGGATGCAGTGTATAGGGGTACCAAACTAATGTCCTCGAATGCCGGGTTAAAGTACACACAGCTTCATTACCTTCACCTCACATTGCTCACCCAAGAACACTTGGCACAAATGCAGCAAGGGCAGGCATCCGAGTCCCTGGGTGCAGACTACTGCCGTAAACTTCATGCACATGGTCTGGAGTTGCCCCCAGCTTGTCCCTTTCTGAGATGGGTTTGTGGGGTTTATCTCAGAGGCCTTAGGCACCCACTTCCAGAGAGTGGGTATTCATTTTTTACTTAGCGTTACTCCTGGCTTGGCCGCGCATGAGCTGGTCAATAAATTTATAGACCTTGCCTTACTTGTGGCGAAATGAAGGATAGCCATGTGTTGGAAGTCTGCTATGCCTCCCCTAACCCATTTGTGGCTCACAGACCTGTGCTCTGGCTGGAGGACCAGGGCACTCGACCACAGCCACACCTCCGGACTGGTAGAAATATTTGGAGAAGGTAGAAGCTAAATCTGACAGACTACCATAGACAGTTGCCATATCGCACTCACCCCTGGAGATGCATAAAGCAAATTTGTTTTCTGCCTTCAATAATGTTGCTCTGTGCTTCTGGGCACGACTCCTGGAAACGCTGCAAACACATTCAGGTCTTAACCAACACTTGCATCTCCTGCACATACATTAGGAGATCCCTACACTGGGTGCCCCACCCCAATCACCACCATCTCAGTTTACTTTTCCTCCTCCCTGCATATATTAAAAATAATACTGTTTTATTAAAATCCTGGCTGATCACAAATCAATACCCGAGGTTCCTCATATTAAACTGCAAATTACCTTTTTGGATAAGCTAGGGCGACTGGAGAACTTTGGCAGCAGCTACCACTTCACTTGTATCAGGATGCAAAATTCTTAATGCGGGTTCATATTTTTTAAAACCCAGGATCTGACGCACTGGTTTAATCCATTTCCTACGAGGAGATTTGTAAAAGATACAAAAAAAACAAAGTCATGTAGTATTTCAGACTCTAATTTACTTGACAGACACCCGCTATTACTGCAGCTAAAATCTCCCGATTTTAGACTGAAGCTATGTAAAGGTAAAATACCATACCTCCAGACCTAAATTTGAGGTAAAGCTGCTTAGCTAAGGGTCCAGAAATCTTATCAAGTAATGGTTCTATGCAGGAGTTATTTTGAGATGTTGAAGGTTATCAGTCAAACTGCCCGAAGTAACTTTTTTTTCTTTTTTTCTTTTTAGTCCATCCTCCCATACATGTGCCTTAAATTACTCTTTGATTTGTGTTTTAGAGACTAAGCTTACTTCTTCAGGAGATTCCTTTACTTAGGGCAGACCAATTTTATAAGACATAGTTTTAATCTATGCTAACCAGGGAATCATCTTATGGCAATCAATCATTAAAAATGCCCGTAAAGAGATCTTCTAGGCCCCTAGTTCATCTATAGAACATAATGTGCCAGTACAATAACGGTCTCATCCTCACAAATATCCAGAATTTGAAGGAGTCTAGGCGCACTCAGCAGAAGATTAAGTATCGTCCTAATAAACCGGTTTTCTGCCCTGAAGAGTTCATCGATCTTCCCATATCCCCACAGCTCCGACTCGTATAACACCAAGCTTTTTGCCTTAGGATTATAGATCTCTATCACTGGGGCCAGAGAACTCACCTGCAATTTCTTCGACATCCTATTCACAGCTTCTGACTCCTGGTAAAATGTAGGGTACTCTTACTAATTTGCATGGACCAGTTTCTGTTATTTGACAGGGCGAATCCCAAAGGGACAAAATTCTACACTGTTTGAGAGGGAACCCGGACCCTAATCCTCACTCTCACATCTATGTATGGATTAAAGGCCATAAGCTTGTCTTGTTAACATTTAGTTCCAAACCCCATGTGCTAGAAAATATTTAAAAAACGATCTACTGTAGCCTGTAAGCTGCACAATTTTGTTTAGATATTAAAAGCATGTTGTGTGCAAACAAGAGTAGGGTTTTTAAAAGTTCCCAGTTTTGCAGCATCACTATCAGGAAAATCTAAGAACTTTTGAAAAATCATTAATATACAGCATGAATAAGGTTGGAACTAAAACGCACCCTTCAAGGACTCCCATCTTTAAGAGGTCAGTTAATCGTCCTCTATTTCTGTAGCTAACCCAGACATAGTTAGATCCATGAAGTCTTATTAAAACCGACAAAAAACTATCCCCCATTTGTCTCAACACTTCCCAACGTTTTTCTCTTTGAATCGATTCAAAGGCAGATTTCAAATCAACAAAAGCCACAACCAGCGGGCCTTATACATCAATAATGTTTTTCAATAGATGGTACAAAAATGGAATATTTGATCAACTGTACAGATATTTTTTGCCAGAATCCCTCCTGTGAATCTGACAAAACATTGCAGTCACAAGCGCACTGAGAGAGTTTCTTCAGTATTAAACAACAGTCAGGCTGATAGACCTGTAGTATTGAGGATTTTCCCGACATTGTCGTAAAAATATGGAGAGTCTTGGCATGCTGCCAGGAATTGGGAATAGGACAACTCTCCAAAATAGAACGAACAAAAAAAAAAAAAAGAAATATGTGCCCCAAATCAAAGGTTCCACTGAATACAATCAGGGCCAGGGTCTTCCGGCAAACTATCACTTTCAATACCTCGAGAATATGTTTGAGTGAGCATTCCAGGGGATTGGACATTAAATTAAATTGCAAATAATAGGCGACACGAGATACAGCTTGGCAATTTCCACGAGCAAATATACCCAACAACGATTTGCTGTCTCCTTTCATAGCTGCTGCCACCAGATCGTTCAATAGTTCATTTTCCATTTAGATTTAGCCTTGGGTAGAGTGTCTTTTATATGCTGTTCTGGCCAAAGGAATTTCATCTCGGTTCCCTGCTTTAATTTTCCTGAGTATGTCTGCCTTTGCCAGCCTGCATTGGTTGTATCATGCCAGGGATGTTGCGGAGCAGGTTTATTTGTATTCACGTTCCTACTGCATCCCCTAGTTAGAACTGACTGGTGTCGATTAAGCAGCCCCTCGGGTAGGTTGAGAATTCATTTAGAATATAAGCCATTAACCTCAGAAGTTTTCATATCTTCCAACGTATCTGCGATCATTTTGTAGATTTTTTTGGCTAAAAAATTCGAATCCGTAGATACAGTGGCCCATCTCAAAGCCCACTTGCTATTGGTGAGACCGAAGTCTCCCGAGCGCTTTGAGTTGGCATGCAAAGGATGTTTTCCCACTTGCCCTCTTAAGGTCACCTTAAGTGCACTATGATCACTATCGTGGTGATCTGTAACCTCCATATCTACCAGGCATGGCACCATAGAATGGATGAAAATATATAATTGAAATGGCTTAATTGGTTGAGCCGCTAGAAATTATGAACACCAGCCTGGTCAGACACTGTCCTGCCATACATGCTCTTAAACTTGTACTTTGGAATAAACTCAGTAATTGATTAACAACCATTGACCACCTATAAAAAGATTAAGAGCCAACTGAGGAACACCCCAAAGCACATCTTCTTCCTCTGTTAGGTTAAGAACTGATTTGTGCAGATGTTCGAAGGTCACGTTAACGTTACCCGAAACTATCACTGGGCACCTAGATGGTGAAAGACCAATTACCTCTTCAAGAATAGTAAGGGCGCTAGGTGTCTACTCAACCTACCTATTATGTTATAGACATTGAAAATGTTGAAAGCAGTGCTTAATTTCAGCCGGAAGTTGCTGGTGGGGGGCTCAGGCAATTACTACGAGCAAAAGATGCAAATAAGAAAGACGGAGGAAGAGAAGGTCGGAAAGCCATCACAAAGAGAGAAAGCTGCAAGAGTGAGCTGAAGAGGCAAGGAGTGGCTGTAAATGTATTAAAGAGGCCAGAGATGGCTTTAGTATTACGCTGCCTCTGTATTCTGTGCTGGCACATTTAATTGCAGCGGCCTCGTGTTTCGGAGGAGAACTTTGGGCACCAGCACATTTTTATTTACAGATTAACCTCTGGTTAAAAGATATCCCACCCTTATCAAAAGACACACCCAAAATGTGCAAGGTATTTAACTTGATCCTCCTAACTCTGCAATCTATAGAGTTCTTAACCCAGATAACTAGCCCCCAGCAGCTGAATCCTGATCTATACACAGGCTCTGTACACCAGGTTTCTTGGAATAAACAAACATCTGCTTTATCAATAAAACCCTCCACTCTGGATCAGATATTTTTCGTTTTAAACTGCCAGAATTCCAGGACAGAATGTTTCATTTTCTGTAGTAAATGGAGGAACACGAGATACATTAACAAGAGATGGAACCAGCCAGTGCTTTGATCGTCTCAAGACCTTAGGTATGGCAGAGCTCTGTGCTTTATCTACTGGACAAACACCAGCTTCTAGCTGTGGCACGTGATACTTTAAGCATATTTTCGTTGGTTAGGGGCAGGGAAAACGAACCTTCAAGGCAATAATACTGTCTGTCATAAGTTGGAAACCCTAATTCAACACAGTCCGCCCCCCACCCCCCCTTAGAGAAGCCCAGCATCGGGTTCTAACAATATCCTGGTGAATGACTGTTGGACAATGCCTAACGCTGCCTAACCAATGGATCACTTTGTTTGACAGAGATTCACGGGCTTACCTAGCTCCTTGCTGCAACCTGGGCACATTCTGCATGTAAATGGTACTGCACATTCTTGAACTGTCCTCGTGTGAGTGTTATCACTGCAATAAGAGGAAGGACACTGGTACACTCAGATTGGCTATAGCATATCTGCTTCGTGCACCCCAGCTTATTGTATTGACCAGAATTAGGGTTCACAGTTCTTGTGTGTCCTGAAACAGTTCTCATAGGACAGGTGAGTGAAAAACAGTTTTGATGAGTCAGCCTTTGATGACACACTTAACCTCTGATTTATCAGATGACTGAGGGGTGTCCCAGTCTGGCCTCTTCCGGCTGATGACAGGCGAAGACTGGCCTGGGCTTGACCTGGGGACATCCCATGCTGCGGGAGCTGATGAAGTGCTATGTAGCGCAATGCAGGGATGAAGCGCCTCCCTGTTGCGCTGGGAGGTGGGGCCTGAAGTTCCTTGTGGTCTCAGCAGCAATCCTTCTTTTCTGCGCTGTGGGAGCTGATGACGTGCTATATAGCGCAAAGCAGCAATGAAGCGCCTCCCTCGCATGCTGGAATGTGGGGCCTGAAGTCCGTCATGGCCCTAGCAGCAATCCTCCTTTCCCCCAAAACATTCAAGGGGTTCCTTATCTTAGGGATACCTCCCTCTTCATGTAGTTGAATACACCACATACACTCATTAAGTCATAGCGCTCAGTAATGAGAGTAAGCAACTCCCTACATGGAGAGTCAGCGAGCAATCCTCCCTGCAGGGTGCAGGTAAAAAAGGCCTTCAACCGTGAGTATTAGTCAGTTGGCACCAACTGTTAGACCAGTCATGGCCTGGCCTGGGAACAGTAGTCCCCTAGAGTAAGGCATGCTCCAAGCTCTCAACAGAGTCTGTTGATGAGCAATATCATCTAGAGCACCTGTTGGGGCACTTGTGACAAGTGTTGGCTATATCTCGTTTTGAGTAACAAAATAAAGAGCAGGATGGCACCTGGTTTCTGGCCAAGGTATGTTTTAGGCCACCAAGAGCGATGATGTCCTACTAGAATTCTCTTCAAGCTGCAGGTTTCACCAACATATCCGTAGCTGAGACTCCTTTAACAACCATTAAGAACTGTATAGCTTGTAGTACCACACCTTGGTCAATTTAAGGGTATAAACGTAAGACTATTTTGTTTCAACCCGAAAGGTAGCTTGTTGCTATATCTCACATTTGATCTACATAGTATATTATACCTTCAAACTGACAACCTTAAAAGTGGCTTCATGTAAAAATTGAATGGCATCCATTGTTTTTGTAGATTGTTTACACAGTGGCAAACACTCTCTCTTTATTTTCAAGGGGGCTTCGCCATAGTGTTCTTGGTGCGAACCAGCAATGGCATGCGATGCGCCCTGAAGCGTATGTACGTCAACAACGAACATGATCTGCAGGTGTGCAAGAGGGAAATCCAAATAATGGTAAGCTGCTAATTCCAAAATGTATGGGAGAAAATTGAAAACTTGTACTGTGGTCAGCAATGGGGTGATGGAATTCTAGCTGTGAGCATTTGCAAGGCTTGAGTTTGGCCTGTCCTGACATCCCACATGTGAAGACGCTGCCGGATGCTCTAGTCTAGAGGGAATATTTTTTCGGCTAGTCCAGGCGAGGCAGCTCTGTACCCTGTTACTTCCTATTCCCTTGGCTTCCCCAGTGCTCCAAAGTACGCTGGAAGCCAAAAACCACAATGAAATGGAGCAGTTGAGGTCATAAAAATGTTTTGACAGAACAGCAAATTTGTATTGAGACAAATTGCAAATAGTTATCGATGTCTGGCTGAATACCATATTGTTGACTGATGTTCCAATCATCATTCATTTAGTTATGTAAGCATTCAACTGAAACCTAACTAACATTAGGCATATTCTGGAAAAATAGTTAGTTGCGTACTTCGTCAAAAAGCAAATGGTGAAATATTTGGAAGAAAACTGAATGTTTTGTTGGGTATTCAGTTGAATGCGTAATGATTGTGTTTCACTAATAATACAGTTTCATAAGCAGGTGAAGACCATATTTTGATTAACTATTTAGATGCTTATCACCTTTATCTAAATATTTGTCTCTAATCCAGGCATCTTCAACGAGTAACTCATGAGCTACTGGTAGATCACCAGCTACCTGTAAGTAGCTCTCCTGTGGGCAGCCCAGCATACTAAATTTAAAACTTTTGCTTGGTTGAAATAATATACATATAGCAAAATTGAAAAACATGTATTCAAGACATATTTGCGTGTATTTTCAGAACTCACAAAATTACACTTAGAGAAAAATTGTGGAATTTCCAAAATAAACCTAAAATGATATTTGAGTGATAATCATGTGACACTGGGGAGACTTATACTCATGTTATTAGCTTCATGGCAGGGGCATTGCAGATATTGGTATTATATAATATCCACGTAGAGGCAATCCCAATACAAAAAGCATTTTTACATTATTGCTGGCAACCATGCATGATGCTCTGAGAAAATCACTGCTAAAAATCTTGCATGGGGTGGTCACCAATGTAATCTTCTTCAATGTGGTCACAGTTACAACACCAATAATATCAGTAGCTCGGGATCACTTTCATTCAACATAAGTAGCTCTTATTACAGAAAAGGTGGGAGACCCCAGGTCTAACCCATATTTAGTCATTTATTTACTTAATCTTTCAATAGGTATGCAGCTGAAATCAAACAAACGGTTGGTTAGTTACACTTCCGAAAAAGGAGCCCTATTTTTTTCTTTCTAGAACTAACATTATGCTTTGTAGAAAAGCACATGCTTTATAAATGTAATAAAAATGCTACATGTGCATGTGTGCTCCTACGTTTCATGCATTGCTCTTACATTTATATTCACAGGTTGCACCACATAAGCTACAAAGCCAGAAAATAATAAATTAGGAGCACACAACAGTTTAGATTCAATCCATCTAGTCACATTGGTGCATTGAGATGTTATTACCAAACATGAGTTTAACCCCGCCTCATTGGGGTTTGGATCTAAATCACCATCCAGCAGTACTTTGTGAGGAATTAAAGTGCACTCAATGATTTTTTTTCCTTAACATAAGCCCAGAATCTCTTTTTAAATGAATATGTTTTGACCACTGTTGTTCTTTTTGCAATTTGAGTTGAACAAAGCTAACTGAAAAAAGCAGCTGCTTTAAGTATTCAAATAGGTAGGTTTAAAACTAGAGTGGCAGAACCATATATTAGAAATTTGTCCGAAATTCCAACTGTACGTAAACGTTTGTATCACTCCTAAAGGGAAGCTGCCTTGAATGCTCTGCTTACTGGCTAATTTTAGGGCTAGTAGACAAACGTTTCCTTATCCCGCTTGTATTCAAGAGCATTCAGACAGCTGTATTATCAATGGTGCTTATTGTCTTTTGGTCACGGTTTGCCCCAAACATCTATCTCGATGGAATATATCTAGCAAAGCTCTGTGACATTTGACTTTGATGCCACCACGTGGTTTCAAGTATCGAATGCCTGTGTGTTGCACTCTTTCACAGCTGGAAATATGTCTGTTTTATTATAGAGGGACCTGGTTGGTCACAAGAACATTGTTGGTTACATCGATTCCAGTATCAACTCTGTGAGCAGCGGTGACGTGTGGGAGGTTCTTATCCTGATGGATTACTGCCGTGGTGAGTGTCTTTGTGTCCAGGCAAGACTTGTATACACATTGGGGTGAAATATTTAGGCAATGCATATGTGCCTACTGAAGCCACTGTGCATGGGCAGACCATGCATGGCCACTTATTAGTGTGTATTTCCAGGTATTTGCTATTGGGTGTAGATCCGCACTATTTCTTTCATTTTGTAAAATGGGTGTTTTATGTTGTGCGACTGCTCTCTCATCTGGTGTTTAAGCCTCTGTGCGAGTCCTGTCCCCTCTGAAGCCTACAAGTGACTCCTCGCTCTACTCTGAAGCCTTTGTGACCCCTCATTCCTCTGAAGCTTTTGTGTGATTCCTCCTTCCGCTGAAGCCTGTGTATTGCTTCTTTTGTATCCTCTGAAGTCTGTGTGACTCCATGCCTTTGAAACCTGACTTCGATTCCATTAGAAGCCTGTGTGCAACCACTTCCTCATCTGAAGTTTGTGAGAATCTGGTCTCCTCTGAAGCCTGTGTGTGACTCCTCTCTCATGCCATAAAGCCTGTGTGTGACTCCTCTCTCACCTGAAGTATGTGTGACTGCTGTCCTCTCTGCTGCACAAAAGCATTGCATGTGACTACTGTCCTCTATGTATCAGGTGAACTCGCCCTTACCACTTGCTCCACCCAGCTGTTGTATATGAATAATTGTGTGCGGCTGCTCTGCCACCTTGTACGTGCAAATTCCCTTTGGCAAACCGTTCTCCCTAGCACAGGAAGTCTCCACACACACTCTGAATTCTATCTTGCAGGAGGACAGGTTGTAAACCTGATGAACCAGCGGCTGCAGACCGGCTTCACCGAGAACGAGGTCCTACAGATCTTCTGCGACACCTGCGAGGCAGTGGCTCGACTGCACCAGTGCAAAGTTCCCACTGTTCACCGTGACCTCAAGGTAAACTGCAGCCCACCTTCTACATACTTCACAGTACCCACACAGGGTCACAGCTCTACATCATTGTGGCCAAAATGGCTCACATTGATGCAGTTGTTGGGTATAGTTCTCCCTTAATATCTACTTTGGTGGTTGTGTTTAAGTGTTGACTGATGGATGTTTCAGATCAGCTGAGGACTGCATGATAGAGGCCCAGTGGAAGCACAAGCCTCCTCTGATGCCATTTATTTAAATTTAGGTCTGACTTGACAGTGCAGCTGTGTGCAGACCCATTGTTACCAACTCTTTAAAATATGCCTAGAGTGGACTTTGTATCCGTCGAGTACTATTCTCTTGCTGCATGCTATTCGCTGTTTGGTGTATCATTCTGCTGCCAATGAAGTGCTTGCTTTGCAAAGTATGAGAGACTGTTGTGAATATCAAATCGTGACACATTAAATTCTTGATCTCATACATGTATTCTATTTAGAAAGCAATCATTTTTTTCAGTGAAACGGACATTTGTAATGTTGAGACTCCAAATGCAGGCCAGACCTATTGACTTTGCCAATATTTATATTTTATTGAGACTGTATTTAAACCGTGAACCTTTCACCAGAGGGCAGAGACGCACTGTATCTAGTAATAGGAGGCCTAGCCAACAAATGAAGCTACAGGGACCAGCAGTTACATTTACTGAGGGCCAGATGTACAAAGGCTCTTACTGCTCGCGAACAGCACATCAGACCGTTTGACAGGTAAAATGCCTTTTGGCATGCACCATCCACATTTTCCAAGTCAGTAACTGGTTACTGACTCACAAAATGTGTTTGCGACTTAGGGGCGTGCCAAGGGCGTCCCTTCCTCATAGCCAGTCGCAGGGGTATGTAAGATTGTTTTGCGACCATGAATGCAGTTGTAAAACAATCGCAGTTACCACCAACTTCAGGTTCAGCCCATTCACACGGGACCCCTTCCCCTTTGTGAAGGGCAGCAAAAATGTTTTTTCAGAGCAGGAAGTGGTCCCATGGACCACTTCCTGCTCTGAAAAAAAACAGAAAGAAAACGTAATTTTTTTGCTTGAAATTCTCCCATTTTTCTTTAAATAAAAAATAAATGCTTTATTTAAAAAGTAGTCGCATACATGATAGTCTGCTGTCCCCGGCAGGCCACCAACTCTGTGAGTGCGGCCAAAACCAATGGGGTCGCAAATCGCGACCTACCTCATGAATATTAATGAGGTAGGTCTTTGCAACCCCATTGGGAATCGCTAAATGTGTCTGAGACATATTAGTACATTGAATTTTGCGAGTCTCTAATTGTGACTCGCAAAAAGTCGCAATTAGAGACTTACAAAATGAAATGGTCATATATCTGCCCCTTAATGTCCTGAGAATAAAAAATACTTGTAAATACAGAGGAAATGAGCAACATAGGATCCAGCGTGGTTATGCAGTGAAGTGATTGTAGATGACTTGTATCACCTATAAATCTTGTTTTGTATCTAGCTGTCAACGCGCTGGTAGATGTTTCACCGTTAACTGTAGTTGTTTTGATTGCTTTCTCACAAGATAGCCTTTTGATGAAGCCATACCTCACAGCTGAGGTAAGCAAGATGTTTTTCCGCCTAGCTAGGAATCGGAGTTCTTTCACTTAAGAGCGTCCGCCTGTCGACAGCGAACCTCCATCTACTCTTAGCTCAAAAATTGGTGGCAGGGAGGCCTGCGTGGTACCTCAAAGGTTACTTTTATTGCTCATATTGTTTGCAGTTCCCAACACTCCTGCCCATTTTCAAAGGTGTTTGAGTAGGAACTCATAGTCCACAGTATCCTTAGCACAGAACAGCTCAAGTAGGATGAGGGATAATTGGCTGATAATGTCCAGGAGGTCTTTGTGGGTTAACTTTATTTTGACCATATGCTTGGAAGGTTGGTTGTTGGCTCCAGCAAAAAGATGTAGAGCCCAATTCTCAAAGTTTTCTTCCATGAGTTGGTTTGACTTTGGGTAGTTCCAGAATAAGTCAAGACCGAGCTACATCTACTTGTAGAAAAGCTTTGTGAATCAAGTGGCATATGTCTACCTGTTGATGAGTGCTCACTGACATCCTGTAACAAAAAAGATCTAGTTTAATTCTCTGCTCATTACGTAAATCTCTTCCTCTCAAACCTTCTAGGTGTGCTATTTGATCCAGGTTTCCCTTCAACCTTCTATGTGTTGTTGCTCTGCCTCTAAATATTTCCTAACTGCAGTTTTTGTCATTTGTAAAACTTTGCGGACTTGCTTAATAATAAGTAGCCATGGCTCAGTGGCGATTAGCATGCACCCAACATCCATCCATGCTTTGATTATGTGAAATCCTTTCATTTAAAGGTACCAGGGGTTGAGGTGTGGAGATGATCACAGGAATGTGTAATATCTCCTGTCATATTCCCTATTTAGGTAACACACCATGTTCTCGTGATGGACTGTTTTTTTCCACCTTTGCGCTTCACTAATCTCAATGCATTTAAGGAACATCACACCACAGATGCCCAAACAAGTCAAAGTGTGTCTCCAGTTGATTAACAACTTTGAGAGATGCTAACTGCCAGTTAATAGTCATCATGACTAATATGGAATCAGTTTTATGCTTTTGACATTTTTCGGAGCTTTCATTTGGAATTGCTTAAGTTAACAAGTGGGATTGCTTCATTGAGGATTACATACAACACTGTTTGCCTATGACTTGAGTAGGGATGTTTTCGTCAGTAAACGGCTGCTGGATGTTGTTTGGTGTGTGCGTGATCATGAAGAATTAATCTTTTTAAAGTAATTTGTTTGTTAATCACCACCTATCAAAATGTAATTGTATTTTCTTCTGCTGAGATGCTTTAAAAGAAAAAAGGTGTCTATTTGTAAGAATAAGTTTAATTCTGCTTTCTTTTTGTAGGTTGAAAACATCCTGTTGCATGATCGTGGTCACTATGTGCTCTGCGATTTCGGCAGTGCTACCAACAAGTTTCAGAATCCTCAGGCGGAAGGAGTCAATGCAGTTGAAGAAGAAATCAAGAAGTGCGTCCCTCACCTTACCAGAAATTCTACTAGGAAGATCAGGGATGCTGTAGAGGAAAATAGGGACAGGACGATGGCCTGCTATGATTTGGTGGATCCAGTAAATGGTTGAGTTCATGAGGGACCAGGGACACCATGTTATAAAACGTTGTTTGTTTTTCAAGTCCTGAAGCATACTTAGAGATGTGTAAGAACAAAACTAGGGTGAGGGGTGCTGTTATGGGATTTGCCCCACTAAAACCTTGATGTATCAGATTCAGGCGGCATTAGGAACTCTGGCGGTGGGATTACTTGATATTACATTTTAGGATCCAGAGGGGGTAATAAGTAATACCAGCCTAGTTCCCTTGATCATTCTTTGTTTTCTTCCCAATACATCACCTACTTACTCAGTTTACCTTCAGCATGTGGAGTTTCTGTGCAAAATACTCTGGTTCCATGGAACTCCTAATTCTGATGGATCAGATAACACCTTTTACTGGCCTAATCAGAATTAAGAGGATATTCGTGATGAGGCCATAATTTTAAACTTCTCTTGTCAGAGAGGACAAAAAACTTTTTTTTATTCCAGTCTGCTTTATATTCCCTTGGTATTATTGTGTTTGTTTGGGTAGGGGATAAATCTTGAATTTTAAAAATCTTGGGTTTAAAAAAAATCTGGAAACTTAAAATAAAGAAGCAAATCATTTGAACGGCACAGGTAAATGTTATGGGTTATGATTATGGCCACGTTGAGGTACAGCATAAGAAAATGGTTAAAGTTAAAAAAAAGAAAGGGTTAAGAGAAAGAAGCATTACAGGAAGATGAACAGTGTACTGCATACATTAAAAAAGGAAAGCTCTGGTATTAATCTGTAATTGCCTGAGAAAAAAATATTGCCAGAATCCAATATTCATGTCACAACAATAAAAAAGAATCTGAATCCAAGATTAATCACCCCAAAAATTAAGCATCTGTGATTAACCTCAAGGGATCTGATTCACAAGAGCATTTCTGAGTATCAAGTCTGATACTGCAGGAGTCCTTGTTTACATCCTTTTACATGCCTTTGTAAATTTGCCACGAACCGTCAAGTTCCCTGTTCGTGAAATTTCAAAGAGTACAGTGTATTCCTTTGTATTTGTACTAATTGTATATCAGTATACCCTGCACATTCCCATTTCGTTCACATATTATGTGTCTTGAAGCCAATTTACAAAAGCATGTACGAGGATGTAAAATAGATCGACGGGGGGCACTACTTTTTCTTTTAATCCAAAATGACTTTGTGACGAGGTCCATATCTGATTAACCATTGTGAGGAAAACACGTGGAACCTTTTGGCACACAATCTAGAAACATGAAAAAGAAATTAGAGCAGGACAAAATGCTTAGCTATGGTCTTTGGCTCAACAGTGTGATGTGTGAAATGTGGTCTGTGTGTAAACTGGTGGGCAGCTAAGAAGTTCCATTTTAAAAAGCTTTTGGGGCCTAATGAGTTTTTTTAGATATGGAGTTGGACATTATGTAGGATGAACAGGTAAGGAGCATGGCCTACACAAACCCTTGCAGTCTGTTTCTGTCCTCATTTTCTGTAGTTCGTTGTCTGACTGACCTGTGTAATGACTGGTTGGTGACGAAGCACCATCTGGTATATTCTACCTGCTTGGTTGTCTTGGATGAGTTGGTAAAGTCAGGGAATTTGTACTCTTCCAACCTTTGATGCAGCTTCTTTTTGCAGGTACACCACTTTGTCATATCGTGCTCCTGAAATGGTAAACCTCTACAGTGGCAAAGTTATCACAACCAAGGCTGATATCTGGGTATGTACACTCTGGTGCCCTGTTGGGAGTTCAGCAAGTGTTAGTTCATCCTCAATTAAGAATAACTCGCTACTGCTGGTGCTTCAGCACATTTTTTGACAACTTCAATCTCAAATTATTTATATTAATCTTTGGTTTTCCCTTTAACGACTGATGACTGATTCAAAAGAGCCCTATGAGTCCTCAGCCATGATCATATTTTGACTGTCTGTTGACGTTGTTGATGTAACTTTGTTTATCTGCCTTGCCCTTCATCATTGGCATACTCTGGCCACCGAGTGTCACTGGCATCTGCCTTTTCACTCCCATTGCAAAGATCTACATTATCTATGCGCAGTAGTATAGAGCGGGACATATTGGAGCAGCGGGTGATAATAGAGGAGTAAGTGATGACCTGAATGCCACTTTTACGGTTGCTAGGAACCTTAGTGCTGCCCAAATGAAATAGACAGTGTAATGGATTGGCTCGAACCTCATTTGCTGCATGACCGCTTATATGAGATTAAAGTCTCTCTTTCTCCAGCCCTCCAGTTGGCCTTGTTACATGATTCATTGAACATATTTTATGCGGTATGGGTGGGGCTTTTTACAAATGTTAGCAAGTCTGCTTCCCGCACTACTTTTTGTCATCCATACCCCTTCCCCATACTCAGCTGTATTTGATATCTATAATCTTGATATTGGTTCTTGTTTTTTCTCTCCTCAGGCGCTTGGGTGCCTTCTTTACAAGCTGTGTTATTTCACGTTACCATTCGGGGAGAGCCAAGTGGCAATCTGTGATGGGAATTTCACCATTCCAGACAACTCGCGCTACTCCCACAACATGCACTGCCTCATTCGTAAGTTGGGTTATATGCCCTTTCTGATCCTGCAGGAACTCAGCAGCCCACTAAGTTGGGGGAGGGCGGAGGCGGGTGGTAGTGATGATCTTTAAAACTTTAAAAGGGGCGTCTTCTTACAGAGTCACAACTTTCACAGGAGGTGGGTGAGTGGCCAAGGAGCTCCTTAACAGGGGGTTATTAGCAGCTAGTGGAGGCCCTGCCTTCACTGGAAGTCATGAACCAGCAGACTAATGCATCCCTTTCTGTTAACAGTTGTCGGATTAATGGTTAAAGCCTCTTTCTCTTTGATTTAGCTTGCTTAGACAGTAATGCTTTATTTTGCGTGTTTGTAGCTGGGTTTGAGGCTTGTGACTTCTTTAGTAAGGATGAGTCAGATAGCTGTTCACATGGCTCGTGAGGATAGATGATGTGGAAGAAGGTAAGGCTTTCTATTCCCCTCGTTGGACGACTTTGAAGCTAGTGTACTTTTCTTCTAGGTGTAGATGGGCTGGATGCTGGTGTCTCGTTCCCTTCGGTATGGAGTATCTATTATTTTAATTTGTTTGTTTATTTATCTATTTATTTATTTATTATTATTATTATTATACAGCAAGTCAACACCTGGGGGATTTAGGCACTTAGCATCTAACAAGGGGCAGTGGCTCCTTTAGCCTTGATATTGAGGAGGTAGAAACGTGGTCCTGGTTAAAGGTGAATTGTAAGCTAATATAGGTTATTCTTTGGATATTTAATGATTACAAGCTGGTGATTCTTTTCATTTGGGTCTAGGTCAGTTAGAGTCTAGTGCCTCTTTTCCCTGGATATGGAATGGAATTCAAGAACTGTGCTTCTTGTTCCTTAGTCCATCTAGACTTTAAAGCTGGTGCCTCCTTTTCCCTAACCCTAAACCCTTACCTCCCCTCTAGAGCTAACCCACACCCTATATCTAGTACACCATTACCCCTTACTCTATCCTCTGACTTATCTTAAAGCAAGCCTCAGCACTAGCCCTAATGCAAGTCCTATCCCTAACCCACATCTGAACCGTTTTGCATTTTGTACTTTTTTCAGACTTCTGTTTTTTTCATTCATTGAGTTTTCAAACCATTTTTTCCCAATAATAACGTTAAAGCCTTTGGTCTTTCACGCTCTCAAGTGAATCTTGGCCTTGTTATTCAACCATTCAGCATTAGGAACACAGTGATTTGAATGAGACTGATAAAACACATTGCTTCACGCAACATTGCTTATAAATTCACACTTGAGAGATCTGACTGTAGCTTAAAGAAGAACGTCCAGGGACAAGTCAAACTTCTGACAAACGAGAGATGGTAGACTGAGAAAGTATAGCACTGCAGTTGTATAGAAGAAATATAAATCATGATCTCATTTTCAATACTGAAAAGTATCTCAACAAAACAAAGAATTTAAACAAGAAAGGAAATGTTACTACCACAATTGGAGAATACCTAGGGGTAAAAATTATTTGTAAAAGTGTACAACTTGGATCAGGCAGGGACAGAGGAATCGATACACTACATGAAGGCAGCACATGTAAGACACTACGAAAAAGTAACCAGGGCTCAGAGAAAGTGATCATAGTTTGCTAGTAAAAGAGCACAGATTCTTATTGGGAGTTTTTACAGCAAAGAAGCACAGATTTTGACCTGGATTTCTTGCACAAATAGCACAGCCACAGAGCAAGATTTGCTCCCAGCACAGCACGGTTTCGATAGGATAGCATAGAATTTGACAAGGCTAACAAGTGTAATACAGCACAAGCATCTTTAGAAAGCCAACACATTGTCAAAGCTAGTACATCTCACTTTGAAAGCCAATAGCGAACCTTTTGGCTTTGCCAGTGCTTGGTTTCAGTGCTGAACAACATTGACAAAAAAGTTTAAAGAAAAGAAAGATGCCACAGTATACTGATGGATGTGCATGCATGCTTGCATGTGTATGCCTTATTTACCATTCCAAGATTGTGGACACCCATCTTAAAGCTTGAAATTAGAAAACAAAAGGTGCTCACATAATTGAGAAAGAAGAAGCTTGGGCGCATAATGCAGCTGCCAAACCCTCCCACAAAAAGTGATGAGCAGCAGGGGAGCAAAAGAAGTTTGGGTGGTAGGGAGGATTAAGTGAATGAGAACAGGCAGCCCAGAGAAGTGGGAGGATGGAGGAATAAAAAATCCACAAAGAAAAGCAGAACCGGAGAGAGAAAGGAAGTGATGGGCGGAGGGGAACAGCACAGAGAGCAAAGGGTATTTAAATTTGAAGGGGGTGCAACATGGGAGAGAGCAAAACAAAACATATGCACACCCATGAATTACTGAAAAAAGGTAATTCACAGATGTCATGTGGAAGGATCAAAGTCATCCAATAAAAAAAGTGAAATGAAGTTATGCTGCAGGGAAGGACAAACACAAGAGGATGGAAAGCCATTGAATAAGAAATGAGCAAATAAGATTGCCAAGAATGCCCGCCAATGATTAACAATAGAATGACAAAACTAAACTTTCAGTATTCAAATAGTACACAATATGAGTACTGTATCAATACTCAAATGGTTTACAACAGATAAAAGCTGCCTGTAGGCAAGACCTCACAAAGGGAATCGCTAGAGACGGCGTGTGGTGATTAAGCTAAACAATGACAATGGCAAATAGCCAGGTCAATGAGAACTGGGCAGACGGAGAAAAGCCTGAAGGTAGGATATATCAATAGTACTTCAGTTTGTCCCATGTGCGTCATGGGAAGCACAGGATCAAAACTATTGAGAAGCTGTCCAGAAATAATATAGGGTTCCCTATGAAGGTGGTTTTAGCAAAGATACTGGTTAGTGGAATAGCAACTCTCACCATTGAAACTGTTGTAGGATTGCTTGCTTGATGCAAATTGAAGGAGGAATAGTTTTAAAATGCCCACTATCCTGGTCTGTGTTTTGCAACACAGGCTGTTTCCATCCCCTCCTCCAGCAAAAGACCTCAGACAATGTGAATGGAGTAATGGCTGTGGGTACTGTAGTTCACAGAGAGGTTTTTCTTGAGTTTCTGTTCTTTTGAACCAGCAATGTGTTAACCTCATCAAGGAATGGAATTGATTTGTTTCAGGTATTGCACCATAAAGTGTACAAACTTGACAGTGTAGTTGTAAACTAGGTTTTGGTAGGAATTTTGGGCTTCAGAAGATCCAGGAGTAGTGCCGCCTGGTCAGAGAATGGTAGATTATAGGCTTGACACCTCCACATATGGATGAATCCTTTTTCTAGCTGAATAAAGATTGCCTTCAGTTTAGTTCTCATGGGTAAAGCATGGGCAGAAGTCACTGCAGTGTATAGTTTTACAAATCTAGTCTCACCCTAAAAAAACATTTTCCCATGGTAGTCCTAGCTTAGCCATGTTATTCAGTGCTTTTCCATTACAGTTGGGTTAGGTGCCATCTAGTGGATGGTCTATCTGAGGGGTTCTATAATTATTTTCTTTTCTTTGAAAAAAAAATCACTAGCCTTCAATCAATAATGAGCAAAGTGACTGGTCAAGTTTAGTGCTTGCTGCTGACATCCAGCGTGACTATACAAGTCATGAATTGAGTTCTCAGAAAGGCCAAATCAAACTTTCAACATTCATAGGTTGATGAATTGAGAATAATTTTAATGTGTATTTATAACATTGTATTTGTATTAAATTGTATTTAATTTAATTAATTTACAGAGACCAGGGTTAATTAGAGTACTTAGAAACTGCAAACATGTAGAATAGTCATTCTTTATGAGAGAACTGGTTCAGCCTCTCCATGATGTTTGTTTTGTGTTATCTTATTTTCCTTTGCCACTGACTGGGTTTCTGAACCCCAATCCAGTCTCTTGATAGTCCCCACCCTTGTGAACCTCAGAGAAGAGTTTGACTGGTATTTTATCTTATTAAGCATTTTCCTGGATGGCTGGAGCCATTGGAGCTGACTTTAAGACCCAGGTCCGCTGCCTCTGTTGTTTTCTCCAGTTCCATGGGGTTTATGGCAGTAGGAACATCATAGGTGACAAGAGAGAGAAAAAGAAAGAAGATAATAAGAAAAAGCGAAGCTGTTTGGAAAATCTCTGCCAAGTTCCCAGTCCATCCCTGCCTAGAGGGCTATGGTGTGGCCCTGGTTTTGTCGAGTCTCCAATTGAACAAGAGGGTTGAGACATAAGATTGGGGTTTGTCTGACTGTTCATAAGACTAAGCCCTATGCCGTTAAACAAAATCTCCATAAGACAAGAATTCAAGCATTATGGTTCAATTCACAATTAAGGTATCTCAATCAAAATATGCAAGAAGATTGACATAGCCATATTTAAAGCAAGTAACAGCCTGAACCAAAGTATATTTCATCAAGGGGACCAATATAGAACCTGCCTCAATAGAAAGACCAAGAAAGTCTTAATATAAATTAGCAGACAGACCTAGTTTCTGCTTTCTAAGCAAGTGCCAAACGGTCTAGTGCATATCCCCTTCATAACATCATTCAGGCTCCTCACTGCCAATTCAAGCTGCTCACCCTCGCATTCAAGGCCCGCCACAACATTAGGCCTGCCTACCTCATTCACGCCTTCACTTCTACCAACCCACCAAACAACTGCGACCTCTCTCTCTTTCTTTCTCTCTCTTTCTCTCTCTTTCTCTCTCTTTCTCTCTCTCTCTCTCTTTCTCTCTCTCTCTCTCTTTCTCTCTCTTTCTCTCTCTTTCTCTCTCTTTCTCTTTCTCTCTTTCTCTCTTTCTTCTCTCTCTCTCTCTCTCTCTCTCTCTCTCTCTCTCTCTCTCTCTCTCTCTCTCGTTCAAGCAAAATTGATATATTCAATCATATACAATTAGAAACATCTACTTTTAGCCATAATTACTAAGGTGTGCAGTGGAAATGGCCAGTGCATTTATGTGATAAAACAGATGGTAACACTTTTAGTGAATGAAAGGCAATTTTGTTTAAGCCTAGGAAAAGAACTTTGAAAATTACAAATACAGGAACATTCTGAACATAGCTTCCTTCAGAGGAGCACACATTCATCAAATTAGATTTCATGAATTAAACATCACCACAAATTAGGTCTCTATTTTGCTGATTTTCTGAAATGGAAACTCACACATAGAAACACATGCACGTGGAGAGTGTTTGTTCACTTAAAACAAAAATGCACTTTTCTTCTGCAAATGTGAAATGTCAGTGCAAGTTGTTTGAAGCCTAGTTAGGTTAACGTATACACATTTAAAGAATCATTTTCTAAGTATTAAAACCACTCTCACAGTAGCGGGCATTGACTGGTTCTTTCGTTCTACAGGGTATATGCTGGAACCAGATTCCGATATCAGGCCGGATATCTTCCTGGTCTCTTACTTTGCCTTTAAGATGGCTAAGCGTGAGTGCCCAGTGCTGAACGTGCAGGTATGTGAATGTGCAAGCCAAGTTGAAGATGTAAAGACCTACCTGTTGGGCAAAGTTGACTTATTATGGTCATAGTATGCCTTGTCAGTATCTGAGAATCGTGAATGGCAATTGTGCCTAACCTGATACATTAATTGTATTATTATATTTACAATTTTTGTATGTTGATCCGTTTATCTCTCTGCCAAATACATTTCTGAAATTGACATTTTTTATAATGAAAGATGTGACCTCTTGTCAGTGTGTCCATGCTCCCCTCGGACCTTGCCCCGTGAGTTTCCCCTGCCGCCCGATTAGTTTTTAAAATTAAGAACATTATTCTCCATTTACCAAAAAGTGGCAATTGCTCCCGGAAAACTAGGTCTTGATTCACACTGTTAGCAGTCTGGATTTCAATAAATATAGGTGCCACAACTGTAGAAAATCTGCATGATCTACAGGTTTATCCACAGTCTTAATAGCTTGAGTGTAGGAAAGTGCATGTTCAAAGTTAGGCGATAGATTCAATTTCTTCTTTATTTTTGCACAATTTATACTAGTTGAAGTTTTCAAATATAAAGGATTTTAAAGTTAAAATCTTTCCTGATTATTTTGGATGCTGGTTTTATATGAATGTATTTCAAGATTTTCCATCTCATTGTCAGGAAGACCTTTCACATTCCCTTCTCGAAGTACAAAAACTGCTGTTGCCATTTCCCAAAAAGCAGTAAAACCTTCTTTGGAGTGTGTGACCCAGCACCTGCATTAGAAGAACCCCTGCTGGGCCTGTTGGCACGAACGGTCACAATAGTGTGCTAAATTGCCACAAATGACTTAAAGAAGGCAAACTGTAATGTTAAAGGCATATGTGGCTGTAGATACACATGCTTAGCATAATCCTCCCATCTCGTGTTGGGTTTGGATGTGTGTACGTTGTTTTTCTTCAAAGAAAATCTTTTGAGTCATGAGGCAGTGTGACTCCTCCTCTTGCTTGTAATGTGCATGGTCATGAACTCCATTGTTACGTTTTTTTTTTTCTTTCTACCACCTGGTTCTGACGTGCTCTTCTGCGCTGGTTCGACACCGTCATGCTGTGCTTTCTTGTTTCATACCTGCTTTCCATTGGTGGTGGTGTTGATTGTGGTCCTCTCGCTCTATTCTGTTCGGTTTGCTGACTTTTCGTTGCAGTGACTCATCAACCGTGGCCTGGTGTGGACCCTCATTCCATTCGTAAGCATTCTATCCCCACCCCCACCCCCATCCCCAACACCATGTCCACTCAGGGATGGAACCGACACCCTTTGGTTTCTGTCCTCTGTGTCCTGTAAGTATTCTGGCACCAATGTCTACCAAGTCTGTGTTCTGTGCCCCTTCCTTGAACACAGCGAGGACAGGTGTGAGGTGAGATCCAAGAAGATTTCACACAATCATCAGGCTCGACGCCTTGAAACATCTTGAAGGAGCGTGGACGATTCACCAGAGCTGTTTGGACCTAAGGACATCCAAGAAGAACACCACACACAGATGTCTGCTGCAGACGAAGGGACCTTCTCCCCCAACGACAGCTCCCACTCAGAAATTGAGATGCAAGATCTGCTTCCTGCTCAACCAGCTATGAATTCCATGCCCCACCACCTCGACATTGTCACCAGCAAAACACCACAAAGGGTTGACTTCCTGTTCAAGACCAGCCTACACACATTGCCAGGCCAACACTGCCTTTGGGCTGCGGTCAGCACTGACTGTCCTCATTGGGCACGCCCAGCCCTAGCTTGGTGCCAAAAGACCACTTGGGGACAACCACAAATAGACCTGTTTGCCACACCAGTAAACGCCAAATGCCCAAACTTCGCCTCCAGGTTTCCACAACCACAGTCCAAGGGCCACAGACTATTGATGAGTTGGTCAGGGTATTTGCTAGCACTTTTTCACCTCTTCCTCTGCTTCCATTTGTGGTTCGCAGGCTTAAGCAGACATCTCTCATCTGCATCCTAGTTGCTCCCATGTGAGCACAACCACCATGGTTCACCACACTCCTCAAACTGTCAGTAGTTCCCCATGAAGCACTGCCGAACAGGCAGGATCTTCTCACGCAGAACCATGGAGAAATCAGACATTCGGACCCCATAGCCCTCAACCTTGTGATGTGGCCCCTGAAGTCCTAGAATTTGGTTACCTCAGTCTCTCACACCAGTGTATGGACATTCTTGAAGAGACATGCAGGCCAACTACTTGGGCCTGTTGTGTTGCTAAATAGAAAATATTTGTTCACTGTTGTCATTCCAAACACATTGATTCCTCAGCAGTCAAGGTTTACAAAATTGTCTGCTACTTATTTCATTTGCACACCTCTGGTTTAGCCTGTACATCTATAAGGCTACACCTAGCTGCAGTAGCCACATACCTACAACATAGGCAACATACTTCCCTATTCAGAATTTCAGTCATCAAAGCCTTCTTGGAAGGTGTTGAGTCATTCTTCCTCAGGTGCTACCAGCTCCCACATGGAATCTCAATGTTGTGTTAACAAGACTAATGGGCCCTCCAGTTGTGCCCCTCCATTCCTGCCGCCCTCCAGTTTTTTTGCTGGAACGTGACCGTCCTGGCCGCTGTCACTTCACTTAGATGTGTCAGTGAGTTTCAGGCACTAACTTTATAAGAACCTCTCTTCCAAATACATAGGGACAGAGTTGTACTTCTCACTAACCCCAATTTTCTTCCAAAGGTGGTCTCACAATTCCACCTTAATTAATCTTTTGAACTTTTTTTTACCAATATGACTCAGTTACATAAAGGGCTTGCACATGTTAGACGTAAAACAAGCTCTCATATATTACATTGAAAGGACTAGATCATTTAAGAAGACACAACAATTATTTGTTGCTTTCTTCAAACCTGACAAAGGAAGGACCATTTCTAAGTCTGGCATTGCGCAATGAATTGTTGCATACATCCAAACATGATGTGATAAAGCTAAAAGAACTTTACCCATTCCTCCTAGAGCTCACACCACTCATAAAAAAGAGCTTTGATGGTCTTCTTAGGAAATATACTTATAGCTGACACATACATTTAGAAACATTACTGTGTAGATGTACTGGCCCATCAACAAGCCAATGTGGGCCAAGCACTTTTACGTAGACTAGTTCAAACAGCTGTAACTCCAGAAGGCTAGCCACTGCTTATGGAGAAGAACAGTTTTCCAGTCTATGCTAATTATGTGTAGCTACAACCACACATGCCTCAAACGGAAAATGTTACTTACCCAGTAAGCATCTGTTTGTGGTATGTAGTGCTGCAGATTCACATGTGTCCACTCTCTCCCTGGATGCCTGTACTTGTTACAGTTGCGTTCACTATTTCTCACAAACTCCTTTCGCATGGACATCTCTCTATACTATGCTTTTCTACAAGTTTCATCCTAATCTGCCACGTAGGAAAACAATCTAACAATGGAGTTGATGACCAAAACTTTAAAATCTGAAACGTTTCATAATGAATGGAAAATGATTATAATCCTGTGCTAAGGGCATGCATGATAGAAGCCAACTAGGCAGAACAGCTAAGCATAATTGAAGCGCCAAGTTATAAGTGTCTTAGAGCAGATTGGCAGCCAAAGTTTCTAAGATCATTTGCTAGAGAATTCCAGTGTTTGACTGCGATATACAAGAAGGAGCATCCACCAACTTCAATTTGACGAATATCACAGAGACCCAACATTTTGGCTGAGCTGGGTTTAAGTGAGCAAGGGGTCCCATACGTATGAAATCTGAAGAAGAGCAAAGCTGGATAGGTCTTAGCAATGACATTGTGACAGATGGTTGATGCACTGGTAATCAAAGAAAGTCCAATAGGTGTCAAGAAATGCAAACCGTGAATTAGAGAACAAGGTTTAAGTGAGCTGAGATAGTTAACGGAGTCCAAAGAATCAGGACTGAGGGGAACCTAGGTAAACTCCTTTCTTGTAATAAAGCCTGGATGTTAGGTGCTAAAACACCTTATAAACATAAGTTTATGAATTTAATAAAAACAAGAAAGATGAGGTTATTTTTGTAAGGTATTCCTTAAGAAAAATTCTAAGTCCAGTATAGAATAGCATTGTAGTCTTTATTGATATCATATAAAGTTTGACATAGGGGGAGGACTGCCCTGATTTGATGCCCTGTCAAAGCAGAGGTTCTCTTGACCCTTATAGACTTAGGGGAGGTGCCAGGCCAAGCCTCAGCTGCCTCTGCAGCCACAAACATTTCGCCTGTGAGCACGCCCGCCAATGGGCTTTAGTACCTAGTTATAATCACCTTGCCCTTTCTCTGGCGGGGAACCTCACTATATTTCCTTGATGAACGGGGTAAAACCTGCTTTGGGGATTTGTTGCTTGAAGACAAAGTATTTTGCAGACTGGCACAATAAACCAAATAGATCCTTCACTGCAGTTATAGCTCTAGTAAAGAAGGCTTTAGAGATCACCTGCATTTCAGACCATTGCCTCCCCTGACCCAGTAGGCCTCCTGCCAATAGCTAGTTCTGGCCCCATGACGTCCTCTAACATGTACTCTTTTCCTTTTCCACTGCCTTATTCTTAACTTTTTTTTTAACAACTCTTTTTATTGATTTTGCAATTTAAACAAGAACAGAACAGTGGAAGATATGAGAAATCCCCCCATACATTTTCTTTCTAGGAGAGATACCTATGCAGTTACAGGTACGTGGTACAACTTACGTGTTAGAGTTAGTGACCAGTCACTCCATGCAATGCAGTAAACCAATGTAACCAAGTCATGTATACCACTGACATACAAGAGTTCCAAAGTAGACACCGTTGGTTTTCTTGACAATGTCAACTCATAAAATAATTGCATCAATCAATCCTCTGTATCAGTGTTAGTATCAGAGGCCGAGTCACAACATTTGTTAAGCGCTCCAACAATTGACCCCATACCATAAAATCTGCCGTTAAAGCATCATCAGTACCTGACAAAAGCATTTGCTGTTCCTCTGCTACTCTCCATTCCAGAAGATCCCGCAGCCAGTGAACAACCAGAGGTCTCAGGAAGCTCATCCATCCTATGGTTACCCTTCGTTTAGCCAACATAAGTGCCAGCTGTGCAAGTTTGTGCAGGATCTTTCACCCTCTGGGTTTAGCCACCACTCCGAGTAGACAGGCCAACAGGGTCAGGACAATTTGCAGGCCCATAGCATTCACATCCTTGGGGACCACCACCCTCCAAAACAGCTGCACTCCCTCACAGGCCCATGCCAGGTGGAGAAAGGAGGCATTTCTCTTGCCAAACCGGTTGCACCTGCAACTCCTTCCCCCCCCCCACCCCACCCCCCCCCCAAGCATAGTCCTTCATGTCCAGGTGATGCAGTGCCGCATGTGCGATGCACAAAATTAAAGTGTAGGAGCTTGAATCTACTGTTGCATGAGACAGTGCGTACTAGCAATAATTCAATCCGCATCCGTCACTGGGTCCCCCAAATCCCGCTCCCATGCTCGATGCGCAGCACAGGGTTCTTTAACCATGTGCTCCCGAAGTGTCCTGTAGAATAATGTAATCAAATGTCTCCCCTATACCTAATTTATCAGTCCTCCTACACTTGGATGTTTGTGGGGTTGCTGGGAAATCATGCCACATCTCCATTTGTGGTACTTTAGATACCTTGAAGAAGTCTATCATCGGGGATGAAACACATGTCGGCTGAATCTTCGCATCAATCAGCTTGAATCTTCCCATTGACTAAGGACATTCACACAAATCACAACCTCTACAACTTGATGGATACAAACTATCATTAATTTCAAGGACTATGTTTCATGATAAAACAATGTAGAAGACAGCTTGATCTAGTGTGGGCAATACATTCTGATTATAAACAACCGTGTGTGTGTGTGTGTGTGTGTGTGTGTGTGTGTGTGTGTGTGTGTGTGTGTATATATTGTATATTAATTTAATTAATAAGTAAAAAATGTTTGCTCTACATACCTGTGATCTTTGATTACTACTATACCCATAACGAGAATGCTCTGCTACTATATTATGGTTTTACTAAGCTGAGGAGAATTGTTTTTTTCTGGTTAGACTTGATCACATCAGGGCAACATATGTGTTGTAGCGTATGAGCATCTGAACTTACAAATATCTAGAAGTTACATAGGATGCGCATCAGTACAAACCATTGTTGCCTTTCTTTATAACAATGATTCTTAACTTTAGTAAGATAGTCCTTAGCTAATAGTCTGTTGTTTGTTAGTTTCAAAAACTTCATAACAAACTTTCATAAGATCGTTACCCATGAAGAGTAGGCAGAAGCGGTGTAATGCATTGAAGGAGTCTAGACCTACATCCGCACTGGGAAAGCTTTTCCCTTTCTTGTAATTTTTGTTAACTTCAAGTGAAAATAAATGTCTGTTAATACAACAAAATATAATTGCAAGTTACAAAATGTTCATCATACCTTTTGTCTGAAGCGGAAAGAGAACAAAAACTAAAAAGACATCTTAAATTGAAGTATTTCAGGAATTTTATTTTTGAGAATCCTAAAATCTATATACTTTGTACAGAAATAGGTAGACTTCCCTAGGCTTTCTTTGTGCACATGGTTGGTTTAGGAGTTGAATTGTCTTCTGGTGTTTTCACAAAAATGTCTCAACATTATTTTGGCAAAAATGCCTAATTTCAATAGTTTGTTTCGCCCCTCTTCGGAGTGAAATATTCATAAACTCATAATGATAATTTAACTTTTATTACCCGTGGTTTTACCTAAAACAGTTGTGCTTGGTGTGACAGATTACAAGATTACAGGGCACAAACCCTGGAGATAGTATTTTACGGACAAAGACAAATGGCTTTATCAGTTTTTCTCTTCACAAAGCTATATGTTGAACCCTGCACGATAAAGTTAATATTTTGCATTTTCAGAATTCTGTAATCCCGGCCAAGCTTCCAGAGCCAGTGAAGGCCAGTGAGGCTGCAGCAAAGAAGACCCAACCGAAAGCCAGGTAAGATGCACTGCAAGCAAACATTCCACACCGATGACCTTCCTCAACAACCAACATCTATCTGAGTGGAAGAGTGGGTAAAAATGGCATCTCTCCAGCTTTCACCAGCAGTGACACCACTGGAAAATACATCACATGACCTTCGTGCCTTGACATCACGTTAAGCTATATTATTTAAATAAACTGAAAAAAACACCATCATATGACTAAAATAATGAAATAATTAAGGTTTTACTAAAGTAGATACGATTGTTATAGCTATTGATGGAATACTAATTCAGGTGCTCCAATGATAATTTATGATAGCGTGCATATGCCTAGTGACACTTCATGCTAGCTTAAATGACTGGGCAAAGCCATCACTTGGCAGGTGCTTTCTCGTATGCCACCATAGGCCAACAACAGTTCTTATAAAAACAGATTGCCACCTCCATGCCCTGATGCAGCTGTGGTTTTCCATCACGTTTTCAAAATGACTTATAAGTGTAACTGTTTTTTTTTTTTTTCTGGTTGAAAATTGAGTTCCCAAAATGATTTGTTAAAATGTAATTGAGAAATTTGATATAAAAACGAAATCTACACACACATATATAGGTATAAGTATTATATAGTGGTGGTCGCCACTAGGTTGTATAAGCGAGAACCTAATTTGTGTAGAAAAAGCGGTTTTTTACTTGCCTACATCTTTGGTGCCTCTTGACAAATATTCATGAAATTTTCAAATAAACTTGAGTTATGTCAGCTGCTGTTTGGAGAGTTTTGGGGTGATCTGTTAAGCGGGATCTGAGATAAAGGGAGAGGTGAAAAAATGAGCATTTCAATGTTAATTCACATAGAAAATTTTGTGCGGGGATAGCACTTGAACCAGTGGACGGAATTACACCAAATTTGGCAGAAAGGCAGGTCTTGGTCCAGAAAGAGCCCTTTTTGTTGTTTGGTTTAAATTTGCTCAGTAGTTTTTGAGAAATTAAAGGAAATCTATACTTGTATGTATTGGGACACAAAGGATTTTGCGACTCCTATGTGAATCCTTGCACCACAAGAAATACTGTGATTAGTTGGCTGCAAGCCGTTCAGAAAGTTGCACCATTTTATCAATCGGGGCAGGGTCCCAGGGGATGGAAATAAAAGCTTAGAATAATAGAAGGGTTCGGAGTGGAGGTACTTTTAACCTGTGGGGCTATTACAGGGTGTAAAAGGCCACAGTTGTTATGTTTAAAAAGATTAAAACTGTTTTTTTGGCAACAGTTGTGAAGTCTCGACTCCGCCACAGCCTTCAGCATGGCCCCCTGTGTAAAGCCACAATGGAGTCATGAATCCGGCCGAGAGAGGGTAAAAAAATATGCATTTACACACACTCCCTCACACAATAATGCACACTACTGACCAACACATTGAGACTGTGACTTACTTTCGCACAGATTTCGAAGTACACCCATACAGACATTAACACACCCACTTGCAAACCTACTTAAGCATACACACACCCACTCAAGCACCCACGCACAGGTTCTCTCTCTCTCTCTCTCTCTCTCTCTCTCTCTCTCTCTCTCTCTCTCTCTCTCTCTCTCTCTCTTTCTCTCTTTTCTCTACCCCCCCCCTTCAAAGATCCACTCTGAGACTCAAGCACCCACTCTCAGACTCTCACCCACTCAGTGCCTCATAGACCTACCCAGACAGAATTTATTTTAATTATGTTTTGGAACTCTATATGAGGTCCACATAATAAAACAAAGATAAAAGTACAAACAAGAACAGAAAAAGCATACCTAAAAGATCATATGAGCCAAAAAACTGCCCAAATAGCCACTCTGTACCATAAAGTGATATATAATACAGTCCAGCAGAGCAAGAGCCGACCAAGAGGAGACTATAAAACATATGCCGCCCCATAATACACAACCTTCCAAACCCCATCAAGTTAAAAGGTATCTAAAATATAGAATAACAAAGCAAAATATACAATAAGAATGCACAGCTGCAAAGTATGCAAATATGATAGGAGTGCAATTTGATCAATTAATCTCAGAATCAGATCAACAGATCTCACCCATAACTTTTTCCATCCACCCATAAAGTGTCATTATTCAGATCCTTAGAATGAATGTAAAAACATTTTAAAAAGCTAAAAACTCTATGGCAAAACAGTTAATTTGGGGAAACCTTAGAGGCTTGGAGAAACTCGGGTACCGACATCAAAGAGAACTGGAAACAAATGGGTCTTAACCATTTACGTTGTTAGGGGGCGAGAGAAGGACAGACAAATAGCACATAATTTAAGTGTTGAGTTTTAGCAGAATACAAATTGCACTTTTTAGCTGAACCATACCATTTTGCCAACAACACATTCAAAGGTAGCAATCACAAATGCAGAAGCAGCCAAAAACGCCTCACCCCATGCAGCAAATTCCATGTTACACAAGGTTGTTACTTTTTTTTACTACGAAAGATATTTTACTAAATTCGAGGGAAAACTTATTTTTACACAACCCTGTAAGTCCATTCGGTAAGTAAAAGACCATGTTGTCTGTTTTAAGCGGCTTTTCACTTGCAGGGAAGGGGTAACCAAAAGCTGATTGAACTCTACCTCAAGTATTTCTAGGGTGTACGTAAGGTTCTTAGAGAAGGTATACCTAAAGACATTATTTTCCGCAAAGATTTCTTTTTACAGTAAGGCTCTCAGGGTATTATCCTCAGCCTTAATTAGGAAAATAGCCCAACGTACAACTCTGGCTAGTCCCCGGGTGAACACACTTCTTAGGCCCAGTTCCAGCCTTAGGACAGCCACGGACACAGCAGTATTTACCGATAGCATCTTTCTGAGAATCTTACCTTCCAAGAGATTCAAAAAACCCCCATTGAGAACAACCTATGAATTCCAAACCATAAGGGAGAGAAGCAGGTATCTTAGCTCGATAGACCACTAAAAGGTGGGCAAAATGCTTTCTTCCCGTGGCCACATACAACGCCCCCAAACCTCTTGCTTGACCATCAGCTTTTGATTTATTAGAAGTAATATGGGCTGCGTCACTGAGATTCCAGCATACTATTTTCCCTAGAAAGGTGCATGAGTTCACAGTTTCCAGCTCTTTGTTACCTAATACTCAATGGAAATTAGAACATTTTGCTTTCTTATTACAATGAAAGCGCAATATCTTGCTCTTTGAAACATTAATCTTTAAAAAGTGGCCCTCAAAGAACTGTAACAGGAATTGAAGGCGGTTCTGTAGGGCTATAGGAGTTAAATCAAAAATAATATCATCGGCGAACAGCAAACGACAAATCGAGCGTCTGCCTGTTTGTGTGGAAAAACCCTGACTCTGGGATAGAAAAGAGCACAGATCCGAGATGTATAAGGAAAAAAGCAAGGGAGCCAGAAGGCATCCCTGCTTTAAACCATTGAAAGTAGACATCTTTGGCGATAGGCCTCTATCACCCCCCACCCCAAGAGAATTCTGCACCAGGTAGAAGAGTGGAAAGCAATTAATAGCTTGTAGGAAGGTAGCCTCTTTCTAGCCTTGTTACCCCCACTTTTGGCCTGTTTGCGAGTATATGTCAGGATGTTTTTACTGTCTCACTGGGATCCTGCTAGGCAGGGCCCAGAGCTCATAATGAAAACCCTATGTTGTCAGTATGTTTGATATGTGTCACTGGGATCCTGCTAGCCAAGACCCCAGTGCTCATAAGTTTGTGGCCTATATGTGTTCCCTGTGTGGTGCCTAACTTTATCACTGAGGCTCTGCTAACCAGAACCTCAGTGTTTATGCTTTCTCTGCTTTCTAAATTTGTCACTGCAGGCTAGTGATTAAATTTACCAATTCTCATTGGCACATTGGTACACCCATATAATCCCCTTGTATATGGTACTTAGGTACCCAGGGTATTGGGGCTCCAGGAGATCCCTATGGGCTGCAGCATTTCTTTTGCCACCCATAGGGAGCTCAGACAATTCTTACACAGGCCTGCCACTGCAGCCTGAGTGAAATAACGTCCACGTTATTTCACTGCCATTTTTCACTGCACATAAGTAACTTATAAGTCACCTATATGTCTAACCCTCACTTAGTGAAGGTTGGGTGCAAAGTTACTTAGTGTGTGGGCACCCTGGCACTAGCCAAGGTGCCCCCACATCGTTCAGGGCAAATTCCCCGAACTTTGTGAGTGCGGGGACACCATTGCACGTGTGCACTTTACATAGGTCACTACCTATGTATAGCACCACAATGGTAACTCCCAACATGGCCATGTAACATGTCTAAGATCATGGAATTGTCACCCCAATACCATTCTGGTATTGGGGGGACAATTCCATGATCCCCCGGGTCTCTAGCACTGAACCCTGGTGCTGCCAAACTGCCTTTCAGGGGTCTCCACTGCAGATGCTGCTGCTGCCAACCCCTCAGACAGGATTCTGCTTCCTGGGGTCTGGGCAGCCCTAGCCCAGGAAGGCAGAACAAAGGATTTCCTCTGAGAGAGGGTGTTACACCCTCTCCCTTTGGAAATAGGTGTGAAGGGCTGGGGAGGAGTAGCCTCCCCCAGCCTCTGGAAATGCTTTGATGGTGCCCATCTCTGCATAAGCCAGTCTACACCTGTTCTGGGATCCCCCAGCTCTGCTCTGGCACGAAACTGGACAAAGGAAAGGGGAGTGACCACTCCCCTAACCAGTATCTCCCAGGGGAGGTGCCCAGAGCTCCTCCAGTGTGTCCCAGACCTCTGCCATCTTGGATTCAGAGGTGTTGGGGGCACACTGAACTGCTCTGAGTGGCCAGTGCCAGCAGGTGACGTCAGAGACCCCCTCTGATAGGCTCTTACCTCTCTTGGTAGCCAATCCTCCTTTCTTGGTAGCCAAACCTCCTTTTCAGGCTACTTTTAGGACTATTTAGGGTCTCTCCTCTGGAGTATTCTTCAGATAACGAATGCAAGAGCTCACCAGAGTTCTTCTGCACTTCCCTCTTCGACTTCTGCCAAGGATCGCCCGCTGACTAATCCAGGACACCTGCAAAACCGCAACAAAGTAGCAAGACGACCACCAGCAACATTGTAGCGCCTCGTCCTGCTGGCTTTCTCGGCTGTTTTCTGGTGGTGCATGCTCTGGGGGCTGTCTGCCTTCACCCTGCACTGGAAGCCAAGAAGAAATCTCCAGTGGGTCGACAGAATCTTCCCCCTGCTAACGCAGGAACCAAAAGACTGCATCACCGGTCCTCTGGGTCCTCCCTCATCCCGACGAGCATGGTCCCTGGAACACAGGAGCTAGATCCAAGTGACCCCCACAGTCCAGTGATCCTTCAGTCCAAGTTTGGTGGAGGTAAGTCCTTGCTCCCCACGCTAGACTGCAAACCTGTGTACTGCGTGATTTGCAGCTGCTCCAGCTTCTGTGCACTTCTCCAAGGATTTCTTTGTGCACAGCCTAGCCTGGGTCCCCAGCACTCTGTCCTGCAGTGCTCAAACCTCTGAGTTGGACTCCGACGTCGTGGGACCCTCCTTTTGTGACTCCGGTTACACCAATCTTCTAAGGGCGTGCTCTGGTACTTCTGCGGGTGCTGCCTGCTTCTGCGGGGGCTCTCTGAGTTGTTGAGCGCCCCCTCTGTCTCCTCCTCCAAGGGGCGACATCCTGGTCCTTCCTGGTCCCCAGCAGCACCCAAAACCTCTACAACGACCCTTGCAGCTAGCAAGGCTTGTTTGCGGTATTTCTGCGTGGAAACACTTCTGCAACATCCAGCACGCCGTGGGACATCTTCCATCCAAAGGAGAAGTTCCTAGCCTTTTTCGTTGTTGCAGAATCTTCGGCTTCTTCCACCCAGAGGCAGCCCTCTTGCACTTTCATCAGGGGTTTCCTGGGTGCCTGCCCCCCCTGGACACTATCGCGACTCTTGGACTTGTTCCCCTTGCCTTGCAGGTCCTCACATCCAGGAATCCGTCTTCAGTGTTTTGCTGGTGCTTGTGGTTCTTGCAGAATCCCCCTATCACGACTATTGTGTCCTTTTGGGGTAGTAAGGTAACTTTGCTCCTACTTTCTAGGGTCTTAGGGTGGGGTATCTTGGACACCCTGACTGTTTTCTTCCCAGCGACCCTCTACAAGCTCCCATAGGTCTGGGGTCCATTCGTGATTCGCATTGCACTTTTGGAGTATATGGTTTGTGTTGCCCCTAGACCTATGTTCACCTATTGCATCCTATTGTGATTCTACATTGTTTGCACTACTTTTCTTACTATTACTTACCTGTTCTGGGTTTGTGTACATATAACTTGTGTATATTATTTACCTTCTAACTGAGGGTACTCACTGAGATACTTTTGGCATATTGTCATAAAAATAAAGTACCTTTATTTTTAGTAACTCTGAGTATTGTGTTTTCTTATGATATTGTGCTATATGATATAAGTGGTATAATAGGAGCTTTGCATGTCTCCTAGTTCAGCCTAAGCTGCTTTGCCATAGCTACCTTCTATCAGCCTAAGCTGCTAGAAACACCTCTATTCTACTAATAAGGGATAACTGGACCTGGAAAAGAGTGTAAGTACCACAAGGTACCCACTATAAGCCAGGCCAGCCTCCTACATAGCTCAAGGAGGGTGGAAGGAAAGCACAGAGTAACCAGTTTTTCCCATAGTAAATCTCTATCTACTTTATCGAACACTGTTGAAAAATCGATAAAAGCGGCATAAACCAATCCGCCTCTTAATCTCACATATTTTTCTGTGATGACTTGCAACATAACAATATTATCTTTTGTACCATGATTGCGCCTGAACCCTGTTTGCTCCAGGGTAATAATGATGTTCTCCTCTGCCCAATCAATAAATCTTGAGAGCATGCATTTAGCAAATATTTTCCCTACTGCATCTAGGAGGGCGATCTTGCCGATAATTGGTGGGGCAGTTGCAGTCTCCCTTCTTAAATAAAGGAATAATGATGCTACCAGTCCATGAGGGAGGGATAGTTCGAGAGAGGAAGCATCTACGGAAAACCACAAATAAGATCTTACTCCAAGGGCCGGAATCTTGTTTGATTACGGAAATGGACACGTTATCAGGGCTGATTGCAGCAGAGAAGCTCATAGAGTAAATAGCTTGTTCTATCTCATTCACTGTCGGAAAGGAGATGGAATACATCTCCTTACTCCTAAGCGGCCAAGAAAATGACGTCCATTTGATGCATACAGAGAGGCAATAAATTCAGACCTCCGGGCAGCAGATATGACAGCAGGAGAAGACCAAATTCTAGCTCCACACCCCTCCCAAACCAGGGCCCAGAAACGTCTAGCTTGTCCCTTTACTGCTGCTTTCCTGAGAAGGGAGGTTGTTGCAAGCATTTCTTGCCATGAGTAACTTCATAAGCTTCCTTCTCCTTTTTAGTAGAGCCACCCTGATGTTTCTTACTGAAGTGTAGTCTAAATACTGTGCCCGGACCAAACTATTTATTTCCCTATTTAGAGCAAGTAGGTGACATGAAATAATCCTCTGACCACTTTTAGGGACACTCAGGGGAAAATTGCTTAACAACCGATTCATACATTTTTAGTAACATTTTGCAGTTCATTCCCCTCCCACGTATCCAAGACTGCAAACGCAGATTCCAGTGACTCCCTAACATCCTTCTGGGGTCCCACTGGGTCCTTCCTGTCTTTTTATCAAAGACGAGAATTGCCCTGTGCAACTGTCAGGCCCCTGTAGTTACAAGTTCAAATAATGTAAATAAAAATGGGTTATGATCACTAAGCGAAGTGTTTATAAACTTAAGGTCGACAAACAAGGAGTAGGTCCATACCCCAATATCACATAATCTAGAATTGCCTTTCCCGCTGGAGCAACATGGGTAAAAGAGGCAGGAGAGTCAGAGATCTTCCATTCGCAATAATAGTCACTTTCCATAAGGAGTTTAAGCAAGAGTTTCCCTCTTTTATTTGTTCTAATCGATGAAGGGAGTAGGCAAGCAGGGATTTGCAAGGCCGTCTCTCTCTCACCCTCATGAACTTGTGATATGGCATGATTAGATATCTTACAATTTAAGTCACCTACCAAAACTATAGCAGGAGGGGACTCCCTGACTGCAGCATTTTTTTTTTTTATATATGCAAAAATCTTTTTTAGCAAGGCATCATAATCCGAATCTGGCAGAATATATGCATTTACCACTAGCAAAGAGTTAGAACCTGTGATACTTTGCAGCTGGAAAGATGAGGCTATAAAAGGTTACTGGGATCTTTAAAACATTCAAAATTCCATTTAAGTCTAGTTGACAACAGGTAGGCCACACCTCCCTTGGCATGCCCCTTCCTCGAGGGGGTGGCCTTGCAATTGATAGAGATCCCCTGTGGGATGATTATTATGCTATCAGACCATGTCTCCTGAAGGTGGTTTTTAGGGAGCTAAGAGACAGAATTTTTTCCTTTGCATGTTTTACCCCTGCTATGTTCCAAGAAATTATGTTTAGGCCTGCTCTAATTAAAGTGACTGGATAGGGGTCTAGCCCCCCACGTCTGGCTCAAGACGCCCGGGACCCAGCTCCACCCGTCCAAATCAGTAACACTTTGCTCAGGAACAGCCTGTAACTCTTGCAAAAACACCTGCCTATCATTCCCCTCTAAAGAGATTTTAAGGGCCTGTGTATACAGCCTAGGCCTTAGTTCGTAATAGCCAGGCTGATTGTAGGACCCGGACACTTGATAACAGAGACTGGGCATTTCCCCACCCCTCATGTCGCCCACCCCAGTATGGCTAAAGCCTAGAGTAGAAACCACATCAATACCCAGACATTGCAGAAAGTCACTATTTTGGAGGACCAAGTTCATCACAAGCTTACAACGAAATGTAATCCTTGATTTACAACCTGCATCAGAATCCAATAGTGAAACCAAAAGAATGTCTTTACTTTGAACGGACTTCGGAGAACTGAAATCTTAAAAACAATTTAACATGGTAGATCTATTCAAAATGAAGTCAACATGGAAGGGTGGGGAGCAATGTAGAGTAAAGGAAGCCCCATAATATCCTCCCACAAGACATTATGGGGCTACAACAAAGAGATGTCATTAAAGTCTCTTGAAGGCCTCTGAGGCAAGAATTCTAGAGCTGTTGGGTTAAAAGCAGGATAACGTCCAGAGCTCAAAAAGTTCAAAAGGACAAGCTGTGCTCAATTTATGCTTGTCACAGTATCCACCCAGCTCTGCCCGGCTCCAGTACTCCAGACCTCACCATCTTCAGCTCCAAAGTTCACCAAAGAGGTACAAACGCCACTCTGGGCCCCAAACTAATCACCAGTCCACTGCCTCGAGCCACTACATCTGGCTCCTGGCTCCAGTGGGAAAGGGCCCCAAGGAATGAAGGAGCACCTGGAGGAGCACTGGAGAAGTCGAGAGACACCACAAGGCCCCTGGTCTACCTCGGCCCTGCCGAACCACCAGACCCCCCAAACCTCCAGACAACAATTCAGGGGACAGGATCTGGCACCACCCCCAATGTCCTTCGGAGGGTGGAGTGGCAGCAAGAACAATAGAAAGAAGAATGTCGTGTTCTACTCTCAGCGTTAGCGACCAGGATCAAAACCGTGCAGCTGCTACTGCGGGCCACGCCCACCTACGTCTCGGCATCAGAGCGTCAAAGACCAGCCTCTTGTCTCTCTTGTTTGACAGACAATACTCAGACACTGACACACCCAATCAGACATTCATGCACCCACTCACAGACCCACGCACAGACCCATGCACCCACTCACAGACTCATGCACCCACTTTCATATTCACTAAGACTCATGCACACGCTTATAAACCCACTCAGTCACTGATACACCCCCTCACACACTGATACACCCCCTCACACACCCACTCAGACACTCATGCACCGACTCACCAAAGGTTACAGGGACGTTATAGTTAGAAAATTGAATTAAAAAAACAAAACATAGAAATCCACTTAAAAAAAAAAACAAAGGTTACAATGACGTTATAGTTAGGCTCACATTTTAAACATACAAAGCTGTAGAAATTCACCTGTTATAGTTAGTTATCTCAGGTAAGTATAACTCTTGCCCTGAGGTAACTATAACTTGCGTCCTCGCCATGCACTGTTAATTACCCCCCAAGTTACGGCACTCATGACATTTCGGTCGAAGAAGACGCAACGGGACCAGAGAGCTCGAAGGCTTCAAATGGCGTTGACGCCGGCTGGACACCCAGATGTCGAAGAAGAGGAAACATTCTCCATTCCTGATTCGGACTCGGACGAGCCCGAGAGTGAGCAGCCGGCGAGGCAACAAACCGTGAGTAAAACAGCAACGGCCAAAACTCACTCAAAAATTATGAAAGTCCAGGGGACGCCACCGCCAACAGGCCATGGCTTAACCCGTAAGCACGGTGACCAAGCATCGGCGCCGAAAAAGGGCACACACCAGCCAAAGACATCCGACTCTGGTCGAGATACTGGCACAGAGTATACTCAGCACCGAGATACCGGCTCCGACCAAACTCGGCACTGAGATATCGGCACCCCGAAAACTAAAAAGGTTGCTTCGGAGCCGAAAAAGACTGCTGAAAAGACTGCTGAAAAGATTTCGGTGCCGAAAACATCCAGCCTCGGAGCCGAAACAAAGCTCCTATACCGACGAACAAGGCCTTTCCTCACAACTACAAGGCCACAAGTTTGGACAAGAACTAGAGATGGGAGAGACAGACTATACATAGAGAAGGCTCCATATACAGAAGGACACTGGGAAAATAAGAACTCTTCCCCCAATTAAAATGAAGCGGAAACTCGCTTTCCAGGAAAAGGGTTAACAGCCAAAAGCAAAGGTGGCTAAAGAAAAAACACCACCACGTTTTTCACCACAGCCATCGCCACCGCACTCACCACAACTGTTCCCAATTGCAACACCCCCAATTATGCAATCACCAACGCACACAGGGATAAGCCAAGATGACCCAGATGCATGGGATTTGTACGATGCACCAGTATCTGATAATAGTCCAGATTGCTACCCGGCAAGACCATCACCACCAGAAGACAGTACTGCTTACATGCAGGTGGTTTCCAGGGCAAGTACTTTTCAGAACGTAGCACTCCATTAGATGCTGCAGATTCACATGCGCCCTCCCGCCTCCCCGGGAGCCTGTAGCCGTTATAAGTTGATGAAAATTATATATTATATGTTGATAAAACTTGTACATTTGTAAATTGTAAATATATATCACTTTTAGACACATTATGTACATACATACTTACTCCTTGCATGGGCACTATTACTATATACACAACTCCTACCTCACCCTCTGCGGGGAAAAACAATCTAAGATGGAGTCGACGCCCATGCGCAATGGAGCCGAAAGGGGAGGAGTCCCTCGGTCTTGTGACTCGAAAAGACTTCTTCGAAGAAAAACAACTTGTAACACTCCGAGCCCAACACTAGATGGCAGGATAATGCACAGCATGTGAATCTGCAGCGTCTCATGCCACGAACAGATGTACACTGGGTAAGTGACATTATATATATATATATATATATATATATATATATAGACAATAAAAGTTTTGCATTACTGGTACAGCATGCTGTTCAAAAAGATGCTCCAAAGAAAAAGAATTAGTGGTTATGACCTTTTTTTGGATAAAGGTTTAAGAAATGGGAACCATTGATTCAAGATTAAGTAAGCAGGAGAAGTTATGCGGGTGTCGCCCATTGACAACCTTGCATCTTTTGTTCCAGTTTAAGGTTGTTTCATTTGTTTGTTAGAATGATTATATTTCAACCTAATAAAATGTTCATCTTTTAAACTCCAGTCTTTGCATTTAATATGAAATAATTGTGAGGCAAATAATTTTGAACACGTTTGCTCAATAGTTTTGACTGAAAGCTGTACATTTGCATCTGCACATATCCATATCCTTCCATCCATGTGGTGAGTACAAAGCTGCTGCAACCTGGGGAAACAAAGTATGAGAAACACAGAGAAAATATATATATCGTTTTGTTTGTCATTAAAGTCCTTTTAACTTCAGAAAATGTTATAATCTTCACATTTTAGGGTTTGGAAATTTAAAACTTAAATTCCCAAAACTTTACCTGCAGCACTGATGGCTGGTCATGCTGGGGCAACATGTTTCTTCATCCACTCTTTCAAAATAAATCACTGTTTGTAAAAATCCTAAGCTTTTCTCTTCTAGATTAACGGACCCTATTCCGACAACAGAAACTTCTATTGCTCCCCGGCAGAGACCTAAAGCTGGACAGACTCAACCAAACCCAGGGATCCTCCCCATTCAGCCAGCCCTGACACCTAGGAAGAGGCCCACAGTTGCACCCGCAGCAGTAGCACCAGGTGAGCAGAGTGGTGAAAGCACTATGGTAGTTTATAATTACAGGTGATTGAGTCTACAGGGAAATGGGATGGTCCTCATATACTGTCACTGACCCCAAACAATAGTGAAAGTGTCGGTGAAATGCCAGGCTAGCTCCTAAGGGGCTTCCCCTTTGCTCTAAGTGGACAAGGGTATGCCCAGACATGGATCCCATTAACACCGTGCCAAAGGATCAAAGCTGTACCTCACTGACGAACCTAAATAGTTTGAAACCAGTCTGTGTTTGCTTGTGTTTCCTCCTGGATGGGTCTTGACTGGCCCTTTGGGTTGGACTGTTTCCCTGAGAAGATAATGATTTGCATAAGGTGGGCTTCTGTCTAATGTGGCACAGTGGGCATAATAACTATGAATTAGAATGCTATCCAAACGATTACCAATTGTTAGACTGTTTCCTAGCCATTCATCACTTTTTGTGTATTTGATATGCCTGATGTGGCCTGAGTCAAGCAGGCTTTCAGTGTTCCTAATATGTTACTCTGTAAAAATCTCCTTCATTCCATAGAAGGAAATAACACATTCCGCATGACATACAAATCCACATAACCTTGCCTGTCATCCTCCACTAAGGAATTTCACCCCAAATTTGAGGAGAAAGGTAGTTTGTTGTTTTAGCAACACCAACTTTTTTTCTTAGGATTATTCTGAATGTCCAGAATGAGTAGGTCTGGTTACGTTACTCTACAGGCAGTCTTCTAAAAGTAGGCGTCTAAAAACATCCATCTTGATCTTATTCTTTTGGTTCCCCAGGTCCGGTGGCACCTGCCCCATCTCAACCAGTGCCCGGCTCTGCGGTCATCCAACCAAAACAACAAACTCAGCCAAAGCAGACCCCAGCTGTTACTTTGGCTACAGCAGTAACATTGACACCTGTCACTTTGGCACAGACAGCGCCAGCTAATTCAATACCACCCCAGCAGCAGGCAACATCGCCTGCCCAACCGCAAGTGCCGTGCACACAGACTCCGTTGGTGCAGCAACAGCAGCATCAGCAACTCTTCCTCAAGCAACAGCAAGTATTGCAACAACAACAACAGGCTGCATACTATCAGAAGCAGATAATTCAGGCTCAGCAGGTGAGTCTGGTGGGGAGCAGGCACACATCTGCTTGTTACTTTGGCCTGGAGGGTTCTCAGACTATGCAAAAATATTGGTAGGAGTAGCTAAAATTATTTTGGGGATATCCTCAATAGAAGACTTCTAAAATATAGAGGCATCAAAACATTTCTACATAGACTGGAGAAAGGCCCGAAAAGCTTTGGAAAGTCAGTAGATTAGTAAAAACTCATTTGTCCTAGTGACCATAAAGAGTATTGTGAAAGTATTGTGTTTATCAGAATATCATAATTGCATCACAGTTGCAGGTGCTGGGCATGGGTTGGCATGCAGAGCATGTAGTGAGGAAGTGGTGGCTGAGACAAGCTCCTAGCAACTGGCACCAGGCATGAACCATGTAGTCGGCTCACCCAATTTTCCCCTCTAATTTGGTGCCCCTCTTAACTTGGAGCCCTCGATGACCATTTGGTCAGCCTCTATAAATCTGATGTCCCTGGTGTGGTTCATTGTCTGTGCTTCAGGGCAAAGTATGAGGTACTGTAGTTGATACATGTCCTTAGGTATGGTCATAGCTGCAGGGCAGAGTGTGAGGCACAGCTTGGGGTACAGGGCTTGGTGTATGCTACACAGTAAGGTTAGAGACAAATTGTGTAGGGGGAGGAGTGATGTGATCCAGACAGTACCTCACACAGTACACAGAGTACTGTGTGAGGCACTGTCTGGATCATAGGGAAAGGTGTGAGCTGAAGTCCTGGATGCATGTGGTAGTGGTTTGCCTTTCAGTCGAAGGTGAGAGCCACATTCTGGAATCAAGAGAAATGTGTGGACCAAGCTATTAGAAAGTGATGGAAGTGTCTTAGTTTTGTAGGATCATAGGCTGTATGGATTTTGGGGATTGTTTTTGAGTGCAATTTGGGCTGCATAGCAAGGTGAGAATCATAGCGACATGCAGGATAGGAAGAAAGGCGAAGTCTGGACTGAAGACAAGGCTGTAAGGCGCAGTGTGGGCTTCAAGATGAGTGAGCTGCATAATGCTGCATGGCAAGTTGTTCAGCACAGACTCTTGTACAAAATGGTGTCTGGACTCTGGTGCCAATGAGGGATGTAATCTGGACTACTATGTGAGCAATAGGTCAGTTCTGGAGGTTCTCTGAGCTGTAGAGCGCGGTGTAAAGTGCAGGATAAAGTTCAGCTTCCAATGTGAGGTCAGTGCTGGAAGTAGAAAAAAAAATTCTGGGAGCCTACAGATTAGTGGAGTGGAGGCAGAAAGGGGCTGGAGTCGGGAAGATCCAGATCATAAGAGCTGGAGGGGTGCTATCGGTGACACTAAATATTTTGGTTTGGCAGGACGAATGGATTATGTTTTGCTAACTGTGCCCACTAACAAACTGACCGTTAGAAAAGTGATTTTTAACACCTTTCTGGATTAATTTATTAGTTGCAAGGAGTCTGTGTTTTAATTTAGCTTGATATATTAAGTCATGTGCCACAGAATAAGTCTCAAGATTTAATGCTGACAGAATATCTCAGCAGTTTAGTTAGTTATAACACTTGTATGGCATATTACTCTGAAGTTGCTGACACTTAATGGATTTTCTGCAAAGATCTATGTGCAATCTGCTGATTGCATCTTTGAAGAGTCAGAAAGTAGCTCGGAGGACTACTGCATTTGTTGCAAAGACTCTTATGTAATTCATAGGTCTCAATGCTGGTAGCTTGGACCACCAGACTCATGGTGGTGGTCGGACCGCCACCAATGCGGCAGTCCGGCCTTCACATTATGACTGTAGCGAAAGCACCACGGTCGGACTACCAGCACCAAGACTTTTTCGCCGGCTGACAGCCTGGCGGTGCCCTAAATCCACCAGGGCAGGTCTGCATGCAGCGCTGCCCTGGGGATTATGAGTCCCCTCTCCACCGGCCTTCACATGGCAGTTGCACTGCCATTTAAAAGCTGCCAGAGACTGGACGCTGGGGGCCCCATGGAGGGCCTGCACTGCCCATGCATTTGGCCATGGGCAGTGCAGGGGCCCCCATGGCCAGCCCATTGCGCTTTGCAGACAGTGAAAAGCAGGACGGGTGCTGCTGCACCCGACACGTCGCAACATTGCCGCCGGCTCGATTATGAGCTTGCATCAATGTTGAGGGTTGTTTCCCACTGGGCCCGGCGGGCTGAAACTGTTTCCGCCCACCGACCCAGCCGGGAAACTCTAAATAGCCCTTGTGGTCAGAGCACCACGCTGGCGGTTTTCTGACTGCATGCCTTCAGCGGACGGGCGTTTCTGTCTGCCAAAGTCATAATGAGGGCCTTAGAGTAATTGAACACGCAAGGGTCTAGAAAGGGGAACGAGTAGGTGCAGTGCGAGCACCTCCTTTGGAGTTTGTGTGACTATAAGGGGACACTCCCCCTCCTTTTGACCTGGGGCCAGTAGCCTTTCAGGTTTAGGGCCTCCATAGGGTATCTCCCTACAGGTAGGCCCCTTAACTTCACATTATCTACACTCCTTTTAGCGGAGTGGTTCATTGTTTGTAATGCATGATTATGAGGGATCCTAGTCCCTGAAGAATGCCCAAGACCTCCTTTGGCTCTTAGTAGTGGCCAGAAACATGTTGGCCAGTAATTTCTAAATAGGTGACCCAGTGAGTCTTTATTCTCACAGAGGTGTCCCATCCTTGTTCTTAATCACACCAGCAGACACCACGAATAAAGTGTACTTTCACACTGGTGACTGACTAGGTGTTTTTACTTCTTCCCTAGTATAGCTGGATCCCATTTTTCCAGACAAACTGAATTTACGCACTTCCTCCTGTTCTTTTAACAGTGAGGTTGAGTCCACCCAGGTGGCACTGTCCTACCTGGGTGGGGCTAGGTGGTCATATGATGAAGCATGAAACTATATAGTGTGTGAGACCACCTAGTCCGTAAAGGAAACTCCCCCACCACATAATTTTCCACAGCACTCGAGACAGAAACTCAGTGTGAGTTTGTGGAACCCTAGGCGAAATCCCTCGCCAGCAGTTCCATCATATAAGTGAACCCCATACTCTTTGTGTTTATCATGCAAGGCCTCATGCCATGTCACTGGTAATTCTGACTTCTAAGGTTATTGTTAATTTTGGTACATTACCTTTTATAGGTTGAAATGTGAGGGTCCTGTAAGAAATGGAGAGTAGCTGAGGAACCATATTCAGAACATCCGATGCCCTGATGATTCCTCATTCCCAGTTGCAATTTCCCTCACAGACTTTGGCTGCTATGAGCAGCAAATCTCTCCTATGGGTCCTATCTGGACCTATAGGTTTGCTGCATTTCTCAAAAGCTAGCTTGCCCTGTAACTACATTTAATGGGCCAAACCGGGTTGTGAGTAACTCGTAACAGGACCCATAGACCTACAAAGTGTACATGCATAAAGAGCTCGAGACACTAAAATGCGTTCATTGTTTTAGTTTAACCTTTGGCAGACTTGAAAAGTGATACATAGAAGGTTCTTCACCTTTGTTTCCAATGATACAATGTGAAGTCCGAAGTCAAAATGCAACAGTGTCTAGCTGCATTTCCTTTCACTTTCCACAACTGCTTATACTAGGGCATAACATGGACCAAATTACTCCTTCAATTGAGTCTGTGGAGCTATTACACTGTCTTAGGGTTGAAAGTAACCAGTCTTCCCAGCTACTCTGCAGACAGCAGTTTAGTACTATATGGCACACACTGAATGTGTCCATGTGGGACTTACTCTTAGGTGTCCTACTGACAGGGTCTGTACAGGCTTCAGCACATTGATTTAGGCAACAGTTGAACTGTAGTGAATTATGTGTGGTACATGCTGGGCTTCAGGGAGTGTTGAGTGGATTAGGTGAGGTAGTAAGAAAAGGTGAGAAGGTCCCTGAGCTGCAGGGTATGCAGTGAGGTGCGGTCTGCCATTCAGGGTGCAGCCTTTTCTATAGTTGTACATGCATGGCACATTCTTGACCTCATTACAACCTGTGAGGTAACATGCACTTTCGGGAATTGTGTGAGCTAAAGCCTAGATTCATTGGAAAGGCTCGAGTTAGTCTGAGCATCGGGCGAAGATGTTAAGCCTTCCTTGAAGTAGGGCACTGATGTGTGTTGTCTGTCATTGCCACTCGTAGATGCAGGCCATGCAGCAAGCAGCGCACCAGCACCAGTTGTTGCAGAACTACTACCTTCAGCAGCAACTGGCTGGAACTATGCAGCAACAACAACAATTGCTGGCACAGCAGCAGCAGGCGGCAATGCAGCAGAAGGTGGCGGTGATGCCTCAGAAACAACAGACTCCACAGTCCTCACAGCAGCAGCCACCAGTAACAACATCAGTGGCAGCCCCGCCACCACCCTCGAATGAACAACCAGTAAGAAATTTGATAGAACACCTGTTTGTTTGTTTTTTCAATTCTTGATGTAGTTTATGCAGGTTGTGAAATGTGTTGTCATGCAAGCAGTTACATTTGAGGAGAAGTGCAAGCTATAATAAGCAGTCTTTATTACTATGCTTAGATTAGCAGATTGGGATCTGCTCCCAGTCTCTATGCCAGTTAAGTTCAGCTTTATCTTCTAAACGTCTCCTTTTCTCCGAATCTTGACTTTCATCCACTCAGACATCACGTTTAGCTCTGAGCACAGCAATCAAAAATCAGATTTAATCATGTCAAGCAAGTGATCCGATAGGCACAGTAACCAGAATCTTTTTATTCAGTGTTAAGAAGACTGTTCAATAACATGAGTAGTGATTCAGTTGTTGTGTAGAATTCTAAAAACAAAATATGGTTTAGGGGGCTGTGCAGCCTAAGAGCCTGTTCTAGAAAATTAAGTGGCAAAATGTGCCACATTAAGCTACTTTTTGTGGAATGCTGAGCATGCTGTGACAGAGTAGATGCAGCAGTAATCTAAATCGATTTTGTTGTTTTGAATTTGCCACACATGGGTATGAAGTCAAAGTAGACTTTCCATTCAGTGATGGGACGTATTTTCCCTTCTCATTTTTCTTTTACGTATGAAACAATAAAAGCCTCCAATCTTTACAATATAGTACACTGTTCAGAATTTATATTGATAACAATAGTGACTGTTGGTTATAGTTTGATATGACTTTTCACTGAAAAGGCATTTAAAACAAATCTTCATAAAGCTCTAAATAAAAAAACAAATCTAGCTTAAATCTAGCCTGCAAAGGTTCGTGCAGATCTTTCCAAGGGTATTATATAGGGGGAGCATAAGTGTTTCCCATTTTAACTCCCATAGAAACATTTGCTCTACACTACAGCAAAAACAATGGCACCCAACTTGGTTTGAAATTAGAACCTCACTGAGAGCATTACATACGATTATTTTTGCGTAAACCTGTTCTATGGCTTTTGAGAGATTGGCTTTTGGAAAAAGGTGCAAGTTGGGCTTCGGATTATTAAATTATAGAGATTTTGACAGTTTAAAAAGGTGATTTTTGATTTGTTTGATCTTTAGTGTGCACATCCTTCACTTCCTTAGTGCCTTTAGCTGAAGGCCATGAAAGCTTCTGGAGGAAAGAAGGTCCATGCTGAGGTGGCTTTTAGGTCAGGGTCAAAACCAAAATCCATGGATTGAAGTGTTGTTGTTGAATGTGCTGTATCGGTGATAAGCTTAGACCTAGTGGAGGGGATTAATGTAGGCTCAATTGGTTTAAATCCGTTAGTCTCTAGGCTCGATCCAGGTTTTGCAGGGTAATTGGTTCTTAAAGTGCAAGGGTATTTTTACTAGAACCTCATCCTAGTGCTGTTACTCATGGCTGGTTCTACCAAACAAAGTTCCCTTTATGCAAAATATCCCATGTCTGCGGGATCTTCTCATCTCTTGAGCGCCTAGGCTTCCAGGAGGAAGTTCACTCTGCAGACACACTCTTCCCATCTGATTCCTGCACAAACAAAACCTGTGGACATAAGTCGGGAAACTGCCTCCCCTACTTCAGATGAGGGTGAAAATAGTTTTTTCAATGTTCCTCTGACAGGCAGTAGTGATTCGTCTTGCACATTATTCAAGGATGTCTTTCTGCTTTGGTTCAAAATCGGTTCTGTATTCAGTTTGCCAAGAATAGGTTTTTTAAGTAAATCACAAGTTTGGCATTGATGGTTATCCAAACTCCAGTCTCTAAAGCTCTCACATCCCTCTCTTACTCTATGAAGTTGTGTGTTTCCTACAGAGAGTGATTGCTGCATTGGAAATAACCCAGAGATGTTTATAAGAAATACCCAACCTGGAGGCAATATCAACAAATGAAACAGATCACTTTCCTGCTTTTGTTTTACTTCACTCCCTTTCAACTAGTATTGCCAAGTCCTCTGTAAAGACTTCGGGCCGGACTGGGAACCCAAAGCATCCCTGGTGAATTTTGTCAGACCAGCCTCCATAGGGGGCATAGCGATCGACCCTGACCACTACAGGTAGTGCTCAGGGTAGCAGTGGGGGAGGAGTATGCTCCTTCCTTGACAATTTGAGAAAAATGGCAAAAACATTGCATTCTACTATGTTTCATTATATATTCAATTGTATTATTTTTTTAAGTATAGTAAATGATGACCTTACAGTGCACCAGGATGCGGCAATCCTTATTGGGGTTCTTCAATGATTCCGTCACCATCAACCTCTAACAGTGCCTCCTTATCTCTCCATTCCTCTCCCTCACATGTATTTCATTTGTTTCATACTGCCTCTCCTGTAGGGTGTAGTGGAGGGTGTTGGAGCACTTTACATCACACACACATGCATAGGCAAAGAATCATACAGGCGTAAATCAGTGTGTAGAAAATGTTGACACAAAGGACTACTAGGTGTAGGATTCATACCACCCATACAGATTGAATGTTATTGGAGTCCTTGGTCTGGGGAAGCATAAACTCTGGAGTCAGAACGTAAAGCAGGGGTTAGAGTTGACTTTACTATTAGCAATTTATTTCTACCCAAACAAATCCTTTTTAGCAAATTTAAGATAATCAAAGACTGAGAAAACATAATTTTCCAACCTGTACCATGCAGTTTGCATGGAGCTCTTTGCATGCAGCTCTTTGATGGCAGTTCATATCTCATTGTGCTACATTATGAATGTAGCTTAGGAACGGCACTGTAACAAAAGGAGCTCTGTGACAAAAGCAATAACCTACTGAGTGGTACACATAAAATATTGTTCTGTTATCTTCATAGTACACATTGTTTGCAGCAGGCATATTAACCTTCTGTGCTAACTTAGATGAGTCAGAACTGCCACTAGACCAAACCCCGATCTCTTACCAGTAGGTTAACCAACAGAGTTACTTTGGCACTTTTATTATTGCCTGAAAACTGTTGTGTATATACAAGGAAAACTGGGGTGCTTTTAAAACTGCTGCAATGCTACCCTTCCAGCCTCCCCAGGAAACGCTCGATGCCTGGTACGACCAGTCCGGTCTTGAAAGACTTAGCCCTTATGTTGGCCCTCTCGTTTTGAACCTGAACTGGAACTGTTCTTGAAACTGACAACGCAATACCAGAATGAGTCTCTGACAATTGTCAGTGCAGCAAGCACAAGCAAATTCCTCCCACCCATCTTCTGTGTGTGTTTTTGTCATCCTTTTGGGGGGAAAAAACAACTCTGAGCCAGTAATTTTCTAGCAGTGTAAAGTTGGTTTTTCTCTAAAGCTGAAGTTGTAAATACCTTCGTTATAGTTTCCTCTCGCTTCGGTATTCCTCGGCTTGGTCTATCCCGAACTCTTCCCTTCCGTCTTTCTTTCAACAATGGTATAGTATTTCGATTTCAAAACCTAACGCACTCAACCTGAATTTCTGCTTTGGGGTCGATTTACCTCCCTTAGCGGCATCAATGCCCTTTTTGGGCCTACTCCTTTACGTGTCACGGTTTTGGGGGGGTCTTGTCAGGACCTTGAGTTCACAGAATATCTCCCAAAGAGGTAGAGTACCAAAGCAGAAGAGCAGCTAAAGGCATACACGGGGAAAGGACAGCTACGGTAAGGCACGGAAAACAGGAAAGCGAAGGCAGAGCAATCTTAGTTTGAGCAAACAAGGAATGGATCAGTAATTGACAAACACACTGGGGTTTTCACTAAGGTTGTACACAGTGTAGGGCTCAGAACTTCCCACAGCAACAGGGAATGTCAATGCCTCTGTGCAGATTGCTCTTACAGATAGCCACCCTGCAAGCCCATAGAAAGGAGGCAGCAGAAGTGATTCTGTCTCTGGACCCTTAGGGCACAAACAAGGAATCTACTTACATACACGAGACTAGCCCTTGTGGGTCCAGCTGGAAACACAGTGGCAATTCCTGGAAAACAGCAATATCACACTGTCCCTGTTAGGCACTAAAGACTACATACAACACTAGACAAAGGATAGGGGCTGGAATTGCCTCCTGGAAACCAGGAGCCAACCCCAGTACAAAGGAAAACACTTGTACACAGGGGAGGACTCATAGTACACTTACCAGACTCGATAACCCAAGAGGAAACAAACAGAAGGAACAAACTAGGAGGCAAAGGCAGGAATAGGGAACAGACTCAGGCTGAAGCAAAGGCCAGAACAGGACTGGAAAAACGGGGAGCAGGCTCTGGCTGGAATGAGCAGGAACAGGACTGGGAAACAGAGAGCATGTTCAGGCTGAAGCAGAACAGGAACAGGACTGGAACACAATCCAACAAGGGGTCTGGTACACAAAGGAATTGAAGCTTCAGGGAACAGCAGCTTATAAGCAGTTCCAGGCAGCAGCAAGCCCGGGGCAGAGTCACATAGCTCGGCTGCACAAGAGAAGTCACGTGTGTGCAGCTTCAGTCTCTCACAAGTCCTGGAGGAGAGAATCCAGTATAAAGGAAAAAACTGACTTTTCCCATAGGAAGCAATGGACAGAAGATTACATGTCTTACCGACTACCAGACAGTGCATTATGGGACCTGAAGTCCATGGGAGCAAATGTAGTTCTTCTATGGCATGCCATATCGAAAAGGGAAGCAAACAGGAGTCAGAAAAGGACTCTAGGTGAGTGTTAATGATGATTTTCAGGCTACAGATAGTCTGTTTACAGCCCCCCCTAGAGATGGGACGGCAGAGTCGTAACATTACATGGTGTCTTAATATGAATGGCTGATGGAACAAACTCCATTTGGGTTCTGCCTTCGATGCCATTTCAAATTCCCACACACCCATCAACACCTGATGTGTAACTTGTGCTTTTCCCCAGAACATAAAGAAAACAACTGTGACGCATTTCTGTCTTTTTGATCTAAGAAGACTCCATGGGACCAAAGAGTGCGTCTGTTGAAGTGACGTCGAAGACAACGGACGAAACTCCTGATATTTTTGGATAAGAACATGCACAGGAGGAGATTGGATATCGGGCAGTCCTCTCTATTTGAGATTCCAAGTTGAACGTCGAATCTGACATCGAAAGTCAGCTGCTCACCTCACCACAACATGTGAGTGCACCAGCCCTGTCCTCCTATACAAAGACTTTGAAGAAAAAAAAACTTCCAAAATGGTTGTCGGTCCACCACTGCCTTGGGTCATGGTTGGATACGAAAATTACATTTGGATGCCCCGCCCTCTGGCTCAGCACTGAAAATTGCAAAGGCCAAGACCTCTTCGGCATCGACCTGTGACTCTTCAGCATCCCACACAGTCTCAGGATCTAGTCGACTTTTCAATCCGAGCATTTCAGTTCCGAGAAAGAAGCCTTCCACATCAGTTTTAGGACCGACACCTTTCGCTGAACACAAGGCTTCCTTTCCAAAAACGTCGGAATCGAGGATGCTGTCTTTTAAAGACTCCACTCTTACATCTGAGGTGGCTTCACCAGAAGAGCCAATTTTGGAAGTAATGGATGCTTGTCTGTGCCTGCTCCACATACAAAAGGGAACAGGGGAAAATAATTGCTTCTCCCCCTTTCCCAATCAAGAGGAGACTTACTTTTCAAGAGACGTTGGACACTGCTCCTCCTCCTAAGAAGGTCTCAGTTCAACCTCCGCCTTCTCCACCTCACTCTCCTATACTTCCTCTTACTCCTCCAATACCTCCACAGTCTCCTGCATCAATTTTCTCCAGAATGTTCACCACCACCTCATAGAGATGATTTTGGATGAAAGCCCACAGGATTTAGACCCATGGGAATTGTATGATTCAGATACTATACTTCCAAATTACCCTGATTTGTACCTGGCATGCCCTTCACCTCCTGAAGATGCAACGTCATACCAACAGGTTATTGCAAGGGCAACTGCAAACCATAACATACAGAAGCATAATGTCCCTATTAAAGAGATTTTCCTCTTTGATACACTGGCTACCACTCACAAAGAAGGTCAGTTTTTGCCCGTGTTGCCAGGTATGCTTAGAAATGCCACATATCTTTAAAGAACCTGTTAGGTCAAGGGTTATTATTACCCCAATGGTCGATTTAAAATAAATAAAAAATAATTATAGATATAGATATAGATGTAAGGCAGAACCCTCAGGTCTTATATATGTATTAGATCACAGATACCTCCTGACTCTATAATTGTTAGCACAGCACGGACCAGTGCTAATAGTCAATCGACAGGAGATGCTCCTCCTAATAAGGAGAGCAAAAAACTTGATGTAGCAGTGAAAAGAGTGACTGCACAGCCTGCTAATCATTGGTGGATTGCCAGATCACAGGCACTTCTTGCAAGATATGAGAGGGCAAACTGGGACAAGATGGATGATCTTCTCCAGTACCTCGCAGAGGAACATCGGAAAATGGGACAGGAGATAGTTTTAGAAGGGCAAGCCATCTCGAACAATTCCATTAGGTGTATCACTGATGCAGCAGACACCACAGCTTGTGGTACAAATACCAGTGTTATTTATGATAAGAAGGCATGCTTGGCTCAGATGCTAAGGCTTCAAGCCTGAAATACAACAGGCAGTTCTCAACATGACTTTCAGTAGAGAGCACTTGCTTCTCCAGAAGACAGACATCCAGACTTGTTTGGTCCAGAAGTTAAGACCACCTTAGGCAAACTAAAAAAAGATGCGGAATCAGCAAAATCTTTCCCGGGCGAGACGGAACCGAGCCAGAGCGCACCACTGCAGCAAGTGCCTGTCTGCCTTCCTGACCTGTCCTGACCTCCTCCAGCGTAAGCACCCAAGCCCCAACCATAATCTTAGCTCCCTCCCTCCCTCCTCTCTTCTGAGGGGGGGCATAGTGAGGCAAGTGAGGGATTGCAGGAGCTTAGGAGGTGAGCAGAGGCACAGGAGAAATGCAGGTGGCACGCGCGTGGGATGGGGGGGGGGGGGGGAGAAGCAAGGGAAGGCAGGAGGGGGCAAGGGAAGGCAGGAGGGGGCTGCACCAGCATTGAGAGACCTGGACTTGGACTGAGAAATGAAACTTAACAAGGCAATTTAACAAGGCAGTAAGGAGTGCTCGCTAGATTGCACAGTGTTGGACATCACATCTGGACATCACAGCACCACAGCAGGTTAGCACAGTTCAGTGCGAGCACGGCTACCGTAGGCGGCTGCTGCTAAGTGAGAACCCCAGTCTTCCACGGAGGTGGTCCAGCTAAGTCTGGGTGCGCCTTGCGGAGGAAAATTGGTGAGACCTGCTCGCCACCGGAGTGTGGCCGCAAGACTCTTGGTGCAGTGGGGGCCAGAAGCGAGGGGCTCCTGACTCAATCCTGGCCTCAATCTAACAGCATAGTACATACCTATGAGACCCTGAGGCTCCAGCAGGATCCAACTGGACTCAACAGGAATCAACCGGCACCAGCTGGCATAGAGTAAGATCATCCAGCTTATTCAAGCTCACTAAGACTGTCTAAGCACTCCACAGGGTGTAGAAGGGTGCTCATGCCCTCTCTGCCCTGAGGTCTGTGGCAGCAAACGCTAAATCGATAAGACCAAAAACAACAATAGTACAGTAGGGCTGGGAAGAGGTTGACACAGGGGGTGAAGCGGTGCTCATCGTGCTCATCAGTGATGGTGGCAAGAGGCAGCTAGCAAGAGGCGAGTGGCAAAGGTCCATCAAACCACTAGTGAACTAATTGGACCAAATCTATTCTTATATATTTACAACTCTTCATGTCTACTACTGCACACTAACATTGCAAAAGTCATGCTACCCATTCGAGCAAGTTAACTGAGCGCTTCGTGCAACAAGCAGGCCTAGCAGACCGAGCAGGCCCATGAAGGGGGGCAGACACATACGACACAGAAGACAAAGGAACACGCAAAGAAGAAACCATCAACAACCCTTTTTCCATCACCAACACAATACTTGCTCGGAAATTTAAAGTTTTGGAAACAGGGGTCAAAGGCACGAAGGGTGCAGAATAAACAGGAAAATTGGAAAGGAGATGGAGCGTTCAAAATAGTTGGGGGTTGCTGGAAACCAGCTCACAGGATCTTTACCACGCAGGGCATGTGGAAAGATGAGAAGGCAACCCAATAGAGTACAACGCATCCCACTTGGGCACACGATTGACCACTCAAGCATGAGCAAATTGGGATTGGAGAAAGTGGATGAAGGAGGCAGTCCTAGCGCTGTGGGCCCCACGAGGATCTAAGTGATTGTTGCGGAAATCATAGAAACTACAGAAATTAATTGTCAAGATGGAGAAGACAAGGGCCTGCATGCTAAGATTGCCCAGTCGCCCACATCCCAAAAGGATCATAAGACAAGACTCAAGCGAAAGGTTCTGAATGCAAAGAAATCATATATACACAACTACTTTACAAGAGCAAGGAGTGGAGCAGGAGAATCCAACAACCTTCTGGCTAATGAAACCACATGAACAGTGCTTCTCACTGGCCCTCCCAATCTAACAATGGATTCACACAACTCGAGCATGCAGCAGGATGCGCTAGAGATGCGATAAGTTACAGCCTGGACGCCTCAACCATAGGTGAATTGCTATCTCCGGTGGATACCACAGACACCGCAAGGGGAGAAAGTAACAATATCCTCAGCAATCTTGGTAGTCTACCTAACACCAATGCTTGCCCAGCGGGCCATGACTGTGGATCCGAGGAAACCAGAACAGCTACGTCGGCATCGACTTGCCACCAGTTGGTTAAAGGGGAGGCCGATCCTGCAAAAAACAGCAAATGGCAAATAGTGGCAGAGATTCATCTGCCGGAGCATTCACCAAAAGAGACTATCCATGTACATGAAGGCCTAGACAACAGCCGGTCCTGCTCTACCCCTCGACATGCACAAAAGAAGCGCCCCTGGCATCCTTTTGACAGCAGAACTGGACGCATGGGTTTCTCAAGAACCCATTGTGGAAATGCCAGGAAGTGGCAATGAGACAAGGGGGAGGCACGAAGATTCCACGGGGAGGGAACCCAGCCAAATGAGGAAAAGGGAACCGGGGTAGACCAGATCATATTATAAATACAATCGATGCATCTCTTCTTGCAGCAGTTAAAGCACTTGCCTGGCAGTCACATAAGATGAAGATCCAGAACTAACCCACATGTTGGCTCAAAGCGTACTTGCCCTTGACAACAAACTGAGTCTGTTAAGTGGTAAGCTAGACAAATTGGGTAATATATGGCAGGATGATAGTGTGACCAAAGGGACCCACAACAAAGTGGAAAAGCAGTGGGTTGCAGTGCCCATTGAATCTACCTATAAAAGAGGACCCTCCGCTTATATTGAACCAATACTTAAAAGGGAATCCTCAGCACTGAGAGAAGGTGAGGAGGGAAGCAAGGAAATGGAATTAGAGAACAAGCAACCATGTATAACATACTCAAAGCGATCAACCACTGTTGACATCAATGTGGGTGGAAATAGTATAGAAGAGGAAGACTCTGGGGAGATCACTAAGACATCGCACAAACCTGATACTAGGACCAATCAGCAACTAACATGAAGACAGAAGAAGAAAGTGAAAAAAATCTCTCAAAGTTGCAAAAATAAAAAAAACAGATTGAACCGCATAGGAAAGGTATCACAGGCCTCAGGAAATATGCAAGTTCAGCTGGAGACTTACCCAATCTTCCAGCAGAGACTACCATCTACGCTGGCTCCCGAATCTTGCTCCAACACTCAGACCATCCAAGATCATGGGGAGGACTCTGGTGGAAAAGGAAAAAAAACAACCCCCACACGGGCAAACATGAGGACAGCAGTGGCACAACCCTGGAGGCAGGGGATCTAGTAAGCTCCTACCAGGCGCTCCACAATGGCAAAGCCCATGCAAGGGTCACAAAGGTTGCAGTCACAAATACAGGCATCCTCAAAGTCGGGTGTAATAGAACCAGCATTGTATATAGAACAACTTTGCATGGGTGAGGTAGGCGACGCTCCCCTGGGAAGAAGAATCGTATGAATTATAAGTCTTTAGTGGTGGGATAAGTGCCATTGTAGGTTTAACCGAAGACACAAATAATGAAGAACAAATTCTGTATAACAAACCTAATAGAGAGGCTACGATGAGAAGCCTCAGAAGGATCATTTTGCCGAAGAATCAGAATAGAATCTGAAGGCTGGTGGGAGGAAAGCCCTCCGGCATCCACACAAGCGACCCCAGCTACCAGGCAACAGTTTCAGGAAGAACCTACACAAGGTTTTTATAATTGAATAATCAGAGAAGATCTCAAAGGTGGGCAAGAGGCAGGCCCTCTGGTAACCAGACAAGCAATCCCAGTAACCTGGCAACAACACCAGAAATAATTTTCTCAAGGAATGACCTATCAAACAACCAGAATAGATCCCAAAGGAAGACGGGAGACCAGCCCTCCTGCACTAAGACATGGGAACTGGGGCCATCAGGCCCACACATTGACACAGGAAATAAACCCATTTCTAGAAGCAACGGAGCAGGTACAGGAGTATCCCTGGAGTAAAGAACGAAACCACTGTACAGCGACCCGCGTAGTCACCAGAGAACTCGGCTATATATAGGTCTTTAAATGTACAGGAACACAGTGGTGCATTAAATTTAAATGTTGGAATTCCACAGGAACTAAAGGAACAACTGTCAATTATTTTTCCCCCTTATATGCACCCCAGGGACCTTGGAACATACACAATAGATCGAATATACTTTGGCTGTTGCATCATTTACCAGCATTAGCATATCTCTTAACCGAGGATCTCTTACCGGTATATTTTAACACATACGCATGGATTACCCAGAGAGAGTCGACATTAACGGCATGGGCTGACCAGGGCATGGTGGAAAGAATACTCAAATATGAGGGCTTACTGGAAAACTGGGGCATAAAAATCAGCAAGCCAGAGAAACAACGATACCCTTGAGTGCTGACTAGAGAACTTAAACTAACACGCTCAACTAAATCTGTTAGCACCCTGCGGGGAACCCCGGGGGTTAAACCACAGAAAATAGACAAGAAAATCACCATACAACTGACAAGGCACATAGGAGGAAATCAAGTGAAAGATGCAAGCAATGATGTCAGCAAGAGGGAAGGTTGGGACTGGGATTGGCTCCCTGTAGCTTTGGCCAGCGAAGGGGAAATGCAGGTATAGCGAAAGAGGTCCCCCACCAAATGAAGCCAACAAGATGATTAGGATACTCAGCTGGAATGTGGCTGGCCTGGCCACCCTCATTGCTAGCCCCAATATTGAAGGCTTCTTAAATAATGCAGATATTCTGTGCCTACAGGAAACTTGGATGCCAGAGCCCCAGTCTATATCGGGCTTCATAACAACACAGACCCCTGCACAAAAGGAAAACCTGCTTTGAAGACACATGGGTGGTCTTGCAAAATATGTCAAGCTAGACTTAGTGGTTAAGCTGGTACCTTGGGAGAAATCGACCAGTGACGTGCATGTGATAACCATACACGGTCTAGTTCTCTTTAAAAAAATAAAAAAAATAAACACCAATATCCATCATAAATTTGTACATAAATCCTAAGCTGGAAAGCAAGAAGACAAGGGTCAAATCTATTCAAGATCTTTTAAAGGAGTTTTTAAATGAATATCTGGACCACAAACACATAATTGCAGGAGCTTTTAACACTCAGCACCTTGGTCAGGAGGAAGGGCTCCCTGGAGATGATATAAGTTCAACCCTAGAAACCTTTTTCAAGGAATACAACCTGAGAACGTCTAAGTGCAGCAATACAGTAGCAGGCACTCTTATCCCTACGTTTAGAAAGGTATCCACATTGAATTACATCTTCTTAAGCCCAGCCTTACTATACAGATGTGTATACAATACAGATCTGTATGCCATAAGGTGATAGGAAGATCAGAGAGTGATCACAATCCAATAGAAATAGAGATCGACGTCCAAGCACCAAGACTCCTGTCCCACAAAACCGGCGGGCAGTAACTATCAACCAAGCTATGCCCTTTGACAAAAAAAGATCAAATATATCATGCCCTGCAAGATGAAATACGACCTATTGGAGCAGGTTAACTGCCCATTAAATCTGGGAAGTGGGACAGGCAGAATTAGTGACCAGTGGGCAAACGCAATTAGGAAATTACATGAGTTACTTTGCAGCTCAACGCACCAAGGGATTTCAGGAATCAAAAGACAAAAAAACTGCCACGCTCAACTAGGGAATACAGACATTGTAAGTGGCAATGTAGGCGGGCAAAAGCATACTGCTTAAGGAATAATTCCCCACAACGGAAGTTCTTAGGAGGTTGGTGTGGAAAGATTACAATAAAGCAATATGGAAACTGAAACAAGATGTAGGAAGTTGGCTCTGTATATACTATTTCAAAGTAAGAAATAGTGTGCATAGAGTCCAAGGGTTCCCCTTAGAGGTAAGATAGTGGCAAACGTAGATAATTCTAATGCTCTATTTTGTGGTAGTGTGGTCCAGCAGTAGGCTCATCAGAGGGTAGTGTTAAGCATTTGTTGTACACACACAGGCAATAAATGAGGAACACACACTCAAAGACTTACTCCAGGCCAATAGGTTTTTATATTGAAAAATATATTTTCTTAGTTTATTTTAAGAACCACAGGTTTAAGATTTACAGTTAATACTTTAAATGTAAGGTACTTCACTTAAATACTTTGAATGAAAACAATATCATGTACAGTCTTTGTAAAAATGGCAATAAGCTATTTTTAAAGTGGACACAGTGCAAAAATCAACAGTTCCTGGGGGAGGTAAGTAAAGGTTAGATTAGGAGGTAAGTAAAACACTTATAAGTCTCAGTTCTGGGGCATAGGCAGTCCACTGTTGGGGGTTCAAGGCAACCCCAAAGTTAACACACCAGCAGCTCAGGGCCGGTCAGGTGCAGAGGTCAAAGAGGTGCCCAAAAAACATAGGCGCCTATGGAGAACAGGGGTGCTCTGGTTCCAGTCTGCCAGCAGGTAAGTACCTGCGTCCACGGGGGGCAGACCAGGGGGGTTTTGTAGAGCACCGGGGGGGGGGGGGGGGGGGGGGGCACGAGCAGTCACACAAAGTACACCCTCAGCGGCACAGGGGCGGCCGGGTGCAGTGAACAAAGCAGGCATCGGGTTTTGTATATGTTTCAATGGAGGGACCCGGGGGTCACTCTAGCGGTGCAGGCAGGCAAGGGGGGGGCTTCTCGGGACAGCCACCACCTCGGCTAGGCAGAGGATCGCCTGGGGGTCACTCCTGCATTGAAGTTCGGTTCCTTCAGGTCCTGGGGCTGCGAGTGCAGTGTTGGTTCAGGGGGAGCTTCTGGATTCTCTCTGCAGGCGTCGCTGTGGGGGCTCAGGGTGGTCGTCTCTGGTTACTCACGGGCTTACAGTCGCCGGGGAGTCCTCCCTAGGGTGTTGCTTTTCTACAGGTCGAGCTGGGGACGTCAGGTGCAGAATGTAGAGTCTCACGCTTCCAGCGGGAAACGTGAAGTCCTTGGAAGTTGCTTCTTTGTTGCAAAGAAGTAGCTGGTTTTGAACAGGGCCGCTGTTCACAGGAGTTTCTTGGTCCTGTAGTCCAGGGTAGTCCTCTGAGGCTTCAGAGGTCGCTGGTCCCTGTCGGATGCGTCGCTGGAGCAGGTTTTCGAAGTTGGAGACAGGCCGGTAGGGCTGGGGCCAAAGCAGTTGTCGTCTTCCTCCTTCTCTGCAGGCTTGTAGGTCAGCAGTCCTTCTTTCTTCAGGTTGCATGAATCTGATTTCCTGGGATCTGGGGAGCCCCTAAATACTGAATGTAGGGGTCTGTTTAGGTATGGGAGGGCAGTAGCCAGTGGCTACTGTCCTTGAGGGTGGCTACACCCTCTTTGTGCCTCCTCCCTGTGGGGAGGGGGACACATCCCTAATCCTATTGGGGGAATCCTCCAAAATCAAGATGGAGGATTTCTCAAGGCAGGGGTCACCTCAGCTCAGGACACCTTAGTGGCTGTCCTGACTGGTGGGTGACTCCTCCTTGTTTTTCTCATTATCTCCTCCAGCCTTGCTGCCAAAAGTGGGGGCAGTGGCAGGAGGGGCAGGCATCTCCATTAGCTGGGATGCCCTGGGTCACTGTAACAAACGGGGTGAGCCTTTGAGGTGTTACAGTTCTGCAGGGGGAGGTGAGAAGCACGTCCACCCATTACAGGCTTTGTTCCTGGCCAGAGAGTGACAAAGGCACTCTCCCCATGTGACCAGCAACATGTCTGGTGTGTGGCAGGCTGGCAGGAACTGGTCAGCCTACACTAGAAGTCGGGTATGTATTCAGGGGGCATCTGTAAGATGCCCTCAGGGTGTATTTTACAATAAATTGCACACTAGCATCAGTGTGCAGTTATTGTGCTTAGAAGTTTTGTAAGGAAATGCCTCCTTGGCATGGTTGCCCCCTGACTTTTTGCCTTTGCTGATGCTATGTTTACAATTGAAAGTGTGCTGAGGCCTGCTAACCAGGCCCCAGCACCAGTGTTCTTTCCCTAACCTGTACTTTTGTATCCACAATTGGCAGACCCTGGCATCCAGATAAGTCCCTTGTAACTGGTACTTCTAGTACCAAGGGCCCTGATGCCAAGGAAGGTCTCTAAGGGCTGCAGCATGTCTTATGCCACCCTGGAGACCTCTCACTCAGCACAGACACACTGCTTGCCAGCTTGTGTGTGCTAGTGAGGACAAAACGAGTAAGTCGACATGGCACTCCCCTCAGGGTGCCATGCCAGCCTCTCACTGCCTATGCAGTATAGGTAAGACACCCCTCTAGCAGGCCTTACAGCCCTAAGGCAGGGTGCACTATACCATAGGTGAGGGTACCAGTGCATGAGCATGGTACCCCTACAGTGTCTAAACAAAACCTTAGACATTGTAAGTGCAGGGTAGCCATAAGAGTATACGGTCTGGGAGTTTGTCAAACACGAACTCCACAGCACCATAATGGCTACACTGAAAACTGGGAAGTTTGGTATCAAACTTCTCAGCACAATAAATGCACACTGATGCCAGTGTACATTTTATTGTAAAATACACCCCAGAGGGCACCTTAGAGGTGCCCCCTGAAACTTAACCGACTATCTGTGTAGGCTGACTAGTTTTAGCAGCCTGCCACAAACCGAGACATGTTGCTGGCCCCATGGGGAGAGTGCCTTTGTCACTCTGAGGCCAGTAACAAAGCCTGCACTGGGTGGAGATGCTAACACCTCCCCCAGGCAGGAATTGTCACACCTGGCGGTGAGCCTCAAAGGCTCACCTCCTTTGTGCCAACCCAGCAGGACACTCCAGCTAGTGGAGTTGCCCGCCCCTCCGGCCAGGCCCCACTTTTGGCGGCAAGGCCGGAGAAAATAATGAGAAAAACAAGGAGGAGTCACTGGCCAGTCAGGACAGCCCCTAAGGTGTCCTGAGCTGAAGTGACTCTAACTTTTAGAAATCCTCCATCTTGCAGATGGAGGATTCCCCCAATAGGGTTAGGATTGTGACCCCCTCCCCTTGGGAGGAGGCACAAAGAGGGTGTACCCACCCTCAGGGCTAGTAGCCATTGGCTACTAACCCCCCAGACCTAAACACGCCCTTAAATTTAGTATTTAAGGGCTACCCTGAACCCTAGAAAATTAGATTCCTGCAACTACAAGAAGAAGGACTGCCTAGCTGAAAACCCCTGCAGAGGAAGACCAGAAGACGACAACTGCCTTGGCTCCAGAAACTCACCGGCCTGTCTCCTGCCTTCCAAAGATCCTGCTCCAGCGACGCCTTCCAAAGGGACCAGCGACCTCGACATCCTCTGAGGACTGCCCCTGCTTCGAAAAGACAAGAAACTCCCGAGGACAGCGGACCTGCTCCAAGAAAGGCTGCAACTTTGTTTCCAGCAGCCTTGAAAGAACCCTGCAAGCTCCCCGCAAGAAGCGTGAGACTTGCAACACTGCACCCGGCGACCCCGACTCGGCTGGTGGAGATCCAACACCTCAGGAGGGACCCCAGGACTACTCTGATACTGTGAGTACCAAAACCTGTCCCCCCTGAGCCCCGACAGCGCCGCCTGCAGAGGGAATCCCGAGGCCTCCCCTGACCGCGACTCTTTGAATCCAAAGTCCCGACGCCTGGGAGAGACCCTGCACCCGCAGCCCCCAGGACCTGAAGGACCGGACTTTCACTGGAGAAGTGACCCCCAGGAGTCCCTCTCCCTTGCCCAAGTGGAGGTTTCCCCGAGGAACCCCCCCCTTGCCTGCCTGCAGCGCTGAAGAGATCCCGAGATCTCTCATAGACTAACATTGCGAACCCGACGCCTGTTCCTACACTGCACCCGGCCGCCCCCGCGCTGCTGAGGGTGAAATTTCTGTGTGGACTTGTGTCCCCCCCGGTGCCCTACAAAACCCCCCTGGTCTGCCCTCCGAAGACGTGGGTACTTACCTGCAAGCAGACCGGAACCGGGGCACCCCCTTCTCTCCATTCTAGCCTATGTGTTTTGGGCACCACTTTGAACTCTGCACCTGACCGGCCCTGAGCTGCTGGTGTGGTGACTTTGGGGTTGCTCTGAACCCCCAACGGTGGGCTACCTTGGACCAAGAACTGAACCCTGTAAGTGTCCTACTTACCTGGTAAAACTAACAAAAACTTACCTCCCCCAGGAACTGTGAAAATTGCACTAAGTGTCCACTTTTAAAATAGCTATTTGTGAACAACTTGAAAAGTATACATGCAATTGAAATGATTCAAAGTTCCTAATGTACTTACCTGCAATACCTTTCAAACAAGATATTACATGTTAAATTTGAACCTGTGGTTCTTAAAATAAACTAAGAAAAGATATTTTTCTATACAAAAACCTATTGGTTGGATTTGTCTCTGAGTGTGTGTACCTCATTTATTGTCTATGTGTATGTACAACAAATGCTTAACACTACTCCTTGGATAAGCCTACTGCTCGACCACACTACCACAAAATAGAGCATTAGTATTATCTATTTTTACCACTATTTTACCTCTAAGGGGAACCCTTGGACTCTGTGCATGCTATTCCTTACTTTGAAATAGCACATACAGAGCCAACTTCCTACATTGGTGGATCAGCGGTGGGGTACAAGACTTTGCATTTGCTGGACTACTCAGCCAATACCTGATCACACGACAAATTCCAAAATTGTCATTAGAAATTGATTTTTGCAATTTGAAAAGTTTTCTAAATTCTTAAAAGACCTGCTAGGGCCTTGTGTTAGATCCTGTTTAGCATTTCTTTTAGAGTTTAAAAGTTTGTAAAAGTTTGAATTAGATTCTAGAACCAGTTGTAGATTCTTAAAAAGTATTCCAACTTTTAGAAGCAAAATGTCTAGCACAGATGTGACTGTGGTGGAACTCGACACCACACCTTACCTCCATCTTAAGATGAGGGAGCTAAGGTCACTCTGTAAAATAAAGAAAATAACAATGGGCCCCAAACCTACCAAAATACAGCTCCAGGAGCTTTTGGCAGAGTTTGAAAAGGCCAACCCCTCTGAGGGTGGCAACTCAGAGGAAGAGGATAGTGACTTGGAGGAAAATTCCCCCCTACCAATCCTATCTAGGGAGAACAGGGTCCCTCAAACCCTGACTCCAAAAATAATAGTCAGAGATGCTGGTTCCCTCACAGGAGAGACCAACACCTCTGAAATCACTGAGGATAGCCCCAGTGAAGAGGACATCCAGTTAGCCAGGATGGCCAAAAGATTGGCTTTGGAAAGACAGATCCTAGCCATAGAGAGGGAAAGACAAGAGATGGGCCTAGGACCCATCAATGGTGGCAGCAACATAAATAGGGTCAGAGATTCTCCTGACATGTTGAAAATCCCTAAAGGGATTGTAACTAAATATGAAGATGGTGATGACATCACCAAATGGTTCACAGCTTTTGAGAGGGCTTGTGTAACCAGAAAAGTGAACAGATCTCACTGGGGTGCTCTCCTTTGGGAAATGTTCACAGGAAAGTGTAGGGATAGACTCCTCACACTCTCTGGACAAGATGCAGAATCTTATGACCTCATGAAGGGTACCCTGATTGAGGGCTTTGGATTCTCCACTGAGGAGTATAGGATTAGATTCAGGGGGGCTCAAAAATCCTCGAGCCAGACCTGGGTTGACTTTGTAGACTACTCAGTGAAAACACTAGATGGTTGGATTCAAGGCAGTGGTGTAAGTAATTATGATGGGCTGTACAATTTATTTGTGAAAGAACACCTATTGAGTAATTGTTTCAATGATAAACTGCATCAGCATCTGGTAGACCTAGGACCAATTTCTTCCCAAGAATTGGGAAAGAAGGCGGACCATTGGGTCAAGACAAGGGTGTCCAAGACTTCAACAGGGGGTGACCAAAAGAAAGGGGTCACAAAGACTCCCCAGGGGAAGGGTGATGAGACAACCAAAACTAAAAATAGTAAAGAGTCTTCTACAGGCCCCCAAAAACCTGCACAGGAGGGTGGGCCCAGAGCCTCTTCACAAAACAATGGGTACAAGGGTAAAAACTTTGATCCCAAAAGGGCCTGGTGTCATAGCTGTAAACAGCATGGACACCAAACTGGAGACAAGGCCTGACCCAAGAAAGGTTCCACTCCAAACTCCCATCCAGGTAACACTGGTATGGCTAGTCTCCAAGTGGGATCAACAGTGTGCCCAGAGCAAATCAGGGTCCACACTGAAGCTACTCTAGTTTCTGAGGGTGGGGTGGATTTAGCCACACTAGCTGTCTGGCCGCCTAACATGCAAAAATACAGACAGCAACTCTTAATTAATGGGACTAGAATAGAGGGCCTGAGGGATACAGGTGCCAGTGTCACCATGGTGACAGAGAAACTGGTTTCCCCTGGCCAATACCTGACTGGAAAAACTTACACAGTCACCAACGCTGACAATCAGAGAAAAGTACATCCCATGGCAATGGTTACTTTAGAATGGGGAGGGGTCAATGGCCTGAAACAGGTGGTGGTCTCCTCAAATATCCCAGTGGACTGTCTGCTTGGAAATGACCTGGAGTCCTCAGCATGGGCTGAGGTAGAACTAAAAACCCATGCAGCAATGCTGGGTATCCCTGAACTGGTGTGTGTGAAAACAAGAGCACAATGCAAGGCACAGGGTGAACAAGTAGAGCTGGAGTCTGGAAGAATGGCCCAGCCTACCAAGAGAACAGGAAAGTCAGTTGGGAAACCAACTGCAACACACCAAAAGAAAGGGAACCTCTCTTCTCAGGAAGAAGTTCTGCCCTCTGAGGGAACTGAGCCTTTGGAGCTTGAACCTTATCAGGTTTAGCTCTTAGGCCCAGGGGGACCCTCAAGGGAGGAGCTGTGTAAGGGACAAGAAACCTGTCCCTCTCTTGAAGGCCTTAGGCAGCAAGCTGCTGAAGAGTCCAAAGGCAAGAAAAATGGAACACATAGGGTCTATTGGGAAGATGGACTCCTGTACACTGAGGCCAGAGACCCCAAACCTGGTGCCACTAGGAGAGTGGTAGTGCCTCAGCTGTTCAGGAAGTTCATCCTAACATTGGCCCATGACATTCCCCTTGCTGGACATTTGGGACAAACCAAGACGTGGGAGAGGTTAGTCAACCACTTCTACTGGCCCAATATGTCCAACATGGTTAAGGAGTTTTGCCTCTCCTGCCCCACCTGTCAAGCCAGTGGTAAGACAGGTGGGCATCCAAAGGCCCCCCTCATTCCACTTCCAGTGGTGGGGGTTCCCTTTGAAAGAGTGGGTGTGGACATAGTTGGTCCACTAGAACCTCCCACAGCCTCAGGAAATATGTATATCCTGGTAGTAGTGGATCATGCTACCAGGTATCCTGAAGCTATTCCCCTTAGATCGACTACTGCCCCTGCAGTAGCCAAGGCCCTCATTGGTATCTTTACCAGAGTGGGTTTCCCTAAGGAGGTGGTGTCTGACAGAGGTACCAACTTCATGTCAGCATACCTAAAGCACATGTGGAATGAGTGTGGGGTGACTTATAAATTCACTACACCATACCATCCACAAACTAATGGCTTAGTTGAGAGATTCAACAAGACATTAAAGGGCATGATCATGGGGCTCCCAGAAAAACTCAAAAGGAGATGGGATGTCCTCTTGCCATGTCTGCTTTTCGCTTACAGAGAGGTGCCACAGAAGGGAGTAGGATTCTCACCCTTTGAACTTCTGTTTGGTCATCCTGTAAGAGGACCACTTGCTCTTGTTAAAGAAGGCTGGGAGAGACCTCTCCATGAGCCTAAACAAGACATAGTGGACTATGTACTTGGCCTTCGCTCTAGAATGGCAGAGTACATGGAAAAGGCAACCAAAAACCTTGAGGCCAGCCAACAGCTCCAGAAGTTTTGGTATGACCAAAAGGCTGCACTGGTTGAGTTCCAACCAGGGCAGAGAGTCTGGGTTCTGGAGCCTGTGGCTCCCAGGGCACTCCAGGACAAATGGAGTGGCCCTTACCCAGTACTAGAAAGGAAGAGTCAGGTCACCTACCTGGTGGACCTGGGCACAAGCAGGAGCCCCAAGAGGGTGATCCATGTGAACCGCCTTAAGCTCTTCCATGACAGGGCTGATGTCAATCTGTTGATGGTAACAGATGAGGATCAGGAGGCAGAGAGTGAACCTCTCCCTGATCTTCTGTCATCAGACCCAAAAGATGGCACAGTAGATGGAGTGATCTACTCAGACACCCTCTCTGGCCAACAGCAAGCTGATTGTAGGAGAGTCCTACAACAGTTTCCTGAACTCTTCTCCTTAACCCCTGGTCAGACACACCTGTGTACCCATGATGTGGACACAGGAGACAGCATGCCTGTCAAGAACAAAATCTTTAGACAATCTGACCATGTTAAGGAAAGCATCAAGGTGGAAGTCCACAAGATGCTGGAATTGGGAGTAATTGAGCGCTCTGACAGCCCCTGGGCTAGCCCAGTGGTCTTAGTCCCCAAACCTCACACCAAAGATGGAAAGACAGAGATGAGGTTTTGTGTGGACTACAGAGGGCTCAATTCTGTCACCAAGACAGATGCTCATCCAATTCCAAGAGCTGATGAGCTCATAGACAAATTAGGTGCTGCCAAATTCTTAAGTACCTTTGACTTGACAGCAGGGTACTGGCAAATAAAAATGGCACCTGGAGCAAAAGAGAAAACAGCATTCTCCACACCTGATGGGCATTATCAGTTTACTGTTATGCCCTTTGGTTTAAAGAATGCCCCTGCCACCTTCCAAAGGTTGGTGAATCAAGTCCTTGCTGGCTTGGAGTCCTTTAGCACAGCTTATCTTGATGATATTGCTGTCTTTAGCTCCACCTGGCAGGATCACCTGGTCCACCTGAAGAAGGTTTTGAAGGCTCTGCAATCTGCAGGCCTCTCTATCAAGGCATCCAAATGCCAGATAGGGCAGGGAACTGTGGTTTACTTGGGACACCTTGTAGGTGGAGGCCAAGTTCAGCCACTCCAACCCAAGATCCAGACTATTCTGGACTGGGTAGCTCCAAAAACCCAGACTCAAGTCAGGGCATTCCTTGGCTTGACTGGGTATTACAGGAGGTTTGTGAAGGGATATGGATCCATTGTGACAGCCCTCACTGAACTCACCTCCAAGAAAATGCCCAAGAAAGTGAACTGGACTGTGGAATGCCAACAGGCCTTTGACACCCTGAAACAAGCAATGTGCTCAGCACCAGTTCTAAAAGCTCCAGATTATTCTAAGCAGTTCATTGTGCAGACTGATGCCTCTGAACATGGGATAGGGGCAGTTTTGTCCCAAACAAATGATGATGGCCTTGACCAGCCTGTTGCTTTCATTAGCAGGAGGTTACTCCCCAGGGAGCAGCGTTGGAGTGCCATTGAGAGGGAGGCCTTTGCTGTGGTTTGGTCCCTGAAGAAGCTGAGACCATACCTCTTTGGGACTCACTTCCTAGTTCAAACTGACCACAGACCTCTCAAATGGCTGATGCAAATGAAAGGTGAAAATCCTAAACTGTTGAGGTGGTCCATCTCCCTACAGGGAATGGACTTTATAGTGGAACACAGACCTGGGACTGCCCATGCCAATGCAGATGGCCTTTCCAGGTTCTTCCACTTAGAAAATGAAGACTCTCTTGGGAAAGGTTAGTCTCATCCTCTTTCGTTTGGGGGGGGGTTGTGTAAGGAAATGCCTCCTTGGCATGGTTGCCCCCTGACTTTTTGCCTTTGCTGATGCTATGTTTACAATTGAAAGTGTGCTGAGGCCTGCGAACCAGGCCCCAGCACCAGTGTTCTTTCCCTAACCTGTACTTTTGTATCCACAATTGGCAGACCCTGGCATCCAGATAAGTCCCTTGTAACTGGTACTTCTAGTACCAAGGGCCCTGATGCCAAGGAAGGTCTCTAAGGGCTGCAGCATGTCTTATGCCACCCTGGAGACCTCTCACTCAGCACAGACACACTGCTTGCCAGCTTGTGTGTGCTAGTGAGGACAAAACGAGTAAGTCGACATGGCACTCCCCTCAGGGTGCCATGCCAGCCTCTCACTGCCTATGCAGTATAGGTAAGACACCCCTCTAGCAGGCCTTACAGCCCTAAGGCAGGGTGCACTATACCATAGGTGAGGGTACCAGTGCATGAGCATGGTACCCCTACAGTGTCTAAACAAAACCTTAGACATTGTAAGTGCAGGGTAGCCATAAGAGTATACGGTCTGGGAGTTTGTCAAACACGAACTCCACAGCACCATAATGGCTACACTGAAAACTGGGAAGTTTGGTATCAAACTTCTCAGCACAATAAATGCACACTGATGCCAGTGTACATTTTATTGTAAAATACACCCCAGAGGGCACCTTAGAGGTGCCCCCTGAAACTTAACCGACTATCTGTGTAGGCTGACTAGTTTTAGCAGCCTGCCACAAACCGAGACATGTTGCTGGCCCCATGGGGAGAGTGCCTTTGTCACTCTGAGGCCAGTAACAAAGCCTGCACTGGGTGGAGATGCTAACACCTCCCCCAGGCAGGAATTGTCACACCTGGTGGTGAGCCTCAAAGGCTCACCTCCTTTGTGCCAACCCAGCAGGACACTCCAGCTAGTGGAGTTGCCCGCCCCTCCGGCCAGGCCCCACTTTTGGCGGCAAGGCCGGAGAAAATAATGAGAAAAACAAGGAGGAGTCACTGGCCAGTCAGGACAGCCCTAAGGTGTCCTGAGCTGAAGTGACTCTAACTTTTAGAAATCCTCCATCTTGCAGATGGAGGATTCCCCCAATAGGGTTAGGATTGTGACCCCCTCCCCTTGGGAGGAGGCACAAAGAGGGTGTACCCACCCTCAGGGCTAGTAGCCATTGGCTACTAACCCCCCAGACCTAAACACGCCCTTAAATTTAGTATTTAAGGGCTACCCTGAACCCTAGAAAATTAGATTCCTGCAACTACAAGAAGAAGGACTGCCTAGCTGAAAACCCCTGCAGAGGAAGACCAGAAGACGACAACTGCCTTGGCTCCAGAAACTCACCGGCCTGTCTCCTGCCTTCCAAAGATCCTGCTCCAGCGACGCCTTCCAAAGGGACCAGCGACCTCGACATCCTCTGAGGACTGCCCCTGCTTCGAAAAGACAAGAAACTCCCGAGGACAGCGGACCTGCTCCAAGAAAGGCTGCAACTTTGTTTCCAGCAGCCTTGAAAGAACCCTGCAAGCTCCCCGCAAGAAGCGTGAGACTTGCAACACTGCACCCGGCGACCCCGACTCGGCTGGTGGAGATCCAACACCTCAGGAGGGACCCCAGGACTACTCTGATACTGTGAGTACCAAAACCTGTCCCCCCTGAGCCCCGACAGCGCCGCCTGCAGAGGGAATCCCGAGGCCTCCCCTGACCGCGACTCTTTGAATCCAAAGTCCCGATGCCTGGGAGAGACCCTGCACCCGCAGCCCCCAGGACCTGAAGGACCGGACTTTCACTGGAGAAGTGACCCCCAGGAGTCCCTCTCCCTTGCCCAAGTGGAGGTTTCCCCGAGGAACCCCCCCCTTGCCTGCCTGCAGCGCTGAAGAGATCCCGAGATCTCTCATAGACTAACATTGCGAACCCGACGCTTGTTTCTGCACTGCACCCGGCCGCCCCCGTGCTGCTGAGGGTGAGATTTCTGTGTGGGCTTGTGTCCCCCCCGGTGCCCTACAAAACCCCCCTGGTCTGCCCTCCGAAGACGCGGGTACTTACCTGCAAGCAGACCGGAACCGGGGCACCCCCTTCTCTCCATTCTAGCCTATGTGTTTTGGGCACCACTTTGAACTCTGCACCTGACCGGCCCTGAGCTGCTGGTGTGGTGACTTTGGGGTTGCTCTGAACCCCCAACGGTGGGCTACCTTGGACCAAGAACTGAACCCTGTAAGTGTCCTACTTACCTGGTAAAACTAACAAAAACTTACCTCCCCCAGGAACTGTGAAAATTGCACTGTGTCCACTTTTAAAACAGCTATTTGTCAATTACTTGAAAAGTATACATGCAATTTTTATGATTTGAAGTTCCTAAAGTACTTACCCGCAATACCTTTCGAACAAGATATTACATGTTAAATTTGAACCTGTGGTTCTTAAAATAAACTAAGAAAAGATATTTTTCTATACAAAAACCTATTGGTTGGATTTGTCTCTGAGTGTGTGTACCTCATTTATTGTCTATGTGTATGTACAACAAATGCTTAACACTACTCCTTGGATAAGCCTACTGCTCGACCACACTACCACAAAATAGAGCATTAGTATTATCTATTTTTACCACTATTTTACCTCTAAGGGGAACCCTTGGACTCTGTGCATGCTATTCCTTACTTTGAAATAGCACATACAGAGCCAACTTCCTACAAGTTTGATACCAAACTTCCCAGTTTTCAGTGTAGCCATTATGGAACTGTGGAGTTTGTGTTTGACAAATTCCCAGACTATATACTCTTATGGCTACCCTGCACTTACAATGTCTAAGGTTTTGCTTAGACACTGTAGGGGCATAGTGCTCATGCACATATGCCCTCACCTGTGGTACAGTGCACCCTGCCTTAGGGCTGTTAGGCCTGCTAGAGGAGTGACTTACCTATGCCACAAGCAGTGTGAGGTTGGCATGGCACTCTGAGGGGAGTGCCATGTCAACTTAGTCATTTTCTCCCCACCAGCACACACAAGCTGTGAGGCAGTGTGCATGTGCTGAGTGAGGGGTTGCCAGGGTGGCATAAGACATGCTGCAGCCCTTAGAGACCTTCCCTGGCATCAGGGCCCTTGGTACCAGTCACAAGGGACTTACCTGAGTTCCAGGGTTGTGCCAATTGTGGAGACAAAGGTACAGTTTAGGGAAAGAACACTGGTGCTGGGGCCTGGTTAGCAGGGTCCCAGCACACTTTCAATCATAACTTAGCATCAGCAAAGGCAAAACGTTAAGGGGTAATCATGCCAAGGAGGCATTTCCTTACCCAAGAGGAGATCAAAGTATGCTGGATCCATCTACATGCATTATTACCACCGAGCAAAAGTAAAGAATTTTGGGACTATGTCAACTCTCTACTCAATGGAACAAAAAGTAAAGATAATGTGATATCGGCCAACTCGTGGGAAACCCATGTAGGCAATCTCTATGTGGACCCAGGACACACTACAGGCCTAATCATCACAGGGTGGCTACACGATCTGGATGGCCCAGTAGATATGGCACTAGAGACCACAGTTAAATCAGTGAAAACACTGATCGGTAACATCCGGAGGGATGGAGCTCTGGGACCAAATGGCCTCCCAGGGTGCATAGTCCGAGACTACCAAGATTTTTGGGCTGAACCCTTGAGCACGCTCATCAACTACTGTTTACATCATTCTGTGGTCCCAGAGGCCTGGAAAGGCTCAATTTTGCACCCAATCCAGAAAAAAGGAGACTTCAATCTTCCAGAACACTATAGGCTATTAGCCCTTCTGGATGTGGACAGTAAAGCCTATGCAAAGGTGCTGCTACAAGAGCTGGAAAAACGCAGAGAACAAGATTATACCAATATACCAAACTGGCTTCAGACATAGCTCTTCCACCTTAGACAACGTGTTAGCCATCTCATACCTAGGTCAGAAAGCACTGAAATTATCGGCCCAGCCACTGTATGCTTGTTTCATAGACTATAGCGCAGCCTTTGATGGAGTGGTGCGCCACCCCCTCTGTAAGATGTTAGCAGCATGGGGGATACCAGGAAAACTGCTTGTTTCCTGAATCACACTATACTCCAACACCTGGGTGAGAATCAAGATCACAAACTCACATGTGACCAGGAAAATTTACACAAATAAAGGCTTAAAACAAGGCTGTGTAATTGCGCCTACCCTTTTCAACCTGTACACTGCAGATTTGGGACCGGAACTGCTGATAGGAAACACACTCCCACCGAAACTGGGTAAGACAGCGTGCACCATAATACACGGATGACCTGGTACTGCTTGCTCAGACCAGGATAGGTCTGAAAATGGGCTTGGACATGTTACATAGATACAATGAAAAGAAAGACTTAAGGGCGAATGCAGCAACAACCAAGGTTCTGGTTTTTGGACACCAGACCAAAAAACATCAAAGACAGTGGAAGATTGGCCCACTAATAATAGAAATGGAAGATAAATATCACTACCTCGGAGTCTGGTTATCAAACACGGGGAAAACTTCATACCAGGTAGCGGCAATAAGAACTAAGGCGGAAAGAGCTATCTACGCCTTAGCAAAACTCCATCTTTGGCTACAGTCACCAACACCCCAGGCAATCTGGAGGGTTATTAAAGCAACACTACTCCTGGCTATCACCTACGAACATTTAGCATACCCCGGCAGGATGACGGCATCATTAGAGAAGTGCCAGACGACAGCCTACAAAAGGATATTCCAGACCCCTAATTCAACCAGACAACCAGGGCTACGTTTAGAGTTTAATATAACAAGAATGAACACCCTGTGTAAAATGGATATAATAAGCTCTTTCATTGTGTCTGCGGAGCCAACCCGGATAGCATGAGGGGTTCCCTAAATATAATCAATAAGGATGACACAAGCAGTTGGGCCATCTATCTCAGGCAAGCTGAGGAATATTTCAACTTAGTTCCCACCTATGCACTGGACCCTCTCATATCGAAGGCACTCCTAAAAAAGACTTTGAAAGATCAGGGCATGCAAACTTCTAGAGAAAATGATATAGCCATAATCGGGAATGTCACCGGAGCAGAGGGCTTGGCCGAGTCTTACTTGACCAACAATGTCCAACCATATATGAAAACAGCTCTGGGTTATTCTCAAGAGTGTGCATTGTGCAAATATCTTACTGAATCTATAAGACACCTAGTATGTTGCTGCTTGCGATTGGCCTTGGAGAGACGTCTCCTACTAAAACCGCTTTTCCTGAAATATGGAGTGAAATCATGCATTGAAGCCATAAAGGTAATATTCAGGGCTGACACCCCAAGGGAACTTCCTTGCTTTGGGAAATGTTTTTACCAGTATGAGACTGGCCCTACAGAATGCCCAGAGCCTCCAACATGCAGAATCGAAAAGGGGAGAGGAGGCCACTAAAGAAACATTATTAACAAAGTGGTTTACTCACCCTTGAAAGCTCCCTGATAGCTTGAGACTTCGAGCAAGACCTTGGAGTGATAGGCCAGACTGGGCGTCGCTGTTCGAACTGTCAGCTCTTACCTTTGTATATTACAACTCTGTACTTCCCGCTCCTTACTCACCTATGAAAAGCTCGTTGATAGTTTGAGACTCTGAGTCAGACCTTGACGTGATAGGCCAGACAGGGCATCTCTGTTTGATCCTTCAGTTCTTACTATTGTGCATTACTTTACTCTGTCCTTCCCGCTGTTATCTCAATTTCCACTGTAGTGAAGTCTGGTATAGGCAAGTACTCTTCCATCGCCACGCTTGTGGACTGCACACTAATGGATGAGACTATGCGGTAACATCATGCACTTCCTGTCACCGGCACTCTAGCTTTAAGTTTTTAGATCTATAACATTTAATTTTATCAGACGTTATATAATCAGTCTTTTGCTTGAGCATCTACACTGATATGCAGACAGCATTATAGGTAGACTGCTCACATGTTCAATGCCATTAGAATTGATGACAAGGACGGGCGTCTGATTCTAGTACACTTTGCACTGACACTTGCAATTGAATGCAGTGAAGCAGAGAATATTGTACATGTCTAGAAGTATTTTTATGGTAAATTATATGTATTTTATGAAATGATTTAAAGTAATTATGCAATAAAAGCAACTACTACTATCAATTCAAGGTCTTACCATTTAGGGTAACAACTGCTCTAAGGGTATTCACAAAGTAGTTGCCTCAATCCTCAAGAGACAACACATTCATGTCTTCCCATACTTGGACGGTACTGGAAGGTTGAGTTTTAGCAATGTCTTTTGGTGAAAGTCTATTTTACACTGTGTGAAATATCCACCAAAGTCCTCTTTTCTGTGATGTCTAGAGTTTCATTGTAACTCGAATCTAACGGTGTTGTAATACTTTTCATGTTTACTCTAGCACTCTGTACATCCCTGTGCCTAGTAAACAGATCAATAGATTTGAAAATTACTATTTTAGTAATGTGTTTTTATTAGGGTTCACCCTTTTGCTACCCATCAAAAGTGCTTAATGCTTGTGGTTGCTGGTTGTTACTTCCGATGCTCATTTTTTGGACACTACACTTTATTTTTCATCCTCAGCCTTTGAACAAGAGAGAGAGAAAGGCAGCAAAAGGAGAAAGAAAATGAAAGAGAAATGCAGGAAAAGTGAAAAGAGGGAGCGAGGGGTGGGCGATAGACCCTTCAAGAGTGGGTTAAAGACAGGTGAATGGTGATAGAAAGAGGCATGAAGTGGAAGCAAGGCTGAGCAGCTTTGGTGTAAGGGAGCCCTGGCACTACAGCAGAATCCGCCTGGGGGTCTACTTTAAAAAATCCTTTTGGCACAGTGTCTACTCCGTTTGCTGCTTTTTATTTCTTGGCTTCCTTCAAATGCTTATTTCTTGTCTTTTTAGCTCTCTAGACTGGCTAATTGCACAGATATGAAACTTATGTTAACATCTTAAACGCAAAAGAGATAAAACTTGACATGATTGCATGTTTAAAACAAAAAAAAATGTTTAAGCATTAAAATTGCCAGTGTAAGTCAAGACATCTGGTTATTAAATTGCTGTTCTTGCATTACATAATCTGTGTCTATTTGATAAAAGCCTCAGGTATTTATTCTAAAAGGTATGCTATCTCATGCCAATTGAAGATCAGTCTTTTTTTATGCTTCTGTATTAATCGCTCATGCAAGTTTTTAGAATGTAGCGTCACAATCTGACATGCTTAAACATTAAATGTGGTGCAAATTCAACCTTAAATGAACATAATTTAGAGTTTTGCACTTCTGAGCCGTCTACTGGTGCTGTTTTTTTTCTTTTTAATGCAAAAAACCTTTATAATGGCTAGTAAAGGCATGTAAAAACTATTGAGAAACAGGTCAAGTATGGGTTACTTTTACTCTTAGCAATGTCGGTTTCATTTTTAGAGGAGGTTAACAAAACAGTCTACAGGAAAATAGTTAATAACTTGCTCAAGAAACTCATGCATACTAAATTAACTTTTTTCCAATCTCGTGACTCAGAATGCATAAGATTTAAAAAGATATTAGAAATCCCTATTCTTATACCGTATGATCAATGATGTGCTTATGTATCAATGTATAGCTACATAACTAAATATCAGCATATTTCCATTAACTTCTTCTAATTAATACAAGTATTTGGAATTCCCAGCACACCCACAGTCTGGTTATATCGAGAAAATAGATTCACCAGGAGTTTGCGTTCATTAACCAATTAGAAAGTGGGGCCCATATTTTGTTACATTTACACTAAGCTTTTCTTTCTTTTGCTATTTAGCAAAATTTTATCCTGAAAATAAAATAACATTGTCAGCCACTCACGAAACACAAAAGAATCAGAATTTAGCCAACTGCTGGTGTTAATACAATGCATAAGTGAATAGAGAAGTGGCTTGAGAAGAGGGTGTCCGGCAAAAAGCTTCAAAAGCATGGGACAGCTAACTACACTAATTAATAAAACTTTTTATCCCTTTAGTTGCAAGCACCTCCAAGGCATCACAGGGCTCAGCCCCAGGCTGCAGCAGCAGTAGCAGCAGCAGCAGCAGCAGCAGCACCACCACCAGCACCGGCATCTGCACCAGCACAGGCTACTGCTCCAAAGATGGGTTCCATGACTCCTCCGTCATCACCTAAAACGCAACGCTCTGGCCATCGACGGATCCTTAGCGATGTGACCCACAGTGCTGTTTTCGGGGTGCCTGCCAGTAAATCCACTCAGCTTCTACAGGCTGCTGCTGCTGAGGCCAGCCTCAATAAGTCCAAGTATGTCACAGTCTTGCTTGCATGACCGTGTGGGGTGTGTGTGTGTGTCTGTGTGTGAGATGAACTTGCATAATTCTAGTTAACTTGCATCGCCACTTTTATTTTTAATGAAGCATTCTTGCTCAGTAAACATTTTCAAAACTAAACTAACTTTAAATTGATGTATATATAAAACAAAGTTATTAATGTGTCACACAGGCAATAAAGCTCTTACCTGGTGGGCCATCCTGGTAAGTGTTTTGTGGCAAATGCCATTTTAGTCACAGTCCATAGTTAGCGGGCCAATCAGCCAGTTTCAGAATTCTGCATATTGATATTTCAAAGCTATAACACTTTTTTATATGATGGATGTTAAAAAATTGTGGAAATTACAGAACGTTATATGGGTATGCTTTGAAATTGTCATGAGGAGAAATGGGGGCTTTGGGTTTTGAAGTTCTGCGTATGTGACATACCTGGTAGCCAAGTACAGCAAATTTAGAAGATGGATTGTAGCAGCTGTGATCTTGTTAAAGATGTTAAAAGTATATAAACTGCAGTCCATGCTCTGTGAACAAGGCAAAGGCAAACCAACATGGCTTAGTGGGTAGGGTGGATGTCAGTAGAAGGTGACAATCTCCCATGCTCATCTGATTTTCACTCCTCTCCCCAACCCCTTAGTCATTCCAATATTTTTTTGACGATTCCTTGAGACATGGAGTGGTGGAGATTTGTCCTGTTCACATCTGCACCCTGAGGAAACTAAAGTAATCATTGGGACTATGTGGACACCAGTAGGGGAGATACTCCTCCCAACAGAACAAGAATTTATGAAGCAGAGTAGAAAAATGTAACCAATTCAATGTTTCCTTAAAAGTACTAGTATTGTATGGGTACTCAAAAAGTATCTGTTAAGAAGATTGGGCAAGGAGGGGGCTGAGAATGTGTCAGTGTTCAGGATGATTTTGTATTCTTCCTTTCTAGGTCTGCTACAACTACTCCCTCAGGGTCACCCCGAACCTCACAGCAGAATGTCTACAACCCTCCAGATGTGGCTGGCTGGAATCCCTTTGATGATGACAACTTCTCCAAGTTGACCGCAGAGGAACTCCTCAACAAGGATTTCACCAAGCTTAGTGACAGTGAGTTCATGATAAAAAGGAGAGACACAAGCTTGGAGAGTGTGATTTTGTGGTGCTGAATAAGGGAAGCATAAAGCTCAGAATCTGCATCAGTAAGCAAGGGGAAGATGTTTCAAAGAGCAGGTTCAGCAAGACAAGAAAGAAGATGGGAGACATAGCAAGATTTATGCAGATATTTCTAGAATCTGCAACAGTAAGACGCAAGCGTTTTTTAACTAAAATGTTAAGAGGTTGAAATGTAAAATGGATCCCCATTCTAAGGTTTCATTAAAGTCGATTGTGCACCCTGACACAGGAGTTTCATTTTCTTACCTACTTTAAATAGATTCTTCCACCTTCATTGGTCATGAAACATTGACTTGCCACTCTCTTCCTATTAGGCTCTTACCCACTCCTAAGTGTCTTATCTGCTTCATCTGATAGAGACTTCTAGTTGCAGATTCCTTACCTTAGAATTTTCCCCCAGGCGTGAGACTGGATCCGGATATTTTTTCTTCGAGCAATACCCTTGCGCGTCGGTAGGTGGCGTCTGTTGACTCCACAGGCGTCGTGGTCGCCGTGATGACGTCGGGAGTAGTGCATATACGCCGCCCTCGCGCAGTGACGTCAGTTCTTTCCTTTCCGTGCCACGTGCTGATCCGAGAGAGAGCTACCCTCGGCTATTTTTTGGCTGTATTCGACCGTTTTGTCGAACTTTTTTGGTGCAACCTTTGGTGCGTTGAGGATGTCCCCGAAGACCAGGTTCAAGCCGTGCGAGGACTGTCACCGCATGATGTCAGTGACGGACCCTCATCGTGTTTGCCTGTGGTGCCTCGAGCGCGACCACGACCCGAAGTCGTGCTCCGAGTGCCAGGCAATGCATCCGAAGGCTTTGAGGGAGCGGTCCCTAAAGCTGATGGCGGCCTGGCACTCGACTCCACATAGATACTGATCTCGCTCGAGAGGAAGGTCTCGAGATCGGTCGCAGAGCCATCACCACTCGTCGTCTTCGAAATCTTCGGGTCAAGGTAAGAAGAAGAAGAAGTCCCATTGCTCTCCAACTTCACCCCGTCGCTCGGCTGACACGACGCGGGACAAGCGTCCATGAACTAGGCCTCCGTCCTCGGAGCCTACGTCTGGGTCGATTCCGCGCTTCCCCGAGTTTCCCGGAGCTGGAGCGACCCCCGCCATCTCAAGGAGTTCTAGGAGGCCATGCGCCTCATCTTTGGGCATGCCGACCCCGATATGGCGCCTTCGGGCCCAAGGGGCTTGGCTGAGGGCTGCGGGTTCTGCTTCGGCGGCTTCGGTCCCGGCCACTGAGGTCACCTCCGGATCGGTGCGCGGATCCGCACCCACGCCGGTCGCACAATTGAGACCTTCCCCGGCGCCGGGTCATTTAGCGACGCTCCCGACGTTGGTAGTGCCCTCTATCGACCCAATTCTCATTCCCGACGAGTCAGAGTGGCGTCAACCGACGCCGCCATCGGCTTCGGTGGGCCCCATTCGCCCGAGGTCAGATTCTGACCCATTTTTCTATGGGTACGAATACAGGGAGAAATTGGAGGGGTCCCTGGACGCTTATGAATACCAGGAAGACCCTACTATGGACTGGGCACAGGACTTGGGCGAAGCCAGTGGTCTTGATACTTCTCCTGATGCTGGCATGCTGTCTCCTCCTACCGTGGCTACGGCGGAGGGAGCTACCTATGGTATGGTGGTTAGTAGGGCGGCTGAGGTCCTTTGCCTTGAGCTACCTACTGTTGAAGTCAGGTCTAACCTCCTGACAGAGGTGCTTCAGCCTTGGGCTTCTACTTCAGAACCCCTTCTCCCATTCAATGAGGCCCTAACTGACGTCCTTTTGGGTACATGGTCCAAACCCAACACAGGGGCTCCTGTGAACAGGACGATCGCTCGCCGCTATCGGCCTGCACCGAACGACCCGAAGTTCCTGTCCCAACATCCTACACCTGAGAGTCTTGTTATCCAGGTGTCCTCTTCATCTAGCGCGTTCTCTTCAGCACCCCCGGATAGGAAATCCAAAAGGCTGGAACAATTTGGTAAGAAGTTATTTTCTTCCTCCAGCCTTGCGCTGCGGTCCGTGAATACCGCATGCCTTTTGGGCCGTAATTCCCACTCACTGTGGGATACGGTTGCGCAAGTCCTTCCGCAGATACCGGAGGAGGCCGGTGCTATCGTCTCCCAAGCAGTCAATGATGGGAGAGACGCGGCAAAGTTCACGATCCGTTGTGGGCTGGATACGACCAAGACTTTAGGCAGATCAGTTGCAACGACAGTGGCCTTACGGCGCCATGCCTGGTTACGTACTTTTGGCTTCTCTGGGGATATCCAACAGTCACTCATGGACATGCCCTTTGATGGCACCCTTCTCTTCGGAGACAAAGCGGACTCTGCCTTGGAGAGGTTCAAGGAGTCCCGGGCTACGGCTCGGTCCCTTGGCCTTTCTGCCGCAACACGCCCCCCACAGTCCGCTTTTCGGCCCTTTCGTGGCCATGGAAGGGGCGCTCTGCCGCGTCCTCTACCCAGCCACCGGGCCATGCATGCTGGACAGCCTATGCGCGGCCGGGGGCGCGGAATCCCACGTGTTCGTGGGACTGGGAACCAGAGGTCTGTCCAGTCCACCTCTGCACCTGCTGCAGCCTCCAAACCTTCCTAGTCCGTCCCCTCATTCCCACCCAGTAGGTGGCAGAATCTGCCATCACCTGCCCCACTGGGAACATATAACCATGGACGGGTGGGTTTTGCAGATCATTCAGAAGGGCTACTCCCTCCCTTTCGAATCTGCACCACCACACATGCCGCCATCCTTCCATCCCCTTTCGGAGGATCATTTGGTGCTTCTCCGCCAGGAAGTCGCAGCTCTCTTGGCCAAGGGAGCTATAGAAAGGGTCCCTGTGCCAAAAGTAGGTTGTGGTTGTTATTCCTACTACTTTCTGATACCAAAGAAGGACAAAGGCTTGCGTCCTATCCTAGATCTTCGGGACCTGAACTACTTCCTCAAGAAGGAGAAGTTCAAGATGCTCACCCTGGCTCAGGTTCTGTCTGCCTTAGACCCAGGAAACTGGATGGTAGCGTTGGACTTGCAGGACGCTTATTTCCACATCCCCATCCTGCCTGCCCACAGGCGTTACCTATGATTCGTGGTAGGTCACAAGCACTTTCAATTTACCGTGCTCCCTTTCGGCCTTACCAGTGCCCCTCGGGTGTTCACGAAAGTGATGGCGGTGGTTGCAGCTCATCTGTGCAGGTTAGGGGTCTCAGTCTTCCCCTACCTAGACGACTGGCTGTTGAAGGCGCCTTCGCCCCTGACAGTTGTCTCCCACCTTCAGACTACGGCAAACCTCCTGCACCAGCTGGGGTTCACTATCAACGTGCCGAAGTCACACCTGACCCCCCACTGTCAGACGCTCCCTTTCATCGGAGCAGTTCTGGACACAGTGCGGTTTCAGGCTTATCCTCCCCAAAAGCGAGTCCAAGACATTCAGGCTATGATTCCGATCTTTCTGTCTTGGTCTTGGGTTTCAGTGAGACAGACTCTGAGGCTGCTGGGCCTCTTGGCCTCCCGCATCCTGCTATTAACACATGCCAGGTGGCATATGCGGGCTCTGCAGTGGGACTTGAAGTTCCAGTGGGCGCAGCATCAGGGGAATCTCACCGGCATGGTCCAGATCTCGGAGGGGACTGCAAAAGACCTGCAGTGGTGGCTTTCGAATCCCAATTGGGTCACTGCCAGATCCCTCTCCCTTTCCCACCCAGATCTCTCTATAGTGGCAGATGCATCGCTTCTGGATTGGGTTGGCCACATGGGAGAGGCGGAGATCAGAGGTCTCTGGTCTCCAGCGGAGTCGGGACTCCACATAAATTTGCTGGAGCTCCGAGCGATCAGACTTGCGTTAAAAACATTCCTTCCCTCTCTCACAGGGAAAGTAGTGCAGGTGTTCACGGACAACACTACCGCCATGTGGTACTCCAATAAACAAATCGGGGTAGGGTCCTGGACCCTTTGTCAGGAGGCCCTACGCCTCTGGACATGGCTCGAACATCAGGGCATTACCCTGATGGTTCAACATCTGGCGGGCTCTCAATGCCAGAGCAGACGAACTTGGCCTCCGACACACTGATCACGAATGGCGTCTCCATCCGGAGGCGGCGCACGGTCTCTTTCTCAAGTGGGGAGAGCCTTGGTTAGATCTGTTTGCCTACGCAGAGAACGCGCAATGTCAGCTATTTTGCGCGTTGGAGTTTCCAAGGCGGCACACGCTCGGAGACGCTTTTCATCTCGAGTGGAACTCCGGTCTTCTTTACGCCTTGTCGCCTATCCCTCTTCTGCCCAGAGTTCTCAAGAAAATCAAGAGCGACCGGGCCCAAGTTATCTTGGTAGCTCCAGACTGGGCTCGAAGAGTGTGGTATCCAGAGCTATTGAGCATGCCCATTGATCCTCCACTCAGACTTCCTCATCGGGCGGATCTTCTGTCGCGGCAGCAGGGGACTGTCCTTCACCCGAACCTGTCCAACCTCCGCCTTCATGCATGGAGATTGAGCGGCAACAGTTGACAGCATTTGCCCTTCCACCCGAAGTCTGCAATGTTATCTTGGCAGCCAGGCGTCCATCGACTAAAACTGTATACGCCTGTCGTTGGAATAAATTTGTGGCATGGTGCACCAACAAATCTGTTGACCCACTATCTGCCCCTCTTTCAGAGGTTCTTCTATTCATTCTTTTCTTAGCTCAGCAGGGCTCTGCATTGGGCACCCTTAAGGGGTATCTATCTGCCATTTCCGCCTTTCTTAGGCTTCCTGATCAGCCCTCACTCTTTAAATCTCCTCTTGTGAGTAGGTTCTTAAAGGGGCTCACCCACTTATTTCCTCCCACTCCCTTCATCATGCCTCAGTGGGATCTTAATCTTGTGCTTACTTACTTGATGTGTACCCCCTTTGAGCCAATGCATAATTGTCCCTTACGGCTCCTCATACTCAAAACTGTCTTTCTCATCGCCATCACCTCTGCTCGCAGGGTGAGTGAGCTTCAGGCCCTTTCTTCAAAGCCTCCATACTTGTCCGTGCACCCCGACAAAGTGGTGTTACGCTCTAGGGCTTCCTTCCTTCCTTCCTAAGGTGGTTACACCGTTTCATGTAGGCCAGTCCATCACTTTTCCTACCTTCTGCGCACCCCCACATCCTTCCCATGAGACTCCAGCTTCTGGACCCAAAAAGAGCGTTGTCGTTCTATCTCAATCGCACTAAAGACTTCCGGGTGGACTATAAACTCTTTGTTGGCTATGTGGGTGCGAGGAAAGGGAAGGTGGTGCAGAAACGTACCATCTCTCGATGGGTGCTTCTTTGCATCAAAATGTGCTACCCTTTGGCGAAAAAGCAACCTACTGACAGCTTGCAGGCTCATTCTACCAGGGCCACTGCTGCATCCACTGCATCAGCATGCAGAGTTCCTGTCCTGGATATCTGTCAGGCAGCTACGTGGGCGTCTCTGCACACGTTTGCTAAGCATTACTGCCTGGACAGTCAGGTCCGTCGAGGCGGTTACTTTGGTCGTTCGGTCCTGCAGGACTTTCTAGTATGATCTTAGTTCGCAGCCCACCACAGAGGATGGCATTGCTTGGGTATCTATTCTAAGGTAAGGAATCTGCAACTAGAGGTCTCTATCAGATGTACAAGTTACTTACCTTCGGTAACGAAATATCTGGTAGAGACATATTCTAGTTGTAGATTCCTTACCGCCCACCCATCCTCCCTGCTTGCGAACGGATTTCTAGGGACAGGGATTCCCCCTTTCAGGTCCTTAGCTCTGGCGCACCAATCTCAGTGTTCTTAGCGGCTCTGCGCTCTGGCGTGGAAAGTTGGTAAAAGAAACTGACGTCACTGCGTGAGGGCGGCGTCTATGACTACTCCCGACGTCATCACGGCGACCACAATGCCTATGACGCCTGCGGAGTCGACCGACGCCACCTACCGATATGCAAGGGTATTGCTCGAAGAAAAAAATCTCCGGATCCAGTCTGACGCCTGGGGGAAAATTCTAAGGTAAGGAATCTGCAACTAGAATATGTCTCTACCAGATATTTCGTTACTGAAGGTAAATAACATTATGATGTATTTGGACTGTTGTCCTACATGCAGTATACTCTGCCCTAAGAGGCTCTCTCCTTTCCTACTAGCCCTCATCCTTTCCTGATAGCCTTTCTTTGTTTCTTTAGATTCTAATCTTTTTGAAGAAGCTTCACTGCTCATCCCAGAGACATTATGTCTGCCTTATCTCATTGTGAGACAGATCGTTCTCCTTCCCGTTTGTTTAAAGATTTATCTCAATTCACGTGCTCCAAGTTGGGAAATTAATTCTGAAAAAGTTGTTTGTTGCACATCCGTTGCTTCTGTAACACTCTTGCAAACTACCAGAACCAGGAAAGGGCCCTTAATCCTTCACTCAGGCAGAAACCTGAACTGTGTTCGTGGATTATGCTAACATCCTGTTTCTCTGTTTCAGCCAAACCTCCAGATATGCTTGGTAGTTCAACAGAGACTCTGCTCGTCGGATTTGAGGCATCACCAGTCGTATCACAGGCAGAGACCTTTGGGCCTAATTTGTTTGCAGTGGTGCAAGGTAAGCCTTGGAAAGGCTTGAAGAAGTACCTTTGATTTCAGGACTCTCAATGCATGTAGAGAGTCTACGTTAATTCACAAGTGTATTCCCACACTTCATCAAAATGGCAAGCTCATTTGCTGTGAAATAATTGTCTCCTTAACATTGGAGTACTTAGGTAACGTCTTTTACAGAATTGCAAGTTCCCACCTACATACATCTCGCCCACATATTTGTTAGTAGAATGCACCCCTTATATTACCACACCTCAAATCTTTGATAATTAACCTATCTTCATTAAGTGTCTGGTAATGGTGTTGTGCCTTTTTATGAATACCAGTGCTTCTGCTCCTCCTTTTTGGGTATTGAGTTGGTACTTGGGCTTTACAGTATCCACAGCGTTATTCACTTTCTGTTTCCCTCGCAAACACATCTATTTTAATTACAGAGGTTTATACACAAGTTCATTTAAATCCACCAAACTAATTATGTTTGACATCTGTTGTAGATCACATGCAATGTAGTACCCTGCTCATTTAGTGGCGGGTTTGCAATTATACAAATTGTTCTCTTTAAGAGTTTGTTTCGGTTTTGAGAATGACTTGTGACCACATAGCCGAAACACACAATCTCAATTTATCAACATGCAAACTCCACCTGAGATTATGTTGTTACTGCTGTCTCTGTTAGAACTAAAGTTTGGGTGCTCGGCCTTCGCAACCTTGACTGGTAAAAAATTTAATTTTGAGTCATGCAACAGTGACTAGATGGTACTAAACAAAATCCACAATTTCATCAACGTGTCAGAGAAATATCAAATTGATCCATCAAGAAATGTTGAATCCTGCATGCTTGCATTTTAGTTCGTATGAGAATGACTATTTGAGGAGAGAGAATGTAAAATACAATTTTTGCGTTCACTGTCATAGGAACTTGGCAAGATCTGATTAGCTTCTGACACATAATATGTGCCTTTATTAAGATCACAATGAAGAAAGCAGTATGGTGTGTCAGCATTTCTGTTAGGCTTGCATCCCTGCCGTGGAGTAAAAAGGATCAAGACGCAACAGCTTTGGGTCTCTAAGAGGACTTTGATGCAAACAAGGATTCTATAGTCCAGCAAAGGTAAATCTAGAGAAAGATGCATCATTTTCATATGATGTGTCTGTACAAGAATTTGTATTGAGACTTAAATCCACAGAGGTGTAGAAACTCCATCTCATGTTGGGTGTCACCAGCACGAGGGTCACTTGGAGCACATGCTACAACCTAAAAAGGGCCAAACAGACTCATTCCAAATCTCGACATCCATCAACTGCCAGGGTACTGAAACCCTTCCTTGAGGCACAAGGTTTGGTCTAAAAATAGCTTTGACACCAAAGGATGATTGGACTCAAAAAGGCCGATACTGAATGAGTTTCCTCTTCATGGCCTACTTTGGGTATTGACAGACTCTAAGCACCAAAAATATCTTTGTCCCCCAAAAGAGTACAAGAAAAATATTCACAAATCCTCCACACAACGATACAACAGATAGTGAGAGACTAGAATCAAAAATGCTCTTTTATCTACACTGGTACAGGTATATTCTAGAAATACCTCAGAACAATGTGTTTAGGCCTACAAATGTAGCCAAATCAATCATTCCTTTAACATACAATCTACCACCTCAGTTAAATGTGGAATCAAACGAAAAATAACATTTGCACTGTAGATTTTTTTTTTTTTTTTAGATACACCAGAATCACATTCTGAAGCATCTTTAAAGCCATTGAACCCAACATGCAGCCCATAGAACATCAAACATGTGCTCCACAGGACACAATTCCTTATTCACCATCTATACTCCCACCTCAAAAGGACACAGATAAAGAGGAGGACCACAGTCAACCATGTAAAGATCTGGTTCCATGGACCAAGGGTACCTGGTAAATGTACTAAACTGAGTGAGATGTTAAGATCCTATGGAGCAGTATCCCATTTCAGCATCAACCAACAGACAACGCTTTTTCTTATGTTGCATTAATTCACTAAGCTGCTCTTTGGCATAGTGTAACTATTGTTCTGAACAAGAGGAAAATGATTTCCTCTCAGAAACATTGCCCAAGACTGTCCAGCCTCCTGTCCACTGTCTACCCCCTGTAAAAACAGGTTTAAACTCTGCAGAACATTTTAAAAGCCCAGTGAAGACACAACGTAGAACACCTAGACATAAGTGCAAATATAAAACTGAACTGGATCATCCAATTTAGGCTTGTAACCCCGCTGGAGTACTTGGTCACACAGATCAGAATAAATCCATTAAAGAATGAGAGCAAGTGCCTTAATGAAAAAGGGAAAATAGTGGAATCACCTGTATGATGCATTAAAACTTTCAGGCACTTCTAAGCTGGTATGACCATTTCCACTGGAATGAAATGAGAGTTCCTTAAACACCAACCTGAAAAATATCCAAGGAGCGGACATTGACAGAAAATGAATAATCATTTCCTATACAGGCATGCACAGGTCTTTAGATGCTCTAATTGTCTTGCTCCAAGTCAACAGCAATGTCCATGCACATTGCTGCCGCTGGCTATGTATTTGTGGGTTGTAGCCTGAAGTACAGCTATGCATCCTAGACCTACAGGTTGATGACAACATGTGTATGAGGTCCTTGACAAATATAACTAGTATTTGCAATGCAATGGGTCTCGCATTTGCTCGAGTTAGAGCTATTAGAGTTTTAAACTCCTAACCAGACTTTTCTTGCCACATAAACTGAAAAGTAAAACAGTTTAACATAAGCGAGCTGACGGATGCCATGAGCACGAAGCAGACACACTAAAGGAAACAGAAGTTCGCTTGCAGTGAAACGTATCCGCAAACGAGCAATTATCCATGTAACCGGCAAAAGTGCAGTTATCAATGTAACCAGCAAAAGTGCAATTGTGTGTGTAACGGGGTCAATGTCATGCGCAGCGCTTGATTACTGCCCAGTAAGATTGCGCTGCCTACGAAATAAAAATAAAAAGTAGTCCAGAAACCATACAGAAAACATCGAGCCTTGTATGTTTTCAGTAGCTGGCTGGGGCACTCAAGGAGGGCTAAACACCGAAATAGGCATGACGAGTGCATGCTTTTCACTAATGAAATCAAGTGAATTTTAAAAGACAAGCCCACGAACCAACCAAACATATGGGCATGGTTAAAAGCCCATAGAGAGATTACACCAGGGACAGAGCGCTTTGCGCGCTCTACTCTAAAAAAGGACACTGACACTGACACCACCAAATCAGTGGATGGCATTCAGCAGCCAAGCCTATTAAACCGATGCCAACAAACAGTGTGTCACGCCGCTAAACAGACAAGTGTTAGAGGTTCCCATATTCTCTACCCCAAGCGCAACAGCAACACAACCATAAAACCAGCTTTTTCAGATGTGGATTGCAGCCTGAAGTACAACTATGCATCCTAGACCTTCAGGATGATAGCAACATGTATAAAAAGGACACTGACTCCACCAAATCAGTGGATGGCATTCAGCAGCCAAGCCCATTAAAATGATGCCAAAAAACACAGCGTGGCACGCCTTTATACCGACAAGCATTAAAGAGGATACCATATTCTCTACCCCAAGTGGAACTATACCACCACCACCACAAAAAAAGCTCTTTCAGATGGGGAATTTTGTGGGAACAATATAGGCAACTGCAGAGGCACCAATCCATAGGCAATGTCTGCTGGATCCATACAGTGACTGTGTGTTCATTTTCCCTGAGCACAAAACAATTGTTGGGGTAGGGTTTGGGTAGTAGCCTCATAAGTGAAGGAGAGCAATTACAGGGAAATGGGTATTTTCCTCTGTGCTGCACAGCTCCTACATCCCTATTCACACAAGCAAAGAACCTATGCTGGAATTGCTGGAAGAGATTCACTCACTGTTAAGGGAGCAAGAAAGGAAATACTATTACATCAAAGAGGACAGGGAGTATACACCATGTATTTCCTCATACCAAAGAGGGACTACTCAACATGTCCCATCTTGGATGTGCAAATCTTCTTCCTGAAGGCCATATATTTCAAAATGTAAATGTTGCAGAAAGCCATCCTGCGTACAAGGGGCACTCCAAGGACACCTGTTTTTTTAAATTTTTTATTATTCTTCAGATTAAATGCAAGTAACTTTGGTTTATGGCAGGTGCAAAGCAATACCACTTCAGTTTTACATTTTGGCAAAAAAGCTGCCCCAAGAGTGTTTACAAAATGTCTTGCTGTGATGGAGGCTTATATTCACCAGCAGGGTATTTATTTGTATCCTTATCTAGACAATTGGCTAATAAAAGAGAATACAGCACAACAATGTCTGTCTCACAAACAAAGAACAGTGAACCAAATTCATTAGGGTTCACTGTAAATTTAAAAAAGTCCCATGTACAGCCATTGCACCTCCAGAATTATCTAGGTGGAACCCTGAAGACCCAATTAGCTTACTTTTTCTCATGACTGGATAATCACAGATATCCCAGGCAATGATTGCAACTTTCCAGGGAATGGCGATAAAACTGGTGGGTATTATGGCTTAATGAATAGTGTTAGTTCCTAATGCACATCTCCTAATTGTTCTATTGCATGAGTGTCTAGCATCCCAGTGGTGCAGGCATCTGGTGATTGGGAGGATCTAGTATTGTTGCCTCAAATCTTTTGGATGCTTTTGAGATGGAACACACACAAAATGTCCTAATAAGGTGACACTTTCTAAATCCGCATCCTCTCATAAGACTCAAAGCGAGTAATGAACGATAAGCATCAGTGTAAGGACCATTCATTCATGTCCTCAAAAACATGTTGTCTTGAGTACATACACATGGTTGCATCAAAAGGTTGCATCATCTTTTCACCTCATAGTGCTGAATGTCCAGTTGTTCTTTTGAAATCCTGCAAGCAGAGCAGAAAGGGCACTGCATACTCTGGATGTCAAACATGCACTTGTGTACTACATTGATGGAACTATGCATTGTCAGGCAATAATTATTAGTCTCTTTAGTTCCCACACATTGCGGGAAACCTATTTTGAAAGGAGACCTAGCCAGATGAATTGCGCATTGCATTCAAGTATTTTATTCACATACAAACCGATAACTGACCGACATCTCACATGTGCTTTCAATTCGTAAAAAGAGGACACCATAGCTTTTCTTGGCAGCATCCCACTTATGGATATTTGGAAGGCGGCAACCTCTGCTTGCGCATTCACTAAACATTATTTTAAGAACTTGTTTTTTTTTATTTAAGGGGTAATAACCCTTCTCAAGCAACAACTACAATCCTTGTCAGGGTGAAACACAAAAGTCACTAAATTAACCTCTGATTAACTCTCTGGAAGCATGGCAGAAAAGCAGTCAGGCTAACTTAGAGGTTCTCTGTTAATTATTTATTCAGCACAGCACACAAACAGTAATAAAGTGAAAACGCAACACAAGATATCCCACGCCAATTAAGAAAAGTAGAGTAAAATTCAATAAATAAAATGAGACCAAAACAACAAAAATCCAATCAAATCTGGAGATATGCAATTTTAAAGTATTAAAGAAGAAATAGTGGCAAAAAGGAGAAACTGTTAACTGTGGGTATTTGGTCAAACCTGACCAGGACAAAGTCACAGGTTCAGGTCAACCACATAAGAGTTAGGGCCAGATACAGGGGCCAGGTGAGACCTGCTGAAAAAGTTACCTCTCAAGTTTTGGCGTGGAGAGTTCAGAACTTCAGGCTTTCAGAGGAGGATATCAAATGATGCCAGCAAAGGGGCCAGGAACTCGGGAGGCACCTCTTGGGGATCATTAACTCACTCCAGCCTAGATCAGCAAGGCTCAGGCAGGTCCAGTGCATGGCCAGGCAGGGCAAGTTGCAAGTCCAGACAGATCCAGTTGCAGCAGGTCAGCTGGGCAGTTGCAGGAATGTCTCCAAAGTTCCTAGCTCAGAACAGGAGGTCAGTCAGGTCTTCCTGGGAACAAGGAGATGGTTCTCTCCATTCAAGCAGCAAGTCCGGCCTCAAGCACTAGGGCAGCCCTCTGAGAAACAAGGGAAGCCTCAAGCAGCAGGGCAGTCCTCTGATAGCAGCAGGATAGTTGTCTGAGAAGCACAGCCGGCCTTAAGCACCAGGGCAGCCCTCTGACAAGGCAGACCTCATACAGCAGGACTGTCCACTGAAGTACAAGACAGTCCTTTTGGGGGTCATCTACAGGTCCAGGAGTGAAGTGAAGAGTTGGTCTGGGAGTCCAGTATTTATACCTGGTGCCAGCCTTTGTAGTGGGAGAAACAGCTAGGTCCTTCTATATCTTGTGCTGGAGGCAGCTTCTTTGAAATGCACTTGGGGTGACTCCAGCCCAAACATCCTGACAGGATTGACCATTCTGCCAATACCTAGTCTTCCTTTGTCTCACTGTCTGGGAGGAATGCACAAAGGCCAGCTGCCATGCTAATCAGGCATGTGACCCAGGACACATGCTTTCTAAAAGTGGCAATTTCACAATTGTGACTTAAAATCTTACTTTACTATTAAAGAGAGTTGTAAATTACAATTCTTTTGGGACCAAACATGCCATTGGTACCTGTTCCCAATCAAGGTTAGCGCTTATTAAATGGAATAAGGTAACCCAGTGGTGTCCTATGGGAGAGGTAGTACTCAAAGTAGTAAACAAATGCAGGAACTTTTCACTACCACGACATATAAAATGTAAAAGTACATACCAACTTTTTAAATACCATCTACCCTGCCTTATGGGTTGTTTAGGGCCTACCCTAGGGGTGACACATATGTTTTAAAAAGGTAGGCTTAGGCCTGTTGGAAGGTTTCTTTTGGCAGGTCAAATTAACAGTTTAAAACTGTACATAGAATTCAATGTGAGGCGTGTTTGAAAAGGCTACTTTTTGTGGGTGGCACAACACGTTCTGCAGGTCCACTAGTACCATTTAATTTACACGGCCTGAGTGCATTTGTACCACTTTACTAGGGACGTGTAACTAAATAAAATGGGCCAGTCAGGTGCAAGCCATTTTTACCATATTTAAGAGTTAGCACAAGATGTTAGCTGTGGTTTCCTGTGATAAAGTGCACAAAGTCCTAAAGCCAACAAAGCTCAATTTCAGTAAACAGGAAGGGGAGAAGGCAAAAGGTTTTGTGTAAAACCACCCTAAAGTCTGTCAGGCTTAACAATTTTTTGTTTACATTATTGGAAAAAAAGATGCTCAAATGAGCCAAACAGTTTTAAAGACATTATTTACTACAAATAGCTCTACTTTCTATCAACCTCAGCCCTAAGTGAATGGAGCGCTCCTTTTATGTGGGTGCACAGCATTTGATATAAAACAGCATGCTACAAACTGAAAATATAACTCACCACTAACCAACAGTTTGCAGCCTGTTGTATTGTAGATTCACATGTGCCACGCATGTCTGACCAAACTGTAAAGCAGGGGTGTTGGTAGTTTGCTTTTACAAGCATTACATACTCAATAGGTACAAACAGACACACCCGTTGGATTGAGGAAAAATACACAATGATTTAAAATGGAGTCTGCGTGATGTGTCGTTTTGGGTTTTGGCTATGTGATCATGAGTCATTCTGAAAACTGGTACTTAAACTCTTAAAGTAAACTCCTAGCAGTAATCCAGACCCACCACTGTCTAGTATGATAGCACACAGCATGTGATCTATATCATGACAGATTGCAAACTTGTACAGTTAAGTCACATTTGTTAATACTTAGTCTATTGATCTGCATTTTAGTAATTAGAATACACTTCTCTGAAAATCTTGTTAGTTGTGTTTCATTTTCTCACCTCAGTTTATCTGTCTGTACAATGTTTGGAGATTGGTTGTACTTGACCCATCTTGGGCATTCTATCTCAGATGCCATGTAGTGTATAATAATATTTGAACATGCGATTCCTCCTTGCTGACCCATCCTTGCTCTGTGTTCTTTGGTGGGTAAAAGTGATCTAATTTTTGCAGCGTTTTTACCTAGAATTGAATACCTCCGGTACTCAGAGCTCTCGCGCACCTCTGAACAAAAGTGTTTTTGAAAAGAAAGTATTCCACTAGTTCAATCCGATACTCATCACCTGGAAATATAGTGAACACCATTTAGCTTATTAGGGTTACTCATCATCTCCACGTCCTCATCATCTCCTCACTTCACATTCATGTTCATTCCAATACACCCATATCATTAGCATCCTGACTTTCTATACAGGAAACAAACTGCCTCTACTAGGGGATATTGGTCTTGTTAAGTTATGTTGCGCACATTTGTGTAGAGGTCATTTTCATGGCATGGTAGCACATTCTGTAACTGGTTGCCCTTTCATTCGGAATTGGGAAAACATCAATTGATTGTGTTTGATGCTTGCCGATTGTGTGAGAGTAGTCAAGAGTATGTTCAGTGTTTATTTTAGAAGTGATCTGATTAGTATGAAGATAAAGTGTATTAGACTTTGGGAGATCTTTGTGAAACTTAATTGTAATGGTGGGTGCGCTAACTGCCTTTTCTACATTGGGTGATTGATTAGCCATTGTTCGGCCAGATTAAGGTGGTTTCTACCTACAAATCACAATCCCGGTAGGTCATTACGATGTGATGTTGTGTGCATGAACTGACTGCCTGGTTATGCTGGATTTATTCAAGTGATTGTAGGTTTATCTTATTGTGGCTTGTGACAGTGCTGTTGATGGCAGTGCTTTCACCAATTGTATGGCAGTGTCATCATCTTGTGCACATGGTCTGTAAGGATTGTTTCTAATGTCTGTACGTATGACCATTTAAGGTATATTTAGAAATTATGGTGGTTAATAATATTGTGGAGAGGGGAGGGCTGTTGGGAATTAATAAGGCCTGATTATTTGGCATTAAACCTGTGTGGTAAATGTACTGAACTGATTGTAAGACTGTGTGGTGTGGCTTAGGCTACACTGAGTGTGCATCCCCCTGAGAACTTCTGCATTCTATCCCTGTCACCTCCTTTTCCCTTACCTGGGCAAGAGTTATGATGAGCAATCACTCTCCCACCTTGTCCCACTCACAGCTGTGCATTTCACATCTCTGTGAATGGAAATCATTCTTTTACTTTGCCCCAACTGGGTGTCATTTATACCTCCATCATGCCCCACTCAAACTATTTCTCATGTGTACCCTCCACCCAAAGGTTCTTGTGATCTCTAACCTAATTTCCAACTCCTTTCATCACAGGAAATGAGTACAAGGAGTCTGGGTTAGAGGATTGTGGAAAAGTTGGGATACCTTGGTGTGGATTGGGACTCCGATTACCCACCAGGCAACACATGCTTGGGCCTTAGGGAAGGAGGGTAAGGGGGTAGGGAGAGAGGGAAGGAATTAATTATATTGCTGCAGAGTGATATCAGCATAGCATTATCGTGCTGTGTTATTGAGGAGGCAGCAATTGGCCAAGTAGATGTTCTGGAACTCTGTTGTGCACATGATAGTACCAGGTGTTCTGCCCATAAAGATGGGTAAGGGATGTCATACTTTTCCCTGGGAGACTAGCCATGCCCTCTGTAAAAGTGTCGAGCCAGAGATTACATACATCAGAAAGCCCTTCTGTGTATTGGAGGTGGGGAGGCTCTGCATCAAACTAGTCCGTAGATGGTGCTACCTGGGCCAAGTCTAGGCCCGTCTTCGTCCATCATTGCCTGGAAGGGGCTGGGCCATCCTCTTGATTCTTGTGTGCAGGCAGAACCCTTTGTATTTCCTTTATCACAATGTCGTTTTTATTTACTGCTCAGAAAAATGGGGAAATGCAACGCTACATCCACTCAGCCCCAGCCCCCTCCTTCGAGAGGTTCCACCAAAGATGGGTCCTAGTAAAAGAAGTTGAGCTTCCAGAGTGTTGACTCTCCTTGACAGAGGAAACTCTCACTTCCCTGCCTGTATTTTTATCCCAGAACAATTCCTCACCTATCATTTAGCTGCTGGAACCACCCAAGTCACCAGGTATTCCCCCCCAGCCAGATCTGTGGCAGTTTGAGATGGCAAACGTAGCATGTGGAATCTCACAGGAAATCTTCCAATCTCCAGGGATGAGGCCACCAGCAAAGCGCAGGAGGAAACCCATCAAGGCAAGGGAAAGGTGACTATTGTCAGTACTGAGACCCAGACAAAGTGGTTGACAGTGGATTAATCAGCTATGTTCATGAACTTGATGAACTATTTAGCACTAAGCTTAATTCCTTTCCAGATGATCTAAATTCAACTCCCACAATAACAGGATGACAGCCAGTGGCGTAATGAAACTTGAGGGTGGTCTCTTGCAAAGTACACAGAGGGGCCTCTCTCCAAGCTCACTCAGAAGCTTTCAAGCCAGGGTACTAACCTGAAGGGGTCCCCGGGGGCTGCGGGGGCCTTCGTTACGCCACTGTGAACACAGACTGAGAATTATTTGAACGCAGTGTTGCAAGGTCTACTGGACTTGCCCACGGGGAGCCAAAAGAACTTGTACATTTGGCCTCTAGAAATTGTAGTAATGCTAATGCAGGAGATTGTATTTTACCTGCTAACTCTTCATGCCCTCAAAAGAGATGTGGTGTGGAGACATGCCGGAAGCGAGGAAGCGTTGCCTTGATGAGGGAGGGTATTGCCTCGGGCACTGACCGAACCCTCGAAACAGTTGCTGGGGTGCCTCAAATATGGCTGAAGGGGGAACCAACTTTACACCTGCCACCCTCCCCCTGTACATACATGGTTCTATTAGCTAACGTCTCAGTATTGGCACCAGGGACAGTGGACGCTATAGAGCACCTGAAAAATAAGGTTACCCATTGGCAATGTTTGTATTATTTCCAGTTCATCTAATGGTATTATACTTTTTTGTAGAGCTAGATGGGTGGTCTCCCGCTTATGATGCTTCAAAAGTGATTGTGCTATTGTTCATGGAATGGTGGAATTATATGTAGCATTATGATCTTGTCCTGCTACAGAAGGCTTGGGGTGATGAAGGTTTTTTGATGGCTTTGTCAGCTACACGCAGTAATCCCTGGTTTAAGGTCACCTCAGATTGTGTGATTACCCCTATAAGACACTGGTAGCAAGCTATACCAAGCTTTTCATTTGACCCGGGCTTTGAATTTTGGGTTATTTATAGTCCGTGTTTACAACAATGACTTTTCTGCTCATGCCAATACCAACTTTAGTTCTCTGTTTTTCTTTCAGTGATACTTTTTGTAAAAGCCCTCTTCTTAAGGGAGTTACTTTTAATCTGCCCTTAGCTTGAGATTTTAATGCCAAGCTGGGCTATGCCTCGTATTTATTGGGAGTAACCCCAATGATGTGACCAACTCCTTACATCTTTGCCAGAATTGAGATGCTAGGGACTCTGCTTCTCCTTTGTTAGCCAATCATGATCTATGTAATGCCTTTGAGCTCTTGGGTCCTAGTGCTCCTAAGTTAGCTACCTTTACTGGCAGGGGCCAATGTTCCATAATAGATTGTGTTTTGCAGCATGAATCCTTTTTCTGGATTCACATCCTATCATCATTCTACCATCTAGTGGTTGCGTCCGGAAACCTTGTGTTCTAGTCTTTTTTTTTTTCCCCACTCTTGGGCTTTGTCGACCCTCATTTGGTGATAAGTCTGTCCTCTGTGTGACGTCATATGGGGCCCCTGAAGTTCCTGTGTGTGTGGTCACCTTATTTAGATTCTTTTTTCAGCCTTTAGGTCTGACAGGACGATGGAGAAGCCCTGAAAAACTTAGGATTTTTCTAATGTTTTGGAAGAACATCAAAGAAAATCAAAGAGGTCATTGAGCGAGATTAAAGGAAACCAACAAATGAGAGGGGAAACATCCTCGGCCCCACCGTGTGACATCGCTGGCAAACTTCACCGTCGACGGATAATAAAGAGAAAAGAGACAAATAAGGGTCATGGAAATGTTACATTTTGTCTCAACTGCCACCACAAATTAGCCAAGAGACCCCACAAAGTCTGCAACCTTTGCCTTCCAGGGAGACCACAGGTGTGAGGCCTGCACCACATTCCTCCTGAAGACCTTAAAGGTATGATGCAGGCAGACTCGAGCACTACACCACGGCAGTGACTCAGAAGCAGGAATCACTCTAACACCTAGGCCTTTTGAGTGATGAGGAGGAGAACGTGGAGGAGGCAGAGTCAGCGAGAGGGGGAGACTCTGACATCGAGGTCTTTCCGCCCGAGGTGGAAAAGACTGAGCCTCACGAAAAGGGGGCAAAGAATGCTGATAGAAAAAAGGTAAAGCCACCGAAAGGCATGGACTCTTAAGTCCACAGAACATAAATGTCCAAAAGCAGCCTCAGCGGAGAAACCAACGGGGAGAGAAGGTCAGCCAAAACCAAGAGCCACTCGAATCCTGACCAAAGGATATCAAAGGCTTAAAGGCACCTCTGAAAGCCCTTGCTCAAGAGCGAAGGAAAGAGAAGGCGATAGCATCGGAGATGGGGAAGCCATCTACGCTGAAAAGAAAGACCTGCCGGAGGCCGAAACAGACCAAAAGGCACAAGAGCTCGAAAGAAAGAAAAGGAAGCTTGAAGCTGAAATGGCCGCTCTCATCGAGAGAAAAAAGGAATTTGATGATTCCTTGAAAGAATTACGTATTCCCTCATGGCCCTCAACAACTACAGAGGCTGATGATGATCAGTCTGCTTAGAAGGCACTGTCGAACCAGGAGTCCCATGATGAAGAACAGGAAGAGTTCTTTAAAATCAGAGAGGCAGAATATGTACATTTCGACAACTCAAGCCATTTTGAGGAAACATGGCAGGACCTCAATGCCGAACCACCCTTCGAGGCCATTTCCCCAATGACCTGTCCATGTACAACAGCTAGTAATGAGAGTTGCTGAAACCTATGGAGTACAACTTGAAGAGGAGAAGGAGGGCACATGCTTCCTTCTAGAGACCCTGTTGCCATCCCAAAAGGGGAATCTATATCCCATGCTGCCTAGCATCGTGGATTAAGGTAAGGTGGCCTTCAGGGAGCCAGCCACTCAAAGAACAGGCACACCCAGAGTGGAAAAGAAATATAAACATTTCACTCAGCACTCAAAAATACATTAAGGGTACTATCACTGCAGATTCAATTATTGTCACCACTGTTAGAAACAATGCTCCCACCTCCACGGGACTACCACCTGAGAAGGAAAGTAAGAGCTTGGACTTGGTGGGCAGGTAGATGGAAAGGGAAGCTGTCACACAATGGAGGATGGCTAACTCCAGCGCCCTCATGAATCGTTATGAGCACCAACAGGAGCCGGAGATTGAAAGCCTCATGCAGCAACTCCTAGAGGAATACAGAAATAGGGCCAAGGCAGTCATACATGCAGGGACGGGCACATGGCTAAAGTCAGTGCTATATGCGGCAGACACAGCCAGCAGACAAATGTGCACAGGAACCACCTGAGAAGACACACCTGGCTTAGGATTTCAGGTTTCAAGCTAGAGGTACAGGCATCTATAATAAACATGGCCTTCACAGGAGATGTCCTTTTTGGACAGATGTAGACGATACCCTGCAGCAGATAAAGAAAGACAACGCAAGAGCAATGAGAGCACTGCAATTCAGGGGCACACACAAGAGAGGCATCCCCAACAGAAGCCCCTCTGGTAGGGTTCCCTTTATTACAGGGCAAACAAACAAAAATGATGGACGGAATGTGGAACCAATCAAACATTCACCCCCCAGTCACAGATCAGGGTTTACTCCATCAATTATTTTTGCTCACCATGCCAACCCAGTTTGGACACAGCCATATGTAAATCAGTCTTGACCCTGTTCCCCATGGGAACAGTCCAGCCCGAACTGCCAGGCCGGAAACCTGCGTCCTGGGACTAGTTTCAGGGTGTCACCCTTCGTCAGCCAGGCTAGCTTGAATTCAGTGGCATAGTGAGCTAGGGACCCACATCTGGGCATACCAGGTGCACTTATGGTGATAAAAGCAAACAAAAATTACAAGTCAGCAGCAACACCAACAACAGAGTTCTTCACACCAAGCCACACAACCTCCTGCATACTAACAGTGGCTGCACCCAGCAAGGCGGCCCTTTCAGGGAAGGGCGAAAGGAAGGGGACAACCACCTTAGGGTGCTGGGGCATCAAACAAATGACTCGGTCAACAAAAGCACTCCACACAACACCAGTTGGGGGCAGAATCCAGGAGTTTCTCCTGGAGTGGAGAAACATAACAACAGACAAGTGGATCCTAAATATAATCCATCACGGATGCTGCATAGAATTAATCAAAATACCTCCAAAGGTGAAGGCCTTTAAAGGAGAGGAACTAGTACAACTCATAACAGAAGTAAAGAATTTAGTCTTAAAAAGAGCCACTGAACACATGCCAAAGCAGGAGGAAACATGGGGACCTACTCACCATACTTTCTGGTTCCAAAGCAAGATTTTACCTTAAGACCAATCTTGGACCTCCGGTTTATAAATAAATTCATTTAAACACAGCACTTCAAGATGACAACATTAAAAGAACAAATACCATTGCTGCAAGAAGGAGATTACATGGCCACCTTAGATCTAAAGGATGCATATTTACATATTTCTATGAGCTAAAATCAAAATAAATATCTACAGTTTGTACTAGACTAAAGACATTATCATTTTACAGTATTGCCCTTCAGCATAAACTCTGCACCTAGAGTCCTCACCACAGTCCTCTCTACAGTAGTGGCACACTTATGAAGACAGGGAATCCATGTCTACTCATACCTGGATGACTGGCTGGTAAAAAGCGAAATCAAATGACAAGTGCAAGAAAGACATACAAACGGTCATGCACAAATTACAACTCCTGGGAATCACAATAAATGAGAAGAAGTCATCACCTCAGCTGGAGCTAAATAAAAGGTGTTTCCAGTAGCCACACTTAACTCCAAGAGAGCAAGGGCCTATCCTGTTCAGAAGAGAATAGAGGCCATTGAGAAACAAACTCACCTGTATCAGAGGGTCAGTCTCTGACAGTGAGGACTGTCATGGAACTCATGGGAATGATGGCATTCCTCATCCCATTGATGCCATACGCAAGACTGCACATGTGCACCATCCAGGAATGGATCTGCAACAAATGGTCACAAGCCACAAGTAGCTGGGAGGATCTAGTGGTTGTCACAGCAAAAGGTCAGTGGGGGATACAATGTGGAATCCAGCAAACCTAAGCATAAAGAGATCATGTAAGACCCCAGTCCCACTGTGACCGTAACGACGGAGGCATGCATCCCACAGAGATTGGGCAGTTAACACAGTCCCCTGAAGATAAACAATCTATGAATCGACGCAGATGTGGTGAAGCACATCAGTTACCTGGTGATGGAAAGAGTCTTCCTAGCCGTAAGGGCTTCCAGGCACATTTGAGTGGAAAAACAGTTTTGATACAAATGGACAATACAACTACCCTGTTCTACCTCAGCAAATAAGGGGGGGGCAAGATCCTTTACCCTATCAAAGCTAGCCCAAGATATTTTGTACTTGACAATACAACCGCAAATACCTCTACAAACAATTCACCTACCAGGAAACCTCAACACATAGCCAGACTCTAAGCAGGCAAGAAACCTTCTTGCACATGTGAGCTAAAACATTGTCATCCAAAGGACCTTCAATATTTCGGGCACACCAAGCATAGACTTGTTTGTCACAGCAACAAACGCAAAATGCCAACACTTGACCTCCAGGTTTTCTCACTCCCAGTCAAGAGGGAATGCCCTGTCAAGAAACTGGTCAGGGAAATTTGCTTACACTTTTCCTCCAATTCCCCTGATCCCCAGGGTCCTGGAGAAAACCAAGCAATTGAGGACCAAACTCATCCTCGTAGCTCCCCAATGAGCAAGACGGACGTGGTGTTCAGATCTACAGGAAATGTCCAGGGGACAACTGATCACATTGAGGCCAATAAAGGACCTATTGACAATACAGCATGGAGAAGTATATCACCCAGAGCCAGCCCACCCCCACCCCCCTGCCAAGCACAATGGAAATCCTGAGGCAAACAAGGAAACCAAGCACACCAAAATGCTAACAGACAAATGGAAAAGATACATTCATTGGTGCACAAGCAGCAATAGAATGGACTCAAGAACACAACCGGACACAGCGTTTATATACCTTACCCACCTTGTGGACTTTGGTCTCACCTATGCATCACTGAAAGTACACTTAGCAGCTAAGGTGGCCTAAACTGGAGGCACATCAGGAACCAGCCTTTTTTTTTACATCCACAATAGTAAAGAGATTCTTAGGATTTAAAAGGGTGGCACCACCAAGATCTGCTCCAACACCTTTATGGAGTCTGTACAGTGTTAACACAGCTAATGTTAGATCCATTTGAGCACATGCACAAATCTGATCTAAAGTTACTCACTCTCAAAATGGCCTTTCTAATAGCAATCAACTCATCACGCAGGGTCAGCGAATTACAAGCACTGACTGTCCAAGAGCCGTACCTGCAGATCCACAAGGACAAGGTGGTCCTTAGAACTAACCCACACTTCCTACCAAAGGTAGTGACAGTTCCACGTCAACCTAAGCATTCTCTTACCAGCTTTTTTTCATAAACCATAGACCCAAGCGAAAAGCCCTATGCACCCTGGACATTTGAAGAGCTTTAATGTACTATCTGCAAGAAACTAAAACAGTTCACAAGGGAAACCAACTTTTCATATAATTTGCCCAGGCAAGCAAGGGATCACCAGTGTCTAAGGCAGTGGTCTCCAAACGTTTTAATGCCGCGCCCCCCCCCAGTTGAAAAATAAAAATCATTGGGCCCCCCCCCTTCAGAATTTTTCGCAAATATTTTATAAAGATGGCAATGTTTAAATATGTCTAGATGTATTTAAACATTGCAGTTAAGTACTGTTGACATTTTAAATAACTTGTTTCTGCTTAAAACAAAACACTATTATCTGTGAAATGCTTCTTTTGGCCAGAGCCTTGCGCCCCCTGCACCCCACACCCCTCCCCCCCGGGAACACTTGAGGCCTCCAGTTTGAAGACCCCTGTTCTAAGGTAACTATCGCTAGATGGATTGTTGACTCCATCCAAACCTGCTACACAAAAGCTGGAAAGCAATTAGCAATGCGACCCAAATTGCACTCAACCAGAAAGAAGGGCGCAACGTTAGCATTCCTGCCAAACATGCCCATTGAGGAAATATGGGCTGCAGCAACCTGGGCAAACCCACACACTTTCACAAAACACTACTGTGTTGCCATCCAGATGTACAAAGAAGCACAAGTGGATTAGAAGGTACTACGACACCTATTTACCAACTCATCCTCATTTCATCCCACACAACCCAAGAAAGGGGATACCGCTTTATAATCTAATGCACAACATGTGGATCCAAGAAAGGCTTCATGCTGCTAAGCGAAATGGTTTCTTACCTGTAGGAGTAGTTTTGCAGCTTGAAGAGTTTTCTGGATTCACATGCGACCCACCCACTTCCCCAGAAATGGGATAATGGAATAAGAAGCAAACAGGTGGGAAGGGGAAAAAAGGAAAATAAAAAATCTGTAGATGGTGACCACACACAGGAACTTCTGTGGTGCTGTCTGATGTCACACAGAGGACGAATTTAGCACCAAATGGTGGTCGATAATGCCCAAGAGCTGGGGGGAGGGGGGGGACCAGAACACAACATTTCTGGACCCAAACACTAGATGGCGGAATGATGCACAGAAGTTGAATCCAGAAAACTCTTCAAACTGCAAAGCAACTAAAAGTAAGAAACCATTTCGTTTTTGTTATAAGTAATCTATATAATTTGATTCTTGATGGGACTGTTATTTCCTGCATTTTTAGTGACTATAATTCCCTCACCTTTTCGCTTAGTCTCCCGAAGAAAGTAAAGCGGGGAGTAATGGTGGGTCACTCTTTATTACAATTGAGCAGACTGACCTGGAAAAATGCTAATATACCACAATGTTTTTATTTATTTTTTGTAGACTTGTAGCAAGCAGCTTGAATACTATTTTAACCTGACTCTCTGGTGATGTAGGTGGCACGACTAAAGTTGCTTCTTTCTTGTCTTTGGGAGATGCTTCAAAGAAGATTTGTACAAGAAAAGCATGGCCAGTTGAGTCTAGTGTTGCCCCATGGTTTAACAAAGGATGTGGACAGGCTAGCAGAAAGTTGCAGTATGCCTTAAACAAATCCCCAAGGAACAGGGGTGACATTGCAACTTGCAGGAAGGAGCACAAACAGTCTCTTGCAATAAGGAAAGCTGAGGTGAGGACTGAGTGCTGGGAAAGCTTGACCCATGCCTATATGACTAAAGATACTAGGACGTTTTAGAATATTTTAAATAACCATTCTCTGCCCAAAAGTCAGCATTAAATTGTAACATTGCCTCAAAAGCATGTGTGGCTCACTTCCGTAGCATATATTGTTTAGGGAATAGCGTGTCAGTAGGGTCTGATCCCAACCCACCCCGGTTTCCCCTTAATGTTTTCTTCTCCTTGGAAGAGGTAAGAACTGCCATTGTGATAAGTCCACCCAATAAAGCACCTGTCCTAGGCAGCGTTTCTTTGGGCTTTTATGAGGGCTATTTTGAATTCTGGGCATCCCTTCTCACTAATTTGTTTAACCACTCTTGTATGGTTGGTTTTCCTAAATCCTGGAAGACATTGATTATTGTGCCGGTGTTTAAAAATGGGAACCTGAAGGACCCGTCCTGCCACCATCCAGTTTGTTTGTTATACTCCTTGGTTAAAATTGTGGAACTAATTATTTTGAATAGATTGGTAACTTGGATCTCTGACATTAACATCCTGCCTGAGGTGCAGTGTGGTTTTTGGTCAGGACTTGAGACGATAGAACAATGTCTTAACCTGCATCTTCTTGTTAGCAAGTACAAATTGGCCAGGTGCAGTTCTATTCATCTAGCCTTTATGGACCTCGCTAGTGCATTTGACAGTGCGAATAGATCAAAGCTTTTGGAACTGCAGTCCTACATGGGGTTTGAGGACGGGCTGGTGCACTTCCTGTGAGTGCTGCATTCTGATCTTTCTGCCTCGTAAGGTTTGGGGAAAATGGAGAGTGCACTGACTACTTCAGACTAAAACGCGGAGTCCATCAGGATTGTGTCCTGGTTGCTTTTCTTTTCTTATTGTAGATCAACAAACTAGAAATCATCCTTCTGGAAGTTGGGAAGGATGTGTCAGTACTGGAGAAGTGGTGCCTGCGTTTCTTTATGCTGATAAGTCCATTTTGCTAGCAAGACCTCCAATCGGCCTAAGACCCTTGTAGATGTGTTTGTGGGTTTTATGGAGAGCTTGAACTTAGATTCCAACAGGTCTAAAAGTTTTTTGTACTGTTGTGTGGACCAAAAACATGACAACTCACACTCTCACTATTAAAGGAAAGCACATGGAAAGACTTAACTTCTTCCCATATTTGAGTGTAGCATTTGAGAAAAACAATACTTGGGCTACTTGTCGAGTAGGAGTGTTTGTTTCTCAGAGGCTGTTGGCTCCATCTTTAGTTTCTCTTTTAGGAAAGGGAATAATCCCATTTGCCTGCTTTTTGAGATTTACAAGCGTAGGTGTATTCCTGTTCTCATGTACGGTATCTGGGGCTATTGTAATGTTACAAAACTGTAAACTAAAAAAAAAATAGGTTGCTTATAACAATTTTGGGGGTCCCTCCAGGTAGTCACAATTTTATGGTGCATGAAGAATTAGGTCTGTATTATGTAGAGGATTATATTAAATTTGCGCCTTTGCTTCTTTGGTGCTCTATTTGGAGAAATGTCTAGGCCACGCTTAATAAAGAGATTATTATAGATATATTATGGGTTTTTTAGTACCGCAGTGCTTCCTAGGAAGTCCCGAGGTACTCTACATTTTGTTTTAAATATATAGACATTTATAAATAGTTTTCCCTAATCATTACAGCTTAAATAAAGTGGTAAAAGGTAGGGAAAAAAGCCTACTACTTACCTATATCTAAGGCCCTAACCAATACTGTTGCCTTTAACTGTTGTAAAGGCAATCATTAGCCAATCACATAATGCTCTGTCATCGCTGTATATACCATGGTACTTCTGTGAAATATCACAAAAATTTAAAAACTTCCGCAGCCACGGATCTCACTAAGTTAAAATGCCTTATTACGTTAAATATACTTACCTGGGCTATCCAAATGGATCATTTATACACCATAATCTATGTTCCTGCCAAATTTCATGGTAATCCATTGAGCCATTTTTGCGCTACACGCAGCACAAAAGTTATGATTCCACACTTTTCCCCCATCACTACATGTGCTCCATCTGCACATTCAGTCAAAATTACATATCATTAAATGGAATGGAGCTGTGCATTTCAGCTCCAGCAGCCACACAGTTTTGATGTTAAACACTGTTTTTTCTTTTTTTGCGTCTGGCCCTCATTATTATTGTGGCCTTCAGTGCACTCATAGCAGTCATTCCTTAGTAGTCACTGAGCAGATTCAGTTGCCACTACCTCTCATAGGTATTTCATATATAACACCATTCTAAGGTTGTGATTCTCTTTTGGATGGGAACAGGTTACTTTGGCATAGAAATAAAAAAAGACTACTTGAAGCCCTCGAGCTATAAAATAAAATACTTTCCCAAGATGGCACGTCCTCATCCGGAGTGCCGTCATACACTCAGACCATCTCTCACAATGTGTGCACCTTTATGGGCTGATTCAGGATGCCAGAATGGCACTTTTCAAAATTGTTAAACATAGTCACTAAGACATGAACTCTACATTCTGTTTGTTTATCTCTGTAAATATTTTGTTCACATGTTGTTCCCTGTGAATATTTACTCCCAAATTGAAATGGACTAAGATTATTGTTTTCCTAAACAATTGTAAAGTAATAAACAATAACTTGGAATGTTCCACCGCCGACAAACGACCCTTGAGTGTTGAAATGCATTAAGGCTACGAAAGTTGTTTTTACAAATATGTAGTTGAATAATATATGTGGAAACCATTGATTTGGAGACAAACTACAACGTGTTATCGATTTTGAATCAAACATTAATTGAAACAAAAATTGTTTTTTTATTACAGTGAGAATGATACTACATAGAATATCAATGTAGTGAATTGCATTTAACATTAGAAGGCGGCTGTGCCTGAAGGGATAAGTCTTCATTTTGAAAAATAGAACTATGACCATACTGAGGATCTGAAGCCAGAGGACACACTCACATCGCACACCAAATAGGGTTAATTGAAAGAGAATGATGCACACACATATGAGAAAACGTTTAGGAGTGTACCCTGAAGGATACCTATTATCAGAGTGTACCCTGAAGGATACCTTTTATTTTTCACTTAGTGAACACTTGACCATGTCATCGGAGCTACAGGAGTACATAGGAGCATTTTCGTAGGATTGGGGAGGGGGGGGTCTTATCTTATCTAACACTTTATGTAATCGGTGGTAGCACATCAGGCCCTTTGAAAACATTTAGTGTATCTGCTCTTGCTTTTGTCTTGGTGTTCTGTCTTCATCTTCTTGCTTCTCTTTCTCTTCTGCCCTACTTGTTCCTCCTTTCCCACTATGTGCAGCTGAAAAGGCGAAAGATGCCTCAAGCCCGGATGGCAGCCCCCCACTTGTGAACATGTCAGATGCTTCCTTCCTTGCTCTTCCGCTATCTGACACGCCAGGTAACAAAACACAAAAATATATGATCGTGCCTAGTTTCTGGACATGTATGCTAAAGCTGTAGGGATCTCGGCTTCAGAGAAGCTATGCGGGTGGGATAAGAGCAGTTGTATATCTTACAGTAGGCACCAGTGCTTTGTGAAGGCCGAGCCAAAGTGACCTGTAAGTAAAACTGAGATATTACCATATGTCAAGCCACTACTTTTTATTTGCATGCAAAGCTGAAATCCACTTGATATACAGATGCATAGGCCCCATTCCTGCAGCCTTTGAGTTTAGTTGAAAGCTGAGGTCAGCATCTCGTCCTCCACAAAATAAGTAGTTTGGAAATTATTCTTTAAAAAAAAAATAATAATAATAAAATTTATTGTTTGGTTACTTAAAACCATTACAATCTATAGTAACATGAACAATGTTAAAATTGCAAATCGAATGACTTTCAAATCATTTTACATGTATCGATTATGCTGGCGTGGACAACTGCTCTAGTGGCTAATAAAAGCAAAGTGCGGAATGCAATTTTTATCAGCAGGAATTAGGCAGAAGAGCCTAATGTTCCTCAAATTACTTAAAACCATGACAACCAAATCATCATTGAAACAGCATAACTGAAAAGTGTCAGTGCATTTTAAATAAATCAATAAGGTGGGTACAAGCAAGCGACACCAATTAATACTACCAACAATGTGCGGAGTGCAGTGTAAACAATCGCAGCAGGCTTTTATCGCTGAAAGATAGGTACGGGGATGATTGCTCTCTTTGAGGACTAACACATGAATAGACTTAGTACACTTAGTAATTGCATAAAGCTCAGGGTGCAGTCATAGCGCTTTATACACAGCACAAGAAAATGAAGCTTTCAAGAACAAGCACAGCTGCAAGTGAAAATCAAATAAGTGACACTGATACAGAGAGCAAACAGAGTGCTTAATCCTTAAAGTAGAGACAGTTAAATTACAGGGTTTACCTCTGTATGCTGGAAGTTATTCCATTCTCATCGAAACTCTAGGAGGCTGCCCTCATCCTAGCTGGTGGAGCTACATCAGAGGGCTAAAGCACTTGTTGTGATTCAGGGAAGGGCTATTTAAGGCATCAATGGACCGCTTAATTTGAAAATCACTTCAAACTGTCAAATTAGATTCTTAGACTTGTGCGCCACTTCACAGAATTGGGGTAGGTGGGGTATAAAACGTTTTAATATAAAAAATAAGTCTGCTATGAGGGGTACACAATTAAAACAACGCTACTAAGGAGACACCATTTAAATCTGTACCATTAGAAAAGGAATTAAAATATATCTGGGACTTAAAAGTTGTGCATTTCCTGATGGGATACTCAAACATGTGCTAATCTGCTTTGCCCATCACAACCCATCATGTCCCACAATGCCAGAGGAGAATACTTATTGCTCTTTTCTCCATTATGTTGTCTTTTTTTCCTGCTCTGTTTTTGGCCTGTCCCTTCCTTTTTATCCGTCTTTTCTTTTCTCGCTTCTTGCTGCGCCACTCAGAAAAACTGATCGAGGGTTTGAAATCGCCTGAGCCAACGCTTCTGCGTCCCGATCGCTTGCCCCTGGCTGACCCCTTTGGCAGTGCGGCTGATGCCGATGATGGTAACCTCAGCATGCTTATGACATGTGGGGGGTGTTGTGCTTGATTTCTGTTGCTAGAGAAAACAACACCTGGGGCATCATGTAAACCTAAGAAAAAAATTAGAATAATGAACATTTTGTGAAGAAGCGTGATCATCACAATGTTTTCTTTTGCGTAAGAATGAAGAAAATGTATTAAACATTTGGAACATCTATTTTTACCATTGTAAAATGTGTAGGATTTTTGCAGTCCAAGCTAGGTAAGGTAGGTGAGACTTGTTTTAATGCTTAAAATGCTGATGGTTAAGCTTGTGCTTGTGGTTAGAGAAACAGTAAGGGCTAGTGTGGTCCAGCATTTTCCTGATTGTTTTTTTTTTTTTTTTTTTTTTTTTTTTTATAGTTGCCCATGTAATACAAAATGCATTTACCATCATGATTGCTCTCTAATAATCACTTATTTGTAATGTGGGTTCTAATTTTTTTAATTCTTCATGTTTCATAGAGCCAAATTTTAGGGTGCTGAGTGTTAGATAGGGATTACATCGGTAATAGCTGGGTAAGACTCTAGGAAGGTTTTAATTCCAGAAGTACAGGAACCAATCCAAGGTTTTACTTGCCTGTGAAGAATGTTCCGCTGTGCTTGAGAAGTGATATAAAGTACTGTTTTGTTGGTTGCATGTATGAATAGGATATAGTAACTGCCCTCAAATCATAAATCCATCACTAACCTCAAAATATCCACAACAAATGATATTTTGGAAAATAATTGAATACATTTCTAAATAATATTAAAACATAATACTGGACATTCAGATTAAATCTTGATACAAAAAACTACAGTTGAACCTTTTTTGTTTGTTGGTAAGTGTACAATATTATGTTTTAAATATTAATTTCTAGAAATTAAAAAAGTGATTTGGAAAATATCCTTAGGGTGTACAAGCCATTGTTTGCCGTTTATAATTCCTGGATGTTTATGGCAATGATGTTATCATATTTGATGTACAGACCCCTGGTTCTTAAGACATGTGTGCTTCCCATATATTCACACATAGTTTGTAATTTTCCAATCCTAACCTTGTCTCAGAGAAAGTATATGCTTGCTCTCTGGTTTTTTTTGTGTGTTTTTTTTGTGGTTTTTTTTAAATGCTTCATCACAGTGTTGGGAATCCATGTGAGAAAACTGCTCCAAAATTCTACACAGGCTGAGGCTATCCATCCTGTTCCTTTATATAGTATTGACTGTTGTGGCTTGTATGTGTATCCAAAGTTCTAATCTTTTGCCAGGCATCAAGTTTCTACTTAGTTTACTAGTGTTGATTCATCCATAAAGCCTTATAATTGTTTATACACAATTGTGTCTTCCAAAATCGCCGAAGCATTTCATTATAAGAACACTTGCAATAACTTTTAAACATATGTAAATATTCTGTAAGTATGAGTATTTATAAAATGTGTGTTTGTATGTATAATCATATATGTGTAATAAAATGAGTGGGAACTAACTGAAACTGACCAACCCCACTTTTATTGTGATCTCCAACAGTCCCATAGTTTTTTTCAGTCACTTTAACACTTTAGGTAAAATTCTTCTCACATTGGAAAAAGCGTCTTTATTGCATAAGTTAACTGAAGGCTACCTTTGGGGCTAATTATTCAGTGTGGGCCGCTGCTGGGCTAAGAGGCACAGAAATAACCTTTGTCCTTCAAATATAGCAATTTTAAAAAATCCAGGAGGGCCTTCTCTTCTGCCTGTCCTCAACCCACTCTTGTCTTACCTGTTATCTTACTTGGTCTTCCACTCTACAAAACTATGAATGGTTCTCTTTGAATCATAGGGCCCAGTGCGCCATTCACAATTCAACGACTGGTTTGTCAAGTATTGACCTCTGTGTGCATGTGCTATATAGAACATTTCAGAAAAAAAACCAAAAAGAACATTTCATAACCATAATGTTTTTACTTCCACCATCAAACATAGTCAAATGGTACAATTAAAATACCCATAAAACTAACTTTTACCAGTGCACACCACAGAAGTCACACAACATCACTGCTGACATCATTCATGACCTTACTGTCCTATTTACAACATAATTCTCCCTAGCATTGATTACACCTGCAAGGAGCTTTGACCTTTGTTTTTGAACCTGAACTCTCATTTATGAATCTGCTAGCAGTATCTACAAATAAGGAGCAGTGAGTGATTTTTGGGAAAAGTTGGGGAGGTGTGGTGTGGAAAAGTGAATTATTGGAGCTGCTGAAATTTGTACATTGTACACTAATCGATCTTTCAAACTGAATGCGTCAAATGGAAAGTCAGCGATTTTTGTATTGACATAACACAGACATTCTGCTTTCCCACACCTCAGCTGATGTATTTCAGTGAGGGTGTAAAGATGTACTGTGGCAATTCATCTGGGATGTTGCCCAAAAATGTTCTACGTCTACATTCTGTATCATATGACTGGTGTGGTAAATATAAATCACTACTGCAAAACGCCACAAAATATGACTTGATTTGTGTTTGTTGTAACCATATCGGCCCGATAAAAATGTCCCGAGACTGTGCTGCAGATTTGGTAGGTTTGCTGATAAAGTTTTATCCATCTGTGAGCCCAAATCTATTTCCAGCTGCCTAGCACTTGATAGAACATGTATATCCCTGTGGACAAAAGTACCACTGTAAATACCCAAAGTGGGAAATGGCACAATAGCTGAAACTTATTTCTCTTAAATCACTTATTGTGTGGTGCAAAGCAATCTTGTCACCCTATTCCGATCGTACTAACCATGTAGTGGAAATACGCTCACCCCTTTTCAATTTGCTGTTGTCCTAATTCTTTAATTATTATATTAGTGTTTGTGTTAAGCCATAACTGTTTCCACAACAAATTTGCAACAAATACTTAATTCATTTTGGACCCTGGTCCTTTCTTCATGAGCTATAATATTCATAATCTTCAAAGGAAACATATCTTAATTTTGATCATAAAACTAATACTCAAATCATTTCATTCAACATATTTTATTGTTGTGTGGAAATGAACGCCAAATTAAAAAGTGCTGCCTGAACGGAGGGCCTCCACTGATGCTAGGCAAATGATTGTGTATCGATGCATAGGATCTGCATCCCTTCTAGATGAGCACCCATAAATGCCTAAAGCATTTAAGAAAATAAGTATTACAATTAGAAAGGGGTCCAGTTTTCACCAACGACGTGTTTCACTTAGGCCAAAACATGGTACCAGCTGTAGTCCAAAACACCATTGAGGGACCAGCGATTCTTTGGGATTTTAAGTTGTGGATCTCCGACTACAAGGCTGCAAATCCAGCCTTCCAAATATCTCTGTTCTTAAGCATGCACAAAAAAGGGATCTTTATTAATTAATATTATAAAGACTAATTGATAGAAGTTTGACCTACTTCAGTGAATCATGTTGCCTGCCTGTTAAAGTTCCTATAAAACATGATTTTTTGTATCCCTCTACAACTGTTTCTGTTTTGTCAAGTGCAGCCAGTATTCAAAATAACGTATACTTGTGTTTTTTTTGTGTTTTTTTTGGAAGAATGGCAGTAGTAACTGTGTAGTTTAGGCCATAAAGCAAGTTCTATTATGAAAACCTAGGGCCTGATTCAGAGTTTGACTCCACCACAAACATGGTGGCTGTGCCATCCACCTTATTACAAGTGTATTAGAATGTAATGCATTTGTTATAAGTTGGATGGGATATCCGCTACTTTTATTCAATTCAATTTGTTCTTTTATGTTTTGGAATTCAGCTGAGGTCCACATAAAAACAACATAAAACCATACTTTATTCCTGTCACAACTTGCGCACGTAAACAGCTTGCACACATAAAAATTCATACAAATTATATAAAAAGCTCAACATTAAATATTTTCAGGATACTATCACAAAATACAGTACTCCAATATAGCCTTAGAACCCGCCGTAGCGGGCTCTACCGGCTATTAAAGGCCCGCTCCCCGCGTTAAATGCCCGAGCCGAAGGCGAGGGCATTTAACAAGGGAGAGGGACTTTAATAGCCGGTAGAGCCCGCTACGGCGGGTTCTAAGGCTATTAGAACATTCTGCCACTCAGGGCAGAATGTTCTATTAAAAAAAAAAATGTTCACGGAGCCCGAGGGGATTAAAATCCCCTCGGGCTCCGTGAGGCTTTGTTCACAGCTTTTGCTGTGAACAAAGCGAACATTGGAATGTTGGCGCTGCGGGCTTTTACCGGCCAGTAAAAGCCCGCAGCACTTTTGTTTTCAATGGAGCTACCAACATTCCAATGTTCTAATTAAAGTTCAATCATTCCATATTAGCATTAAATAGTGACATGCAAATAGGCAAATAAAATATTAGAATGACACCTTATTCACTTGAAACAGAAACAACTAATCATGATTCGTACCCAGCAGTTCATAAAAATACATTAGTGCTTCAGAGCAGAAACCGTATAGATTAGAAGGTAAAATATTAGCTTAAGAAACCCATGGTTAAGAATATTGTGAAAACACAGATACTTCGCCAAACCACCTGTATTCTATAGAAGTAACAAAGTTTATTATTATGAAGGAACCGCCCAGTTGCATTATGTTACACAGCGTCTCTAACCCATTTTCCAAGAAAAATAAGCCTCCTTTTCAATGTATGTTGTTGAAATGGATGCAAAAAACATTTTTTTTTTAAATTAAAAATTCTAAAACAGTATAATTCATTAAGAGGATCAAATAAGTCTCGGAGAAACTCAGGTGCAGACAGCACAGAAAGCTGGAGACAAGTAGGCTTTAACCATTTACATCGAAATGAAACAAGCAATGGACAGACAAATAATACATCAGGGCTCGAAAAATCAAAAATGTTACAAGACCTGGAGGTCGAGTAACGTAAATACTCTACTTGACCTAACTGTAATGTACTTGACCTGTAAACGGGTCTCAAATTGTGTGATCCTAGGCAAACAGTTTACAGAGTCGCCTTTTTCTTAATTCTCGCATTTGATTGCACCTTCAAATATGTGAGCTCAGCATTTCTGCAGTACAAAAAACCCCTCTTTTGTTTGATTAAGTAGACTAAAGTTTGCTGCATGCATCACAAGAATCTAGCCCACATACCCATGATGTCTACCCCACATAACCTAGGACTTCTTTTAGTTTAGTAACAACATTGCCATCAGGGCAGGAGTGTTTCTCAGTTTGTTTAAACACTCAATTTTAATAATTATATTACTAAACCATGATGTGGTAACATATTGTCATCTACACACAGTATTTTATGGTCTTTTCCTCGCTCCTCATAAGCGCCACAACCCAACGTCTAACCCCTGCTAGTCCCTGGACATAAACACTTCTTAAACCTATTTCCAGCCTTAAGGATGCCACAGAAACTGCTGTATTAACAGAGAGACTAAGAATTTTACCTTCTAACTGATTCAAAAAACCCCATTTTAAATTATCAATAAATTCCAGGCCGTAAAGGAGAGATGAGGGGATTTTGGCTCGATATACTGATAACTGATGTGCAAAATGCTTACTTCCTGTGGCTGAATATAGAGCCCCAAGACCTCTTGCTTGACCCTCTGCTTTCAATTTATTGGATGAAATATAGGCTACATCGCTAAGATTCCCACAAACAATTTTCCCTAGAAAGGGATATGATTCCACAACTTCCAGTCTTTGCAATCGTAACGACCAATGGAAGTTAGGGAATTTCGTCGTCCTATTCCCTTGAAAGCAAAGAACCTTACTTTTTGAGGCATTAATCTTTAAAAAGTGGGACTCTGAGTATTTTGACGAAAACTGGAGACGATTCTGAAAACCTTTGGGTGTTAAATCAAAGATCATAATGTCATCAGCGTATAGCAGACAACAAACAGAGTACCCACCTATTTGCAGGGGAAAACCCTTGCTCTGAAATATATAAGATAGGGGAAATCTGAAATATATAAGGAAAAAAGCAAGGGTTCCAAAAAGTATTTAGTCTGAAAGACCATTATCACCCCCTAAAAGAACTTTACACCAAGTAGTAGAGTGGAGAGTCTACACCAAGTAGTAGAGTGGAGAGTCTACACCAAGTAGTAGAGTGGAGACCTATTGCTAATTCTAGAACGAACGAGGGCAACCTCAAGATGGACAGCTTTCTCCATAATAAATCTCTGTCCACTTTGTTGAATGCTGTTGAAAAGTCAATAAAAGTGGTGAAAACCGTACCACCTCTGAATTTCACATAGTTTTCAGTGACTACTTGTGGGTCAGCGATGTTATCCAAAGTACTATGGTTGCGCCTAATCCCCGACTGCTCCAAGGTAATAATGTTGTTCTCCTCTGCCCAGGCGGTAAGTCTGGAAAGCAGACATTTAGTAAAGATTTTTCCGACTGCGTCCAGAAGGGCGATCTGCCGATAGATGGCGGGACAATTTCAATCGCCCTTTTTGTATAAGGGTACAATAATACTACCAACCCAGTGGTGGGGGGGGGAATGCTTCTAGAGAGGAAGCACCTTCTGAAAACCATAAATAAGATCTTACTCCACGAGCATACAGGGAGTGCAGAATTATTAGGCAAGTTGTATTTTTGAGGATTAATTTTATTATTGAACAACAACCATGTTCTCAATGAACCCAAAAAACTCATTAATATCAAAGCTGAATATTTTTGGAAGTAGTTTTTAGTTTGTTTTTAGTTTTAGCTATGTTAGGGGGATATCTGTGTGTGCAGGTGACTATTACTGTGCATAATTATTAGGCAACTTAACAAAAAAATATATATACCCATTTCAATTATTTATTATTACCAGTGAAACCAATATAACATCTCAACATTCACAAATATACATTTCTGACATTCAAAAACAAAACAAAAACAAATCAGTGACCAATATAGACACCTTTCTTTGCAAGGACACTCAAAAGCCTGCCATCCATGGATTCTGTCAGTGTTTTGATCTGTTCACCATCAACATTGCGTGCAGCAGCAACCACAGCCTCCCAGACACTGTTCAGAGAGGTGTACTGTTTTCCCTCCTTGTAAATCTCACATTTGATGATGGACCACAGGTTCTCAATGGGGTTCAGATCAGGTGAACAAGGAGGCCATGTCATTAGATTTCCTTCTTTTATACCCTTTCTTGCCAGCCACGCTGTGGAGTACTTGGACGCGTGTGATGGAGCATTGTCCTGCATGAAAATCATGTTTTTCTTGAAGGATGCAGACTTCTTCCTGTACCACTGCTTGAAGAAGGTGTCTTCCAGGAACTGGCTGTAGGACTGGGAGTTGAGCTGGACTCCATCCTCAACCCGAAAAGGCCCCACAAGCTCATCTTTGATGATACCAGCCCAAACCAGTACTCCACCTCCACCTTGCTGGCGTCTGAGTCGGACTGGAGCTCTCTGCCCTTTACCAATCCAGCCACGGGCCCATCCATCTGGCCCATCAAGACTCACTCTCATTTCATCAGTCCATAAAACCTTAGAAAAATCAGTCTTGAGATATTTCTTGGCCCAGTCTTGACGTTTCAGCTTGTGTGTCTTGTTCAGTGGTGGTCGTCTTTCAGCCTTTCTTACCTTGGCCATGTCTCTGAGTATTGCACACCTTGTGCTTTTGGGCACTCAAGTGATGTTGCAGCTCTGAATTATGGCCAAACTGGTGGCAAGTGGCATCGTGGCAGCTGCACGCTTGACTTTTCTCAGTTCATGGGCAGTTATTTTGCGCCTTGGTTTTTCACACGCTTCTTGCGACCCTGTTGACTATTTTGAATGAAACGCTTGATTGTTCGATGATCACGCTTCAGAAGCTTTGCAATTTTAAGAGTGCTGCATCCCTCTGCAAGATATCTCACTATTTTTGACTTTTCTGAGCCTGTCAAGTCCTTCTTTTGACCCATTTTGCCAAAGGAAAGGAAGTTGCCTAATAATTATGCACACCTGATATAGGGTGTTGATGTCATTAGACCACACCCCTTCTCATCACAGAGATGAACATCACCTAATATGCTTAATTGGTAGTAGGCTTTCGAGCCTATACAGCTTGGAGTAAGACAACATGCATAAAGAGGATGATGTGGTCAAAATATTCATTTGCCTAATAATTCTGCACTCCCTGTATATCCAGAAATGGGAGGTTCGTCGGGACCCATTGCGGCAGAGAGACGCATAGTGTGTATAGCCAACTCTATCTCCTTTACTGAGGGAAACGTGCGAAAGTGTGACCCCATGTTTTCAAGACGTGGAACGGTTCTACCCCATTGGAGGCGTAAAGGGAGGCAATAAATTCAGATCAGCGGGCTTCAATTATGGCAACGGAGAATGACCGAACTCTGGAACTCCAGCCTTCACCCACCAATGCCCAAAAAAGCCTGGCCCTTTATTGCTGCTTCCCGTAGATGGATCTAAAGCCTATCCCCAGATTCCCTTGCAAGGCGGGCCTTCAAACGCCTCTTTTTGCTCTTTAACAAAGCCACCCTTTAATTCCCTTCAGCTGAATAGGCTAAATACTGTGACCTGTTTAAGCTGTTTATTTACCTGTTTAAATCAAGTAATGGGCGAGGGATCATTAGCTGTTTATTTTTTAAAGTTCCAGAAGAAGAGTTTGTTAACAAGTGCTTCAGAAGAATCGAGAAATTGTACAGTTCAATCCCTTTGCAGTTAACCAACTCAGCGACCACGGTTCCCAACATCTCCGAGACCCCTTCAATCCTTTTGGGGGTCCCATTGAGACCTGCCTGTTATTTTATCAAAGATCGGGGTTAACCCACCCATCTCCCAAGACCGCAACGCTGGTAGATAAATTTCTAAGGAAAAAAGAAGCCGATTATGGTCACAGAGAGGTGTTTAGAATCTTCAAATCATTCTGGAGTACCCAAGCACCAGATAATCTAAAATTGCCTTTCCCTCCGAAACAATGTGAGTAAAGGAAGCAGGAGGATCAAAGGGAGATCTTCCATTAACTATGATACAATCATTTTTCCTAAGGAGGCTAAGGAGGAGTTTCCCTCTTTTGTTTGTTCTTATCAAAGGGAAGAAGACACACTGTGGGATTCGCAGAGCAGCATCTCTCTCAGCATCACGCACCTGTCAAAGGGCACGGCTGGATATCTCGCAATTTAAATCTACTAATACTATAAATGGGGGAGACTCACTATCTAATTTGTTCTCTATAAAGGCAAAGACCCTCTGTAGCAAGGCATCAAAAGGCGCTTCAGAATGTATATAAGCATTAATTAGTAACAACGGGGTGGAGCCCAGGAAAGTATTATACAGTTGAAAGGTTAAGGCCATAAAGAGATTGCTGGGGTCCTTATAACAAGCAAAATCCCATTTAAGTGTGTTTGACAACAGACAAGCAACACACCCTTTAGCGTGCCCCTTCCAGATGTAGTGGCCTTACAATCAATAACAAAAAAGTCATCCCAGAGTAGATCTATATCAGATCAAGTCTCCTAAAGGCAAATCAAGTCTGGATTAGGCAAACTAAGATAGGATAGTTTTTCCCTACTAAACTTTACCCCTGCTACATTCCATGAGATAATATTTAAACCAATGCTAGTTAAATGGTTGGACCTGAACCCCCGCGTCTAATTTAGGATGCCCGGGAGCCTGCCCCATTCATCCCATACATTATTTTTTTGTTCTGTTACAGATCGTAATTTTCGCAGTTGCACCTTCCTGTTAGGGAGACTTTAAGGGCCTTCTGATCTGTTCTAGATTCAAGCACAGAATATTCGGTGGGTTTAATGGGTTTAAATAGCTCAGGCGAAAAGTAACCATCATTAACCTGAGCTACTCCTTTATCCCCCGGAGCAACAGCACTACCCAAGAAAGGAACTCCATTTTTCACATGACATTGCATAAAATCGGCATTTTGAAGGACCAGGTTCGCCAAGAGCATAGAGTGGAATTTGACCGTAGACTTACAGCCTGCATTAGAGTCCAATAAGGAAACCAAATCAATGTTGTGGCTTGAAATTAGGTTTAGTGCACTCCACTCTTAGAAGCATCTTAATGGAGTGGATCTATTCAGAGTTAAATCTATGTCAAAGATTGGGATAAAGTCCGCTATATTGTTATCCACAATATGGCCAAAAGTGGAACCACCATCCCTGGGAAAAGAAACATTCAAATTATTGGAATCACCCATTGACCCAGGTGGCAGAAAAGGCATAGCCGTTGAGTTCAAGGCTGAAGGCAATCCCGAGGGATGGGTGAGAAAAAGTTCAGACTTATGTTCTCTTCCGGGCACCCAGATGGAAACAATAGGCCGTGTAGCCAAAAGAGAATGTAATGACAGAGACAGTGGCAGTGGTCCTGTTTCTGGAGGAACTAACAACTCTGGAAAGTGTACTTTCCTTCTGCCTTTCATCTTAATCCGCGGGAAAGGTCTTTTCTTCTTTTTTTTTTTTTTCCATAGTTTCCCTCCTTTAACTTTATCTCCATCTCCCTAATTTTTTTTCTGCTCCTAATGTAGGAGGAAGATGAGAAGGGAGACTCCATGAGACCACTCTTTTGTCTAGGCAGAGATTTAAAAATTGGAAATAACTTCTGCGCCGGCTGTTTTGACAGTGATGGTAGTTTATTTGATTCATTTTTTATCCCTTGGAGGTAAAGTCCACTGGACTATCTAACAATTCCTTTCCGTCACAGGGCCTACTACATTGGGGTCCACCAGCCTGGGTGCTTGCATCCACTCTGTCATACCCCAGGAATTACTCTTGGAGATGACCTGTAGGCCAACTGATCTATTGATTCCAGTGGTGGGGCAAGCCTCATATTTAATGAGTTTGCACTTTAGTCCCTCTTTGTATTCTCTTTAGCCAATTCCTTTAGGATTGCAGACACGGAATCGAGGATGCAGTCCAGTCCTCCTACAAATTTCTCCATGAGCTTTAGTATTGATGAAAATAAATTTTCTAAGCTGTTCAGAGGGGTCGAGAGCCTGACCACTTACTTCATAGAATACCACTTACTTAATGGGTATAGGACACAGACAAATGAGAATACACAGTCTTGTAGGTAGGGAGTACTATTAAACAAGTGCAGACATGTTGAATGTACAAGAGTGGGCATGGACACCCCAGGAAGAGGCGAAAGATCTTTAGTCTGAAAACCGTACCTCTTACATAGGTCAAGATCCAGATCGGGCAATGTAAAATCTTGGGGCCCAGCAGCCAAGGATGCTGTAGATAATGAAAAGGCACTGACTTCTTGGAGGCTGTTAACTACCACTGGAAAATTGCCTTTGTGCTCAGTTAGTGGAGGGGGGGACTAACTAGCTGGGTGGATAGGAAAGGAGGAGAGGAATAGGGCTATAGCCTGGACAGGTTCAAGGAATTCAGAGAGTTCTGAGTGCGCTGAACATTCTGAAAGTTCTGGCTGTTTTGGTTGTTCTCTATGCTTTAAGAGAAAGGCTCCGAGACAATCTGCCCCAAACCCTCAGCTCCCCTTTCCTGAATTTTTTCCAAGTTATCCAATTCATCCATGTTATAAGACTCCCGTGTGGGGGGCCTTCAGCTCTGTGCCAAGTGACATGCTAAGCGGGGTAGCTCTATTTGGTGCCTCATGAATGTTTTTTTTTTTTTCTTTTTCCCAAAAAGTAAATATTTGCTTCTGACCCTTCAGCTGAATTGCCAGATCTGCTTTGTTCCGAAGGGGATTATATTTAGTTTTTATACATGATCTTCCTGGAAGCAGGTGCCCTGAGCGTAGCTTCTTGATAGTCATAGTTATGCCACACACTCTAGATTAGAACTTAGTTAACAATGTTAAAGAGTCTCTCTAAAGGTCTCTTGACGAATAAGGAGCACCGAGGACAAGGAGCCCTCACTTTGAAGCCCACTCAGTGAGTTCGAATCAGAAGACTCCGATATGGTAGACCTGGGGAAGGTGGACGTCAAAGCTTTAGGGTAAGAGGCAAGAAAAATGCCAAAAATGCCACCAAGCGTCACTAAACAGCAGTATGAAACCAGAAGCACTGAAATATCACCTGTATAATGTATAAGTGTATGAATATATAGGTGACGCCAAATATTCATACACCTAGTAGACAAGCTATAAGAGCCAGACGCCTGGCTAAGAACAGTCAACTTTTGGAACCGCTTCCACTGTTGCGGCTATTGCGGCTGTTATGACACACCTTATCATTCAGTTAAAAAAATAAATCGTCACCACCACTCTTTTCACCACTCTTTTCAAATCACTTCACATCACCTACTCCCTCTGACCAGGGCTGACCAGGGTTCAAGTTAATTATTCTCCTTAAACTTGAACTATCGCTCCAGAATTGAGTCTCAGGCCACTATAGCTGCCACTGTAACTGCCACTACTGGACCTCTACACCAGTTTGACTCCAATTCAGTTAGTCATGCGTTGGCCTTCCACAGCTCTCTGGTTTTCCTGGTTTCCTGGCCACTTTGCAGATTTCGCAATCTTTACAGACTGTGCAACATGCAACTTAAGCACAAGACAGCTGTTTTCCTGAGCATTTGGGGCTTTAGACTGTAGGCTTGGGCAATAGGCTTCTGGGCAAGAGGCTTGGACTTCAGTTCGTGCTCCTCATGCTCCCTCCTCACTCCCTCAGCCAAGCCCAGCAAGGCCCTCCCGGGCACTACCGCCTCTACCTCCTCTACCTCCTCTGCTGTTAACAGGCCGCTTTTCAACTGCTGACTGCCTACTGGCTCACATGCCTCAGGCAGCAAAGATCCACTTCCGCCTTCCACGTCCGAGGTCAGCAACCTGTTACTTTTATGATGGAGTACCCATCCGGCAAATTCTAAATCGGGCCTCTAGACTCCAAAAATGTTCTTTCTTTCCCAGTCTGCACCACTTTAAAAAAAACATGTTTTAGTTTTAAGTTTGTCCAAGTGATAAAAGTTGTGAAGTGGGTATAATACAGATTTTTGCATTTAAATCACATTAGACATCGATTGGCAATAGAGCATCACCAAATTTAAAGCTTACTAAGGTTTGGAAGGTTCACGCTGTAACTGTTTTTTTTATTTTATTTTTTTTTTTTATAAACTTTCCCAGGTGACCAGGCGTTTTTTTAAATATTTACTGCTACCCCTGCATCCACAACAGAGATACATCTGGAACTAAATTAAAAACAAGAACTGGACAGCTGATTGGGTAGAGACATCGGAAAGGGTTCTTAAAAGCAGAACACAAAGGAAGGCTCTACGATTACTGCCTAGCCCAAAATGTGCACAGTGCTGCATCACACTGAGGCCTGCTGGTGGCAGGCTGGGTGCTTGGGCAAAAAGCATCTCAGAAATACTATCAAAGCCTCAGATCTTTTATGAATCTGTGAGTCCTAATCACGATCACTGATGTTAAATTAGCCAACAGTCTCAAAATTAAAATTTCTAGTCTGCCACCAAACCCAACTCAAACGCCATTGTATACACGTCCCATAGTTATATATACTGTTGGTCATTTCTCGAGCTCTTTCAGCCAGTGTTGTATTCTGTAGTGTTCTTCGTTAGTCAATCAGAAATGTGTTAAATATTGATTTTTCACCAGTATGTTTAGGGTGTAATGGCTCAAATATATACTTTCATTTATTGCATTATAAATTTGCTGCAGCGGTTAATTTTGCTCCATGGCTCTCCAGCAATTGATAGTTTCTTCTTCCTCGTCCTTTCTTTCCTTTTCTTTTGTATACTGTTGCTGACATCAGGAAAACAAGAGCCAGCTGTAGAGAGCCTCATCCCTGGCCTTGAACCACCAATGTCGCAGCGCCTCATGCCCCAAGACTCTCTGGCCTCAAGACGTGCAGGTTGGTGCAGAGCCGGGAAACCGGGGGTACAGTTTGTGCCTGTATTTCATAGACCAACTGTGGCTGTTACACCTACATGGGAGTTGTGGAAAAAATAACCTATTTTCTGTAGTCACAAGCTCTACAAATCAACTTTGCTTTTGTGTAGAGATTACATTCCCTTTTGTTCCTGAACCCGTGCCAAATTTGTATTAAAAAACTGCATAACCCAACTGTTTGCTTTCTTCTCGTTAATTAAGAGCACTTTCCAGGAAGGTTGTGGGAGAGATATAAAATGCACAGCTACAGCATAACAGGCACAGTGCCTTCTTGAATGCTTTTATATTGCTTCTGACCTGTAAATATGTAGAGGATTGTCCTGTAAGGAAGGATTAGCAAGCAGATCCTGCGCACCACACTGCTCAAAAGCGTGAACACTGTTGCACAACTCATAAAACACCCACAACATTGCCACAAACCTAGTTTCTATTTCACCCCCAAGAATTTAAAACACGTCCAGCATCGTACCCAAAAGCCTAGGAATCAGTCTAGATTCTGAAATGGGTCTGCACAGCCCTCCACCTCATTCACTCAGAGGGTCAGTCTATAACAGTGAATACAGACACCTACCTCCCACCTCCACTACACCAACTGCTGCCTGTACCAGACCATGTTCTTCTACCTCAGCCTGGAAAAACCCTTCGAATCTCCTGTCACCAGTTTGTTGGAAATGCTGCGGCCAATTTGTAGTGGTCAGCCTTCGAAGCCATATCATGGCTTTTTAATCCTACAGAGGACACGGTGTTCAGATTTCAGTGAAACGGCTCTGCCTGGAAGTTTTTAATTAGGAACTATGCTGTGAGTAAACTTTTGTAACAACTCAACCTGGGAAGAGTAGAATGGAAAGCAAGAGCATGGGCTCCTACAAACCAGTGATGAGAAACACTGGGAAACATAATTCGCAACCACTACACACTCATAAAATGCATTCTCATTTTTCAGCCACTTGCAGAGAAGTGATCCTTTGGAAAGTAGTGAGGGATTAATGAGGCTTTTGTCTTTCTCAGGTCAATAAAATACATTTCCAATAGTAAAAGTGCCAGTTGATTCTGGTGCTGCAATACAATTCAGTTTGGGGCGTGTGGTCCTTATTATTTTGATTATGAATATGGTTAATATGATTTTGCCTATGATTATTTAGTTATTTTTTGTTTATTATCATTATGGGGTATTTATTATTGAGATTATTATCTTTATTGACAAGGGTTTCTGAATTACCTTCTATCCTTCATGCGGTGTCTCCAATTAATCCTAGGAGAAACCTGCCATCTGAGAAATTATGGCTGAAATTGAATAGTACTTTTATCACAGTATGAAAATGTTAGAATCCAGAGGAATTTGGTGAAGGGCTGCATACATTTTCTATAGACAACCGCAGACAGTATTGCCTGTTTTGGCAATTTGTATCTGCTGTGTACATTTTCAGTAATCTGTGAAAAAGTTTGCAGCAGTTTGTTAAAAAAACAGGGATTTATTTTAAACACTTCACACCTTTGTTAAATAGGTTACAGAATTCTTTTTTAAAAGAATTTAGTTCAAAATGTCTGGCTACCCCTCCGCTCCAGTGAGATTCATGAGCTGTTGACTACATGGGAAAAACTGAGAACTGTACTTACTCAGACCATAAACCTCATTGAAAATCCCTGTGAAAAACTAGATCCTTTGAGAGTTTTTCTCTTATTTGTTAGTTCAGGTTTGCCAGTTTATTCAATTATGTATCGTAATATAATGGATTAGGTGAATGCCATGATGTCCCGCTGGCTGCTTGCATGTTCCTTTGCAAGAAAGCGTGGTTTAGCATTGACAGCATAAATACGCACATTGATGTCTGACTTTCATCCGTGTGGCCCATTTCCTCCATGTCATGGTGCTGGGTGGTAAACGAGAGTATAAATGTCCTGGTAAAGTGGGTCAGTAAGGCCGTGGCATTGGACCACAAGTAACATATACATTCTGAAACAAATTACTCTGACAGGTTACCATTTGGGTATGTTGTTTCAGAATATAAATGGTAAACAGTAAAGGGCATCCTATTTCCTAACATGTGGTCAGAATAGCAGCCTGAGATGCTGCTGATTATCCATAATGAACCTTAGTGTGAAATGATAAATACTTGAAATCATGAGTGACATATTTACCACATACTGCTTCCACTTCCCTGTCCCACATGCAGTTCAGTTGAAGCACTAGGGTGCCAGTGAAGTACACCCACCCAAATAGCCACTACCATTAAGTGAGAGGTGAACATTCCACCGGGCTGAGACAAGACATTATTGACAAAGCCCCAAGCCGATGGCTGAAAGAGGCTGGTTGAAGGAAGCCAGGTAGGCTGTAAGCGACTGCAGAGATCTCGACATAACATGCAGATCACAGGTTTGAAGACTGGCACACTGACTTACATTATCATGCTTCTAAGCCAATAACATGAATGAGGTCTGTTAAGCAAAAGGCCTCTTTTGTACACAATGCAAAAGCCGTGGTCACTCAGGGGTGATAGTTTTGTGCAATCCAGGTACAGCTATTTCCATTATTGTTGTCTTTGCTTGGAAGATGTATATGTAGTTGTATATCTCACCTCCATCCACTTCTGCCATTTTAATGCCTTTGTTTAGAAAATTGACATTATTGAGCACATTATTTTCTTGGGTTTTCAGATTTTCGTACGCTTCTAAAGTGTGAAAACATACAGCAAGACCTCTGGGATTATGTTATATGACAAAGCTCTGTTCTTACTGCTATTTGATATCCTATTCTCCCACGTTAACTTTTTCTGAATTTGTAATTAGTTATATTTTTTAATGTATTACTCTTTTTTTCACAACTTATGAAACATGCACAGGTGGTCATCTTTTTTTGAAACGAGAATTTTATACTGATGTGTATTTAGAAAACGCCGTTCTGTGAGTTTTATACTGCTTTTACAATTCAGAGAAGTAAAACATGAAGTGATTAGGACCAATGCCGTCAGAAGAGTTTTGTGGTGTATGTAGGAATCATGTGTGGCCTGGAAGAGCATATGCGATTGTGTATATGTACTGGTGCAGCTCCTGTCTGAATTAACTGAACCACTGCTGCTGCCACATGCATGCTTTTTCTTGAGAAATCTCCCACAGCCCATAAAAACTGGTCATGCCTTACCCCGGGGGCGCACCCCATTTTCCTGCCCCCGCTATCTTCCCAGCATTGTCACCAAAGCACTAACCATCTGCTGTCCTTTGCCATTCATGCTGCCACTGGTGCTGGGGGTTTCTCTCTACTTTCTGCTTGGACTCAGACTCTCTGGCTGGGGAGGACACCCTTCTCGACTGCTCGTTGCTCTCTGGTGGCACTGTGGACCTCCTGGAGGAGTTTGCGACCCTCCCGCTCTCTGCTCCGGCACACGCAGGTAAACGTGTTATTTGTGTGATGTTCCCTCCTTCCGTCCCTTTTTTTGAAACCTCTATCCCAGTGTTCTTTGTATCTTGACCAAGCCCATTATATTGCTACATTGGGTCCTCCCCATTCTGCCTAGCTCAACTCAGTGTATCAGTAGCTCTTCCATTTTGCATGGCTTTCCCCCCCTCAGTATATTAAGAGCCACGGACTGCTCCAGTATATTTGAAACAACTCTTCATTCTGCATGGCGGCCACGCAGTCTATTGGTAAATTCTCATTCCATTTGACTTCCCTCTGCTTTACGGGTTCTTTTTTATTAGTGGTCTCTTCTGGTATAATAGAAGCTCTCCTTTGTTTCTTATGACTTACACTGAGTAAGAGTCCTCTACTACAATGCAAGGTTACTCTTTTTAATTAACTAAAATGTTAGTAGTTTGTAAGTTAAAACAATTGCAAAAAAAAGCAAAACACACAGTATACTTAATACAATCTTGAAAAAAATCTTAAAGTGACTAGTGCCTCATCACAAAATTTAAACTAGTACAAAGTTTGAAATCTCATATACAGAATCTTAAAAAAGGGTTAGGCGCTGCTTTCGGAAATGAAGTTTGTGGTGGCAATTGTGGCTTTAGATACACATGCCTTGAATACTTCTGTCATCTACTGTTGGGTCTGTAAAGTTGCAAGTTGTTTTTCTTCAAAGTCTTTCATGTCACGAGGTGTAGTGACTCCTCTTGCTGTAGTGCACATGGGCATCGACTCCATTGTTAGATTGTTTTCTTCAGCCAAAGGTTCTGGTCCTGTTTTTATTGAGGTCTGGGCTGAGGCTGTTTTTTCAGACTCTTTCTGTTTGGGATACACCCATTATTGTCTGTATTGTTATCGGACACGCATGTCTATCCTTTCCTTTTGGTACAGAAAAAAGCACCCAGTGGATCGACATGCTCTGACAGAGGCCCTCTGGGTCACCATTTTCTCGATTCATCGAATTCAAGAATAAACTCCTGATGGAACAGACTCCCTTCCATTTCTGTCCTAGTTGCAACACGAAGTTCCCGCTGACTAACCAACACCAGGTCTGCAATCTGTGTTTGTCTCCAGACCACAGAGGGGAAGAGTGCGAGGATTGCCAGTCTTTTAGATCCAAGAAAAGTTTACAGGACCAAACGGCCCACCATAAAGAAATGCAGTGACAGGAGATCAAGTAGACACTAGACATCTTCTGACAACAAGATGTCGAGTCGGAGGAGGAAGAACTGCAAGAGGCCTGGGTGGCTGAGGAGGAGGCCTTTTCAGTCAAGAACTCAAAGTCTGACGTAGACACAGTTGTTGAGATGCAAGCACTCCCTTTGAAGCAATGTACAGTGAATACAGACACCCCTGTCTTGCCCAAGAAAACAAAGTCTAGCCAGGTACACTGTTCCATTTGTGGTATTCCTCAAAACATAGTCATCGAGGACACAGCAGCCACCCAAAGCAATCGCTTTTAGGAGCAAATGCCTTCACCCACAATTAGGTGGCATGCTGCATCAATCCTACACTACCAGAATCAAGGTCTACATATTTCACAGCCTTGCTAGTCCCTACGGATTTAGTGGCATTTCTTCTGGACCATAGGAAAAACCCAGTCCTTACTGGAGGAGAGTAAGTTGGCTGTCGTGACAGGTGTGCCTACATCTCAATGTACCTCACACGGATGTGCGTATGTACTTCCTCAACTGGTGACCTGTAATGAAAACATGAGCAAATAAAAAAAAAAAAAAAAAAAGTATCAGTACAGTTTGATGAGCTTTTATTGATATACCAGGGAGTTAAAATTATAAGCAATTGCCATACACTTCCCTCTGGCTATGTTGAGAAAACCTGTGGGGCCCACCTCGTCAGACGACATTGTATTTCTCCTTCAAGATCACTAATACAAAACAGTAATCGGGGTGTTTTCACTTCAGAATGGTTTCTCAGTGAAAGCTATGTTGTATTAAACATTTTTTTTACTCCTTGATTGACGAGCTTGTCTATAGAGAGCCTGCCCCTTTAAATCTTTTATTTTGCCGCGGAGAGAGCCAATCAGCATGTTGCTTTACCTTGAGAACACATCATTCACTATGGTTCCCCACTTCTGGGACCATGGGGCAGTGGTAAGTCAGAGAGCCAACAGCATCTCCTGAAAAAAGTAAGACCTGATCTACACAGAAAACATGACGACCATGTATTATGTGCAGAAACGTGGCGGGTGGAGTGGAGGGACACGTTGTTACAGCTGTCTTGTCTATCTAAGAAGATCTGACATTGGCCCATTTGCCACAACATCCATCTACTACCAGGGGAACACCTTCCGGGGGCATACGCCAAATTTGCCAACCTTAGCAGGATGCAGCAACAAGTCCACAAATAGGACCTCCACCCACAAGTCCTGTTCCTCTACTTTCAAAAGTGGGGGTTCCCAGACATAGACCTAGTCACTACAAATGTAAATGCCCAAACCCCACGTCCAGGTACTCGTACCCTCAGTCCAAAGGCAATGCTCTATGGATGAACTGGTCAAGGATATTTGCCTACGCTTTTCCACCTCCCCTTCTCCCAAGTTTATGGATCGGGGCTCAGGCAAACATCCCTCACACTTATTCTGGTGGCCCCCACATGGGCCCGACAACCATGGTTCACCACCCTTCTAGAACTATCAGTAGTTCCTCATGAGAAGCTTCCCCTCAACCCAGGCCTTCTCACTCAGAACCATGATCAAATCAGGCACCCAAATCCGAAGGAATTAAACATTGCAGTATGGCTCCTGAGGTCATAGAGTTTGGATACCTTAACCTGATTCAAGAATGCATGGAAATTCTTAAGGAAGCATGTAGACCCACCACTAGAGCATGTTATTTAGCAAAATGGAAATGTTTTATTTGCTACTGTCTGTCCAAACAGTGGGACCCTTTCAAAGTCACTGTGCAAGGTATTCTTTCATACCTTCTCCATTTGCAAAAAGCAAATTTGACATACACATCCATAAGGCTGCATTTGGCAGCCATAGCTGCTTTCTTTCAGAACAGACCACATCTTTCACTCTTCAAAATCCCTGTAATCAAAGTCTTTATGGAAGAACTTAAGCAAGTGATTCCACCAAGGACTCCCTCAGTGCCTTCTTGGAATCTTAATATTGTACTCACAAGACTCCTGGGTCCACCTTTTGGGCCTTTACACTCATTCCCACATCAGTTTTTTAATGTGGAAAGTTGCATTTCTAGTTGCTATCATTCAACTTAGGCATGTAAGTGAAATCCAAGCTTTAACTCTGCAAGAACCTTTTTTCCACATACGCAAGGATAAAAAAGTAGATCTTCGTACTAACCTTAAGTTCCTTCCAAAGGTGGTATCTCAGTTCGACTTTAATCAATCTATCGAATTGACAGTCTTCTTTCAGTAGCCAGATTCTACTACTGAAGGATCCCTCCACACTTTTAAGAGAGAGCTTATGTTCTTCATCAATAAAACTAAAACTTTTAGAAAGACCACACAGCTATTTATTGCTTTTTCACAACACAAAGGCAACCCTGTATCTAAATTCGGCATAGCCAGGTGGATTGTAAAATGTACCCAGACCTGCTATACTAAAGCCAAAGGACCATTACCTGTTCTTCCTAGAGCCCACTCGACTTGTAAAAAAAAAAAAAGGAGCAACTACAGCCTTTTTAGGAAATATTTCCATAGCGAACATTTGCAAGGCAGCTACATCGTCCACACCACACATCTTCACCAAGCATTATTGTGTGGAAATCTTAGCATTCCAACAAGCTATTTTAGGACAGGCAGTGCTGTGTACACTTTTCCAGATCACAGCAACACCCCTGGGTTAGCCACAGCTTTTAGGGGGCATGGCTTTACAGTCTATGCAGGCCATGTGCATCTACAGCCACAAATGCCATCAGATGGAAAATGTTACCCAGTAAGCAGCTGTTTGTGGCATGTAGTGCTGTAGATTCACATGTGCCAGCCCTCCTCCCCAGACACCTGTGGCAATCGGAGTCTCTACCATTTTGAATATATATTTGCATGGATATCTCTGTCTCTACTCTTAAGCTACACTCCATTCTCACCCACCTGAGGGAAACCAAACAATGGAGTCGATTTCCATGCACATTACCTGCAAGAGGAGGAGTCACTACACCTGGTGACTCGAACGACTTTTCAAAGAAACACACCTTGCAAACTTCCGGACCCAACACTAGGTGGCAAACGTATGCAGAGCATGTGTATCTACATCACTACATGCCACAAACAGGGGCCTACTGGGTAAGTAACATTTTCCGTTCCTCCTCAATAGATCTCCCCTTCTTGACAAATAAATCTAAAACATTTAAAAAAGTTAGTTGAAGGTCAGTCTTAAACAATATACAGGGTTAAACTCCATCAATAACTTTCCTAAATCTGTATTACAGTAACTTCAATCATGTATATGATTATACTCTGTATATTATTATTATTCTCCCTCAGTACCAGTTTTACACCCCTCTTTCCACTACTTTGACTAGCTTCCATACAGTAAGTTAGAAACCTCCATTTTACTTGATATTTCCCATTACGTAAGCATCCCCATGTTGAGCATGGATTAGGCCAGTAATTTTGGACCCCTCCCCCGGTACTCAGAATAGACATTTACGAAAAGTTTACTCATAGAATCTGTCTCATTAGGGACTCACTCGTTAACTTTGTATTTATTCAAGCGTATGTCACTCAGTGAGTAATATCATTAATTAGATGCTTCTATCCAGATTCCAGGGGGCACTACCCACTTTTGTATTTTTCTTTTTTTATTCTCCCACTCTTTCTGCAACCCTTTTTTACCACTCTTCTACTACTGTTTTTGCCCGGCAGCATACGTCTTCCTCTGTCCTTGTTGTGGATCTTTTAATTGTTCTTGTGTGACCCCCTTTTCAGATTTTCACTTATCCTTCTTTGCTACAATTGAACATAGTCCATGTTCTTTTTAGCTGCTTGAAAGTGCTTCCTCTTTCAGTCATGAAACAAAAAACGACAGCACTCCCTATTGGAACCTGAGAACTGTAACGGAACAGTGGTTCACTATGGACTCATTCATATCTTTTTTTTGGTATATTGATCATAAAATAAATTATCTTAACAGCATTCAATGTTTGGTGGTATTAATTGAGAAGCTATACGGTAGACCCATGCAATTTAATCAATATGTCCACAGAAATACAAAAATCAATCCTACAACAGTTGCAATGACACAGAAATGCACGAATAGTGTTTATTACTTGCAGAGATCACACAGTGATTAGACAAAACATTGAAAGCGTATGTGTATGCAAAAAAAGCTATTGGTCAGGAGGTACTGTGTAATCAACTGTGTGGTCCTTCAGGGATAAATCCCTTAATACAGTCGGCAGCATTTATGTCTTCAGTCTAACAGGTCGAAACCAACATTCGTCTGTGGATTGCGTATACCAAACATGGCGAGTAATGAAGTGACACAGAAATAAAGTGGATACGACACTGGGGCCGACCAGACTGACTAGAGGTGAACCTTATGAGGCACGGATTGAGTCAGGCTGGATAATAATTTACTAAAATCCGAGGAAGCTCTGTTTGAGAGAGAAAAGCGCTGGCTGTTCCAATGTAATTATGACAATCAACTAAAGAATCAATAAAAAGCGATTTTTCAATGAGCTCAAAATCTGTGAGGCATTTTTTGCTTTTAATGAACTGATTTATCTCATTGTATAGCAATGAATGTGTTGCTTCTATGTTTTTCTGTACATGTCTTGAGTATTTGGGTCTTGGAAGGTGTGTTTTAACTTGCCATAGTTGTCTAATCTTGGGTCGAGCCTCAGTCTAATTTACCACGTGGCTGCAATATTTTGTCCTTCCAGTCATTAATGGTTCATCATCAGGACTAACATATTTATTTAAGCCCAAGAATGTTCGTTGTGGACTGTGGAGTGGGCATCAGTCACTACAGGCAAAAACACTGAATGTTTGTCTCAGACTCATTTGGGTTACTTGGAAAAAAAGTCATTGTGTTAATTTAAATTGTCAGCAAATTATCTCAATTCGATAGAACTTATAAAGTGCAAACACTGAGGGTCAGAGGCCACATTGGGCTTTGCAGTGATAATTGAACTGATGATGCCCTTTTAACTGGCTTGGAAGGTCGAAATGTTCTTTACATAGGGGCAGATGTACTGGAGACATTGATGTTGGCTGTTGCAATTGGTGTTTAGCCCATTTAGGATTGGAATTACACTGTTGGATTATACCCCCGGTCAATTGAACAATCGTTTATACCGTACTTCCATGCTTTGTGTTATCACTGGGTGGTCACCACAAGCACTGAGTACTGTTCATGAACATCTTTTACTGAAACAGCATTAAGAACTGTTTTGGTATTTGTGGAGCAACTGATAAAAAAATTGCATATACTTTGCTATCTGTCTGCTGCACTGCTTCTCAAGTGAAATCACCGAACACTGAATATTTTTCGGACTTTGTTTTGATCACTACAGAAAAGATGAGTAATGAATCCATTATGAAACAGTCCTCCTTCAGTCGACTCCTCTCTGTATATGCAGATTTGGTGCAAGGCCAATCTCCCTTAGAAATGTATTCAAAGCTGAAGTACTTTCTTGTAATGTGGAACACATTTTGTAGCTCTCTTGCCCATTCTGGATGAGTCTAAGTTTTACTTTTAGTGCAGCTCCTGTATAAAGTAGTTTGGAAATTCATCAGTTATCCACAGACTATTTGAAAGGTTTGCTTTTATTTTTTACTCTTGTCCTGTCTTGACAAGTGAACTACTTATGAAATTTATCCTGAGATATGTAGAACTCATTTACCGAGCAGATGAGGCTCTAGGGAAAGGGGAGAAGGGTGGGATGAGAGTCTCTGTCCCATGTTTTAGGAAGCCCCGTTGTGCAAGGCTGAGCTTCCAGCTCATTGGCAGCCCTATTCTGCATAACGCCCACCCAGTGTATTGGAAGACACTCTTCTTGCTCTGGCTTATCCCTATATTTTGAGATGCCTGGCCATTGCAGCTCTTTTTGTAACCCCGATTCAGTGTTGCTTGTACCCACTTTTTTTTAGAAGCCTATATTGTATGAGGCTATTCCAGTATGCCAACACCACAAACCCTCATGTTCTGCATGGCTTCCCCAATTCTATTATGATCTAGCTTCTCTGTTGTACATGGTATCCAGGCCCATTTTTTTGCTTGACTCCCCTGGGTATGGTGGAATACCTCTCACTGTTTATTAATAGCTCCCTCCTAATGTTTTAGGAGCCCACAGTCCTGCAAGGATTTCTCCATGGTGTGTCAGTGCCCCAGAACAATTCTTGTTTGCTTTGGTCCGTTCTTCATCTATTGGGAAGAAGCAGAAATACTCAAAATGACAGAGCCTATACGGTGCACTTTTACCTTCAATACATTTATATACCCCATATATATATATATATATATGTATATATATATATATATATATATAAATGTTTTTTAATGTCTTGGTGTCATAGGGCAATATATTTGCAGTCTTAATCATAAGTAACTTATTAATGTTTTATTGTTGTCCCAAAGTGTGAAACTGGAATTTGATGGAACATTTTGCATCTAATTTTTTGCAGCTGTGTATTGCTTATGTAATAACTAGCAAAGAATAGAATACCTTTTTGGTAATTGGTAATCTTTTCCAAAACAAAAAGGGAACTTAAATAACCATGCTCTACTTATAGATCTGGGAACTCTATTATTGACCAAGGAAGAAACCACCTTTACAGACTTTATTTTGATGCACTTTTGTTTTGTCCGATATCAGATATCTTTTCTTTTCTAAAAATATACTTTAGGTTGATGTAAGGTGTAGTGGCAGGAAGTTTGTGTCCTCAGTAGCCATTCATCACAAGTGAGATTTAAGTGTGATGCATGTTGAACTTGTTGGTGTAGAACATGCTAAACTCGCACAGCTTTAGTTGAACAGCTAGAATCCATTAATGAATTCTGAAGCAAACCTTCACCTGTTGGATTGGGAGAGTTTTGAATCCCACAAGCCACTCTTCTGTCTTCTCTCACCTCATTTTTAGGTATCGCCTAGGCAGACCATGCGCTTTCTCTTCAAGACATGCTGCATTTGCTCTCTGGGCTTTTACCACGCCCACCATTTTTCATTCATTCCTTCATGAACCTTTAGAAATGTCTTGCCTTTTAGTGCTGAGTCCTTGCCAATTGTCCCTCCTTTTGGTGTGTTGTTCCCTCCCATTGAGACTGGCCCTGTTACATTTCTCAGTTCTCTACTGGCCATTTAAGTTAATTTCGGGGCAATACTCTTCAATTGTTCGGCTCGTGTTCAAGTAATGTTGTTTGTTGGTTTTCTAAAGCGCCACGCGCTCATGGCTGTAAATCATGTCCTTATCTTGTTTCTTGTCCCATTCTCCAATCACCCTCCTCCCACTGTTGCCGGTTTATTTCGTTTCTGATTGGCATTTTGTTTGGTTATAGCATTAAATTAGTATTTTTTTTTCTTGTGTTGCCATTACTTGTGCAGCCTCCTTCAGTCCCTCCTTCCTCTTTTACCCTCTCTCTTCCTCTCTTTCACCCTCTCGCTCCCCCCTGCTGTCATGGCATTTTTTTCTGTGGCCAGTACTTGTGCAGCCTCCTTCCCTCCCTTTCTCACCCTCCGCTTTCTGCTTCTCAGAATATTTGCTGATTTCCTCAGCTTTCGGAGACCTGGAGCTCAGACTTGCAGCAAAAGCATCATGGCCCGGTGCCAGCGCTCTTATCAGCACCAGGCCCTCCGACCCCGCTGATCACACACAGCAGCGCCTCGACCACAGCCCTTCTTGCTCCCCTCAGCCATCTGCTTCTCAGAATATTTTCCAATTTCCTCAGCTTTCGGAGGGAAGGTTTACAGACTTGCAGCAAATGCATCGTAGTCCAGTGCCAGCCCCCTTATCAGCATCCAGGCCGTCCCATTCCATTGATCGCGCACAGCAGCGCTTCCACCACGGCCTGCCATATTCATTATTGTGTATGAATGCACTTCCAGATACGTGATTTTAGACTACCAGTTGTACAAAAAAAACACTTTAAAAAAGTACTTCACAATGAAGTACTATGATGTGCCTAATAGTGTCAAAGCTTCCACGTTAAAGAACAGTAGATATTGGAGCACCCAGGATAATTTCTGCATGGCTAAGTACTCACAAGATCCCAAAGGTGAGACCTATTGGCTATGCTAATGCTTGTTCTTGTTTGGGCCAGTACCCTCTAGTAGACGTGATTCAAAAATTACATTGCAACTTTTCAACTCTCCAGAGAAGGAAAAGCAGTTGTCACACACAAAATTCTAGGTTTGGGGAAGCGCATGATTACCCCCATTTCTGTTTTACTACCAGACATACCCATGGTCTCTGCCTGTTATAACATCGTGTGTGGCATGAAGCCATGCTAACTACTTGATGTGTTCCACACAGCTAGTACATGTAGACTGGCCCTGTGGTAAAGTGGTAGCATAGTGGAGGGCAACCAGATGAGAAAAAAGTTGTGATGGGAAATGCCATGAAGGAGAGTAAAACGGAGCAGAGACGAAGGAAGTGGGAAGTGTGTGGGGAGCACAGAAAGGTTGGAGGTAAGCAATACCAGCAAGTAAACTGTTAGGATCACAGCTGGAGGGCTAGCAGAGTGCTTATAAGGGTATATTAGTGATGTGGATGAGAGGGCAAAAGAAGGATCAAGGCAGGATGCCAACAGGAAAGGAGTCTGAATAGTTTGTGACTAAAGAGGGTCAGATAGAGGGTGGTTATGAGGAGGACGGGACGTTCAGAAGGAGGCAAAATGGTTTGCTGAGAGAGGGCATGTGAGATGGAGAGGACCCAACAATTTGTGTTCATATCTTCCCCATGCCATGCGTAATCAAAGCAGCTAACCATCAGCGGTGTATTGCAGGTTTCACAGGTGTATGTAACCACATTGAAACTGTATGCTTACAACACATCAAAGTATGGATGCAGGGAAATAATTTAGCTCTGATAAACGTACAAAGCAAGTTTTAGAATCTACTTTTCCAAACCTAGGTCACAATTCGTTCTCATGACATTTCTCCTTTGTGTGACACTCACACACAAGTAAAGTGAGGTAGTTCTTTGTTGCATTTGACAGCAATCTGCCCTGTGATCCCAAACTGAATAATCCTGTTCAATCAAGTGAGTGTCAGATCAGTTTACCAATAAGGTTATCGTAACCCTGGCCAACTGTTAAGATGTCATATTGTACTTGGAGTTCTATTTTCTGGGTTTGATGTAGTACCTTCCATCATCTGGGTTTGTAGGTAGAAGCATCACAGTCTGAAACTCCTACTAGTCCACAGAATCATATCAGGGTAAACAAGCTGTGCTGAGTCCTTTCTATTTCCACCAGCGGTCAGTCAAATGATGAACACAATTTAACATCTTATGCATAGCCGCAGTTCACTTCATGATATAGCAGCCGTCTCATTTTGCTGTAGGCGTCTCAGAGATATACTAGCTTGTTATCAAGAATCTGCTTAGTGAATCTCATTACCCAGAGGCAAATTGATAAAGAAGAATGCAGTAGTCTGACATCTAAGGTATATGGGGTCGCATCCATCACACCCAGCTGCTCTGATGATCTGACAAGTTTTCCCGGTTTACTAAATCACTGCATTGTTAGACTGACTATATTTCAGAATACCCATATCCTGCTGTGGTGCTGGCAAGTTACAAATCTGCCGAAAATAATGACATCTACCTGTTCACCGGGTATACATTTTGAAGCAGCCCATGCTGCCACTCTGGTTCTATAATAATTACTCATTAATCAGTTGTGCCCCTTGTTAGGGTGTAGCTAGTAGAAGCTTCAGCCATGAAGGCTCAGAGCAGAGGCACCATGTCACATGGTAGGAAGTTGCGTTGCGTTGCTTAATAGGAAGTCCTCTGTGTCAGCACTTCTTTCTGCGCGTGTCCGTCCCCACCAAGCACATGATAAAGAGTGCGTTGTTTATAACATGGTGTGTCTGATTTCACCAAAGATGTGATACACCATCTGCAACAGCTGTACTAGTTTTGTATCTTCATCAAACAAGTTATTCAAGGAGTTCATTGTTTACACTTGGTGTGCTTGCTTGCACCAAACCCATGATGCATATAGTGGCCGGTGCTTGAATCCTGTCGATCTGCTGCTTCGAAGAACGATGCAAATCTAGCACCGCATTTAAAGTCGGCATGTGTCTACACTAAGCATGTGATACAAACAGGGACATATATGTCAGGCCGCACTGGCAACCTGATACAAAGGTTCATTGGTATCAACCAGTTGACACTGTGGGCTTTTCACGGTTCACTCTTAGCCCGTGTGTCTGACTGCACTCAACACAGTATCAACAGAGCCTCCATACTGGCTGCCTCTTTCTGGGCGACCTAAGCACGTGAGTTACAGTGCAGCATTTACAATCTAGCAGGACTCCGGGGGGAAGCAAACTGCTTACAAAATATCTAAAAACAAGCCAGTTGCTTCATATGACATTATTGTATGTATGATGGCGCCATTTCTGTCTTAACAGTATGCATTGGGCATGCCTTCTCAATTAAGTTACAATGATTTTTCTTAAAATAAAGTGGACTTTCCAATTTTAAGTTTGTCTAAACGTCCTTTAGTGCAGCTCTGGCAAGGAGAGGATTGGAACTTTACCTACTTGTTCACACCTTGAGCAGCAGCAAAGGGGTCTGGCTAAAACTAGAAAAACGTACATTGCCGTTTCAGCTTTGAAAGCAAATATCAAGTGAGGTAAAAATATGGATTGATGTTGTGATGGCCAAAGACAAAGGGATGACTTCATCATGCACGTTTGAAACATTTAACTTTAATCCGAACGTTTAGATTTCTTTTTTTTTTTGTTTGGTGATCCTATAACACAGGTCAATTAAACAAGATCAATAGTCCTACTGAATATTGGAACCTACTCTCTTTAATTGTCGACACCAGTCTTCAATGGCGTCCGGCAAAGGCAGTGTTGGGCATAGTTCCTTAAAGTCTTACGTAGCAGGAAGCTTGTGGTGCTTTGAAACATAGATTGGTGGCTCCTGAATTCCGAGGAAGCAATGGTCTTGTCCCAGAGTCTAGCAGACTAAACTAGAAGAATTTCTGTTGGATGCAAAATATTAGATCTGGAGGAAATCCTGAGCAGTAACACTACATTGGTATCCTACGTTGATGGCACACATATATTCACTTGTGTTTTTTCTATCTGTTTAAGGCTTGTGAGATCTCTAGGCCAGACATAAAAATGCACAAGCATGTTAATGTTTCCAGAGCAGTGGTTCACCATTTCTCAGGTTAACTGTCTCTTTTGTATTTTACCCAAGAGTTTTTCTCATATATTTTCATTATAATATATCTTTTAGGTTCCTATGTTTTTTAATTATTTTCCCCCACCAGTGTCATAGTAAATGAGAGGACTACTTGGTGTACCAAGGCTGCAGAGAGAAGGGGAGTACTTATACTTTAATAGCTGCAGTTAAGCCTGAAGTGCTACTGAAAAGCCACTGCGGAGTAAGAGATGAACAAGGTCCTTCCATACTGCTCCAATGATAAATTGATCTGTGGCATTAACAGACTGTGCCCCAAGGGGTGCTCTATTAATGTTGTTGCCCATTCTGAAGTGGGTCTGTGAGTGGAAAAGTATACATTTTCCAACACTTGAACTGCTTTCTGCGAAAAAGGTATGTTACAGCATAAAAAAGTTCTTGATTGATGGTAATGTGTAGCCAGTGGGTCTTAGTAAGTGGCCATTTTGTGTGCCTAGGATTTCATCCTTTTAGCTCGTCTGTGCAGTTACAAAAGGAGTCAACAAGCTATCCACCTTGATTTTTGCCTCCACTATTAAAAAAAAGTCTATCTTTGAAAGCCGAGTCCGCATTCCCACTTGTAAGGAAAGGCAGTCTGCCTTAGACTTACTTTGCTGTATTTGACCCTCTTCTCATGAATAAGGTGGGTGCAGTTTGAGCCGCTGTGGTGCAGTGTACATGGGATATCCAGGATCTGTGTATGCCTGTCCATATAGAAGTGTTAGCTTAAGGACTTGCATCCCCTATTTTTGTTGCAGCGCAAATGAAATACCTTATTCTATTAATACAAATATATTTTTCAGTCGCCAAAGTATTTGTTTTTCGTCCTGCCTTCCAAGAGTAGACAGTGATTTCCCTTCTACCAGAAGCCATGGATATAACCATAACTTGTCTTCTCTCAGTCACTCATCCCGTGCTGTTCCTATTGCACTGTTGCTTTGACATCTTGGGCTTGTTGAGGTTCAGGAGAGGCTCGTTAACACTAGAGAATTACACACTGTCTGTTTTAGAGGATTTATGGTAGCTTGTGTCTGCAATGAATTTGGGAAGCACCTGTGGCCTTCGCCTAGTTAGGCCATATGAATGCAGAGTTAAAAGCGGTGGGGCTTTTTCCACAGGATAGTATGCATGTGAATTTTGTTTTGTAGTCTATTGAAGCAATAGTATGCCAGCTCCCACCTGACTGAACAAAGTTTTATGCAAACGGTGGGCAAGGTGTTTGAATTGGAGTTGTATGCCAGATGTGAGCGTGTCTTAACTTTGGCGGAAATCACTTTATTTTCCTGCCCTTGTCAGAGGATTTTATCAAAAAAAACAGCTGTCATTGGCGTTAAAATCCAGAAAGTAGAAATTATGCTTTGTTTTCAGCTTTGGGTCTTTCACCTTTTCGATGCTGCTCTTCTGTTGCTAATCTTCTTAGCTGTTTTTTTACATTCCTCGATGATTTGCCCCGCTATATTGGGATTTTTTTCTATATTAAGTCTGGCTCACAGACACTGTAAGATTTGTAAAAGGGCAAGCTAGATGATGATGAGGGCAAAAAAGACCTCTAATCTGTTCCTGTCCTGTGAATTATTTCAATTGCAGTTTTGACACAACAGATGTTCTGGAACTAATCTTGCAAGATCCTTCCTTCCTTCTCCTATTATTTGATTTATTTGTCCCCCTTTAGGTTTGTACCAATTCTTCTTTTCTCCTTCTCCTTGCACTTCGTATTTCCTGCTGTCTTCTAAAAGTAACTCACACTACTAACGCTCTTCTAACCTCGCTTTGTTTGCTGTCTTTGCTTCCTGCCTATGCCTGCTAACCCTGCCACAGAAGAAACTAACCTCATAGCAGGGTTTGAAATGCCCGAGGACACAGACAAAGTGGCCGAAGATGAATTCGACCCCATTCCAGTGTTGATATCCAAAAACTCACAAGGTAAGACACAAGGTGGCTTGAGGTGACTGGCTTGCTTGTGACAGACTGTTACCTGCCCTACACGGCCTTTTGGGTGCACCAGCCTGTCTGGAAGGCCTCTATTTTCCCTATAAGCTGGCCCACATTGGTTACTGTGTCACAATTTTTTTTTTTGTTCAAATGATAGGTCAGCAGAGGTCAGGGCCGCACCTGTCCATTTAAAACACTGAATTATAGGTTTTTAAATGAGAGGAACCTAGGGCCAGATGAAGGGAGCATTTTTGAGGTCTGAAAGAGCGAGATTTGCTGAATTGAGCAGTTGTGACCATACAAATATGTTTTTATGTCCAAACTCCAAACTGCGAGTCCACAGAATTCGGGTGTGCAATACAGTATTTAGAAGGGCCATGTTTAGGGCATCCTTTCCAAATATCTAATTGTGGTAGTATATATTAATGTTTTGCGACCAAATTCTGGATGCAAAATAATATATTAGCACCTCTGCAAAGGAGGTGGTAAGCCATTCACAAACCGCAAGGGGTGCCCGTCCTCTTTGTGAATGTTGACAAAAATATTTTTAAGAGTAGGTGTAGGGGTCCTATGGAGCACTGCTTCTTAAATTAAACTTGCATTTTTTTTTTTTTTTTTTTTTTTGAACGGTTGCATTTAAAAGAAAAAAAATGTCTGTTTAAAAGCAGTCATAAACATGATGGTCATCTGACCTCAGCAGCCCATCATCCCTGTGATGGCTGTCCTTCCTAATGAGTTGCAAATTGCGACCTACCTCAATATTCATGACGTAGGTTGATTAGCGAGCCACTAGGAAACACTAAAAGTTTCATACATCAAGAATAGCGATTACCAAATAGCGATTCAGACGAAAATTGCTATTCTTAATGATCTGGCTCCTAGAGCCCTCATTAAATAATGAAGCAGCATGAATGGCTGATCTGCTAGATTGCGCCAGACACCATATTTTCAATTTCCCTAAATTTCATTTGTTTTAATATATTGTGAAAGATGCTTGGGGTGGGCAAAAATGGAAGCGGCAACAAGAAGGTCCTTCAAGGGCCCTGCTTTGAATTTTTGCCCCAGCCTCGCAAACTCACCTGGCAATCTTGGCAGAGACCACCATAATGCCACCAAAGTCCAATTTTACACAGTCTGTAAGGCAGGAAACTGGTTGTATGATGGAACCACGCATGCGGCAACCATGCATGCCTGAACAACGCAGTTGGAACAACGACCGTGTTGTTTCCACGCATGCCTTTACAACGATTTTTCATTGTAAAGGCATGCCTAGTAAAGGCATGTGTGGAAACGGCATGTGAAGTTGTCGCATGCTAACCCACCACCCTAAAAACAGAGGCATCCTCACCTTCCACCCTTAAAAACTACCCTGATACCCCCCACCCTGAGCCCTAAAACTGACCCCACCCCCAAAAATAAAACAACTTAACCCCTAAAAATAAAATGACCCTCACCCCTAAAAACAGAAGTACCCCTCCTGCCCTCAATAGAAAATTACCCCAACCCCCCACCCCTGCCCCTAAAAACCTGACCCCCAACCCTAAATACAAAATTACCCCAACCCCCCCACCCTGCCCCTAAAAACCCGACCCCCACCTGCCCTAAATACAAATTACCCCGCCCCAAAAAACCTGAATAAATACGAAATTACCCCGACCCCACACCTAAAAACCGCCCCCACCCGCCCTAAAAACCTAATGACCCAACCCCCCAAACACGAAATTACCATGACCCCCACCCCTAAAACCCGCCCCCCCATCCACCCTAAATACAAAATTACCTGACCCCTCTGCCACTAAAAACCTGACCCCGCCCCTAAACAAAACAAATAACCCCAACCCCCACCCTGCCCTAAAAACCAATGTACCAACCCACCCGCACCCCTAAAAACTACCCGAACCCTGCCCCAGTTACCTGTCTGCATCCTCTCCCGAGGGAGCTTCCTTTTTCTCTTCCTTAAACACACGTGCGTTGTTCAGCACATGCGTGGTTAAGGCAGAGAAAAAGGCCTGCGTTGTTCAGGCAAACGTCATTCCGCTTGCGTGAACAACGCAGACGTGATTCCGGACGCATTGTTCCGGATTTTTCCCCAGGAAACTATTTGAACTTATTTTCATGTGAATAGTCTTTGTTCTCCCTTTGTTCTTAGTCTAACTACCATGAAAATCCTTCTAGTTCTTTAATGCTGTTATCTAAAGGGTGTGTCTTTGAGTTGCCGGGACAACAATTATTACATGAGTAGCAGGCTCAGTGGTCTACGAGTGCTTCAAAAATGCTAAACAAGCTGTGAAATAGCACGCAGTGGTGCTTTTAGTGTTCTCTTTAATGGTCAGCACATTGTCACTTATGAGGGACAGGGCCTGAATAAGCCTACTAAAATATTCAGAAAGGTGTTACATAGCAGATGCAACCACACAAGAGCGTAGATCGTCTTGTGATTTAGTAGTTTTCTCTAAATTTCTAAGCACCAAATGACAAAGCAGGCGTGAGTCCCTTCAAATAGGCTGGCTCGGCCATATTGGCATTTCAGTGTGAGCTTAACATACAAGAGTTTGAGATAATGTCTGACCTTCATGTCTGGTAATCTCGGTTTCCGTATGGGCCTGTCTGCCACTGAGACACAGACTCCTGGCCACTCCGGTAACAAAAGCAGTTCTCTAGTGTGGCATTAGTATGGCTTGTAAAGAGCCTGCAAGTTAGCTGTTTAAACCTCACTGACCGATCACTGACAACTGATGCTCTCAGGCCGAGGGGGGAATTCCAGACATTATCAGAAAGATTTTAGAACAAATTAAAAGCTCTATATATAATTAAAGGGCAGACCCTACTAAGCAGAGAAGGACAAAATTCGCAACAGCATCTGAGCCCAACACTGATTTCCCTTGCCTGCTTTTGACCCTTCTCTCATGTTATCTTTTTAGTTCTAGCACACTGCTTTGGTCACGTAAATGGCTGTGGCATGGCATTTCATCTTACTGAAAATGCACCATTTGTGTTTTAGACTCCGCCCCACCAGCACGCGTGGGGTTGCTCACTTGCATGGGCTGTCCCCTCTTTTTGGAAACACTAAATGAACATTACTCTTTATTGAGCACCCACAATGCTGAAAATTGACATTCGAGGCAACTGACTCTATGTGCAAGAGAGCTCCTCCAAAATATTAAGTAATCTGTGATACAGCATGCAAGTTATTTTCAACAGATCCATGCCAGGGCAAGCAGCAGAAAACCTAAGCAACATTCCTATGTATAACTTGCTTTCTTAGTATGTTTAGGCTTATTCACTGGTCAAATGCTGGAAAACCACTGGCAATGGCCCAATCAATACATGTATTATATCTTGGAACGAACATGCCGGCAAAATCTTCCTTTAGACCTCAGGCTCCACCTAGTAGACTCAAGATTGCCTCAGAGATTGCCTACTGCATCAGATGCTAAAGAGACACCTACTGCTTTCCTTAATCACAGTGGGGTATAAAAACAGGTAGTGCTTATTGTGGGGCAATATCATCTTGATGTAGGGTGAATACCTGACATTTTACTTTTCTTTCAGAACCAGGAACTTGTCAAAAAAGCTCCCGAATTCTTTCCTTGCTTTCTTGATGCTGCTGCTTTTTAGCTAGCAGTAGGATGTCATACTAGGCCTCAACAATATCCTGTAAAGGCTAGTGCATTAGGAGACTTATTCATCGTATTGCAAGTAGAACTGAACCAAAAGTAAGTGTCTCGACCAAAGGGTTGATTTGAACTACTGTAGTATGTGCAGCTGAATTTGTGTCCTTGAGAGGTGGACTCTCAATCCTGTTAAATTTACAAAAATGTGGCTGCCTTGATTGAAGGATAGGGAAAGGGGTAACCAAGAGTCAAATTTGAAGCAGGAATTTGCAGGAGTAAAGTCGCTGTTGTTTCACCTCATCTGCAAAAGGGACCTTTGAAACAAATTTGTTTTCGTTGGAGTTGTCTCCTTTCCTCTTCAGCTAATGATCTGAGGGAAACAATTTACACTTTAAAAAGTTAAGTACAGATGTATCCCTCGACCGTGGAACTTGTTGTAAGAAGTATTAAAGCTGAAATGCTTTGATTATGGAATTCTCGCAAAACATTTCTATCATGCCGGAACTGTCTGACTATATCATTCATGCATTCCAACCACATAAAATGTGTTTCTCACTGCCATCTTGCTAAAGGCGGGTCTTCCTGTCTGATCTTTAAGAACAAAACAGTTCCTAGAGAAGCTGCTGCGGCTGCCAAGTACCTATCCCTCAGCCATCAGGTAGTGGGCAGAATACGGGGAATTGGAGTAGCGTCTTCAATGTAATCTTTTTTGAGTTCCTCAGAGAGGAAAGCCTATGAACGGGCACAAGGCAGAAAGTAGCTCTGGCTATGGATCATTTTTGAAAGCATCACTTCTTCGTGGTAAAATAACTTTAAAACAAATAAGTTCAGGGGATCTCAAGTGAGAGGACAATTGTGACTACATTTTTTTAATGGCCACTATCTCCTGCGTCCATTTCGAATTATTGAATTTATATTATTCATGGGGGCCAACCACTTTAAGTGGGAACAAAGTCTTATGAGATAAATTTCATAAGCATGCATATTTCCCACCTACCTCCCTAATTGTGGGTTGCCTGAAAAATAGAGCCGGGTTTAGCTGTTAAAGCCTGCACCTCTCCTCGGTTTAGCAAAGTGACCATGGGAAATGCAGGCTCCCATAATAGTAAGTGTTCTGTGACATAACTGGCACAGGCACTTCTGAAATATTTTTGAGAATTCTCTTTTATATCATGACCACTCACAATTCTGAAAACTACTCAGATGTACAACATGCCTGCTGCATTACAGTTTGATTAGCATCTTCCAAAAGTATTTTTTTATGGATATCATTTTTAATGACTAGGAGGCACATGTTTACAACATTTCCCCATGTAAACAGGGCAAGACATGTTACAGGAAAAGTTATCATTATTTATCTTAGGATCTGAGATTGTTTCCCATGCAACGTGAAACAAGTATTGGGGAAATCAATAGGTTTAACATTGGCTGCCAGACATTTGGCTTTTTTCAGTGCTTGTTTTGTTCTGTCATAGGTTTTGTAAGGCATTATTGTTGGGGGAAGCTGCAAAAAGAAAAACGATAGCTTAAAAACAAAAAAAGGCACCCATTGCCATAGTTAAACCCTAGTAGTCCCAGACACTGAAGGGGACTACTTTGTATGTGGACGTGCTCCTTATTTGAGGGGAGAATGCTGTCACTTAAAGTGAAGTTAGTTAATGTCTGAAGTGGGCTGACAAACTGACCCGTGCTTTACGCTGTAGTGGGCAGAAGAAAAATGTGAATGACACTATAAGAGACCAATGAATGAAGAGGGCTGCATGGAAGCCTCCATAAGTAAGTGAATTATATATAATTTTAGTAAAACCACATGGTCTTGGATAATGCCTGATCTAAAGAAAAAAAAAAGTAGGTGAGGCAATGTTTGAGCTAAGGTGTAGAAGGTTTGGGTGATATCTTAAGGGCGAATTGCTAATACTGACCGCAGTGGTAAGACTTGGTCATGTAAGTGACGCCAGGGGTTGTAAGCACTATATAAATATCCAGACCATACCATACCATCTCAAACACTCAGTGCTGTAGCAAGTTTGTCAAGGCTGTTCATGAGCAAGAGGTCTGTGATTTTCCCACCCCCAGGTTGGGCAATAAAAAGCAGTCATAATTGAGTGTAGTTGGCTGCCATGTCTGAAACTGCTAGTGCAGTGCTCCGCTCATACTCCTAGACCCTGGTACCACCGCAAATGCTGCACAAATTATAGCTACACCCCTGTGAACAAAGATGGTAGATACCGCAACCGACAAGAGTGTGGCCTGAATACGAGCTTGAGGAAAATCCTAAAATCCTAGTGTTATAAGAAGCCATTATTAATCCAACCATGGATGCCAGTTAGGAGTAACCAGGTGTAGCAGCTTCTACCCGTGGCCTGCTTTCTTGTAGCCCTGGCCTGCCCCCTTTCTACCCCTGGCTTCAGTGACATGAATAGAAACTACGCAGGGCTGTAGGAGGCATAATTACGTTCTAATGGTTATATTTCTTGCTCTTATCCTAATCCCTCCGCAAGAAATGAGAAACGGTTTAGGTGCCAAATGGAGGGAGGGTTAGCAGAGGTAAACTTAGGTGAACCCTGTGATGTCATCGACAGTATGGGATGTCACTTCTGCTATCCCTGGGATTTGGTGAGTTTGTCTCCATGGATCTAAGTGCTGGTGCACATTCACTGATGGTTAGCGAACAGTATTTATGAAAACATTGATGGGACAGTGCTAGGCTAATGCAGTTAGGAGCTGTGTGTGTTGTTGGGTGCTATTTTAGTCCTCAAACCAAACTACCCTGTAGGATTTCGGAATATGCTTTCCTTTCTACATGATTCCCCTGAAAGCCACTCTTTTTACCCTCCCTTCTACGTGTAGATTTTTAATTCTCGTTTTGCTCGCTCCGCACCTCTGATGCTAATCTTTTGTGTTCTCTCTTTTCTCCCCACCTTCTTCCTTCCTTTTCTTCCCCTTTCCCTCCTCCCGCTTGTGCACGTTTAACATCCTGCCTCTGCTAACCCCTGTCTAGGTGGCCACTCTAGAACCAGCAGTGGGAGCTCTGAGTCCAGTCTTCCAACCCTGACCAGGTCACTCATGTTGGCGGATCAGCTGATTGACCTGTAGCCGGGGACCAAAAAATATTAATAATGCACCTCCATATCGAGCGCTGCCGGGCCTGCGCAAAGCATAATCAACGCACTTTCATTCCCGGAGGAAATTCACCTTCAGTTCTTTTTTTCTTTTTTTAATCTTGTTTAATAACTTCATGTTCGTTCAGCCTGCTGTGGAGCCGAATTTCTCCTCAATTTTTGGCTATACCTTTTTGCATCACACCACGACTGGCGATTCATTTCTTTAATGTGCACTGACTTATTTTTTCCTCTTGAGACATATCCAGAGCGGATGCACGGACCTGCCACAAACTGCTGCAGAACTATGCGTCTGAACTGCCTTGGGCCCATCAGAGTTTGGGGTGTGGGTCTTGATGGGTCTAGCCCTCATTTGCAACAATGCATAACACCTTTTTGGTCTGGCTCCTTCAAACAAGATGGCGTCTGAGTCTGCTGCTAAACCGTACTGTGCAGTTTGTGCTGTGAGTGGTCAAGTCGATGGTTATCAAGAAAGAGCTGAATGTTGTAAGCTGAGCCTGGTTCCAGAATGCGTTTCTTACTGGTCCTGCTAAAAATTTGATAGCAGGTGCTTTCAACACTGTGTTCGTTCTAAAAGATGTTATATGTACTGCAAAGTAATCTGGAACATAGAAGAGATGCTCTCCTTCTTCTATTTCTTTTGGTCACGCTACTGATTAAAGGGGAATTGTTGGATAATTCTCCATGATGGATAAGAAGACAGGCAGCAGCTCATAAGGTGCCTGGCATGCTACGTGACAGTTTGTTTAGCTTATACATTCTATATAAGGCAGCACAACACCGATTGGCTAAAAAAGACAGATTTAAAGAGCAAAGTAAGGCAAAGTTTTTTTGAAAGGGGGCATGATTTGGCACTGGCTAAGTATACTATCTACTTATGCAAAGATTTTTTAAGACTTCCACATCCTGTAGGTCCGATGCTCAAAACTTTGGCATCCTAGGACGATGTGACCAGTCTGCCTCCACTTGCACATGAAGTTTATTCCTATGGGAGTCAAACGCTGAAGGTCCTTAGTGCTGGTGGACGCCGATACTGAGCTTTAATGTGTTTTGTGACATATCGTCGCCGAACAAGCCACAAACATATCTAGGAGGACCAATGATGTACATGCTTCCCAATATTCTTCATTGCAGAGGAAAAAATGTTTGCTTTTTCCCGATATAAATTTCCTATACTCCAACCCCCACAGCTTTATGAACATACTATCATTTAGTTAAGACTGGCCCAAAGAAAATGGTGGATCAAGCCTCTGTGTCCCAACTCGTACTGCCTTATTTGAAATTTTATTAGGCTTTCATTTTCTTCCTTTTGTGACACCTTTTGATCGCTAGTGAAGTGCTGAAGCTACATATCAATTAGTCACCTGCAAATGTGACTAGCACTAGATACACAGTTATGCCCATTTCGTAGAGTTAGCTCAATAGGTTGATATTCCTTCTATATGCATCTGTGTGCAACATGCAGATCACCGGTTCAAAATCCAGCGCAAGTCAGTCTTAAATCCTTCTGAGGTTGATTAATGAGGATATGAGGGCGTCATAATCTCAGCTTCTATTTATAACCCATATAAAGAAATCAAATTGTTACTATTCATTGACCAGGCAATATTGCATTTGGTGTGACATCAGCCAGTCAACCATGAGAGCACGAGATTGACGTAATGTGCAGTAAAAATATCTGCATTCTCCCTGATGGTGAGATATTGCCAATGGGCTGGACTTTTACAGTCTCTTTTTGGAGCCCATTTGCTTGAATATACAGCATTCTGTCTGGCAGAAATTCTCCTATTTCCCAGCACGCCTCTGCTTCTTAAAGGTTTGTTGTCCATTTAAAAAACATATATATTTTTTTCTATTGAACAGGTAAATAGGCATCATGACGTGCAGTACCAGAACTCTGCTCAGTCCTATTAATTGTTGAAAAGACCAGTGTAAGAAACCCAGATACAAGTTGGAGTCAGTGTTCACTCTCAGCCAGTGAAAAAAGCCTAAATGTTGACTATATTTGGTATGACCAAACTATTTAATAAAGTTGCTGAATTGCATTTTGTTAAAGATGTCCTACGCACACCCATAAAAAATGCAAGCAGGCTTATATTCAGCCAGTTAAAGCCTTGAGATGGAGTTTTAGCTATGATATTAACTAGCTTCTGCTGAAGAGGCACAGGAGAGTATCTGAATACAGCTATTTTATAAGCTGACTAAGCATTCAGAGTTTGGCTTGAGCAAAGGTGAGGAGTTAATTGATTCACCACGTACTAAAAACCCATTCAGGTTTTCATGATGCCCGCAACGACTATGTATGAGAACAATTTTCATATATGGAATTTCAGTGGTGATTATTGCAGATTTATGGGTCGTTGTGCAATTTACAGTTTGATTGGTCAGCAAACCAGGACAGATTAGCCAATTCTTTGTAATTGTCCAAACGACACACATTACCAGAAGAACACTGAGGACCTATTGATTAATCCTTGATTTACGCAACACTTTCTCCCACCTCGTCAGGTTTCCCACCAGCGAACCTTGGCACTAAGCCCAAGCAAGACCTACCCCAATCGGCTCTTTCTCCATTCCCTGTACCTCTTAAAAGAGTCTGTGCGCACACGCACAACATATTGCTACACTGCAGTCCCCCCTTTGTGTAAATGTATGTGAGACAGTTTATTGGCTGTATATATGAGATTACCTATTGTGCATATTAAAGACTGGGTTGTTATAGGGAGCCAGAGGGAATTTAAAGCCACCAGTATTGGCCTTTCTGAAATCCCGGTCCCCATCAACCACAGTCACTTAGAGCAACTATTACAATATACAGATTGATTTGTAAATACAGTGTCTGGGTCTCCAGCTGGGCAGGTAGATAATGAGGAGAGCCAAATGCTTACGTGAATAAACCTGTTTTCTACCTGCTTTTCCCTTTCAAAACCACAAAAATGGCTTCCATTTGTCCTTTTACATTTAAAGTGGACTACTCTTAGAAATTATATTAGTGAAAGTGGTTGATAGGATAATTTATGACCGATGTGTATAAATATATATATATTTCCCTTTTTTCTTATTTTGGTCCTTCCTCTGCTACCTGTACCTAAGCTGAAGCCAGGTTGGGACATGAATGGGTGATGATGCTGTATTTAGCTGGAGATAGTCATGTATTAGTGGGATGCTCGGGGTCCATAAGCGTTCTTCGGTGACTCCTCTCCCCAAGACTCCACAGGTTGTCTGTTGTGTATTAGGAACCTGGATTATGTGAATTAAAGTACTTTGAAAGAACATTTACACTGAGCTTTTGTGTTTATATGAAGCTATTTTTAATGGTTGGCTGGATCCCATAGATAAAGAACAAAATGTTACTTGCTTCTTGGCTACGATGAACCAATACAGCGTACTAGAATGACAATGTGGTGCTACTGTCATCTGTGCCTGGCCAACCTTCGTGATCTCGAAGAAGATCTACAAACTGAACATGCGTCATCTTAGTTCTCAAAGTCTACTTCACAAAATTAAAATCTGGATTCAGGTCTGGTCACAATGTCGTTGATCATCAACATTATCCCAACTATTTGCAACTAGGGTGCATAGTTTCACAATGCACCATATTATCTTCATGTAATATGTCTTCAACCCCAATTTTACCTCCATGTAAAATTTCTCTTGTTATCTACGCGTAGCTAAACATACATTGAGGTTGACTTAAAGCAGTTATCAATTTAGCAACTTTCAGTCTTGATGCCCTTTAGTAATGATAAACTTCATTTAAAAGTTTACATGATATCATTCTAACTGCTAAACTATTTTTCACCTTAAAAGTAAAGCTGATTATTTTCTCATCTTTCATAACCTATTATAGCATCCAGAATCAATTACACTCATTTCATATCTTTTTCATTTCAGTTGCCTTAAAGTACTATTAAATCATTACCACATTCCTTTAGGTTGCTCTTGCACAGCATTAAGTGACTATGTTGTATATTATTAGTTTCAACAATAAAATATTCTATAATCTTTGAAGTAATGTCCTCACATATACCCAAGATTAGCAAATCTGTATATCCAAGATTAGGTTCCATCTGAAGGAGTTGAAGCCTGGGTATCCTTGTTGTTGAATGTGTCTTATTAATCCTGTCCTCGTGGCCACTGAAAAGACACACGAGGAAAGCTTACATGCAGCTGATCTTAGATTTATTAAGACTCATCCAACGAAAAGGAAGACCAGCCTTAAGCTCCATCAGCTGGAACCTTGTCGCTCACATTCAGTTCTAGGACTTGAAAGGACCAAATGCATCCAAAATTGTCACATATCTGTATTACACTACTTTAGTTGTTTACTATTTTGTTAGATTTTATTTTTCATATTAATCTATTTTTCAAATTATGCATGGACAGGCTTGCACCACTATAGTTTCTTTGCTCTGTCATACTAAACACCTCCAAACCTAATATAAATGCACTTCCTTTTCCTGTCCTTAAACCACCTTACCAGCTGTTATACTGTCCCCACAAAATGCACCATCACATTACTCCGTCACCAGGAATCTTGGTGTACTCTTCGATTCCACCACACAGCTCACATTGAAACTTTTCTGACTGCAGCCAGGGACATATTCTAGCAGATGTACCAGTGCAATTGAAACACACAAAAGCTGATGGGAGGCTGCTTGCATTAAGGCTGACCACTGGCAATAACTCTGGGTAGCACTCAAGATCATCATTCTTTTGCTCACCATGCCACCTCCGTTTGGACCCAAACATATGCAAATCAGTCTGGACCCTGCTCCTAATGGGAACAGTCCAGCCCAAACTGCCAAGCCAGGTCCTCCCTGAACCGGAACACAAGAAACCCAGGACCAGTTTTGCCCTTGTTTTGGGCTCATCAACTGGGTACAGTTTGGTTTCGGTGACACAGTGAGCATGCGACTCATGTATGGGCATACCCATGGCACCTAGGGCGGTACATGAAACGTGCAAAAGGAAATTGGAGGCTGCTTGCATTAAGCCAGTGGGCCGTATCCCATCATCTTTTGTGTGTTTCGTGTACCTGTGAAAATTACTTACGCTTGCTAGTGGTCCGAAGCAGTTTTTGACCCATTTTTTTCTATGTGTGCCTTATATTAGCTTTATGGTGAAAAAAGGACTGAGTGCCTGCACAACAGAAACTGTTTGAGATGGGACAATAAAACTTGAGCGTAGAAAGCTTGCCCAATTAGCCATAAATCAGTGTATTCTCTCTCTCTCTCTCTCTCTCTCTCTCTCTCTCTATATATATATACATATATATATATATATATATAATTATTAAAAAAAATGTTTTGTAAGTAATTGCTTCAGAACTTATGTTTTTGTTCCACAGGCACATCTTTAACCAATTGGTACATACACAACAAACCATATTCATAATATTCCCTATAAAACATTTCGTATAAGGTACCGAAGTAAGATAGAGAAGTACCTAATCTAGAAGTTCATCACATCAGTGATAGTGTATCAACAACCTTTTTTCCACCACTAAAGTGCTACAGCATTACCACGGTGTTCTAGAAGCACATTTTCGATTATTTGTAATTCCCAGTTATTATATATGTTATAGTGGGGTGTTTTCACTTACTTTCAATGAGAACCCCATATTTAACAAAGGCTCTTGAACCCCAGTGATGGTGCAAATTACCTTATTCACTGTATTTCAGTTAATGAGTTTATGTTCATACTGAGCTAGTCAGTCTTTGGTGTTTTATGCATGGTTCAGTTGTCTTGCAGACATTGTGTTTCAACCTCCAAGGTTGCAGACATGAATGTATAAGGCCTTTATCCGATCACGGTTCTGTGTGGATTACAACTGAAGATCCATTAGGACAAGGGAGTCTCTGACCTTTTTGTAACCAGAGCCAATTATTTTCTATAAAAATTTGCCTCAGCTACTAAGAAATATTATCAGTGTTATAATAGTGACCACATCAGACAAGATAACATTAGTGTTCACCCCGTGCAAGGTTTCCCTTAGTGATGACCTTTGTGCATCAGCAGTAATGTACAAAAATGTTTTAGCAATTTAGAATGCCTCAACATGGATAACGAATAGCCGCCAACGCTGCAGTGCCCTTGGCGCCAGGGTAATAATAGTAGTACTCCACAGTGCAGCATGGCATCATTCAAATATATATATATATATATATATTAAGCATTCAAATTCAACAATTTCTATTCAATTATCAGCTTAGGAGTTCTGAAAATGCACCTATTTTTCACATTATTTTATTCATATTAATATTAAAACCAAGCAAAGGGTTCCAATGTAATAGGCTAGGCTTCTAAAAAGGGAGCTACTTACTGGTAACTGTAAAGCTTCCAGTAGCTCTAGAGCTACTCATTGGAGGAGCAATAATCCTGTTTCCTTGCTTACTACTTTTCCCTGTTGGCAAACTTCTTTCTGCTAGTTGTGCGGCTGAGCTGTCATTCTGGTATGGATTAAAGGAATTCCATTCCACAGCAGGTGCCTGGGTCTGCTGCTGCTCGTCCCAATGAATCTGCGAAAGGCTATGTGTGCAAAATGTGGTGGCATAAGCACAAAATGTATTGGCATGTGTGCCAAATGTATAAGAACATAATATAATGGCACTGGTCGTAAAGTAAAAATGTGCGAACGTAAACCTTTTATTTGCAATGTTCTGCATTAGCAACAGCTTAATAAATTTTGCAGACATCGTATCACATCATCTTCCTCCCATTTGATAGTATCATAAGTTTTGATAGCTATATAATGTTTAATCTCCTCCTTTCCGATATATATTGCTAGCCGCAGACTCCTCACCTTTGAGTATTCCCCAGGTGTCAAAAAGAAAAAGGGAGCACACTGCCTTGCATTCAAGCGGAAAATAGCCCCAAGACATCATGGTAAATGCAGTCATTTAAATATAAATAGCGAGAATTTTTCAAACAACGATTCACCCTAAGTAGGTGCAGCAAGTGCTGTATCGCTGTAGAAAGTCTTTCACCTAAGGTAGGTGCAGCGAGTGCCGTATCTCTGGACACGTGTTTCTGGCTTTCGGCCATCATCAGCAGAGAGCGTATGTAACTGAAGGGGTCGCTTGAAATGCTGCCAAACGTCTTCACAGGTTTTTGTACCACTCAGTAGGCACACAGGTGCATCACCAGTGCTCGTCAGCAAGAGGCTCACGGGAGCCGTCCTTTAGACATCCAAAAAGAAATTCCTCAGGTGTCAGACTGGATCCAGAAACTTTTCAGCAGTACCCGACAGCACCATCCGATGGCACTGTGTGGCTTTACTCCGACTCGTTACGCTTTGGGAATGACATGCAGAGCCTATATAGGCACCACCGCTGTGCGCTGATGTTGCTTCCTTTCTTTCCATGCCACCAGATGCAGATCCAGAGCTTTGTATTTATTAGAAACATTTACCTACTTTTTAGTGAGTGAAGGGTGTCTTCCCCCCCCCCCCCCCCCCCCCCCAGCCCTCCGGGGAAAAAGTTTAAGCCCTGTAGGGACTGTTACAAATAACTGTGACAGATCCCCGCAGATATGCCTGTGGTGTCTGGGGTCGAATCACGACCGCAAGGCCCACAGCAACTGCATGTTGATATAACTGAAGGTCATCAGGGGCTGCAAGGTTAAGCTTTACATCTCCAAGCAAAAAAAAGACTCCTTGCCAGGACTGCTCCGAGTTGCAGTCCACATCCAAAAGTTGAATCCCGGTCTTTTTCTTGTTCCTAGAGTTGACAAACCTGCTGAGAGGCTGGTCTTTGTCGTAGTCAAAATTGTCAAGTAAGTAAAAAAAAGAAGCACATTAACTTGAAGTGGGATTCCTCTCCCTTGTGCCACTCACATTCACCTAAACAGGAACAGGGGTAGCACCACACAACTCTCAATCTTGCTCCTGAAGTTGTCTGGCATTGGACTGATCCCACAGCTGTGTCCGGCACAACCAAAGTCTCAGGGGCCGAGTGTCACACCACATCAGTATGAAGAGTTCCACGCCAATATGCTCTGGCTCTTTGGATCTCTACCAACCCCATCTGGCATGCCATCGGACCGCCAAGCAGCCGAGAGGCCCCTCCATCTGGAGTACCACTGGCAGGATCATCCTCAGAGCCCGTTTTGCCTCCTGCTTCCGGCACCATGACCTGCTCAGGCCCGTGTTACTTTGACAGCAGATATACTTTTCTCTGGTGCCGGTGTGACCTCAACCAAGGTGCTGGATACCAACTGAGACAACACTTCCTCTAACTCAATTACCGCTTCCACAAGGGAGACAACACACATTACATTCCCTTTTTCGTACAGACTCAGATGATGGCTATGACCTGGGTGATGAGTTAATGTAACCCTACCAGGATGATAATTGATACAATGACTTACAGGAGGCTAGTATCTCAATAACTTCCTGGAAACAAGCCTACTTTCACCCCCTGCTGGACTGGCAACAGAGGAATCCATTTCTAATCCCATGGTGCTGCATAGGGTGGCTGAAGTGTTAGACCTCCTTCGGAGATTAAGACCAATGTTTTGACAGAAGTCCTCCAACCTCGGCAAACATCCTTTGGGCCCCTTCTTCCATTTAATGAAGCATTGACGGATACATTATTGGGGACTTGGGCCAAACCTTGTCTGCTGTCTGCCTAATTTTGCCCAGTAAAATTTTGCTTTGGGCAAGCCTAAGGGTTATCTTTTGGTCATGTTGGCCTTCTTATGGTTGCCAGATCAGCGCACCATGTTTAAGTCTCCAGTTGTGATGGGATTTTTGAAAGGCCTTCAACATGTTCCCCTTTTTCCTTTGTCATACCCAGTGTGACCTTAAACTGATCCTCACTTACTTGATGTGCACTGTGTTCGAGCCTCTTCACAGCTGTTCCTTATGGCTCCTTACTATTAAGATGGTGTTCCTCATCACAATCACATCGCCATGGCGAATGCACTTCACGATGCTCGTGTCAATCCACCATAGACTACCTTCTTCCCCTTGTGACACCTTTCACGTTGGTCAAACATCACCCGGCTGACGTTTTATGCCCACCCCTCTAAGGGAGGAGGAGATGCTCCATCACTTGCATCTCAAAAGAATACACAGTTTCTACAGTGATTGTACCAAGAAACACTGGGTGGTTGTTCAGCTCTTTGTGGAGTTCCCTCAAGCAAAAAAGGCAAGGCAGTTTGGAAGAGAACCACCTTCCACTGGCTAGTTCTCTGCATTAAGATATGCTATGCATTAGCTTAAAAGGAGCCTCCGGAAGGACTGCATGCTCATTCTACCAGGGCCAAAGCTCCTAACACTGCTTTAGCTCACGAAGTACCAGTCCTAGACATATGCCAGGGAACTACTTAAGTGTACCTACATATGTTCATGAAGAGCCAGAGTATGGGCAGTCAGGTTTGTTAAGAAGGGCATTTTGCCCACACACTCATGCAGGACTTTTTGGTTTGAGTGCATTCACAAACCTGCCTCCAAATGGGTACTGCTTGGCATCTGTTCTAAAGGTGAGGAACCTGCAGCTAAGAGTCTCTATCAGAAGAACAAATTGTGTACCTTCATTAATGCTCTTTCTGGTAAAGACCCTATCTAGCTGCAGGTTCTTCGCTGATCTCCAATTGTCCCTGTTCTGTGATTAGACTCTGTCCATTAATAAGATCCCAAGTCTAGGAATCTACACACTGGACACAACCAATTTTTTCTTGGGACTCTGTGTCTGGGAACACGGACAGTCTCAGCTGACATCAGCGAGCAGGAGTGGCACATATAGAGGCTCCACACGTCATTTCTGCAACAGATTGCCATCCATGGAGAGCTGTGCTGTGCCACCTAACAGCAATCCAGGGTACTGCTGAAAGTTTCTGGATCCTATCTGATGACTGAGGAATATTCAAAAGGGGAGGAATATGTGACTATCTAGTCTCTAACACACAAAGCGTTAACAAACGTAACATGCTTGATGATACCTGATGGTAGTCCTGGAAAAACAGAGCCCTTTACAGATAACTCCTAGTAATCTACAATGCCATTGTCATCATTGGTACACTCCACTTATATTTAAATTTCCACCTCTACATTACCTCTCAATTTATGTACATCTGAAACCACAATCTCATAACTGCCCTTGTGCCACATTATAATTTAGACCCATACATTTATTCGAAGTATTAAGCTGGTAAAGTTTATAAAAAAAAATGAAAATGGGGCCATAAAAGAGTCGAGCATAGCAACAAGAAAACATTCCAACTTAGGAGTCCAGGTTGTGCCGCTTTGTCGCAACATCTTGCTGCAGGAAATCGATGATTAAAAAAAAAAGTGAATTTATGACTTGGGTGAAGTCGGAGAAACCATACTCCTCCCGTGATAGGCAGAGTTACCCAACTTTGTGTGCAAATTTGAAACTGCAATACCCTAGTACTTTTATTCTGCATATCGATCTGAAAAAATAAGTATAACTTTTTATTCAGAACCCCTGATAAAGAGATCCTATTGCTTCAGTATTACCTATAGTAATTTGGGCTTTTATCTCGTAAAACTGAGGCAAGTGCTCAAGTTTTGGCACACATTTTCGCCAGTCAGTGGCTTTTTTTTTTTTTGCTTCACCAATATTTTTTCTCTACTTTATTTTTCTTCTCATTATGAGAGAATATTTAATCCTTTTGGTAAATATATTACTCTCAGCCAGGAGGGATAGTGTCTTATGGCAGCTTTGTAGCAGTGGTTATTTCTAGACCTATGCTCTATGCAATAATATGTTACGGGGGCGTTAAGACACGCGGCAAATGTCGGCCCCCTGGCTATGATCTTTCTCCATTAAAAACGTTTCAAAATAAAAGTACACACGCTTGAAAACTGGCAGGATCTGCTTGGGACAACTAATAAGCTAGGGCAGCAAAATAAATGTGGCACCTATTAGCGAACCAGGTACCTAAAAAGTGGCCCATATTTGGAAATCAGTCCAGTTTTGAACTTGTAAAGACATGCTGGATGGTTATTTTGCCAGGTATGGAAGATTGCATGCTTTTGTGTTTAGAGGCAAACATTGTGGTAAAATCGAAGAAATTAAAAGTAAAAAAAGGCCCATATGGTCATAAAATAAGCCCATAGATTGCAAAAAACGTCTCACACGTTGATCTGTCAGAACAACTCCACAAGCACTGCCTGGTTACAATATAGGCCAGTCTGACACTGAATGCAGGCCCTTTAAAGCTTAATTCCAGAATGCTTGAAAGACGTTTGACACAAGATATACACAGAGCAGGCCTTCCGGTGTTGACAAGACAGACAGGACCTTGGAAGAAAGATGCCTCTCAAAGAACCATTTCCTGGCCTCTAACACTATGATTTCTCAGACATTCCACCCCTGCGTTCTTTCATTTTCTCCGGCACACCCCTCTTCCAGAGAGTTCTGCCTTATATGTAGCATTGGCAATATGTTTGAGCCTTGAGCAGCCTGGGGCAACAGGGCTCAGTGCCAAAGGACCCCCCAAAATGTCAAAGTCACAGAAAATGCAATTTGCCCCAAGAGGGATTACTTAAGATGTTCGGAAGAGGAGGACACTTTGAATGTTGGCTCCAATCATGTTGCTAATCATGAGTAACGTAGATCAGTTCCTTTTGGAAGGAGATGACCTGAGGAGGTTTTTATTTCAATTTCCCTTCAAATGTATCCTCTCTGGATGATCTCATATCTTTATTGAACCATCTGCACAAGTAAGCGACGAAATTAAGAAATCTGCTGCATCAATCGCCAGATTAATAATGGTTACCATTTAATACTTTGGAGGCACCTTCTGCATCCAAGTGCTGTCCCCTATATTACGGTTTCTTCAACTACTAGAGCAACTATTAGAAATAGTACCTAGTACTATAAATACAAGTTTAGTAGTCCAGTATGGCTACGTCTACTATTGCCACCAGTGGCAATGCCATAATTAGTAGAGTTGTAGGAATTTCAGTCGTGGAGGCAGTCATTGAGTAGTTGTGCCTGATATTTAAATGAAGAAAACAGCAGAAAAGTATTTTTCCACTGTGAAGGCATCATAGTTGTGCACAAGTACTTTTACTATATGACCACATCAAACCATTGTGAAATCGTGTAGTAGCCATTGCATTGTCAATAACTTTCACACACATTTGTGTACATGTACTTCATTCCTCTGCAGTAGTGTTTCCCAAACTGTGAGTGAGCCGATTTAAACAAGGTCCTGAAAGTCCAAGCAATAAATAAATGCCTTTCATTTTAGTATTTATCTTGTCACATTTGCTGTGCTTCAAAGACAGAAGTCAAATGTTAAGCTGTGTTTTCTGATAAATTGCTGCTTATTTTTGTAAATTGGGGGTTCAGGTTTACAAACTACTTTCCCTTTGCAGTCAGAGAAAGAAAAGTAAAATACATTGTGTGATAATCTTGCTGGGTACTGGGATTGTGAAAGGAAAGGCTGTAGGATGTCATTTTTTGTAACATGCAACAAATGTAAATACCTATAAAAGAACTGTACTCATTCAGCAGTTAGGAAAGCAAAACAAAATGAAACAGGTCTTTGTAATTCTGTGGTATGATATAGAAACAAAGATTTAAACAGGATCAAAGCAAATCAAAGTACTTTAGGTGGTGATGCACAAATGATAAATAGTCACAAACTCCTTTCCACACAATGTGTCCCATATAGTTTTATCAGTCAAACTGTATGTCTGTGCAAAGTTAATGTCCATTTTATCGGAAAATGTGCTGATTGTAAATGACAGTGTGATACTGCACAAAGCTTTTAATTACTTTAAAAAATCGCCCTCCTCATGCCCAATAAAGCTGGGCGAGTCACCAAAGTTTTCATTCTAAAAAGTGGGTTGTGTATCTAAAAGGTTTGGAAAGCACTACCTACAGTGATCACACAGCCTAGTGTCAGCTCGCTGCTGTCTGCTCATCCACACCTTCGGCAGCTAGCCTGTGTTGCTTCCTTGCACAGACAAAAACCACCACAATGCCAATGCCCTGGCGACTTGTGCTCTAAATGTCATACATGCATTTTTATTCAGTATATGCTTGCCTTGCTCCTGTACAAGCTTACCCCCACAGCCTTCTTAAGCCAAAGCTCTGCTTAATGCTCCCTACATCCACCAGTCCCTGCATAATAGTGCACACAACCCATCAAGAGGCATTGTGAATACTAAATGATTCCACTACCTAAGCCTCTTCCATAAACAAACAAACTCACCAGATACCCAGATGAGGCTATCTGATGCATTCAAGATGAACTGTGTCAAAAGAAATGATCCTCATATCTCTTTCATCCTCTATACAAGCCGGTATCAGCAAAACCGATTTCTTAATGTGCTTTTCAGAAATTGCTACATGTTGTTAACAGTCGCTTCAGTGCACATTGGTTTCACCATAAAGGTTGTATACAGGGGAAGTAGAAACCAAACGACATGACCGTTTCATCAGTTTTTCACAGTAGTTAATAGCCATGTGGGCTTCTGAAAGAGCTTTATCTTGAAAGTATCACTCATGATGACAGCGTATTATTGAATGAAAAAGGAAAATACTTGTGACTTTAATGTTAGATTGGTGCAAGGAGATTGGAGCCAGCCGTAGATGTGTCATTGACTTGTGGGTGGGAAAGAGCTTTGTAATGGGTTGGTAGGTAAATGATAGTGGAAATTTCTCGTTGGCAGTCTGGAACAATTGTGTGTTTGGGCGCATTTTTATTCTGGTTTTTGAGCCTTTAGGAAAGATTTGCAGGGAATGGAGTTTTAGACACCCAGGGAACTTATTTTAATCCTTTTAGCATCTGGCTTTGGTGTATGCTGCAAATATGTTGCAATTGCTGGATCAAAGGCTTGGAATGGTTTGTGTGGCCAAATGTCTTTGAAAAATATCCTGTGTACTCAATGTGCAGAGGCACATGGACAGTACATAAAGTTTTCAACTGTACTTTGGTTTGAGCCAATGAAGAGCTGTTAATGTTTGTGTGATGTGGTTATTAAGGCAGATACCAAATATGAGCTGGGCTTCATGATTTTGGTCTGTTTGGAATATCAAACCACTAGGAAAACCCACATAAATTATGTTCCTGTAGTCCAGATGTGAAATCACTTCAGCTATGATCATTAAACTTTTCTGCATTTTTTTTAAATTGTAGAAGGATCACTTTTGTCAAACTAAGGTCATAGAGACTATTTGTAGCTACTTAATTTACATTGTGCTTGAAAGTGTTTTTGCACCTTCTGGACAGTCTTTGCCTTGGACACTGAGGTGTGATCAGCTAGTTGTAGGTGAGAGCTGATAGTAGGCTTTCTGTCTTCACAATTTTCGGGCAAGCACGTTCCAAAATGCCCAGTCCTGACCATGCTTTATGCAATCTTCCACTTGGTGTCTCTCTCTTGAGTTCTTTCTTTTGTTTAAGTCGACTTGTGTTTCCTTTCTGTAGTTGTCAAAGAATCCTTCCTCTATCTTGAAGTGACTCCTGTTTTTTATAACAGTGATTGTATTCCTTCAGTGGTCTCTGAAGGTCCTTGTTCCTGATATTTGTTTAACTCAAAAAGCAATTCATCAGTCTCCTTGGGATTTTTTGTATAGGAAATACATCCTCTTTGTTTAAGTGATTACGTACTGTGTAGCAGTCAGCTCTCTTGTCCACTTCTGTAGGTTCATTTCTTGAGCCTTGGAGAGTTCATTTCTGGGGCCCTCGCTTTTATTATTTTTCAGTTCTACTATGGGTGAAGGTTTGGGCAGGCGTTTGAGACCAATGTCAGTATCAGTATTCAGTGTAATCAATTTTTTCTAAACCTCAGGGTGGATTTTGCCACTGTGTTGTGAGCTGCTGCAGAAGTCCTTCCTTTGCCTGGAAGCACAAGTGCTGCCGCTCTTACCTGTAAATTTAGCCAGGCATGGGTTTAGCCTTCTTGATTCTACAGCAGACCATACTTTTGTTAGCTGGAGATGCTAGAGATGTTCTCCCTCAGTGAACTATACATGATAGTTGTAATTCATATATACTCCAGCTTGAGACTCACAAGATTATCTATACAAGCCACTCGAAGATGTTGGTACACTGTGTAATTCAAAGGGTGTCATTCAGAAAGGACACAATCCTTGTGTTGTTGAAAAAGCAATTTTCCTCTGGTCTTCACAGTATAGCGGAAATTATCAGTACCTCTTTCTTAATTTGAGTATAAACTACTGGGCTTGTCCGAATAGGTCCACCAGGTCATTGACTTGATGCAATGAATAGCTATCAAACTCTGCTAGGTAGTTTAGATAGCAGAGGTCTAAGCAGAAGCAAACAAAGCTGTCTGCTTTGATATTCGGACAACTGAAGCATTCTATTTGCTTTCATATTACTCTGTTGGGTAGTCGTCCAACTATTTCTCATCTTCCTCTTATACTTAAGACATGTTTGTATGAGGTACTCTAAAATGTTTGTGATGTGCACATTCAGCTTTTGCATCGTGTATTTGATAGCATATACAATGCAGATCTCTGTTTTTCTATTGTTAAGTTCTTTCAAGAGCAATACTGAATTAGCAGGAGGTTTGTTTGGGTTGTAACGGTCATTTTCAGAAAGGGAGATTTCTGCCACAATTGCAATGGTTGTTTTCTGGCCTTCAATCCTCTTTTTGAGGTTGCTTTTAAGAAAAGGGGTTTGTATTTCTTTTTTTTTTTTAAGTATGTCCTGTGATGGTGAGAGAACTCAGGTCCTCCCAAATCTTTTATGGATCTTTCCACTTGGCCTGGAACAAGTCTGTGGGATTGCGTAACAAATAAGTACTTTGGCCATGATGTATAATCTTCCTAACTTGAACCTTTTCTCATAACATTGGTTATGGTTGTCCTTAAATGACCTTGATCTAGGAAAATAACTCATGACATTATTTCCTCTTGCAGTACGAAGGAGCAAACACATTCTGGGTAAGAGCATAAGATTCACACTCTTGCCTCAGGTTATCAAGCACATCTCTAGGGTGTCAACCTTATATTAACTGAAAAGGGCTAAACCAGTTAACACTTTTGAGGTTTGTCTGTCTCCAAAAAGAGCCCACTAATGTAGCTGTTCCCAATGATGTTCTGTGGCAACTAATTTCTTAAAAATATTTCTTAAGGTTTAGTTGAAACTTTGAACTAGGCCATTGGTCTTGAAATGGCAAATAAATCGTTTTTTGGATACCTCTAATTACAAGCAAGCATTCAACTTTTTTCATAGCTCCAATTACAGATCATGTCCTTTTGAGAAACTTAAGTTCACACAAATGTGGGAAGGAAAGGGTTGACTGAATGAGGTGAAACACTTTTGAAGAGCCATGCTATTGAGTGAATGAGATTGCATTTGCTGATTTTCATAAACATATATTTGTATTCTCTCCTTGAGAATTTGAGATATCTAACTAGATCCAGAGCAGCCCTATCAAAGAGTATTTCAACTACACATAAGGGTTGTATGGGTTTGCTAATTACCCCGTCATACACGTTTTGAAAATGGGCCTGGCAGGACAGTGTTTCTTTATGCGAGTGTACATTTTAGGCCAGTAGTATCAGCAAAATATACTTAAGAGGGATTTCTAGTTTCCCAGTGTGTTCATTTAAAGCTTTTGTAAGCCATATTTAGGGCCATTGGAATTATGCAACATGGTTGACTAAATTATTTTACAGGAGAAAAAGGTATAACTTGACACATTTCGTGATAGTATCACTTCATTATTTTGACATTTATACACTTTTTAACACTGTCTGGGCAGATCAACACCCACATATAGCAGCAGAGAGGTAACTAGTCAACCTATTGCGAAAGGCACACCACTGTGCTGTAACACGCGTCTTCTTGTTTTTAAAAACTTTGGATTGGTATGAGCTAGAAATATGTAAAATTCTGCAAATTTTGCTGCAGAAGACTGATTGTGTGGCAAATGCAACAAACCCTAATTATACGGTAAATGCCACGGCCATAAAATTGCATAATTTCTGTGGCTCTGGCCATATCCACAATAGTATTGTGCAGTACTCTGCATTGTGCTGCACTCTTGGTGCCAGTAGTTGTATCTGTGTGTTTCTTTGCTGTCTTTAGCATTCATGTAGATCCGATGCAGCAGACCTGTTTGACCACTAAGTAAGTCGGCATATAGTCATTCCCTTGCTTTTTCACTGGAAGTTCCTGTAGTTAACACTTTGCTTAGGCATCACTTCTGGTACTCCTAAGGTCATCAGTTATCTCTGTACATTGCTTTGGACAGTGTGTTTCCAGTCGTTTTTCCATTTGGTAGAAATGGGTTCACTGGAAAAAGTGGGCTTCTAAATAATCAATCTGGCCTCAGCGCAGCATGTAGCAGATGGTTTTGCCAACTGTCTGCACAAATCGCGGTTTGGTAGGGCATAATCAGAAATGCTATGACAAGTCTCTAAGTGTGCACTGGGTCCACCTGAAATTGATGATGAGCAAGAGGACAGGATAAAAGTATATGATTCTCCATGTTTGCTACTGATAGGTATATCACTTTTACATCTCTAAGTCTCTCCCGACTAAAACTATGTTCATAGCTATTTTGTTGAATTCAAGATGTGTCACAGCCATGTTTGCAAATGGCTAGGAAGTGCTTTTAGAAATTGTTTTAATTAACCCAACGTTGATTTTGTCTATTATTGGTGCAAGGTATGCTTGTAGAAACCTATAGGGAATGCCCTGAAGTAGAAAGACATGAACCCTGAGATTTTTGTCGGTCATGCTTTTTCCCCTCCTGGCTTCTAGTTGGTAATATTTTGCATCATCACCCAGATGCAGATTAAGACACCTTATTTGTAAGTTACTTCTATTTAGACTACATATTTCCTTTCTTAGGGAGAATACTTCTGTTGTGAACCAGGCCTCTTTTTGCACTTGTCTCTTTTAAATGGGCTAAATGATCCATTAACATTACAAATTACAATCAACAGTTAATTCAATGAGTACTATTGGCACTACTTTACTGGGTGTAAGATTTGTATAAGTAGGAAAGTGGTATAACAAGAGAACATGAGACAATGTAGTTGAAATCCGTACATAATCTGTCCAATCAAGTATGTCTATAGTCTTATCCAGTGAATTTGTCATTAGTTTGGATTCAGTCACATGTATATCTTGCTTCGAGTAGCGAATTGCACATGTTGGGAACGCCTCACGACTCTCAATATGAAATAAGGGTTGCACCTGGGAGTTTTCTACATGCATTGCTCATAAAATAAAACCCTGGTAATTTGGCCTCTAGTACCCAATCCCTTTGTAATATTCACTAGATCTAGATCTTTTCAAAGCATTTTCTTCCACTTTCAGAATGCTTGTAAATCATGGACACAGTGAACACTTCTATTACCGGTCATCTATTTACAAAATGATTACTCCTCTCCAATTAAATCCTTGCCCAAAATTGCCTTAATTATGAAATCGCTTTATACCATCTTCTATACTCTTCCTAAAATGATTGAAATGGATACAGTAATCTGCAGGGAGCAAGAGAATGAGGGTTAGTCAAGAATTGCCTTTGATCCAAGTTTCTTTAATTGCCAGTATAACAAATATATATCCCACGAGTAAATCCCTCATATTGAAGGTAGGGGACTCCCCTTGAACGTGGAATTGCTAATGTCAAAAGTAGTTGTAGGTGTTTTTTTGTTTCTTTCAGGACACTTCTGGTTTCTGAGAGCCCTTACCAGAACTTCTCTTTCTTGAAATGTTTCTTAGTATTTTTTTAAACAGTTGTGTGTTTTGAGTGCAGCTTGTGTGTTTAGGCTTTACTTGCTTGGCAGTATTGGAAGTCTCAAAGTGTCTTCTTTCATTCTTAAATTCTCCATGAAGCCTTCACTCCAGTTTCAGTGCCTGTTGAAATGTGCATGAGTAATGAGTTTGTTATTAATGTTGAGGCTATAGGTGTGATGGGCTAGCAACGCTTGAGAACATAAGTTCTCTGTGGTTAGCATTTTACATAGTTCTCCCTTGAGACCTCTCACAGTCTTCACAGTTATGACAACTGTTTCTATAACAACCTCTATAAGAACAACAAGAAATATTTCTTCTTTTAGATTTAGCTGCATTGAGATGTTAGGCATACAAGCGTTAATTACCTGGAGGTATTTCTGTATGTGGTGGATGTTCCCTACCAACAACTATTTGAGGTAATACGTGTCCTCGGATTATTAGTCACTGCAGAAGCCCTGTTCGAAGGCCAGCCTCTGTTCCAGGCTCTCCTTATACTGGCTAACAGTTGTGAGGGACAAAGATGAACCTTTGAGTCTTTTAGCACATTATGTTGGCAAAGATAAGGTGTGAGGACACTTCAAGGTATCGGTCTTTATGAATGGCACTGTAAGAATAAAAACACAAAAAACAATACCAGGCTGAACCTCCCAATAACAGTAATCAAGGCCTCATGGTCAAATGCCATCTGGAGATTGAAGAGAACAGTGAGACACACTGAGCTATCACAATATTGTTACTAGCGGTGGTCACAGTACAGAGAAGGGGTTTGAAACTAGATTGCTATGTATATACAAAACCATGAATGTTAGTATAGGGTTTTGAATCACATTCTTTGTGATTTCCTGAGGAAAGGGCTTTGTTATTAGCCGTACATTATTGCATCATAATTGCCTGGATGGAATACTCACACAGGGGGAACACCAGACTGCATTTCAAAATAGAGACCGAGATCCCCCAGGATTTTTGACAACTGTGAACCATTTGTATAGAAGGCTAAAGTCGCTCAAGGTGGGTTTTCCTTAATGATTTTAGTTGGAATTCTATTCCCCTTACAGGGTTAGGCTATGCTAAGGCCACAAGGTTCAAACAAGTATGTAAAGCTAGCTCATGCAATAGAACAAGTCACCCACCCCTATTATTTTGATGTCAGATTTCAGTCAGTGTTGTCCTTATTAGTACTTTTTATTAGTGACTACCTGAAAATTATTGAGCACTTATTCACATATACACCTTTGAATAGAGAATACCACCAAAGCAGCCTTTCGTGTATTGAATGCATTTCTCATCTTTTCTGCAATGTTTAACTCTTTTAGTTCATAAATTGAAGGAACATAGATTTCATTAAAACTGCTGCTTGACAAATTTCCACTCACGTAATTTAGATATGGTCTTCTTGTGCATATATCCAGAGTGAATGCTGTTTTTTTTATCACAGCTCATGCTGTTAGAATGCTGTCTAAAAAACAGTCTAAATGTGTACGGTGTCTACTCCTCAGCCCAGCATGAAACTTAGCTGCCATTACAGTAATATAGTGCCTCAGTCAACACTGCACCCTGCTTGTTGGCACCATTTATTCTTCCTTTCATTGTGATTCTTCCACATACTTTCTCCCTGGATGGAAATTCAGAAAGAGATGAAAAACATGCATGACATTACAAAATGTGTGATGCTTTAAGACACTTGAACAACTAAGATGTGGGAGATTAGTTGGCCAAATTATTCCATGGCCCTGAGGCTAGTCATCGTCCTCGTTAAAAGGAGACTTTCTTCCTTTTAGTTGAGCACCAAATGATATGGGTAGGACTTGAAGCTTTGGAATGTTTGGCATAAATTCACATAAGAAGTGCCACACTTCCCTCTGCCCACCAGACTCCATGATCTAGCTCTCTGACTGGGCATAAGCTGTAACTACACCGGTATAAACCTTCTGTCCTTGAATGGTAGGTTTCTGGCTGCTGCAGCCCAGCACCCTCCCCTCTCACTATTATGCTCCTAACTCATGCTGCTAGTGGGCAGTACATTGTCCATCTCTTGTCCATCAATTGGATTGGGTCAACAGCAGTAACTGCAGTGTTCACCAGTCCTGTTCAGATGTGTGCTGCAATGTTATAGCGGCAGCTGCTGCAGGTTAAGACCCTGGTGACCAACACATCTAGGCTGGGAGCAATCCAAAAGCTGAAGATTATTGAAAAACGTTACTTGGCCAAATGTAAAAAAGCATCCTCCCACCTTCACACTGTGCACTACCTCCTCACTGCCGCTTCCCAACTTCATTTGGAAGCCCACATGAGCTCCACACAGGCAGACTAACCAGGCTTCTTTATACCGGGCCTGGAGAACTCCACATAAGTACGATGTGTTATTTCACAAATAACCTTTATAACAAAAACATAATCTGTGCTGAAAGTAAACTAAAACTGGGCCCATCTAGGGAAGTCCTCTTTTGTGGTCTGAAACTGCGGCACCGCAGGCCATGATCAAGTAACAACCAAAAAAATCAAGAAACCAGAGGGACTGCTATACAAATATCGATAATGGCAATAGTAAGAATTTGTTATGGATAAATGTTACCCCTCCGCCATCAGCAGTTAAAGAATTTTGTTTGATAATAGTGCGTGCATCTTGGACTGTTAGGTCTATGTCCGTGGACACCCAGAGGAACTGCACAGCTCAAACCAGATGCACATGGTCCTCTTGGACCAGTTCTCGGCTGCCAGCACACCTCCTTGAGCAGTAACTTATAACCCACAGCTGCTGCCAGAAAAAGCATTTCCAGCAGCAGGGAAATAAAAAATGGTAATGTAAAATACGTGCAATATCACCACTACTGCAAGGCATGGGGTACTCAATAAGAATAGTTTAGTCCTTTAGGTAAGGTTCAGATTATCATTCATCAATCTGAATATTCGTGGTTACTGTGCAAAAGATAAAATAAATAAATCATTTCCTTTCAAAATGCCTCTTGCATTGTTTAAAAAGTGATGAACAGCCTTTGCCTCTTTAAAGCATGTGCAATTGGGCTCTAGTTTTTCTTTGATTAGTAATCTTAACTATTATTTGTGATCAATGTAATATTTGTTTTGCTGCTGAAAACACAATATTTCGGAAATGGTAAGATAAGCAGAGCTAACTCCTGCATTGTCTGAGCTGTCCGTGGTGATGTATGTTTAGAAGAAAGAAAGAAAGGATCGGGAATAGTTTCAGGAATACTTTTCGCAAACTGATGATGTTTGATGGTAATTTCAAATAACGGCAAGGCATTTGCCTCTTCCTTTGAAACAAGAGAGGACTTTACCTATAGTCTTGTGTGTTCCTTTTTCAGTCTCGCCTAAGATGGTGCATGCACTATCTACTGCAAGACATTTTGTTAGCTACAGGGGGAGGGGGCTAAGAGCCCACCCATTGTTTACCACTGGTTGGCCTCATTGTCACTCATTTGCTTGCTTCTTATTTGATGGCTTGTGTGGGCTTCATTTCCTCTTTGTGAGTTTTTCTCCATTGAAGCATGGGCGCATTACTTTGCCCTTACAATGCTTGTTTTTTTTGGGTGGTACTTTTTTACTTTTAGTTCAGCACTCTTCGGGAATGTGTGTGTTTTCCAGATGTCTCCCTCATGTGCTTCTCTGTCTCTGTTTTTGTGTTTCTCTGGCTGTCTGCTTCTCTACCTCTCCCATGTTATTTCCGTCCCTGTTACCCCCCCCTCCCCCCCCTCCCATCACCATACTGCTCTCTTACTTTGTGCTTCTGTGCAAACCCCCACCCTCCCGTGTTACTGTATCTCACAAAGTTCTTCTCTGCCTCAATATATGTATCTTTTTAGTTCTTGATTCAAATTGGATCGATAACTAAAAATAATAGAAAGAAAACACCTGCTTCATTTTATAGATACATGATGCCACTGTCTGCTTCAAAAGCTTTTTTTTTTCAATTATTTAGCAATGCTGCGTATCATCAGTGATTCTGTGCACCAGGGCTAAAACTCACTGGAAAAGCCAATAGGTCCTAAAGGTGAGACCTATTTGCTTTGCCAGTACTTGTTTAAAACAGCCAGTCATCTGTCGCATCGTGCTCAGTTTTAGAGCATGTATCTTTAGGGGATAATAGGGAGCATTTTGGTTTCCATTTTGGTGTGCAACTGATAACTGTGCGATATTAACATATCACTGATGGCTCCTCAGACTTGCTGCCCTTTCAGAGGCAGAGACCTGTTCAATTTACCAATGGCCTGTGGTACCAAGCATATCATTGCATGTCCTCTGCAAGGAGAGCATCACAGGGTTTGAACTCTTTTCCGCTTGTTAATCTCTAAACATCCTCGTATTTGCTGCTTGTATGCAAAGGTGATGGTGAAGGGGAGAAAACTACAGAAAGTGAATTAGAATCCTAGCCTTCTTACTTTCTGTTTCTTCTGCTGCTTATATGACCCCGAAGACCAGCAGTAGCTAGTGTTGGAGGTAACAAAGGGCAAGCGAGGGAAGCATCTAATACCCATGAATATTTACTACTGGCTACCTCTAATTGGCAGCCATGGGACATGTTTTGATTCTTGTACAGGCCAGTCTGCTTCGTACTAAGAGGGTAGTACATAGGGTAGAAATTGCTGAAACATCTCTGTGTGTTTAGATTTTGTTTTGTTTGACCATCTGTTCCACCTAGCTGTGTTACAAAGTAATTTATGGCAACAGATTGTTCAGACGCTTTGTCATCACTAAGTAGCATTAGGATCCGTTAGGAGCCAGTGGACAGGTTTTAATCCATTTTACTAAATGTTCACTGCAAAAATCAGAGTTAAATCCTACGTAACTTGATTGGACAAGGAGCTCAGGGCACGATCGAACGGTAAAATAAGTCACTTTAGCTGATGGAGTTCTACGTTAAGCTGTATACCAAGATGGATAAGGCATCTCTCCGCCCTCAAATGCCCCTTAGTGCACATATGACTATAAAATCTGGATAAATAAACTTTAGTGCTTTCTGTAAATAGTATATTAATACTAATAGTTGGTGTGTTGCAGTGGGCATTTCAAGTTTTTGGCATAAAGAGTCTGCTGCAACTACCTATTGGTACAGCATTTGAGAATACATTTCCTACCATAATTCCAAACTGTCCTCCCCCTAATTTTGTCACTGTGCAGGAAAATTGCCTGTGTGGGAAATTCTATTAATGCACCTTGCAGTTTTCCCCATACTGGATTTTACCATGTCTTAATAAGTAAGTGCACACACTGGTTGCCTCACCGAAGAACTTTTGGTAGGTTTCCTAAAAGCATATCCGCTTCTGCCTTTTCTGCCCTATATTTTTGTTTCCAGCATTTGTGACCTGGAGCACTTTGGTATTACAGATGGAACTGGAGATGCAGTTTACACATTATACAGGCTCATATGCAGCACCAGCCCTACCTCAGGCGTGGCAAATAGGAGACTATTCGTTGTCTTGAGCATTCAGTTAACATATTTTTTGCTGAACTGGTTTATGTTAAGTGGAACTTATAATGCACAAGAAACGCTCACAGGTCTCTTAGTGGTGAAACAGTAAGAGTTGAGGATGATGACAACATTGAATGTAGAGCTGCGTTTTTAGTAATTTTCTGAAAATCAGATAGGAATAAATGTTTTTAAAAAGCCAGGAGATTCTTCTGACTTGAAACAATCAAGGCAAAGCACTTGCTGCCAGAAGAGACTTCGTAAAGCATGGAACAACAGGAATATTGGCAATAGAAGACTACAGAGATCCTTTGGGCAAATATTTAATGATCCTGGACCAAAGGAAAAGAGTAGTCCCCCTTAAGACATTTAAACAGAAGAGCCTTGAAGCAAATTATTTGCTGAACTGAAACCAGAGGAACCTATGCAGGAATCAATGCAAACAATTAATTTTGCAGCTTGGTTCTGGATGACGTGGATTCTGTGGATCTAGCACTTTGGAAGTAGTCACGTTTTGTGCCTATGATAGCTGTAATGGCCATCTCTCTACCTACCGCTAAGGGCCGGGCTAATTGGCCTCAGCTTATCTAAATGCAAGGCACAAGAAGATATTATAATCCATACTTGGGAATCACGTTTAAGATGAACACCAAGTCCTTTAACCACTATCTTGGCAATGGGCATCTAGGGGCACTCGTCTGAGAGGAAGATCAAGAAAAGGAGCTTTTGGCCACTATCTGCACATCTATCTCATCAATATTATTAACCGGTTATGGTCCATCCATATTTTAACATTACAAAGACAACTCATTAGGGCATCAAACTGATTCACTGGGTCACTTGCTGAAACATAACCTGAGTGTATCCTGCATCAGTGTAAAATAAACATCCACAATTCTCGATTAGGAGACCCAATGGAAGAATATGAATATCAAAAAGTTGTGGGTTAATGATGGAGCCTTGTGAGTCAACTGTACTATTGGCAGCAGAAGGTAAAATGTAAGGTTGCTCATAACGTTTTATGATTTTTCCAGTGAGAAACGAGACAGACCACTCAATGGCAGTACCTCTGACACCTCATTGTTCTAATCTAGAGACTAAAATGTTATGATCTACATTTTTCAGGGGAAGCCAAAAGATCTAATAATGTTAAGGCACAAATGGAGCTTCTGTCGAATGCAAGCAGTGTTAGAAGACCTTAAAATGGCAAAGTTCTTTTAATGCCCCATTTGGGCCTAAAGCCCTCCTGAGAGTCCTCTAAAAGAAAATGGTCTCTGAACCAGAAGACTGGCAACTCAAGACCGGTTTTGGCCTAGCTGGGCCTCTTCAGTTGGGTGCAGTTTGAATCCAGTGATAGAGCAAGAACAGGATCCACATCTGGGCCTATACTTGGCCACTTAGGACACTACATTAAAACACAAAGAAGGATTATAGGAATGCTTGCGAATAGTCGGACCACTGGTAATCGCTTGGGGCAGTACTTCAGCTGAATTTTTTTTTTGGGCGCTTTGTGCCATCTCACGTTAGATCAGAATTGGTTCTTCAGTTGGAACAGTCCAGCCCGAACTGCCAAGCCAGTTCCTCTCTGAACCGCAACCCAAACCTGGTTTCAGCCTAACTGGTTTTTCTTCAATGAAAGGAAGTTGGTTGTCGAAAACGTTCTCCTGTATTTTCGGTATAGCGGAAAGAAGAGAGATAGGATTGTAGTTTGTTACCTTTGCTGGATCTAGATTGTCTTTCTTTAACTTAAGCTTGTCAATGCCCTGCATAACTTTAGAGGGTACAATGCCAGAATTGAGATGTGTAGAGTGTATCACACAAGCATTCCTCTGCATGGAGTTCCATGTGGTAGAGGGTCACTGGGGATAGTCTTCCCCACCCTTCTCAGGAGTGCTTTCTTTTAGACGCGAAGTCAGTGCACCACCTAACAGCACATTTGCCTCTGCATCAGTATTACGACGGGGGCACAGAGGCGAATTTGCATGGAGCCCACATTATGGACCCTCCTGACATTTCCCCAGTGACTCGCAGACATTCACCTGCAAGCAGGTGCAGTCACAATCTGCATTCACTTGGAGAGATCTCTGCTCTCCTTTGAAAGCAAGCAACATTGACACCTCTAGGTTGGCCCTGTGGCTACAAACGGCCGGGTCTGCCTTTCACTAATTCACTACCCCAGTGCGGGTAAACGATTTGCAGGTCTCCTAGAGGCAGTGCATTAACTGTTATAGAGCACATTGTCCCGGTCTGTGCCCAGTGCATTAATTTAAAGGTGACCTGCAGTAAAAAATGGGACAGTGCCCCCAACATATAGTGTGAGTCCAGGTTATTTCATGCAAACAAAAGTTGAAGTCCTATCTCTTTCAGTGTAAGAGGTTCAACAACAAATAGTTTTACAAAATGGTACGCTGTTCTGTATGTAAAACCAAAACAGTGAAGCCACACAAAAAAGATATGCAGTTAGATTGCGATTACTGGTGTGTGGCATACAGTAAATAGGGATACAAATCATTGAAAATGTACTTGCAGTGCTAGAATAATTAGCAAAATGTATCCCAAAATAGTTAAGTTACAGGGATAAAATGCATTCTTTCTTACCAGTGGAGTGAAATGACTTATTGAAAATGTGTTTGCTAGTACCCCACCTGAGATGTTTACGACAGCCCCAAAATGATCTAATCTGATCTCCCACGGCAGTTTGCCCTTCTAATCAAGGTGGAAATGTAAGATATTATTTTTGTAATGTGAGTTCATGATTGCTCCTTTTCTTCCTTAAAGGGGCTCCCTGAAAAGAGTTCTCCATCTTCACATGGAGACAACACAAGAAAACATAAGTTTATGAGACATGTACTGAAAGGAGAGCTCTTCTGTGTCGTCTTTTTAGTGGCTGATCACCTGTTCCAGGTAGCCTTATGCTAATCTGATGAAATAACTGCCAATGTCCATGGAGATTTCTTTTCTTACATGGATCGAACCCTTTTCTCTGTTTAAGCAACCAAAGCAGAATTTGATTACCTGCCTTGGGCTGTTCAATGTCCTGTTCCAAGATAAAAGGTGATGGCGTCAAACATGTTGTGAAAGGTTTGAAGAAAAAAAGTTTGCCCCTTCCCCAACCCATGGAAATATTGTGATGTGTAAGAAACAGTTGGGAGCACCCAGTCTCACACTTCAGCATGCAGTCAGTCCCATTGCATCATGGTAAATGCAGTAAAAGTTTGTTTTACTTCTTTAAAGTAGGCTGTAGTTTTTCACCTTAGTAGGTGTAGCTAGTGTTGTATATCTCTGGACACATGTTTCTGGGTTTAGCCCTTCATCAGCAGAGAGCAGCAAGTGGGTTGGTGGAAATGTTGTCAAAAGTCCTCCTATGTCTCAGTACCACGTACTGGCATGAAGGTGCTACAACCAGAGCTGGTCAGCTCACTGGCTCAAGGGAGCCTTTTCAAACAGGAAACAGGTGGGAGCACCCTGCCTCACACTCCAGCATGCAGTCTGCCCCATTGCATCATGGTAAATACAGTACACGTTTGTTTTTACTTCATAAAGTAGTCTGTAGTTTTTCACCTTAGAGTGGGAGTGTTCTCTCTGGACACGTGTTTCTGGGTTTAGCCCTTCATCAGAGAGCAGCAGGTCAGTCACTTGGGTTGCTGGAAATGCTGCCAAAAGTACTCTCAGGTCTCAGCACCCCTCACCTCTCTGAACTAATTTGCAAATTAACTTCCAATGCCTGGGTCACATATTGAAATGTTTGTGCAGCCTCAGAACTGATAAAGGTAGTCTTCTAATTTTGTTTGTTTCTGAGCTAAGCAACTAGTAACTCTTTCTCAAAAGAAGAGTTTGCTGTTTATTGTTGAACTAGTGTAAGTTGGAACAATATCTACTGTTATGTGTAGCTACTGCTTTTAATTCATTTAGTATATGATCAAGAAGAACATTGTGTTAAGTTTCCTAAGATGCCTGTTTTTCACTGGTTCTTCTACATGTTTGCTGGTTACTGTTGCCTTCCATTTTCTGCATTCACACAACAAATGTGATTAAAAACTGTGCATAGGAGATGATTCCTTTTATAAAGGAAAAGCCTCACTGTGGTGGGTAACAATCACAGCTTGTGCTCATTTCATACAGATTTGCTCCATCTCGGACAATATCTTGCCACAATTAGAATTTTAAAGCTTTGTAAGAAATGTGCACTTTAGCTACTCTGCTGTTTGAAAGTAACTGCCATGCATAATGAACTTACTTAAACAAAACAACCTTTAACTATAATCATGAAAGCAGACAAAACCAGTGACTTCCCTTTAATTTCAGTTTTCTGGGACTGGTATTTTTCACTGATTTCCATGCTTAAATCATACCCTCTAGTCAGGCTAGGAATCCCACCATTAAAAAGTTGTGATAAATCATACCATTGGCAAAACAAAACTACTTCAAATGGCCCAAGCCTCTACTAATGAGGTTACTGCACTGAGCCCTCCCCTTGTGTTAGAGGCCACCATGACTTCAATGTTATAGCACAGAGAAAGTTAAGCAGTGACCCTCTGAGTAGGAATGGGTTGCTTGTGAATCTTCATATTTGTCCAAAGATGAAGAGCTTATCTGGAGTTCTAATATTTTAGATCCTATCAATGTTGAAATTTAGGCACCTATGAAAATCAGGGCAATGCAATGTCCTTTTCAACTCGGGAAGGCTGATTATTACAAAAAAAAAAAAAAAAACACAGAGCACCACTGGCTCCTTCATATGAAAACCCAAAAGCACATTTAACATTAACTTAAAATTAATTTGCAAAGTAACTCTGTCATTGGTAAATTGTCGGAATAGATTTTAAATGGTAAATTCCTGAATCTCATCTACATGTCTTGTGGTCACCACTTCCAAGAGTGATACTTCAGCTCAATTGACCGGTTCAAATGGGGCCACCATGAGTTGGCTCAGCACCGGGTTCAAGACTAGAGGTGCAAGTCAGCATAGCACTATCATAAATGTTCCAGAAGAGGCCCTTCATGAACTCCTTGATGATCCTTTTTGAGAACAATTATTATCTGTGTTTGTATCCTACATGTGAGCTTCCTCAGCCTTTCATTGACGTATACGTTGTCATGGTGTGGCTAGAACAAGGGGACCAGAATAGTAGTTCACTGCACATATTCTGTGCGGTCAGGCATCAGGCCATGAGTTTGTCTTTAAAAGTACCTGATAGAAACCAGATAGCTGCAGCAGATTGGTGAACAAATACTTTCTTTGCCATACTGGTGGTATGAAAAATGGAGAACACGGTTGGCTCTTCCCCTTGCTGAGGACCATGGGAAATGCATGAAAGTGTAAGAAAACATGATGCGCCAAGTCATTTCCCCCTGGTGTTTATTTGTCAGTGCCCATGCGTCTGGGGGAGTCCTAGCTTGGCATTGGGGCCGGTGTGCTCCTACGGAAACAGGCCCAAACGACTTTCATATGGGTGGCACACATCTTGAGTGGAACATTAGGCAAAACATGATAGACTAGAGTGCAGCCCCAAGTGATTAATTCAAGCTTTGCTTCCACCTCTTTGTTATTGGTTGTTGACAAACAACCTGTATTTGTTTGAGGTGTCTGGTGGCACAGAGGACCCACAGGGACTGTCCCCAGTAGTTGAAGATCATCAGCTGCTGGTCTTGATGCAGCTCCCAGTTGTGGCTTTGGGCTATCTGCTCATTTGTTTTTGAGTCAATGGGGATGTTCTGATGAGGGGCAGATGTTTGTGATCACCTAGCTCCACAACTCATGTGCTTCCTCCAACAGGATTAGAGATCTTGAACATCCATGTATGAAATTATAATACACAAAAGTATTGTTTGTTCTTTAGAAAACCAAAGGATTCCTCCACCTTGGCAGGAAACCCTGCAGACTGGACTGAATTGCCTCCAACTGTAGCACATTGATATCAAGTTTGTTGCCATATCTGCCCACAGGCCCTGTGTGAATGAAAGGTGCATGTGAGCCTCCAACTTTCTATCTTTGAATTTTTTTGGCATGCATCTCTTTTGAAAACTGATGAGTCCCGTAGGGTAAACTTGTTAAGCTGAAAAAATACTTATATTGAACAAGTTGTACGTATGTACCTGATGAGCATATTACATGATTCACTTTCCGTTCAGCTTATTTATCTATTCTGGGATGGTAAAAACTAATATATAATTTTCTCTTCATAGCACCTACTCCTAAATGCTGTTAATGTGATATGTTAATCTTTTCATGCAGCAACTCTGGAACAACTGTACACTGTTTCCCCCTTATAAAGACAGATCATCTGCTACACTGAAATAGGATTGAACCTTGTCATCCATATACTTCCTTTCAGTCACCCTCCCTTGACACAGCTAATCACTTCTTGTATTACTCTATCTCAGCTCAAGCATACATCCACTCTCCCTTCAAAATACAACTTCTTCTGTTGTTGCGACCCAACACTTCTTTTCAACCTCGTTATTTTCTATCTTCTCATCTGCTCATCAACTGCATACTTTATGCCTGAAATGTACTCTGTCTTAAAGTTGCATTCCAATAACATTTGCCATTTGGCAAGTATGGGTGTTTGTGTCTGCACTTTTAGTTAAAAGTAATTCTATAATTTGTTGATGGTCTGTTCTGACCTCAAACTTTGTTTCCCACATATAGGGCTGGCAATTTGCCTCACGCATCCAACATACAAGAGCTTGTTTTTTTATTGCTGAGTAGTCTAAGTTGGCATTGTGTAGGTATGTAAGGAGCTATGCATTCTTTCCTTTGGAGCAACATTGCACCTAATCCTTGTTGCTGGCATCAGTGGCAACTACTGTTTTGCAACGTCTGCGAAAAGCTCCAGGGTTGTGGCCGTACATAGTTCCATTTTTAGCTGCATTCATTTTTCAGTACACTCTTTGCTCCAGTTTTGCCTCAGTTTTTATCAATATTGTTAGATTGGCTGTCTTATGCGCAAAATTGGATATGAATCTTGCACAGTATTTTAAAAGGCATAAAAAGTAGTGCAATTCTTCTGTGATGGGGCAGGGCCATCTGGCACAGCCGTCATCAAACTCATCTTTGATGATACACTGCTTTTGCTAAGGCAATGACCCAGTTAGTCAATTTAACCAATGTGAGTTTCACATTTCTCTTTGGATTTGTTAAACCCCTCTCTTTCCACTGTGTTAATACTCTGTAGTATCAGTAAGCTTTTTTTAGATCGTTTTCAAAGACCAAAGATGATGATATTCATGGCCCCAAACAACTTGTGCGTGACTGTTTAGAATACCGCAGAGGCAGATGTTAATCTGGAATGCATGTGTCTATATCTAAACGCTCATTTTGTAGTAATGAAGTCAATTGTTTGAAATTTTCATGGAGGTTAATCTGGTGGTATGCCAATGATAACTTGAGAGGCAAAAAATAACATGGCAGCCTAGACTGTAGTTAACATTTCCCCAATATTCGTAAGCGGACGACAGAGTTTTACTAGGCCAATGAGTTGTTCTTTGTTCCAAGAGCTAAAGGTGCAAGCTATTTAAATAAATGTATACCAGCGTCACATAATTTCCTCACTTCTACTTTTGACACATCTAAGTGTTAGTGTCTTACTTGCCTTTCCGCATTGTAGTACACTTGTCCAACATTGGGGCACACGTTCTGATTAGTGGTATGTCCATTTATTCCACATCTTTAACGCACAGACCTTTCTTGCTGCTTACCATTTTTTTGTTTTTTTTCTGTTACTTGTCTGTCACCCCATATCCTGCCCTCTCTTCTTAGCTCCTGGGTGACGTTTTCTTTTTAGTGAGTAGTAACTTTTCCTAAACTTTTATTTGTTTTGTAATAAAGACAAGATCTAAGTGCTCAATGACATGTGGAGTCCAGCAGGGGACCCTAATTGCCTCTGCTCCCTTTTTGAATGTTTATATAAAGCCTCTGCTTAAATTGATTCAGCTCATTTGGGATTTCTTCAGTTTCGTATGTGGATGACACCCAAGTACTAATCTATATTGATGAGTGCTGCGCTCTGACTGACTAGTCTAAATCAATGCCACAAGGATGTCCAATCAGATTAATAACAATATTTTAAAACTGAATTGTGACAAATCTAATCCCATATTTACTGGCAAAACTGTTGACAAAAGGAGTAACAATTGTTTGCCACTGTCATTGGGAGATCTCTCAGTGACATCTTCACAGGTTAAGTCTGGGCATTCTAATTGATTCTAAATTATCTATGGAAATTCAAAGTAACAAAAATGTTTCAACTGGTTTTCTATCAATTAAAAAGGTATCCAGTGTCCTACCATTTGAGCCTAAGAATGAACATTCCAAATGTATTCCTTCATTTGTAATATCCTATATAAAGGCACAGGCCTACATGAGTCTTTGCTAAAGAAGCTGCAGTGGATTCAAAATGTTAGGTATTATGACCATATTTTCAAGGCTTGAAACAGATTGCATTTTTGCGAAATTCTTTTTACAGCTTGGTTGAGGCATAATGTACACTATAATCTTGAACCTTAAAGCTTTGCACTCATATTTACACCAGACCACCAGGGGATTTTAATCTTTTTGTGCTTCTACTCTTCCAAGTGCCCAGAATCAAGTTGAGAAGGACTGGTGGCAAAGTGATCTGTTTTCTATGGCCCTGTACTTGGTACACTTTACCTAAACGTCTTCTAAACTTAATTTAGACAAGCGTTGAAGACTCTTGTTTTTACTCTGAGGCCGCCATTGCTCTGAAATGTGTGTACTTGTTATTAGCAGCACAAAGATGCTTTTCAGTGAATGAATGTGTGATTTAAAAATCTTATTCTGTTCTAACTAGTTGGTCCCTAATCATTCAATCTAGGAGTGATCAGTAGTTATACATTGGCACCAGTGACATCAAAGATGCTACAAAGCTGCCTAGAGTTTCTCCTGGTAATTGACTTCTACCCAAGAATCTCTTGTGCAACCACATCATTCACATCTTTCTCAAAATTGTCTAATTGCTTAATTACAGATCCCGATCCATCCAAATCCTCACTGTAATCATCATCCACTGGAAGGGTAGCATATTTCAAAATGTGACATCCTTCTACATCTAAACATTGCTTGAGCAATATACAAAACAATTAGGGGATTTTCAGTAAGTATAGCGGCCCTGCTATCCTCCACCACAGAAGACCAGAAAATACAAAAGGTCGTAATTTATAGAATAGACTGCTGATTTTTTTCAAGGAGGACAACACAATCTCAAATAACTAATCAAGTTCAAAATCTATGTGTCATAAAAAGTAATTTATTCACTTATTTGAACAAATCCTTATAAACGACCATCATTCACAATACACAGTCTCACGTCTCTAAGCCAGCATTAACAAGAGTCCATATATTATAAGCCACTTTGTAAATTGAATATCACACAAAAACAGCCTTAGGAGTTTTGTGTTTGCAGCCAATGCGTGTTTTGTGGTTACCTGTGTGTACCAAATTTTAAATTTTGGAAAAAATTAATAAATGTCTGTCCTTAACTTGATTTTTCAAGAGCGATCCATCCCTAAAAGGCAAATGTACAGTGAATAAACATCTAATAAAACACCATGTCATATTCAAAATTTACAATATATTCAAATCAAAATTAGTGATATAATTAAATTAATAGAAGTTAATAAATAGTCTTTATATGTTACATTACAAAAAACGGTCAGTACTATGCAGCCTCTCTAGAAAGTGGGTGTGGCAGGCAGATAAAATAGCTTATAGCTGCATTGTGTCACAAATATATCCACGCAAAATACCAGCTGTATCTTAAGGTGAGCAAACTTTTATTTTTTTTAAAGAGAGGAACTACACAAAAGACCTTGCTCATTGGAAAAGCATGTGAAGAAAAAATGGGGAATAGCATTACCTTTCAACCTAAAAAAGACTCCTGACTGACTTCTTCATTCAAAATTTCATGGGTGGTATACAGTCTCCCAATTATTTCGATTGTTTCCCAATCCTTCTCATACACACAATTAGTCTTGAATTTCATCCATCTTTGTACAAAGGGAAAAATGGAGGTAAAAAAACTTTTTTTGACCACCAACGTAGCCATACAATTACAACAAATAGGAATATGTCACATAGTTGACACAATTAATATCCATAGTCACCATAAAGTGCATACATCATTGAAAAAAGTTTCAACATTTTAAAACATCTAAACATTAACAATTGTACACTTATACAGTTGGATCTTCCCCCGCACCAGTTAATGGGAGAAGGAATAAATAACATATCATTGCTGTCAGTGCTTAAACACTTTTCTAATACAAAGATAATAGGAGCAAATTACAGCACCATTACATTTCTCCTATTAATGGTACATCTTAGAAAGGAGCTTATACCAACACAGTTTGCAGGAGACTCCAACCTTTGGAGATATTCGAGGGCTGCCATGGAGGTTCGAATTCCCTGTTTCCGAATAATCGGGAGAAGATACTTTTTACTGAAACCCTGATAAAATTTACAAAAGAAGGTAAAATGTAAGAAACTGTGGGGTGAAATTTGATCACATGGGCACGTCGCAATTCTAGACACCTCAAACTGGCCCAAATGAAAAGAGCCATCTCACAAAGCGTAGGTGAAATTACATTAGCAGCATTCTCTCCCAGGGGGATTCGATCTATTCCAGATATGGTGCCATGCCCGGAGTATTGTGTAGGGTGACATGCTCTCTAACTGTAATCTTTGGAGACTCATTCACGTCTTTAACATTATGGCCCTCATTATGACTTTAGCGGTCATCCATGAAGACAGCCAAAGCCACGGGTGCCAGGAGACCGCCAGTGCTGGGAGGTCTCCCTCCCGCCTTAGCACGGATACTTCTGGATTTCTGCCACACTTTGGGTGGAGATCTGGCAGTAGTCGCGCTGGCGGCCGGAGGCACCCTGGCAGTTCCACCACCTGCACCGCCCCACCAGTAGGACAGCCTCCCCCCCATATTATGGCTCATTATATGGCCTGGCGGTGTCCTTCTGGTAGGGCGCTGCCGGTGGTGGAAGCACCCCTTTCCGTTCCCTGCTGATTGACCTTCTCCCTGGAACAGGTAAGGTAATCATCCGACCGGGGAGGAGGGCGGGGGTTTTGTGTGTGTGGTGTCTGCGTGTGTGTATGAATGTGTGTATGCTTGGTTGTATGCATGTCTGAATGTATGTATGCGTGTGAGAATGCATGTGTGAATGTGTGTGTGTATGCGTGTGAGGATGCTTGTGTGGATGGGTGTGAGTATGCATGTATGAATGCGTGTATGGATGTTGTGAATGTTGCATGTATGGGGGAGAGTAGCAACGTGACTGGAGGGGAGCTGGGGGAGGGGACATCTAGTGCTCGCTTGGGGTGGGGGGCATGCAGGGGAGAAATTCCCTGTTACCGGTAGCCTTTCTGCCATGGTATACGAATACGTCTGTGTGTATATATGATGAAGACTCAGTTGTGTTATTACTTGCGTAAGCTTGCAGTGTGATGTGTTTAAATCAATTGTTTACTGTGCTTATAAGTCTGTAAATGGATATATAGCTGCATTACTAGTTCTTGCAGTCGCATTGATTTGCATTGGGAAATAACCATAATGTAGGTTTTTGCCCATGCTCTTTCCTTCAGACACAACCTGGAATCAAAACAGTGTAACAAGGAAGATACCATATGGGGAAGAGAAAGTCTCAAAGACTGTGTTTGCACATTATTCTGCATTGCATATCACAGAATTTCGATTGGGCGGACAAAAGTACCGCCACGGAAACCATGGTGGAAATCTTGCTCCTAATACTACCGGCCATCTTCTGTGGACCGCCGGCTCAGAGATGATTATCTTCGGCCCAGTGGTTCTGATCGCCATGGCGGTATGAGTGAAGATGTGGCCGGTTGGCAGAGGCCAACGCACCACACACACAATGTGGCAGTCTGCACCGCCAGCATGTTGGTGATGGGACCGCCACATTTACCCTGGAGGTCAAAAGACCGCCAGGGTCAAAATTACCCCTATGTCTTTTCGTTTGGTACAAACATTTTATCTGGGCCATATCTTGCACATCCCCCAGGTCCAAAAGAGCAGATTGCACATAGGTGATCCAGGGAATACTCTGCCCTCTGTCACATGATTAACAGTCTTTGACCGTTTCCCTGTTTAAAAAATAGCCTGTGAGGTTGGTCCATATTGAGCACCACATCAACGGAGAGGGGCTAGCTTAATGGAGTCCTCCATATACTCTGTCATAAACTCCTGATGCAGGATAAAGGTAGAACAAGTAGGTAGGACACCCAGACGTCTCCCCAGTTCACTATTTTGCACACACTTAAGAGACTTAGGATTGCTATATCATACATTAAGATAGGGAGACACTTTCTCTTATATACCTCCAATAAGGGAACCACAGTTTTCCCCCAGTATATATGGGCAGGTTGAAAATATACTCAATCAAACTTGAACATTTTTGCCAGACTGCAGAAATGCAAGGACCCCAATTCCCCTTTGCCTCAAAAACTACTGCCAAGTAGGGGAAATCCCTGGTGAGAGTCACAGCGTGATCTTACAACTTAATGCCCCGCATCTTAGTCTGCTTTCCTTATAAAGGAACAGTTAGTGGACGATTAGTGGACAAACCAAGGGATCCCATAAAGCTACCCCATTCTTGCAATAGTATCTTCAGGCCATTGGGTGCCTGAACAGCCTCATCCATGTATAATAACACAGTAACCTTTTTGCTGCCGATCGAAGGGGCATCTGAGATTTTTGCAGAGAGGGCAGTGCCCAGTTTATGTACAAAAGGAAATACAGGGGAGCTACAATGCACCCCTGGCATTCTGCACAGTCTATCTTAAAACCTTCTGTCCTCTCTCCTGAGGGACTGAACCGATGCAGAAAGATCAAAGTGGAGGGCTCTCAAAAACTAGACCAGGCGACCATCAATCCCAATGTCAGTCAGCATCTCCCAGAATTTGGACCTCACAACACACTCAAATGCACAGTTCAGTTCTATGAAGGTGGGCAAATGAGCCCTGCTTGGCGATGGTATTTTTACTAATCAGCAGATGCAAATGTAGACATTGCTCCAATGTGTGGCAAGCCCTTCATGGAATCCGTATTGTGCCTCTGACAGGATGGCGGTTTCCCTGACCGAATCTGAAAGGCGGGTCAACACCATTCAGCCCACCAACTTGACAGCGGAATCCAGTATAATTCCGATCCCCTAATTTACCTCCGTAAAAAAATGTGTTGTCCAGAGATTTTCACTTTTGATTTGTGTTTTTTGGGTCATTAGAGAAGTAATTTAGCTTGGGTAGACATTGCTGATCATGCCGAATTGTTTGGGACAACATTGTTAGAAATGGCAGATATGTTGCAGTGATGATGTAATATTTCAGGAACCATGAGACCTATATACTTTATTTTGCTGTGAAAACATAGGTTTTGGTGGTTACGTAGTCTTATAGAGACAGAAAATAACTCCTCATAGCATCCCTTCTGCTATTTTCCAAAATGGCGGTTATTTTAGAGGAAGAATAGACATATATAGAAATGAAACAAATAATGGTTTTTCAATGTTGATGATCTGAATATGAATGAAAATAATGTTTATTACTCCTGTTTTAGACACATGTTCCTAGTTCACTTTATTTGTTTTGGCAATTGCATGTGGTACATTTGCAGAATGTTTAACTTTTGAGAAGATCATATTGACAGGGACATCTTTTTGTAGCACAGGTTCAGTAAGTTCTGTGGGTAGGGGCTTTAGAAATTTTGTAGGTTTTAGCACCTAATGAATATCTTCCCAACCAAATCCACATGGATATTTTTCTACGTATGCATGATCCAAAACATTTACACATCTTTTGATCAAGTAGAACGCTCTTTTAATGTGTCCCCACACAAAATATGATGTGACGTTGGTTGTAGGTCACTTAGTGGGACTGATCTCTTGAACTCACTGTACCTTAAGATCATCAAATGTGTGACCGGCAGAACTCTTTTTCCCCACACGCACACAGTATTTTTCTATGTTAGTCACATTCTTCTTCTGTCTCAGCAAATGCATTTAGAAACTTCACAGGTTCAGCAGTTAAAGCTCCAAGTTTTGTTCCAGGTTTGCTCATACTGGGATCACCCGTAAGAATATGTGCCTTGATGAGAACACTGGGCATCTCTGGGTCACGTTTCTTGTATAATATATGAAGCGGTATTAAGTGTAATTTCTCGCCAGTTCAGTAACGTATCGATAACTCTGACAATCTTTGACTTATGAACATAGCACAATAATATCTGTTTAATTTGAAAGTACAATGATTTAATTGAAAGCATTTTCAACAGCCCACTCGGCATATGGCAATTGCAATAATTGGGAATTCAGTGTTCACTGAAGCATCAGCAATGTTTTGGCGAATTATCATCTCCAAGTTTATCTTGTTCATTGTTGATGACCAGAATTTATCACCTTGCACAGGTATAGGTGTTGAATTTTTGAGGGAGGGAGGGTCATTTGTTCCACTTGTGAATATTAGTCTGACTTTCTCACATTTTGTGACAGATAGTTCAAGATAACTGTCAAGCATAATGTGCAGTTCTTGCAAGGTGGTCACCGACTTTGATATCTGTAGAACAATCTGAACAATCTCTCCAAAGTTTTTTATGGATGAAGTCTTGACCATTCACAATTGTGACATATCCACAACAACAGCAGTCCTCAATGAGGACACCTTTTTTAATTAAATTCTTCAGCTGAAAGTTCTTCTTTCGAGCTCTTGTATGTGTTTGTGCTTCACTGGTTTAGTTGCAGCATCTCCATCAAATAATGGGTTTATTGGAAGAATATCATGCAACAGAATGTCCTTAGTAAATTCACCTCTTTCTTTTGCTACATCCATCTCTTTGAGCTTGCGATAGTTGTTTTTTTGTAACCTGTTTTGTAGTGGCTGGTTGGACGAAACTCTTACTATGGCAATTAAAGCGTGGAAGTTTAGCTTTAGTGATTATGTCGAACAGCCTTTTCCCTTTCAATACAAATCTCTCCTGCCTCAGTTCTACGTATATTTTTCAATCCATTTTCCAGGACATCTAGTAGACCTGTCTTCATATCATTATCACTATATTGTTTGGTCACAAAGTTGTGTAGTTGCACAGGCTCAGTCATTTCAAAGGGGTTTCCTTGCTGCTGCATGAAATGAATAAGGCAGTCAACATGTTAATTAAAACATCCTCTCTCTTTTCCACCAGCTCGGGGTGAGGAACAGTTTCACGATGGTCCATTAATTTTGAATTTGACATCTCTCTGAAAACAGTGCAAATAGACAGGACTTCATGGTAAACTAGCTGCCATTGAGCAGCATATTCACTTTTACATGTCTCACCAATAATTCCCTTGGAGCTTTTCAGTGATCTCTAGATCTTCTGTTCCAGTTTCATATCTGGAGCCACAGCATTGAACCTTCCCTCTCTGTCTTTCACCACATAATGTCTTTGGACAATTTTTTTGTAGAGGTATGGATTTTCCAACTCTAGCTTCTTCACTCTTTTCAATTACCAGGACCCATATCTCAGGTAGTTGATGCAATTGAATTTGTGAGATACAGTAATCAGTGGCTTCAGAATCTTCACATGCAGCTCTCAATCAACTTCCAAATCAGCATGTACCACGTTTTTCACTAGAGCTATCATGTGTAAAACATTTCCCCAGTACTTGCAAAGTTCTGATTTATTTCAACTTTTTTGACAGACTCTACAAATTTTGTTTTCAGATTTTGAACTGAGTTTATTGAACATTGCTTGGCTTTGCATTATGTCTTTTGAATGGAGTGCACCCTGTGCCTTGTTCACTTCTGAGATAAGATATGCAAAACCTAATTTGTCATTCTTGTTCCAGAAAGCATTCCAACACAATGTTTTTACAGCCTCAGATATAATGAACATACCTTGTAAAGAACTAACACAAATGAGTTCTGCTCAATACTGAATGGCAGTTTTTTATTCAAACATTTCAGCCTCAATAAGTGCATTGTCTCTGCCACATCCACTGAGATAACTTCCTGCACACTGCAGTGCAACTTTTGTCATGTGGAAGATTCCTATCATTGGATAAAGATCATCAAATTCTACTGGATTGCTCATAAAAATGTCTGTTACAATACGCAAAACACCTTCATCGCACAAAAATTGGCAGGATAGGCTGGTGTTCAAGCTGAGCGTACAAATTTGGGATATTTTTTAGAGCTGTGTTTACTGTTGGGTAGCTTGTGACTGGAGAGGATATCATTGGAAAAACCCAACCTTCTTCAGTGGGACCGTATTATGAGAGATCAGAACATGAATTCCAGCCCATGGAGGAACTGTCTTTTCTTCATCATTCAGTCCACACCGAATAAGCGATAGGATAAAGTCAGTTAAATTAGCTTCGCAGACCGCAGCATCAGGTAGAAGAAAATCAATGTCTTCAACCACTTTGAAACGTTCTGGTAGACTGCGACATGTTGATGGCTTATAGTGATTTTGCACACGTTGGCAAGGCAGTTGGGTTATAAGTTTGCAGCTCCATTTGTTTATGCCTACAGCTGACACAGCTTTTTTTCCAGTAGCTACTTCATTGGTATAGTCTTGAAAAAGCCCCATGGCAGTATCATGTGTGCTGGATGTTCAAGGCAAAGAAGAGCTGTCTTCAAAATCAAAATTATCAAGAGCAGCAACAGAAATCCTTTCCTGGTGAATGACTTGGAAGTGGTGTGCTGTCTGATTCACAAGACTTTACAGCATGAGCTGCTAACAAGTTCCTGCTCCGTACTATGTCATTATCAATTGCTGATACACCAATCCTGTTAGTTGAAGTGATTAGCTCTCTACTTGTATACCTTTCATAGATTGTATGGGCAGTCATCACGTGTAGCGGAGTTTTCTTTTGTTCTGTGATGTAATTCTTCAGACATGATTCGAAAAAAGGCAGTACATTTACACATCATAAGCCTATCGGTTCATGGTATTGTCTTCCACTTCTTCGCTTATATCTTCAAAGCCATCATCATTGTTATCTGCTTCTGTTCCAAACTCAAGAACTTTGGTTTGTAACAGTTTTGTTTTGCTGATATTAAACAATGATGTAAAAATGTTAAGACAACATCAGGCATTCTTGTTGACTCCCATGATTTGCAGAGCTCTGGGCATCACAAACTTTGTCATTAAGTCCAAAATCTAAATCTTTCAGTACGTTTCTTAAAATGGTTCCTGCTGATTTTACTGCATATGTGAACTCACTTTGGAATCAAGAACTTCAGGAGTCAAATCAGCTGAGAACACCATAAGTGGCTTAATCTTTTTGTTAGACTGACAAAAACGAATTATGTTGTACATTTTCACCAGAAAAATGTTAATTTCAATATTATGGATCAATACAGTTTCATCAAGGTTGGCCATTATTTCTCTGATCTCACTGAGTGTGAAGAAGTAGCTAGCACTCAAGAATGGCTTTGAAACTTAATTTGCTTTTTCAAAGAGTGCAAACTTCACTGAAAGCTGGTGGTTACGTTGATGCTGCAAGCTTATTGTACATTCACATTTTCGAATGTATGCACGTATGCAGTTTGGGTGGACATACATATCTGCTGCAAATACAATCACCTAGCTGTTAGGATCAGCTACTCTGCTGAAAACTTCATCTTGGAAGAAAGTAGCTGAAGATAAATACGTTGGCCTTTTGAGACTCACTCTGTACTTTGTTCTTTTCTCAATCCTTTTGGCCCTTGTTCTGGCTAAATCACAGATACATTGAAGATCCTCTACTTTCTGATCGGTTGTTGAAGATGGGCGAGGCATAGCCATTGATTTTTGTAAGTGAATGGGCATTGGGTTTGATTGTCATTGCTCCCTCAGAAGACTCGGATTCTTGTTGTGATTAACCGGTTTCTGCTATTTTTTGACAATTTTCTGTCACTAGGCTTTTCCCATTGTATCCTACTTGTAGCACTTGCAACACTGCTAAAATATTTGATTCTCTTCACCTATCAATTTTAATCTTTTGTGAACTTCTTCTTGCCGTATTTCTGCAGCAACTCGAACTCTCTGTCCAGGTGCAGGTGATGTTAGCTTTTCTTTCGGATTAGTTTGGCATATGACACATTTTTCTTTGCAGGAGTCCTCAGATTTTGTAGTTAGCAACACTCTATCAGGAAGTAAAGATACTCTGTTACCACCTGCTTTGCTCATGTTTCCGAATTTTAATCAACAGAAAACCTGAAACAAAAACAATATTAAAATAAATTACCAGTCTGATGGCTAAAACACATCATTACAGAGCCGGCATTTTTGAAAATGGCAGAAGGGTTGCTCTGAGGAGTAATTTTCTGTCTCTATAAGACTACTTGGCCCCTCCAAACCTATGTTTTGACACCAAAATGAAGTAAATAGGTCTCATGGTTCCTGAAATATTACATCATCACTGCAACACATCCGCCATTTTTAAAAATGTTGTCCAGAAACAATTGGCCCAGATTAGCAATGTCTACCCAAGCTAAATCACTTCTCTAATGATACAAAAACACAAATCAAACATGAAAATCCCTGGACAACAATTATTATAATTTTTTTTTACAGAGGTATATCAAGGGGCCCAGACTAGTAGCGATATCGGGTGTTAACATCACAGGGATTGGGGATTTCCCTTTTTAAAAACAGGGACTAAAATGGCTGAACGCCAGGTGTTACAGAGGGTGTTAAAGCAATTACATAATAAGGGGGCCCAAGGATCCGGGGCAGATTTAAATAAATCCATTGGTACCTCATCCGGGCCAGACGCCTTCTTATATGGATGTTTGTTAATTCCCTCTCTAACTTCCTCAACGGAGAATTCCACTAATAAGGGAAATTCCACTTCTTCAGCAACCCTGGAGTTACTCAAGGAACCATCATATTTTTTTAAGTGCTCAACCCAAGCCTCCTGACTAATAGTGGTAATAACACTGTTTGGTTTTACCCCACTGATTTTATATTTCGTATGGCAGCCCAGAAGGCTCTAGTGTCTTTCAATCTACAAGCCTTCACCAGATCTCTCCAGTACACAACTTGCATTTCTTTCCGCCTAACCCTTTGCAGAGCCCTCTAATCCTGTCTACTTTGATGCACTCTGTGCATATCCCTGGGTTTATCCTTTAGGGCCTTGTACAGTTGCTTTGAGGCCTTTCTATACGCTTGGTCATACCATTTGAACTCATCTGGACTTGGTCTGCTGTGTTTCATCAGCAGATTATTCACCACTAAGCCTAATTCAGCAACATGGGTAAACAGGGGGTGAAAGCACTCAAAAGACTTATGACTGGCGAGTAACACGGGGAGGTGGTTAGAACATTTGTTCTAGGAGGGTGACTGTATCCATATTTCTCCATTCCATTTCCAACCCTTGCATCTTAGTTTCCAAGGACTGGTAAGTGATAGTCCTCTGGCCTTCCTCCCTCCCCACTCCTGCGGAAGTATAATTCAAGGCACAGGTGGTTATAATTGCTATGAGACCTTCCACCAGTTATGGCCCAACCCATGCACAAAGCTCCTGATTTATAAAAATTTAATCTAAAGTAGATGAACTCTCCCCCGGCTCAAAAGTCACTGCAGTGGAGTAACGTGGATCATATAGTTCAGTGACATTCTGGAAGTTAAATATTTTAATAAGTTGATGTGGCATGCTCATATGTTGTGATGATATAACTGAACACTGTCACACCATTGGTTTACCTGCATTCTATTATGGAACCTTTATTGTTGTTGTACTTTGAACTGACTGCCCGTTGGAAGCACATTCTTGGGCCCTTTGTACCAGCTGTTTATGCCTGTCATAGAGCCAATAAAAATAATATTTATAGTATTGATGCTGCTTACGAACCTCTGTGAACATATACAACGTTATATAATTGGCGACGAGCAGGAGCCCTAGCGAGCCGCCAGTAAAGTATTTCAATGTTCATCTATCCCGGCCTTTTGGACGTTACAAGTACTATTTTCACATACATTTTTTTTTTACAGGCCCAGGAACTTAGTGTTAACCTCGCTGTGGCGCTTGCAAGTCTACTAGCATTAACTTTTTATTCGCACGAATCAACATTTATTTTGGTCTCTACCATCATAACACAAGCAGTCGGCAGGCACGAGCGGTAGTTGCAGCACAGAAACCCCAACAATTACAGGTGCATGGAAATGCAGGCGCGAGCGGTCATTGCTGGAAAGAACCCATAGCATTCACAGTCGCAAGAGAAATGCGCATGCATGGAAACATGACAACTAGCAAAGTGCATTACAGTTAGATGACACAAAACACCATTGCTACCATTTAAGCTACTTTCTGTGTGTGGAGCTCTCACTATGTCTGTTCTGCTCCAATGTTGGAGTTTCCTAAGGAGCCTCAGTCTTTGTTCCTACAACAGATCTGGTTCAGAAAACCGGAACTTAAATCTACAGTGCCACCTGCTGATAGGATAACCACAGTGATTGGTACACTGGCACGCAGCCAATGATTGGCACACTTATGTACTTTGATAAAATGTTATCTACAACTTCGATTAATTTCAGTAACCATCACACTCATTTTAGATTATTGAAAACAAGTCTGATGATTTCAGTGATCAGCACACTTACTCAGTGGATTGACAATTCTGGAATTAGTATTTTGACCTAGTTGTGCATAGTAATTATCATTGTTATTATATTTTTTTCAGTTTTTCTCATTCATTCTCTTTCACAGTTCATTGCCATTACTTTGCAATCTGTTATACCTCCTAATCCATTTCTACAAGAACCGTTCAGGTGGAGGTCATGATTCAGATCTTTATTACTGTTTAGGAGTGGAAGGGCAAAATGTATTTGATCATCATCCTGAATTTGTAAGTACAGGGGAAGAATATGTCTTTGAGGTAGATATAAAACAAATGAAGATGCATTTTGAGGGAAAAGTGAATTTTGTAGTGCGCCGCCACAAATTGTTCACACGTGCACAGGCTCCTAATGAATCTATTGATTTTTACGTAACAGCACTGAAAGAATTGGCTGCATATTGCGATTTTGAAGGATTTACCTCTGTTTATTCATGATTAAATAGTTTCAATATGTCATTGCAAGAAAATACAACAAAGATTTTTTGGCATGTGAGAACCCGTCCCTTGACGAGACTATTGATATTGCTAAGAGCATAGAAACTTCTTTGGAAGACTAAGCAATTAGGGTCTGGGGAAACACAAACAAATGTAGCAAAAGTTAATGTTAAAATGGCTCACAAAACAATAACGTAAAGTTCTATTCCCAATAGAGGTAGAGGTTCTTTTAGAGGTTCAAATATGTCCAACTTTAAAAACTGTCCAGCAGCCACACAAGAATGCTGGAATTGCAAGGAAAGTTTTCACTTTGAGAAGGTGTGTAGAGGAGCTAAACGTATTGGTATCAGAAGTGTTCAAGGGCAAGAGTTGAAGGATGAAGTAGACATTGCTAAGAGTAGAAGAGTAGTACTCTGTCAAAACTGTCGATGTGGGTCATGTTCACAGCACTAAAACAATTCAATGATCCTCACATTGCTATATTAATTGATAGTAATTACATTCCATTACTAGTACACTTGGGAGTGAAAATTAATATCATTTTGTTTGAAAAGTACAATGATCACTGGGGTGAGAAGATTTTGTTACCTCCAGATGTAATTACAAGCTGATAATGGAACATTAAACTAGCATACAACTAGATGGTTATTTCTAGGCTAACATTACTTTGGAAACTAATACCATCAAAGTAAAAGTCTATAATGCTTGCAAGGTCATTAATTTGCTTGGCTGGTGGTATCAGGCTGATTAGAACCTTATGATCAGGCCAGGACACAAGCAACCAATCTCTTTAGTCAATACCATTATTGTAAAGAAATCATGGAAAAATTATTTTAAAAAAGTATTTCAAAATAAGGTAGGCAACATTAAGAATTTTGTTAATACAATTAAAGTGAAAAAGAACTGCTTACCTGTCAAGCATGAATTACAAAATGTTCCTTACAGTGTTTAAAATTTACAATAACTCATTTCGAAGAAAATGCAGAGGATGAAATAATTGACTGGGTAGACTCAAGTCTATGGCTCTCCCCGGTGGCTCTGGTTAAAAAGAAATCTAGTTAAATGTGCCTTTGTGTGGATTTAAGATCACTGAACGAGGCAATCTGGGTAGAAAATTTCCTGTCACGAAATGAAGATCTGATCAATGCTGAAGATAAAGCAAAATGGTTCTCTAAACTGTATCTTAGAGCTGCTTACCATCGGGTTGTTCTATATGAATATTCTTGTCATCTTACAGCTTTTGTCATGCCAGATGGTGTGGTTCAATTTTGTTATGTGCCGTTTGGCTTAGCCTCAGCGGCATTGTTTAAAAAAAAAAAATTATGACGAGAATGTTTGAAAATGTCGCAGATGTGGTTATATTGCAGGACAATATTTTTATTTTTGCTGACACTCTACAGGAATATAATGAAAGCATTCAGAGGGTTTTATCTTTCTTGGAAAAAGAATGACGTTTCTATCAGGCAAGACAAATGTGTATGTGTTGTTAATGAAATTGAATATTTAGGACATGTTATAACATCTGAAGGTGTCAAAGCCAAACCAAGCATGGTCGATGGCATTGTCAATGCCCTGCATCCTACTGACCAAGAGCAACTCAGGTCGTTTGTCTCTGTGAGTTTTATGTTAAGTTTATTAAAAGGTTTGCTGATTTGACTGCATGTTTGAAGAATTTACTAAAAAGAAATTCATTGTTTGAATGGTCAGATGATTGTCAACAAAGCTTTGATTGCATTAAACAGAGTGTTTTGTCAGCTCCTTCTTTGCAACCTTATATTGAAGGTCGTGAGATGTTCGTGACTGTGGATGCTAGCACCTATGGTATTGGGGCAGTTTTGTGACAAGTATGTGAAGGTAAAGAAGTCATTGTGGAGTTTACATCAAGGAGATTAAGAGTCATGGAATCTAGATATTCTGTCATAGAACAGGAGATGTTAACATGCGTATGGGGAGTGGAAATGTTTAAAACATACCTTTGGGGTAGAAACTTCTGTCCTAGAACAGACCACAGACCTCTAGTGGACATCCTATTAGGTAATAAGATAAAAAAAGCCACCGCTTGGTTGACTTGATTGTCAACAAAGTTGTTAGAATTCAACTGTAATGTGATCTATATTGCTGGTAGACAAAGCGTGAGGGCAGACTTTTTGTCTTTTTTGCCTGTAGAAAATTCAGATGTGCCTGATACACATAAGGAAATTGCTAAGGTGGAAGATGGAATTTGTGCAGACATGAGTGAATATTGTAACAAATTAAAAGATGATGACATTTTGAGCAAGGTTATGACTCTTGTGAAATCTGGATGGCCAAAAGAAAAATCACTGAAAACATATTTACAATCATATTATAAAGTAGCAGACAAGTTATTATTGGAAGTGGAGTTGTTGGTGAGAGGCGAATAGTTAGTACCTCTAACATGTTTTCGTCAACAAATTTTTGAAATGGCACAGACTGGACATCTGGGCATAACTGCCACCAAATAAAGAATAAGAAATGCTTTTTGGTGGGCAGGTCTTGATAAAGATGTGGAAAGGCTAGTCAAGATTTGTGTGCAATGCTGTTCTAGTGATAAGCACTTGATAACCAAGGTACCCACACCAATGCCTGTAGCCAATCCTTGCAAAGTGTGGCAAAGAACTGCAGTGGATTTTGTAGGACTTTTTCACGTACTTCCTCCCAAGGTGAGGTATTTCATTGTACTAGTAGATCACTTATCAAGATGGGTGGAAGTGCAAGGTGTAGCTGAAACTAATAATAATTCTGTGATCAGTTTTTTTTTTGTGATGTTTTCATCAGGGAAGGCACTCCTGAAGAACTGCAAACCGATAATGGGGTGCAGTTTACTTCTACAGCAATGACCACATTTTTGAAAGGTGCAATGTAAAACATTTGCACACTCCTTTATATCATACCCAAGCCAATGGAAAAGTTGACCGGTCCAACAGAGTATTGGTAGAATGTATTCAGTGTGCAGCAAGGGCTAAATGCCATTAGAGAATTGATTTGGGCGTACAGGTCTACGCCTCATTCAATCACAGGAGAGATGAATTTTAAACTTGAGAGAGCAAAAAGTGGTGTCCTCTTTGTGTCCGTTTTGTGAAATAGAAGTGTTGGGTCAAAGTTATGATGTCTCCGAAGCTTTTACGAGTGCCAAAATGTTGAGTGACAAATACAGTTTCAAGCGTTGTCAGAATTATTTCAAAAGTTTGACTAGTATGGTAAAAAACAAATGTGGGAGGTATTGTACGAATTAGATATCTTGTACTAAAAAAAAAACATTTATCCAAGTTCCGAGAGTCTGTCAAGGTTACTGATGTGAGAGGAAATGCTGTGTGGGTGTCAAATGGACAGTGATGGAATTTATCCAAAATTTCTAAAGTGAGAGAATACAATATGGGGAATGTTAAGAAAAGCATTATTAAGAACCACTGTTAAGAAAAAAACCGTGTTAAGAAAGAGAAGCAGAATTTATCAGAGTACCAAAAAAGTATTTTGATTGAGTTATTATCTTATTATTACGTTGTTTTCTTGTCATATCACCATATGCTGTGAGTAATTCCATTAGTTTTGTTTATTGTTTAGCATTAGGTTTGTTCTACTTATATTGTGGTATACAAAATAAATAAAGAATGGCATGTTGTGATGGTGTAACTGGACACTGTCACACCATTGGTTTACCTGCATTCCATTATGGAACCTTTATTGTTGTTGTACTTTGAACTGGTTGCCCATTGGCAGCACCTTCCTGGGCCCTTTGTACCAGCTGTTTATGCCTGTCATAGATCCAATAAAAAGAGGATTTAAAGTATTGATGCCACTTATGGATCTCTGTGAACATATACAAAGATAAAAAGCCTTACCCCCCATTATCACTAGGTTGTCTGTCACTCGCAGTGCTAAGGCTACCAAATATGGGTTGTGCATTCTCCACTTAGGTGGGTCCTAATTTTATGTTTAAATCACCCCCTATAACAAAATTAAAACCACAGTGCAAGGATAATAATTGATCCTCGAGACACGATATAAAGTTTGACAGCTATTTAAGATTAACAATATGGTTTGAGTCGAAGAAACCATTATAAAAATAGATAAGAACAATGCTTATGCCATTTGACCATATGGTTTACAAGGCTTGAATTTAAACATTGTTGGAGGGAATAGGTGTCACTGTGCAATCCAGGGTGACTCTGAACCAAGATGTCAAGTCTGCCTTAGCCCTGCCGGCAGCAGAACGAACTGTGGGAACAGAGTATGAGAAATAATCATCCAAAACAATTCTCTTAGTGGCCCATGTCTCCTGAAGAAGGACAATGTCAAATCTATGTATATAGCTCCCCCATTCTTTACAAACCAATTTACTGGCAAGCCCACAACATTCCAAAAAAGAATATTTACGCCCTGCTTCCGATCCCGGTCACCAAATGGGATAAGTTCATTCAATGGCATGGGCACCTCTTTACAATTGTTGATATTAATAGGTTCCAAGGTAAAGGGAATGGTTGGAGGGATGCCAGGAAAGCCCACACCCTGTCTAGGCACCATGGTGGAAGAGGGATTCTGCTCTTTGAGATTCAGTCATTTTCAGATAAGTTGCCCAAGGGGGAAAAAGCATTTGGAGACAGGAACCATAAAATGAGATACATTCGGGGAGGCAGGGTGGAATGAGGCCCTCTGATCAGATCCCTGCAAAGGAAATCCAGGGGCAGAACTCTGATCTTACCATAATGGGGGTTAACTGACTCTTGGTGCTCGATCCAGTGCCTGACTAACATGGGTTTCCTAAAAGTAACAATGACACAGTCACCCTCAAATTCCTTTTACATTATTTTCCTGACTCATCTCACCCTCCTGGCCAAATGAATTTCAGGAAATAAATAACCTTGAAACCTCAAGTTCCCCTTAAACCAGTATGCAGCTTTGTTGATTAACTCAAGGTGGACTCACTAGCTTTAGGGTGCGGTTTAGGTACATCTGCTAAAATGACCACATATGGACAAGCAGTGGGGGGGAGGTCACATCTAGAAATGCGATAATTGACTGACTCTGCTATCTCGGTTGTGTGTGTGTGCGGGGGGCACCGGTTAGGCAAAGGCCCAGTGCTAATTTGGTGATGAAGTGATGATACAACTTCCCACAAGCCCTGAGGGAGGGGGGCGGTTGAATTAGTCTGAAAAACCTCACTAATCTGATTTTCATAAAACTGTTCCCTCTCCTCTAACGGGGTCCGCACTGCTGGCAGATCTCGGGCAGAAGTAGGGGGAACAGAACTGGAGGGCCTCTGTTCTGAAGTTTTAACAGACCCATCCTTCCCTTCACCTCCATCCCTACAGCCATCCAGCTATGGTCAATAGAAAAAACCTTGGCCTCAATTCACCCCAGCGTTCAAGCATCCCATTCATCCTACAGTCAACAACGTCGACTATTTCTTCTCAGTTGCCCGAGCAGGTCTTCAATGGCCTCTTTGCAAAGATGGGCACTAGTTGTTGTCAAGTCCGGAGCGACAGGCATGGTGGTCTTGGTGGTCTTAAGAGTCTTAGAGGCCTTTTTAAGTTCATGGCCTTTTTTTTTTTTTTTTCCATTTCACAGGTGGAACCGTTGATTGAGCGGCTGTATAGGTAAGAGGGGGCGAGGCTGGTTTGGAACATTGGGGTCTGTTCTCCCACTCCGGCCTCTTGGTGCTAGCATGGACATCTGGGTCAGTTTGCGACAACAATGTTGAGAGGCGCTTCTCCACAAGGAGGATTTCTTTCTAGGGTGCCGATTTTCTTGGCCACATTTTTTTCCGGGTTTAAGCCCAACTTGCACTTTACTATCATTAGGCGCACCAAGTGTCAGGTCTCAAGACAAGCAGCAGGCAGCAGGCGATGCGTTTGGGTAACCATTTTTATCACACCAAAATAACAGGGAAGCCGGGGGAAAGAAAGGCAAATAAAATATGGGCCTAACAAAACTTCACAGTACCTCTTACAAGCAGGGCCAAGGGTGGTGGCCCATTCTAGCCTCCTCCAGGCTCTGACAAGAGTTGGACAGGTTCGCCCTTGGCCCAGGTGCGGTCTGGCGTGTCCCGCGTGCATCCTGTGTTGCAGGGCCTGTGGTCACATTCTATAGTGCTTTGGCCACACAGATGAGGATAATTGGCAGGGACTGCCTAATAGGGCCCTGTGGCTGCTGGAATCTGTAGTCCCCCACTTGCAGTAAGTGTGTAGTCACCGCGGGGCCTGTGGTCATACTGTATAGCACTTTGGCTGCACAGATGAGGACAATTGCGAGGGACTGCCTCCTGGGACCCTGTGGCTGCTGGAATCCGTAGGCCCCCACTTGCTGTAAGTATGAAGTTAAGATAATTTTAAATGTATGAGGAACCATATACTAATGACACGGAAGCAAATATTTTAAAAAGCAATTGCTAGGAAAATATATCAGTACACAGAGCCCTGTCTACCTCACTATCTTACCCAACAGTTTCCCCACGAACTGAATTGCCACAAGGTCTCCTTTCACTGTAGTGTTAAGATGAAACATGCACCTATTTCATCTCTCTCGTTTGTACTGATCTAAATTGTTGTCAATTAACTGTAATCACCATCAGAAAGAAGTCACCTGTGGGGAATCCAAATATCCATTCCACATCATGTTCTTTCAAATCCATGAACTACAATACAGTAATGCACTATGTACAAGTGATAAATATTTATCATATCACCATTTATCCTTTATAAAACTAGAAAAAGACCAAAAACTGTAAATATTTTCTCCTCCCCTTATAACAAACAAAAACTAGAAAACGAGAACTACTAAACTCGCAAAAAGAAAAAACATAGGAGTGACAAACTCGCCAATAGCATACTTGAGCCTATTATAACATTGTTTCTCCAGCAGCTTATGGAACGTATACCACTGCACTTAAATATTCTGGTCCACATTATGAAGTGCAGAGCTCTTAACCCTGATAAAGAGGGGAAAAAAACACAGAATCTAAACATGTGGATAACATATGTGAGCCTATAAGAGCTCAACGCTGCTCCTCTAGCAACTAACGCCACCCCATCACATTCAGACGCAATCATGGCTACAGTGGGTACTGTAGCACTCTCACACCTAATAACAAAAAATAGAAAATCATAGGATCCATATTTGAAGCTAGTATACTCGAACCCGGTATAGTGTGAGAGCCCTAGGCTGCTTCTGTAGCAGCTGACCCCACCCACATCACAGTCAAAGACTCAATCAGGGCTACACTAACGAATGAGCCTGGCAAGTGTTAGAGTTTATAGCCTGAGCATTTCCACGGGACCATACTAAAGGTAAAGCTATCATTACCATACACATAAACGATCCCTTAGACAGCAAAATAATTTATAGCAGTAATGCATCATTCTAATCAAATTGTGTCATATGTCCTTGTATGTTAGTTCGAAAATGTATTCCACACAATAAGTACCACTTTCAATGCAGTCCATATGTTAGGCCGAGTCTACACTTCAAATGAAGTAAAGTTACAAACCACACACATGTTTGTGTAGAACTGCTAAGTTTCATGGCACTGACACATGCAATTAAACCATAATACAAGATAACAAGAGTAACAGCATTCCAATCGATTGAGTTTGAGTATCATTGCAGACAAATCCCATTAAAAGAAATACATTTAATTCCATACTTTACCAAATATACGAACATTCTTGCCTGAGTATTTCTACTGTTTAACCAAATGCATTCTAATTCAAGGGTATGTAGCTCCTTAAGGTAAGTGCACAGGAAGAGCATTTGAAACTACCTGAATGATGAGGAAGTCTCATTCGTGATGACATTCTTTACAGGACTGTGCCCCGGATGTGATGCCTACTCACCTTGTGTTTCAAAATCTGTGGGTGTGCACAAGATTAATACAGCGAAAACTGACTGTGTCCCAAATTTGTGGTAGAGACCGGAGAACATCGGTAATAATGGCAACATATAAAAATAATCCATGATACATACAGTATACAATTCACATCATTGCAGTATGGTTTATAGCTTGTTATCAACATTTAAACAAATATCAGCGGCTCTAAGTGTATCTGTCCACTAGGTTTCCTCCATTCTTCACCTGTGTTCTCCGTCGCTCCCTCTGTGTCCCAACATAACATGATGCAGTTCTCACATTCTGATTTTCAAATAATCCTCACCTTGATGCATGTTGACAGAATGTGCAGCAAGAGGGTATTTGACGTCTCAATATCTGATAGCATTAATATGCTCTTTCCATTTTTAATTGCATTTGTCGACACCATCACACTGCTTGCCATAGGCAGGTAATGAGATATACACAGTGGGACGTATTGAAGTTAATAAAGATCTTGATCTTTTTAGTATAATACAAATTATAGAAAGTTGTGCTTTTAACATTTACATATTTGCACCAAATACAGTATTACATATGAACAACCCTTTTTTTTTTTCGTTAACAGTTTCCATGACTAATTTGTGTATATCTACTCATATCACTTGGACTTGATAGGTTTTGAGAGTATTTGATCTTCTAACATTGATACCAGATTTTGCCTGAATAATTTGAGGCAAAGCTTTATCTGTTTTCAAAACTTTCCAATGTGTTTTTAGTATGCTATACATTCTACTGCTTTCTGCACAAACACTAGATATCAATTTTGTAGTATTCTTGTTTTCATCTGAAAGTATTTTTTTTTGGTATGTCCGATAACAAATTCAATTTGGGTTCCTCTTTAGCTCTGTTCACTGCTCTTTTCAATATGTGAGTGGGATAACATCTACTTAGAAATTGCTGCAACTCTCTTTCCTGCTCCGTTAAGTATTCACTCTGAATAGAGCAATTACACTTGTGTCTAAATAGCTCTTCTTAGATGATGTTCTTTTGAGCACACGGAGGTCATAACAAATAATGTAGCATACTGTTAACAACTGTAGGTTCTACTATTTAGCTTGTTTCCTGTCGCAAACCGTTTTAGATCAAATAAAGAGATGTTACCTTTGTTGTACTCTAGTAAGGGTTTAACATTGACCAAATTGTTATTGTATTCTTTAAGAGATTCCACTGTATCATCCCAAATAAAAGGATCACCAGCATAGAATGTGTCCTGGACTGATATGAGAGTGCTCATTCTAGGTGTCCTCCCTCTCATCCCAAGCCCCTATACACGGAGCAACCTGGACCACATTGCTGTTCTTCGCTTTTCTTTATACATCTCATTTACTGTCAGTATCATTATCCGTTAATTAAAACAATTACAATAAAAAAAGAACAATTATCTTAATTTAAAGTTTGTGGATGCCTATTATTAAAAAAATCATAACAAATAAATTAATTAATCAACAGTAAAACAGTGCAAATGGAAAGTGTAATAATTACTTTCATCTCTGGAGACTTACACTACCGTACTAACAACTGACTCTGTGACAACAGACTTAAGGCTAGTGCAAGCATGTGAGATCCGATTATATCAATGGCACTTCACTCTGCTATCCAAGCCCTTTCTGCTGCCCCGCCTTCTGGATTGTCTACTATTGGCCCTCTGTGCAGAAAACTAAAGTGCTAGTGCAAGAAATATACAGTTGCAGTTCTGTCAACAAACTCTGCACATTTCTCAGACAGTACTTTGCTTCTAGGCATAAGTTAATGCATAGTCAGGCAGGCAGGGTGCAGTAATACTTTGTACAAAAACACATACCGTGTCACTAATGTCAGTGCCCATAATTCTAAACTCTTTCTGCCGCTATTTGGGCGATACTGCCTCACCTTCTGAGTTATCAGCTAATTGCCCTCTGTACCCTGTGCTAGCCACCTCCACTGACCGGGAGAGCTACCGCTTTAGTACAGTGACATATTTTGCACATCTGGCCAGGGCCCAAGTCGCCAGATACATCTGAGTCTTGTATAGGAAATAATTAAGCCTAAGTACAAATTCAGTCAGTTCTATAATCAAATCTACATGATTTCCCTAGCTTGCTGATTTGGTTAAAAAAGAATACCTGATAGCTTGTAGGCCATCACAACGTACAGTAACATTGTATAGCCTTTTCACATCTGCCATAGAGTTCAGTTGTCATTTATTATGTGAGGTCATAAGCAGTGCATCGTAGTGGTGCAAGTTATACTTAGTATCAGTTATGTATACCTGGTGAATTTCAGTGTTATTTTTTCTTTCAAACAATTATTAGAACATCTGTGTATAACTCCACTTTAACTTTTACTTTTTTTGTTAATTTCTGTTTTTAACATAAAGATCTTATAACAATATGTCTGTGGCCAACCCCCTCCATGCAAGGTATTTAGTCATGCACAGATGGGGGTTGGCCATAGGGCAAGACTCATGCACCAACCTCCATGGGCAGCCAAGGCCCCAGGAGTAGCCAGTCTTCCACATACACCCCACCCCCACATTTTCCTTTTTTGTAATATTTTTCAGTCCCAAGGGACCCTTGTGAGCGGGTGCCCAGGGCAGGTCATGGTACCCCTACACTCCCCGATTATTATTCATTTTATTTTTTTGCGACAAGGGGACAGTGTCCAGCGTGGTCCAGCACAATCAACCATTCAGATACCTCTATTTTTTTGCATCTTAAATTCTCAAAAACAGCTTAACAAAATTGATAGCAACTCACAAACGGAATGCTTTAGATGTAAATGTTTAGGGGGCACATGTACAAAAGTTTTTTGCGGTTGCAAATGGTGAATCTGGCCGTTTGTGACCGCTAAATATGTACTAACCATTTTTTTGAGATTCAGTAACCTATTACGGAATTGCAAAATACGGTTTGCAGGTCGACATTAGGAAGGGGTGTGTTAAGGGTGTCCCTTCCTAATAGTGAGTTGGAGGGTCCTGTATGAACATTCCAATTTTACTGACTGTGAAGAAGGTGGTAACCCATTCGCAAATGAGAAGGGGACCCCAAGAGGCCCCTTCCCCTTTGTGAATGTGGCAGCCAACATTTTTTTAAGAGCAGGCAGTGGTCACAGGGACCACTGCCCACTCTTTAAAAAAAAAAAAAAAAACGGAAACTTTTAATTTTTCATCTTGAAATGCATCCCGTTGTCCTTTAGGGAAAATGGGCTGTATTTCGAAAATAAATTGATTTATTTAAAAAGCTATCACAGACATACAGGGAGTGCAGAATTATTAGGCAAATGAGTATTTTGACCACATCATCCTCTTTATGCATGTTGTCTTACTCCAAGCTGTATAGGCTCGAAAGCCTACTACCAATTAAGCATATTAGGTGATGTGCATCTCTGTAATGAGAAGGGGTGTGGTCTAATGACATCAACACCCTATATCAGGTGTGCATAATTATTAGGCAACTTCCTTTCCTTTGGCAAAATGGGTCAAAAGAAGGACTTGACAGGCTCAGAAAAGTCAAAAATAGTGAGATATCTTGCAGAGGGATGCAGCACTCTTAAAATTGCAAAGCTTCTGAAGCGTGATCATCGAACAATCAAGCGTTTCATTCAAAATAGTCAACAGGGTCGCAAGAAGCGTGTGGAAAAACCAAGGCGCAAAATAACTGCCCATGAACTGAGAAAAGTCAAGCGTGCAGCTGCCACGATGCCACTTGCCACCAGTTTGGCCATATTTCAGAGCTGCAACATCACTGGAGTGCCCAAAAGCACAAGGTGTGCAATACTCAGAGACATGGCCAAGGTAAGAAAGGCTGAAAGACGACCACCACTGAACAAGACACACAAGCTGAAACGTCAAGACTGGGCCAAGAAATATCTCAAGACTGATTTTTCTAAGGTTTTATGGACTGATGAAATGAGAGTGAGTCTTGATGGGCCAGATGGATGGGCCCGTGGCTGGATTGGTAAAGGGCAGAGAGCTCCAGTCCGACTCAGACGCCAGCAAGGTGGAGGTGGAGTACTGGTTTGGGCTGGTATCATCAAAGATGAGCTTGTGGGGCCTTTTCGGGTTGAGGATGGAGTCAAGCTCAACTCCCAGTCCTACTGCCAGTTCCTGGAAGACACCTTCTTCAAGCAGTGGTACAGGAAGAAGTCTGCATCCTTCAAGAAAAACATGATTTTCATGCAGGACAATGCTCCATCACACGCGTCCAAGTACTCCACAGCTTGGCTGGCGAGAAAGGGTATAAAAGAAGGAAATCTAATGACATGGCCTCCTTGTTCACCTGATCTGAACCCCATTGAGAACCTGTGGTCCATCATCAAATGTGAGATTTACAAGGAGGGAAAACAGTACACCTCTCTGAACAGTGTCTGGGAGGCTGTGGTTGCTGCTGCACGCAATGTTGATGGTGAACAGATCAAAACACTGACAGAATCCATGGATGGCAGGCTTTTGAGTGTCCTTGCAAAGAAAGGTGGCTATATTGGTCACTGATTTGTTTTTGTTTTGTTTTTGAATGTCAGAAATGTATATTTGTGAATGTTGAGATGTTATATTGGTTTCACTGGTAATAATAAATAATTGAAATGGGTATATATTTGTTTTTTGTTAAGTTGCCTAATAATTATGCACAGTAATAGTCACCTGCACACACAGATATCCCCCTAACATAGCTAAAACTAAAAACAAACTAAAAACTACTTCCAAAAATATTCAGCTTTGATATTAATGAGTTTTTTGGGTTCATTGAGAACATGGTTGTTGTTCAATAATAAAATTAATCCTCAAAAATACAACTTGCCTAATAATTCTGCACTCCCTGTATATGGCGGTCTGCTGACCCCATTAAAGGCCATTCCCAATGGGTTGCAAATTGTGACCTTCCTCATGAATATTGATGAGGCAGATTCATTTGCGACCCTCAGGGAATCACAGTGTCTGAGACACTGTTGTACATTGCAGTTTGCAACTTCCTAATTGCAAGTTGCAATTAGGAAGTCGCAAAATCCAACGATAGCACATGTGGCTCTAGATTTATGCCAAAGTTGGTGTAATTCTGTTCAGCAGTTTTTTTTTCTATATTGTCTAAAATTCCCTCTACTGTCCTTTAGCAGCTGGATTCATAAATGTCTGATTGGTCCATGCACAGCTGCTGGGCAGGCTGCACACTTTGAGCGTATGTCATGTACAGCCCCAAGCTTTTGTCATCTGTTGTCAGCAGGGCTCTATGAGCTCACTGACAAGCATGAGACTGTCGACTTGTAGAGTGACCGCACATACTCTCTGTTCCATTCAAACATACATCTTGAGTAGAGGACAACAGTCGATTCAGTTGGCTGAATACGTATTCCAAAAAACAATTTCTCACAAAGATTTCTCTCACCACTACTAATATGCCCATAGTTCTTTTGAGATCTGCTGCTGATAGTTCTTTCGTGTTTGGGACACTTTTCACAGGAGATCGTGTTTGTTCTTGACACGTTTGGTTTCAGGTGTGAAGGCAGCCCTCCATTGTCTCCTTCAGCTACTCTTTTCACCTGTAATAAGTGCCATAAAATTTGAAAATACAATTATTTTAGGAGTTCTATATATATACATTAAGGAGGAGTGCCATGTGTAACTATCTGTGTATACAATTCTTTTCCCACTCATAATTGCAAAATGAGAACAAACAAGGACTAATGGTTCCAATCAGCGTGAATGGGAATGCCACAAGGCTCGAAATCTAGTATTTCCTGATGCTTTTGTGTTTCCACCCTCCTTGTGGTAGTAATCAGGGGAGCACTTTGACAGACTCATCAGCCGAAGAGGGGTCACCCCCAGTGGAGAGGGAACCTACCTCAAGCTCTTGATGCCCATGAAGACATATCGCCAGCCTTCAATTTCTGTCACACCTGGCCTTCAATTTCTGTCACAACTGGACGTAATTGGAAATATTTTGCAAATGCCACAATTCAGCGCCTTATGCTTGGGATACAGGCTGTAGGTGCACTGCATGTGTGGATCATGCAGCAGGCCTTGTAGAGACTTGGGGCCTCATTATGACCCTGGCTGTCTAATGACCGCCCATGTTCGCGGTGGCGTTTAGATCGCAATGCCAATGCAGCGGTCTGAGTGCCATATTACATCCGCTTCAGTAGCGCCGTTGTCAGACCGCCATCACTTCCAGATTTCGACTACACAACGGTCTGCCGGTGCTGGCAGTCCTAATCCAGCAAGGCAGCGCTGCAAGCAGTGCTCGCCTGGGGATTAAGACCCCCCTCTCCGCGAGCGGTTTCATAGCGGTAACTCCGCCATGAAAAGGCTGCCAGAGATGGGGTGCAGGATGCCCCAGAGGGGCCCCATTGTAATGTCTGTCTTGCACTATAGCATTGCCACTGGCTCTATTATGAGCTGGAGACAGTGCTGTAGGCGGTTTCCACTGGGTCAGCGGGTGGAAACTGTGTTTCCGCCCGCTGACCCAGTGGGAAACCCGTAATGGGCCCATCAGGAAGGCTGTCACACTGGTGGCAACCTACCAGTCAGGACTTCGGCAGACAGGCTTTTCCATTTGCCGTGTCATAATAAGCTCCTTTGTCCTCTTGGGTGTGTCCTGGCAAGGCAAAAACCCTCAACTGGACAAAATGAAATTGGTTGAAACAACCTACAAGGCTTGGAGAAACTGAGCCTGGTCCAAAATGCCCAATGGAATAAAAAAATCCTCATAAAAACCCTCTGAAGAAAACAGATGTAGCAGAGTTGTGCCTGAGGAGTTCCTCCCACTAAGCATGTGTTAGAAATCTGAGCTGTAGTTGCATTATTGGCAGTTATGAATGTTAAGTAGGCTGTTGATGTCAAACACTTGTGTTCTGTCTGTGGGCTTGTTTTAACACTCTTGATTGCTATGTTATAATATGAGGAATTTCCAGTATGATGCCAAGGAATGATTCAAGCATGTGCATCTATGAAAGATCTAATGCTGGAGAACTATTGGCTTAGACAGAATTTGCAATAGTTATAATCATAAAGTATGCAGCTATCTAGCCCATGGCTGCTTCGCTCTAAATGTCTATCACCACTGTATGTACTTTAGTGAGCAGCCTTGTTGTTCCACGTAAAAAAAGGAAAATTATGTGAAGTATTGAAGATGCAATTAATTTTTAAGATGTTACCCAAATACTTTTGAAAGGGACAGCCTAGAGGTTGGGGATGTCTGTGATCTATTTGAAAACTACGTTAATTATGTGAATTTGATTTATCCTTCTAGTGGGTAAGGGCCAGCTACATCTAATTCCATTTTAAGCACTGTTTAATCTTGTCAAACACACAACAAAAAAGTGAGGCAGTGAATATCTCCAAAGTTGTTCGAAGTTTTGGTATATCTCTAAAAAGAACAAGATTTCTGTTTAAAAAAAAAAAAAAAAAAAAAAAACTGGCTTTTGTCTGAAGAAACCTCTTAATGTGTGTAATGTATTGTGCTCAGAGTGTACCCATTCATGAGTACATAAATGAGCATTAGGATTAATAATGTCTATTTTGATACTTTCAGGTCATCAAAAGGATTCCAGCCTGTATCGCATAATGGGTGGTGAGCGGCGTCAAAGGTCTGCCACTTTAGATGTACTTCCTTTAAGGGAGGATGTTTCAGAGGCAATGGAGATGACTGAGGAGTACCCCAGAAGAGCGAGCCCTTCCAGGTCCAGCTCATTCCACAGCAGTGATGGAGATGAAGCAGAGCAGGAACCTGATACCTTGGATTGTAGTGGATCCCGGCCACTGCTGATGGACTCTGAGGAAGAAGAGGAACCCAAGAAGTTGCAAGCAGGGCTCCCCAAGGATCCTGGCCACACTGCACACCTTCCTCAGCAAGGGCCTCACACAGAAGCCTCTCTCAGCAGGCCTCCATTTGCAACATTTCATCAAGCATCTGGGGATCAGTTCAAGCAGGCAGATGTCTTCTCCACAGCACCTTTCAGAGGTTCCCTGGTGGTGGATGATGACTCTGATATCTTTACCAAAGCTCCATTTTTTGCCAAGAGCAACATTGCCCCTGGTAGGCCTGCAGAAGCTGATGTGTTCCTTCAGGCACCGTTCACCAGGAAGATGTCGTTTGAAAAGGCGTCTGTACCTAGCCCTACATCACAAGGTGTTTCTGCAGAGACACTTGAGCATGCTGCTTATATAGGATCAGGCCTAGAGGCACAGCCTGTTGTTAGCCCTCTATTTCGCAGTGTAGAACGAGGAGTGGGGGCCACATCTGTAGGTCACATAGCTCAGTATACAACAACAGTATTCGCCCAACCTTCAAGCCATCATTTACATTCCATGCGCGTGGCTGAGAATCAAGATGTCATTCCTGTCAAAGTTGACCACAAGGAATCCAGCAGCGTCCAGAATCATAGGATTGCAGGACCTGAACTTGCTCCAGAAATTATTCTTGGCTCGGTGGTCACTAAACCTTTTCGGCCACAGTCCTTGTCAAAGTATTCTCGTCATTACAGCCTTGAGGATGGTACCGGCTTCTCAGCACAATCGGTAGCAGCCTACCAGGTTGTCTCTCACTCCAACAGACCCGCTATTGCTGGATCTGTATCTATCCCGTCATTGTCTTCCAGGACTATGGAGTTGTCTGGAGTTGACCCATTTGCTTCTGCCCCCTTCCCTTCCAAAACCAGCAGGGCTAACCCATAATATAATCTTACATGTAAATGGGGGATTGGAGCTGTGCTCTCTGTCCTAATTAGGTGGACATTTCACTCCTGAGAAATAATATTTTCACTATGGCAATACAAATTTCATGGACTGTATATTTGCCGTGGTGCTTAGGTCAATTAGCCAATGTCAGAATTATTAAATTGTTCCCATTCAGTGGGATATTGTGCGCTGGCTATTGCTGTTATTTGTCCTTCTGACTGTCGTTTTTCTTCTTTGCTGACCTTGCGTTACACCCTAAGTTGAAAATCTTTTTTTCCATGTTTTCATCTCTGAAAAAAGTATTTCTGCGCTATCCCCCACCACGCACCCATTTTGATGATACTTTGCCAGAATGCTAGCCAAGCAGTGAAGTAGCAGACACATCAACTTCTGAAAGGACGATTTTACCTTTGTTCTGTTGTATATTGACAACTGTTAATATAGAAGCCAGTTCATTTGGTAACAGTGCCTGCTGTTCGCAGGTTACTTAGCATTTTGGGAACACTGTCTTTTAATAGACAATGTATTGAACAGTACAGAGGTGCAGGTTTTTAAGAAAAAATATACTGAGCAAGTTGCCGAGCAATTATAGTCAGAATAAAAGGTGCACTCATCTTTCAATCAAAGTTCTTTAATACTTCTATTACCTTTAGACATGTTCCACTAGTTCTTGGCTTTTGAAGTCTTGAGAGGCTGACCCACTAACAGAGAGAAACCGGACTGGCATATGTAACTGCTTTACGGAGACTGTGACAGGCCCTTGTAACCATCTTGGAAAGATTACTGGGTCTTTCTTCATGGGCCAACATTGGTATACGTGGCTTTTGGTGCACTCTGGCTGCCTTTGGACAAAAGATGCCATTGCAGCAATGGATGTGACAAGGCGAGGTGTGGAAAGCAAGAAGTGCTAAGTGTTTTTTCTTCATTTCTTCAGTCACAGTTCTAAGTATCTTTAAGCTCCTTAATGAGATGTTTCCCACTTTGGCTGCAGAAGATCATAGCATGGCAGATGAATGTGTATTTCTCACAAGAGGACAAGTCAATGAGCACTCAAGTTTTCATTAAATCTTGGTAATCCATGGGGCGTAATATTAAAAGGTGCAGAACTCATTGGTTTATGACTTCTATGAGCATTTTAGCTCTTTTTCTGAGAATGGGACGTTGCCAAAGACAGAAGTAGCATTTGGATCTTTGAATACCATTCCCCTGGTTCTCCTGGGTCTCCTGGGTCTCATGGTTTCATATACATATTTCAAATTATGTATTCAATTTTCCTTAGATAGTCATATATTTATCTTTCCCTGGATAGTCCGCCATTGTCTCAAAATAAACAAGTACTTGCCCATGTATCAATAGATCTCAGGAATTGCTCTCCTTTACAATGTCAATCTTGACCTTCATTTCCAAGCTCCAACAGCTTTTTTCCTCCAACTAATGAATTAAGGACCAAGTGCCGCTGAGTTTAGTGAACATATGTACACTTTCTTGGGAAAGAGATCTGGAATGTGTAGTGCTTTAAATAGCCTTTTTTACCTTTGTAGTGACAAATGGCTGGCATAGCTTTTATATACCTATAGCGGACATCCTTTAGACCTTCCAGTAAAGAAAGCCGGACACTTAAAGTACATGTGCCTTACCAAGAATCATAAAAGGGGCACTTTTCATTTTGTTTTATTTGCAGGAGTTTGAGGGAGACCATCAGCCTAATTTTTTCTCTCTTGAAATGCTGAGATGTTGGCAACAGGTACTTATGTTATCCTCATTGATGAGAGGCTGATGATAAATGTTCATGTTCTTCACATACGATTTATTACTTGAGTTCAGCTCCATTTGTATTTGTCTTTGGAAAGATTTAGACCCTGGCAATAGGTTCTCATTATGTCTACTTTGAAAGGACAGTAGGTCCTTGTTTATCTTGCATACAAGAATGGACACCTGGCACAGATTCCTGAGGACTGAGACTACCAATGGGTGCTTGTTGCATGTGCCTGGGATTGTTGCATATGATACTACTGGTTAAGATTCACCACTGATGCTCCTCTACAATGCTTTGTAAGAGGTGAAGAAAAGTAACCAGTCCTAGCATTTTCGATGTCAAAAGGTTGAAAGGCAGAGGTAAACCTACTGAGACTAAAAACTGCTATGCTTTGGTTTACACAGATCTGCAGCTAGTGCTTTATCAAACTCTGCTGTCGCTTCAAATCAGGCTTAGTTATAACATGCTGGTGTATTATTTATGTAGAGCAAACTTAAAGCCTTAAAGACATCTTGCAACTTTTGTGTGTGTCCTTATAGTAGTACCCTGTAAAGTGCCCTATGGCTATCTTCTAGAATATCACTATCCAGCAGGGCCTCTGCCATCATGCTAGTGGAGAGATGCACCCGTCGCATACTTGGCCTCACTGTTATTCACCAAAATCAGTGATTTAGGCTGTGGTGATGCTACCTTTACCTACGTGGCTGTGTAGGTGTTCATCAAGATTAATGCATTACTCTAATGCAACTGTGACTGAGTAATACTTTCAAAAAGCTGAAACCTCAGATGTGAGCTTGCATTCAAAACCTATGATGAGGAAGAGGGCATTGAAGGGCACATCTTTGAAGCTGTGAGTAGCCACGATGCACAGTAATTCCAATCCTTGGAGAAAGGTCACCTAAATGGTGGCCGGAACAAGGCCTCATGGAGCCGGATCGTGAAATCTTTGAGCCTGAATCTGATTGAATCAACCTACTCTGTTTGTCTCAGTAGTAAGCAATATTGCAACTATTTGTTTGGCCTGGAGGCGATCACTTATTAACTCGTTTACAGTGCTGAAAAGCTGCAAACAATTCATGAACTTTTGCAAGTATGCAGCTCCTCCATCTGCCCATGTTTGGTCATTTTGACTCCATACGCAAAGACAATACAATTTTGAAGCAAGCAAACGAACCAGAAGCTTTCCATTAAATCTTGCCATCTTAACAAATCATTTAAAGCACAAAGAATTACCCATTGACGTCATGAAATTCATGATACCCATGAGGCATGAACATATTTTCTTTTTGGTCACCCTTGAAACATGGGCTGATGTCTCTGGGTGTCTTTTTTTTTTCCACATCTTAGTCTTCTCTCTCTACTTTCGAACAACCTACATTATTTAAACCCAATTCCTGTTGCTGAATTAAAACAAGTTCACACAATCAACATTAATTATATAATGTTCATTTTTTTCTAATGAATTTAGCACTTTAGTACCCTTTTAGAATGTGAAACCAGCACCTGAGTATCCCCATTAGTCTGCCACCCTGTGGTTTCACAAACTTCTAGATTCTGTTTGCTATTCGAGTACCTTGTACCCCTTTTGCTCATGCACCACTACAGACCCAAGCACTGCCTACTGGCTGATACATCACTTCTCAGCTTTAAAAGCAAGGAGACAACTAGAAAAATCATAAAGACAAACTGACCATCTTGTGCTTGCAAAGTACAGTTATAGCAAATGCATTGTCGTCTTTTTTTACCACCAGAATCTTTAGTGATTTTAAGGCGCTGAAATCCTGTTTATTAAACTCTGTGTAAGTAATACTGCATTGCGGGGAGGGAGTTGCTACAGTATGCAAAAATTCAAGAAAAAACGTGATGAACCCTCCATTGTAGCGAACTACAGCACCTTCTCTAACTTTGTGCAGTATTACTTTGTAAGAAATATATATAATCAGTGAGATATGATTGTAAAAACTATATGGGATGCAGTGTTATGCTTACAAAGTGTGTTATTTACATAGTGGCAGAAATAGTCTACTATGCTTCTATAGACTGCTTGGTCTGCTTTCTAATGCTTTCACGTACCTTCCAAGAAATTATGTTAAACAAAGCTTTTTTCTGTGATTTTTTTTTTTTTTTGTTGAGTTGTTTATTAGTTTTGTTAGATATTTCTTGTGCATCCCTAAAGAAGGGGGTAAGTGATTCAGTCTGTGATGTGAGCTTTTACCAAAGGCGTTGTAGTTTGTGGGTGTCTCCGGTATTTAGAAAAATGCCTGTTTACAAAAACTCCCAGAAGCTGTCTGCACATGATAAGACTGTGGACCCTCAAATAAACCTTCACATTCCGATAGATTACGGCTTTCTATTAGTGGTTAAAATATCACAGTGCTCATCCCATGCCCATCCAATGGTTTTGGTCTTTCCCTGTCTTTGTGATTCTGCATCGGGCTCCCATAAAAGTTTAAATATACAAGAATCCGACTAGGAAATTAACCTTAAACAGAACCTTTCTTGTGTGCAGCACTTATTAGTTACTCTTATTGGCTCGGCTTAAATTCTCCAAAATAGTCTCCCTTTCTAATTGTTCTTTCCATTGAAGTGTTTTTGGCTACCACTTAAAATACGGTGGTATCTGTTTTACTCACACTGTCTGCGAGTTCTTGGGGAGTTTTACATCGCTGTACATTAATGTCGTGGACAATTAGTGGGTCATGGTCTGATCATTCCTCTGCAATTTTGAGCAAGAATAATATTATTCAGAAATAAACTAAAGAAAAGTATCTGTGCTTGCAAGGCCCCTTCTTGGTCAGTTTTCAGTTGACATGTTTTCAAGTAAGGAGCGGAGAGTTTAAGAATTCAGGCTGGGGCCAGAGGAAGAAATAATATGCTTTCTGCACACAGTTATTTAGTGAGAATTTGTGTCTCGAGTAAGAGCCATGTAAGCATTTCACTATGGAAAGGGGACTTCAACCAATTGACTAGATGTTGATGGTCTGAATGCGCTTACATGGGTCTTGGTTTCTGTTTCACTTTGTTTTACATGCGATTGTGCTTTTTTTTTAGTTTTTTTTTTTTACCAGAGAGATATCCTAAAAGAGTTAGGCTTGGGAATTGCATCTTCATTTGAGGGCAATTTTATGGGTTGCTCTGTGCTACTTTAAACCATCTGCTATGTTACGTTGTTGGTGACATGAATTTTACGAACACTGTAGAAGCCTTAAAATAAGTAACTTGTAGATCTGAACAACTGTTAAAAATGGAGAATATGGGACTTCATTAGATATGGCTGGGCGATACTGCAAAGACACTCTGGGTGTTGCAGAACCTTCCCTCGGTCTTGACTGCCATTTTGTGGACATGATTTGTAACTGGAACACCCATGCAATTTTTACGGTGAATAGAAGATAATCATTACGTACGAGCCACCTCAGACTGTATGTCTGGAAGACTGGGACCCACTAGAACCTCGCACTATGGCCCCTTCTCTCCACTGGCAGTTTGGAAAGCATTGCGGACATGCATTGTGTGCTCAGCTAGTGGACTGTGGGCACTCTAGCTGTCGTCATAGGTCTTGTCTGATTTGGTTTCCCATGAGGAAATGTTACAGAGAGTTGTGGAGTTGTTAATGTTTTATTAAAAACGATAAGCTGATGAAACGTACTGGTTTGTATAATGTTTTTCTTGTGGTGAAAGCCTGGGACTGGTTATTTATAGACTTAAAATAATCTAAGTGAAATTAGATCAAAATGTCCACAGGTACGACCATGTGAAATCTTAAGCACCCAAAGGGTTTAGTGGGTGAATGAAGGTTGGTATACCTCTCCAACATCAAAGTATACATGTGTACTCCTGTATAGAAGAGTGGTCTGGTGAAAGGAAGTTATTTTCAGCAATGCCGAAGGCAGCACAAAGTGAGTCATGCAACTGTTCTATGTGTTGGGCTTCAAAGTCAATCTTCAGAAGTAACTTACAAAGAAAATACTGTCAAGGGGCGAAAATCAACACTATGAACGTGATTACTACTTCAACCAGAGGCGGCTGACATTTCAGAACACAATCCTCCTTTGTTACACATCTTAGTTGGTACCAGGGAGGATAGTTATGAAACAGTTGAGAAAGAAGGAATCCTGCACAGTAGACACCTAGAGTGGCTCACAAATCAATAGTCTTGCTGGCAGTATAATCTCTTGTTTGTAACCTATTAGTTGGTAAATATCTGTAGTGGAAGATAACATGAAATATGTGTAGCCATAGTGCACAATTCCCAGGCAGGTTGGGGGCTCACAGTGTGAACTGGATGTAACCGGCAATGGTTTTTCAGCTGACAGGTGACATCATAGCAGTGTTATGGAGCTGCAGACATTAGGGCCCGCCTAGGGGGCTTGTCAGACTCCTCTGAAGAAAAAGGTTGTTTACATTTTCATAGATAATGATCTAGCATTGTTGTACCTCAGTACACCAAGAGATACAGGCCCAATTCTAGCTTGGCTCAAAGTATTTGGTCCTGGCCGGCTCAGAAATGTGTAGCTCTGATTGCCTGTCATTTTATTGGGAAACATTGTTGCAGACAGCAGGCATCATGCATAAATGATAACAAATGCAGCACAACCTATTTGCTCGCAGAGGATATTATCTAGTAGATTTGTTCACAACCATACTAAATATAAACGGCAATGCCTGTATCTATCCCAACGTCCCTTAGTCCTGCATGTCTATCAGTTAGTCTGGGATCTTCGCACACATTTTTCCCATTAAAGACTCTGATACCATAAATGGTCAACAAGTGCAGCCGGGTGAAATGACCATAATACTCACAGCACTGATGTGACCTGTAGACCCTGGTTCAGAAATCTAATGCTCATGGCAGCTGCACTACACAAGACGTTTCTACAATTACAATTTCAAGAGTCCCATGTTTGAACTTGGTATCCTGGCTCCAAAGATCTTAGAAATATGAATACTTAAAATGTCCTACAAAGATACATGGATATCATAAGGAAGGCTTGAAGATCAGCAACATGGGCATGGTGTGCTTCAAAATGGAAACAATTTAATGTGTGTTAGCTACCAACATCAGTTGGGAATCCTTTTCATCATCTTTCCCTAAGGTTTTTAATATTCCTACATGTTTTAGATACTCATTCGTTATGCCTCGCAGTTAGCTTATCAGTTTTAGCTGCTCATAGGAAGTGTACAGGCCACCATCTCCTTTTCGAACTCCTGCCAAGTAGCCCTTCACACCCCTTAATGCCACAAACATAAGTATAAAAACGTTAAAATGGCACTACAAAAAAAACTATTTCTGACACATGCTCAGATAATAAAGTGTAATCAGTTTCTTTTGCAGATACATGCTGATTGTGTCAGCAGGTTCTGCCAGTTCATTAGCTTTGCCAGTATGCTGCCAAGACATGTCTTCTTGCAGTAAATTTCATATACAATGAGATGCCCTTAGTTATACTATGATGAAGCGATGGTTTCTCACGAAACATGTTGTTGGCCTAGTGGCAAAGCTAATCAATTGGCAAAAACTGTTGACAGAATTGATAGATATCTGGATTATAAATCGAGGAGTTGAAGTATCTGAGCAATTCAAGTTTCACTAAAGTACAAAAGAGAAACTATTTGGACATAAATGTATTATTTCAGTTCATCACATGCCCAATTTTGAGATTTGACATTGTGTGTAAGGGGATGTAGAGTATTGTGGAGGAATTTTGGTAGGTCTTGCCACGTCTGCCTTGGGTTCAAACAATTAAAGCCTTTTCTTGTGGTTCTGGGGACACCTGTAGTTACTTAGCAGTAAAATATGTTGTAACTGGTGTTTACCGGTGGTGTCATAGGGCCACCCATACCAGAGCACTCCACCCTGTGAACGAATAACCGTAATATGCCCCCACTGCGCTAATGAAGTCGAGTAGTCCAGGCTTACTGTAGGGCATTGTAGTAAAGTCAGATACAGCCTGTCCACTGCCTTATTTTCGTTGAAGAATGAGTTTTATTAACATCTGAATAAAAGAGCAGTTAAAATTATGATGCATTGAAAACGAGAAGATGCTAGCACTTTGTGGGGGCTAAGTATTACCCTAAGCACCTTTATAGTGTTTATACTCCAAAAAACAGATTTTCTATAACAATGTCATCCTCTGGAGCAGAAACAGATAACTTTGAAATCTTCTGTTTTACAGTATTGTTTGTAAAGAAAGCCTCACCTAATTAGTCCGAGATGCCCCAACATAAAATCCATTGAGGTACCCTTCATCTGAAATGTCTGACCATGAGGCTCAGTAGTCGTGACCCTGAGTGCAACAATGAACAACTCAGATGATCGAAGCCCCAACTTCTGAGTTTCCAGTTTAAGAAGGTACAGTAAAATCCCTTCACTAAAGAAATCCCACCCAAACATCAATGATTTACTCAAGAACAGACATTGATGGAACTTTTATGATGGCAAGAGCCTTGTGTCCCTCCACTTTAGTTGGTTAACCAGTATACAGACACGGTGTCCAAACAAGGGGCAGATGTAGTAATGGATCAGCATCCACAAAGATGTTCCCCAAGAGAACCAAAGTTTTGGTGCCTTTTCCAACTGAGAAATGGACTTCGAGGTTTCAGACTAACCACAACTGTAATAGTAATATCTCTGGAAACATAAGAGCTAGAAAGGTATTTCAACTGGTTCCTGAATCAGAGCGGCCCGCTCAACAAAAACCTCTTTCGAGGCTGTGGTCTGTAGGTATGAGACCTTTTGATCCCTCTGGGGGCACATTTGGACACTTTAACAATGTGGATTGGGGCATGAATTGTAGGGAGGCTCCTGCCTGGATCATTGAATGCATCCCCATAAACCACAACTTACCAGTTTAAATGCACGAAACTGTCTCTGCATCTCCATGGTCCACATAATTTTCAATATGGATTCTACATTTTTAATTCCAGGTTAGCTTATATGCAACAATCTTGTGGCTCATGGCTTGGCAGTTTCAGGCTCTTGAGGCATCCCGAATGGAGATCTTGAGTCAGTTGGGCCTTAGATAGTTATTTCAGTGGTTGCATGTAGTTAATCAAGCAGGACGTCCATTTTCCTATCTTCCACATGGTATAATTCCAATATTTCTAGGGATTCATCCGGGACCCAGGTTCCCAGAGACATTCTGTTACTGGCAATGAGTCTTCTCAACACGGTGTACAGGGTCTCTTCATGCGCAGGCAATGGTCCCATTACAGGCTTGTGGCCAGGGTGAGAAGCTGGACAATTGTGCTACTTTCCAAATTAGTGGTTTAGGTCGCAGCCTACCAGACAGCAGAGCTGTCTGGTTTGCTAAAGACATCTTGGGGACTTTCAGAAAGTTGACCAAGTAATGCATTCCGCTCGGTGATTACCATTAGCTTTGTGGTTTGTAACTCACTATTTCTGGCTTCCATTTGCTGCCTTTATTTGCTTTAGGCTCTCCAGGTTCAGTTCGTCCCTCCTGTTGCCTAAACCATTTTTTTCGGTATTCTTCCACAAGCTCACTTTCTACAACAGGTCTTTAAATCTTGTTTTTATTACATTTTCTGTGCATTCAAAGACTGAGGTCTAATGTCAGGCGCTGTCTTCCAAGGGCGCTTCTTTACTTTCTTGCTTTGACTTCAAAGCAAGACGTTTTATGTGATTATCTTGCTGGATACTGGGGGTAGGAAAGAGTTCTTTCCTAACTCACAACAACATTTAAGTGAACTGTGTAAATATATCAGAGAAACAAACGCACAAATGAAGCACATTTTTTGTTATTTCTGAAGTGTGTTGTGTGTTAGAAACAAATACTTTAATATGATCAAATCAAATAATTACTCTAGGTGATGCAATTGCGACATTTTCATTTGTGCACTGTATAATTTTGTTAGTAAAACTGTATGTCTGTGCAAATGTAATGGTAATTTCAATTGAAAAATGTGTTGTCTGTAATGGCATTGTGCTACTATACCATGAATACTCCACTCTACGTCACTGCACTCTACTCTGCAACACTTCACACGACTGCACTCTACTCTGCACCACTCCACTTTACACCATGCCTCTGTGCTATGCCTCTCTACTCTACCAGGAACTACTCTTGTCTATGCCGATGCACTCTTCACCACCCTACTCAACACCACTCCAGTCTAGGCCACACCAATCCACTCTGCAGAACTCCACTCTATGCCCCTGTACTCTATGCCACTCTGCAACACTGTACTCTATGCCACTGCACTTTACTCTGTAACACTCCACTTTATCACCTTGCACCCTATGTCAATCCACTGTACGCCACTGTAATCTACTCTGCACCACTGCAATCTATGCACCTGTACTCTACACCACCTTATTCAGCGCCATTACACTCTGCCAGTCTACGCAACTGCACTCTTCCCTGAACCACTTCATTCTACGCCACTTCACTTTACTCTGAAACAATCTACTCTATGCCACTCTACTCTGTACCACTCCACTGTATGCCACTGCACTCTACGCCACTCTACTTTTAACCACTGCACTCTACACCAATGCACTCTACACAGCTGCAATGTCATTGCAGTCCCAAATCCAGTAGCCTCATTCCTATAATAAGAACCTATGTGACACCACTGAGTTCTGCTCTGCATTACTGTACTCTATGCCACTTCTCTCTATGCTACTCTACTCACCACCACTGCACTCTGCAACACTGCACTCTCCACCACTGAACTCTAAGCCACTCCTTTCTGCACTACCCTACACCACTGCAATCCATGCAACTGCACTCCATCGCACTAAACTCTACACCACTCTGCTACTTTACTCTGCATCACTCTACGCCACTGCATTCTGTGCCACTCAACTCTGCTCCACTGCACTATTACTTTGCACCACTCTACACCACTGCACTCTACTATGCACCACTCTAATCTACCCCACTGAATACTATGATGCTGCACTGTACGCTGCTGAATTCAATGCCACTGCACGCTGCAATGATCCATGGCAGTAGATTGTATACCAGTCCACTCTGTGCCACTTCAGTGTATGCCATTCTACGCGACTCCACACTATGCCACTCCAATTTATGGCACTCAGGCACTCTCTGCCACTCTACAAAACTCTACTCCACTCTTTGCCATTCCAAGCTATGACACTCCACACAACTCTCTCCTATGCCACTTACTTTTAGCCAGGCTTGTGAACAGCATGGCTACAACACACTGTCAAAGCCAATAACTCTTGCATAGATGAGACCTATGGGCTTTGCCAATGCTTGTTTTCTCAATCAGTTAGAAATGCATCTTCCTGTCTTATATTTTTGAATGTCCTGGGACAAAGAATCCAAGGTCAGACAAGATATGTTGTCAATGACCGAGTCCGGCATTTCCAGCTGACAGTCAGCATTACAGAACAAGTATTGGCAAAGCCTATAGGTATTGCCCTTAGAAGGCTAGCGCTTACCTATCAGTTTTGCCCCTGCTTGTTTGCATTAGTACTATGCGCGCATTTTTTTTTTAATTTACGATCGCCACACTGGACCAGTTGAAAGAAAAAAAAAAAGTGCCCGAGAAGAGTCATACCACACGTGCACGAATGACCACAAATGGTGGTCATCTTCTTTACTATTTTCAGATGGCCAAAATGTGCGCATCCGTCCGAATGCATTTTGATAAACGCATACAAGCTTTGTGATGTGCAACGGCTATTTTGTCTTTTTTTTTTTCCTCTGTACAGTTCTAACATGGCCACTGGCAATGTCCGCGAGATGTACTAAAAATAAAAAAAGTGCACAAAAAAATATAGGGGAAGCGAGTGCCCAACCAATAGCTGGGCACAGAGAAATAACATAATAAAAACAAGTATTTTGGCACGGAACACAGCCATGTGGGGAGGAACAATATGAGCAGACGAGGGAGTGGTGGAGGGACGAGGAACTGAAATATGAGAGCACGGAATGAAATAAAAAAATGGTGAAAAAACAAGACACGAATGCTAAAGTGTGTGGACTACTTTTTAAAGCAATGAAACGCCATGGGCTGAAACCAGCAGTTTGAAAGGGGCTGCCCAGTTCTGTAGCTTTGTGTATGTATGTGTATGATGGGTGATGATATCTAAAGCTGTACGTTAGGCGAGACCTAAAAAGAGACTTGGGAGTGGGGGGGGTGTCACTGTAGCAGGGGCAAGCTTAACCTGCCTAATTAGTGAGAACGGTGTCCATAGTAGACAAAGGAAAACCTTTGTTGACCGCTGAATGCAATATTCACTCCTTTCAGTTGGACCCTGATTGCCCAAAGAAAGGGTGGCTCCTTCCTGAGCCACTTTGTTGCTCGCACAGGGCCATCATTTTAAGTTGACCGTTTTTTCCAGGGATGGGTTACAGATTGGTGGAAAACGCCAGCTAAAGGCATCAAAACCTCTGAGGAGGCAATCGGAACTGAATGGGTTTTGGTAGAATAGATACAGGAAATATGTGCAGAAGAACAGACATTCATAATTCCAAAATGACTCAGTAGTAGAGGATCCGATCCTAATAAGTCTTCGAGCAGGAAAACTGAGAAGATAAAAACGGTGCAAAAATAGAGAGGTACTAAAACCGAGGCTAACAATGTTAAATGTGACGACTAAAATATCACCTGAACATTTGCAACACATTGTGAGCAGGTCTGTAGCGGTAGAACAGGAAATTATGTTACAGGAATTGATAAACAAGAAATGAATCCTTCACAGGAAATGTATGCTTCATACTGGATTGCGGTATCAGGGCTAAAATATAACTGAAAACATGGTCATCTTAGATTAGGATGCAGGGTAAGCCACACCTGATAGGAAGGACTGAGGAGAGAGACCTGGTTTGGTTCAATGCTATTCCTCATGGCAGACATTCGGTAGACAACACTTTTCAAATTCTTGTTTCCATTAGGTTGAAAATGGAGTGCAAAATGTAATGGTGAAACCATGACCCCCGGCCCATCAGCATCTTTTGTGGAAAAACCCAGAGCCGTTCAAGACCACCAATGTATGTTGTCTTCCTGTCGAAAAGGCTCTCATGGAGACACATGATATGACAAGGTACTGCCCGTGCTTTACAAGTAAGCGTGTCTCAGCAATGACTGCTGCTTGTGGGGTTGAGTACCAGCACCAGTCTGACAGTGTCCATGCAGCCAAGTGTCCGGAGGCAGAACAGCCCGTAGGAAAACCACCCTCTTGAGCACTTATGCCACAACCTTAAAAAAACAAAAAGGTGCCAAAACTCGCACACATACTGAACCTTGAAAGGGCACTTAAATTTGTAAAACATCCACAAGTAAGACAACAACTGAGGAACTGGCCACTACTTGGCTTCCACCATACACCAGCTTTGATGCTTTCAAGCAGAATAGATCATACTTGACTCTGAGCTAATGATGCTTCAGAGCAACCACAAAAGCTCACTTTTCAACTTTGAGGAAAAACATACCCAGTGACTACTTGGAGACCCAAGTGTTGGCCTGAATTGTGTTTGAATGATGAAGATATTATACATCTGTCCAGCAACAAACGGAAACAGCCACTCCGAGCTTCAAGGAAAATGACAAATAACTATAGGGAGACCGCTAAAGAAGAATCTCCGATATTGACCCTTGTTCCTCACTGGCAGATAAAGATTTGGACAAAGGCATGTATCCAACGCCTAACGTGGAGTATCATGATACAGATGTGGCAATGCTGATCTAGGTCAGCAGGGTTATTCTGAAGGAGCACACGAACATTTTCAGGTAAATTCTGCTCTGGAGAAAGTGGATCCATGCAGTCAAACCATCACGTCCTAGTTTGGTGGCTGCTTGCACTCTTACCCAGAAGGCACCTCTGAGGAAGAAAGGTGAGAGCTGAATTTCTGTTCCCACATGCCATCATTGGCACCATTAAAGCAGAAGAACTTCAAGCAAAGCTAATTGTTATAGTTCAGCAACTTCCAAGCCAGTTACATCGAGAGAGGGTAAGCAAGTCCGACTCTGCGCATTGCAGCCTGTATTCCTTAATAAAGCAAGACTTAGTATTTGTTGCTGTGGAAAGAAAAATATCATTAAACCTAGTCAGGCATAAGGTCCACTCCTTATATGAAAAGTAAAGGAGCAGTTAACACGTGCATTAAAGTAGCAGTGCATATTGTGAGGCACAAGGCATAATGCTTTCTTACTTGGCCCTAAGCAGACAGTACTGGCTGAGGGCATCTTTGTTTTGCCCAAATGTACAATGGATTGCTTTCAAGTATTTACTGAAAAAGATGATTTGCTGAGCCCAGTTCATGACTTCTATCCACTAATCAGTTATGTCAAGGAACGAACACTCGATGTGACGATGCTGAAGGATGTTGCTAATATTCAATGAGAGAGACATTTATTGGCAACCCACTTTAAAGATAAATGTTGACGTAGAGTGAACTAGTTCAACAAGAATGATCTATAATATGTTTTAGGCGGAAAACAGTACAAGTTTGTTGATGTACTGTCTGGGTTAGAATAGTCACCAAGAGTGATAACCAACCCTGTCAGTGGTGGGGGCATTGGAGTCACAGGGCTACAAATTATGTGTATTCATTTCTCAACAATTGAGTGGTGAACGGAAATAATCTGCAACAATGCCTGAAAGAAACAAAGGAACGTTAAAACTATGTACCTTTTGGAGTTCAAGGAGATAGTTAAAACATCCAGCATTGTCTCTGGTCCCTCCTAAACGTAATTAAACCAGGAAGCTGCATGGGCACTCACAGAATTCTGACATTCCAGCGGTCACAATCATTGACTTTGGAAGTGTTGAAGTTGCTGGTGATGGTATTAGGCCATGTCTAATAACATATGGCACCATTGCAGAAATGGCTCAGCAGTCTCCAAGCAAAGAGGTTGGCTGACTAGCAGGGAATGGCAATGGTCAAATGAGTCTCCAGTCCATTTTTTGGACGTCAAAAATGTATTCATTGGCAAATCGTTCTAAGAACCCCATGTGTTATATGAGATTACAACATGAGCATTCTTCATAGGGTTGGGGTGACAGTACTGCTGCAGGGCAAATTGGCTTACATGAGACTATACCCAGTGTTAAAGCACAGGTTGGCGTCCTTGATGGTGAAGGTGGTTAGAATTCTCCTCTGGGGAGTGCCAAGCCGTTCTGAACAGCCCACACTACAACAATGTATTTCTTACTAAAACAATAACATAATCGCTTGTTCTCCTAGCTACATTACTAGAAATTCAGCACTGAGCAGTACAAAGAAACATGTCTAGGGTGGGAGAACACATATTAGGGGTCAACAATTCACTGACAGACATAGTAAGTAGAGAGCCAAGACAACAGCTCTGTTATCCTCAACATAAATCAGGAGGAAATGTTTTGTTTAGTTAGTATTGACAATTTGCTTAAACGTTTTCCTGAGCCCTCTGATGCCAGAGGCAGTCAAATAATTTAGGCAATCACGTATGACAATCATTCTCTTAGAACTTAAGTAGGGCAGGTAGGCCGGGCTCTCTCACCTGAAGATCTCTGTTGGACTGTATTGGAAGTCAGTCACACAGATACCAAGCTCAGGATTCTACATGGGCCGCTTAGCAGCATGTTCAGTGTTCTACAAAACTTACACTAATAAAGTTTCTGAACTTGAAAACATGATCACTGAGATTTTTGAATTTGAAACCTATCTCAGAGATGTTTCAGGTCTTAGAAAATCATCAAACTGCCTAGGAATTTGTGGTAGTACAAACGGCATATGAATATGTCCATACATGTAATTTTTCTGTAGGTAGTAAAATTGGTGGATTGTAAGTTAACAAAAAATTTAGAAGTATGTAACTTCACAACAATAGAAAAGAACACACTTTGCTGTTTAGGTATAAGTGACGATGCTTCCCCCGAGAGGCTCCAGACAATGATCCCACTGCTCAGAATACCACCTCCAACTTCTTGAGTATGATATTGTCAAGATAAATGGTGGACCACCCACCGTGAACATTTAAACCTATGCCAACTCACAAAGATAATCTTGACATTAGTGTGTTTTAAATGCAATTACTGAATTGAGCTGTGGGCACTTCCAAACTAGGTGCATTACCACCAAATACACAAGAAACAAGCATTTTTTTCACTTTTGCATATTTTTCTTCATATATGTTCTTATCACTCTTGAAATTAAACGCTGATTTGCTAAAAAAGGACACACCGTAGGTTCAGCAAAATGTCGTCTTGCCATTTCTTGGGAATTCGATGATGGAATTAGCTCCAATGTACTTTTTTGATTTAAAAATAATGTTTTTAAGAAAACTGATTATTCTTTGTATTGTGTAGATCACAGAATTAGTAAATCCAATCACAAAGAAAGGACATGTTAAGTGGATAGTAATTAGCATACATCTGTGCTATCACCTACAAAAGACTCTTCGTATTCAGGCCCAGTTCGTAATGTACGTGGACAAAAGCAGCAACTTTGGATTTCAGAGTAAACAAATATCGGACCAATATAAGGCTACAACTTGAACATCTATCCACAAGAAGAAACAGATGCAGGATACATTATTCTAAAGTGGCTCTTTTTGCCATCCAGTCCACGTATCCACCTCTCAGATGATGTGAAGATTACTGATTTGATAACCACATAGGGGGCGTGAATTTATAATTGCTCCATGCTGCCAAAGAAAAAGGGTCCTAACCTTTCCCTATTATATATTCACATGCAAACATCATTACTTCTCTGTAAGGTGGATAACTGGCAAACAACGGATTTATTCACGTCTGTTATGCATATAGCAATGACCAAACAATTTTGATGTCAACAACAATAAGTTGAAGATGGCTTTTGCTGTATATGTCACAGTCAGTTTTGGATTGACCTTAAATTAAGTCAATCCGGATACATCTTTGGTTGAAGACCACATATGTTTTTGTGAAAACTAGATACCATTCCACTAGGCCACAAAGTCATGCAAAGCAAGTTAATTTATAACTGAGACTAACAATAAAATATAGGTACAGATAAGTGACTTTGCCCTTCCATGTGCTTTTTAATATTTTTCTTCATCCAATTTAGTAACTTAGTGCCCCTCCTCTGCCTTCTATCATCCTTCCATCCCACAACAGTTCCTATCTACCACCCTTACCTGGAACCTTATGACTAACTGCTTTCCTTCCTCCTGCCCTATCCCTTATTTGTACTCAACACATCTTCACACTCCCTATCACTTCCTCCTTCCTATTGCTATATATAAACGCCAGTCACCTACCCCATCCTTATACAAACCTCTGATTCTTCTGTCACTCTGTCACGCAACTTCTTTCCCCATCCTCGCCTTCTCTTGTCACTCTCTGAAAGTGTACTGCAGCTAGGTCATTCTCCAACCTTCTTAGTCCTCCTTATTCCAAGTTTTCATAATTCTCGCACTTCTCTCCAAACAGCCACTTTGACTCTTACCATCTTAAACCCTTTCACTCACTTAAGGGCTCTACATCTCCTATGAGATACCCAGCCCTCACTATTAATTTGTTTCAGAATTACTTTTACGGAATATCGTTTGTTACAACCCATAAAAGCGATGCAGCCTCTGTTTCTATATCCGCTGTTGCCTGGAAACCTTACTTCCTTTTGTCATCCTCCTCGGATCCAGCTACATCCCTCCCCCTGCTGCTAGATCCATACAATCCGCCCCCCTCCCAATCTATCTCTCACTGCCTCTCTTGATCACTCTAAGTCCTCCATGCCCACTCCATCCTACGTACCCACATCAACAGTAGAAAAACTGAATGTCAAAAATCAATACCCCATATTTGATTTTTTTGTTGTTGTTGTTGTTGTTGCTGAGAATAGAACTGCAATACTTTTTATTACTGAAACCTGGTTTGCGGACCATGCAAGCCCTTAATTTGAGAAGCTTTCTCTACTGGATTAGGATCACCCCAAAAATGGGCCGAACAAGTTTGCATGGGTACTTCGTATCATCCAGAAATCAACTCTTTAAAACCTAGCCTCTCCCACTATCTCAGCTTCTTATTGTAAATCCCTTCTAGTAAAATGTAACACAAGCACCAGTTCTTCTCTCTCCTTCATCATCATCATCCACTGTCGTCCTCCGCCTACCTCTAACGTTGCTGAAACATTTTGTGACTTCATCGCAACCTCCAACATTTTATGACTTCACTGCACCCTCCACCACCCTTCTCTCATCATCACTAGTTTCTGCAACATATCTTGTTAAGCTCCCGAACATAGTGTCGCAAAATCTATAATCCTCTCCTAGGTAGTCCTGGCCCTCTTCCAAGATGTCTTAAAAAAGTCCCTCAGCAAGGCATATTCTAGAAGCCACCTTTTCTTATTGTTGATCCCTTGAAGTTTAGAAATCATATCCACTTCTCTGGAGTGGTCATCATGCCATAATTTCTTTTAATTCAGATGCATTCCAAAATTACTTCATAGTCCATTACTGCACCCTGCAGCTTCACTGGGCCCCTGAGGAAGAAATGCTACCCCTTTCTGAAGATCCTTTAAGTAATTTACTACTGAGGGTAACATTGTGTTGTTGATAGGTTAAGTGCCAACTGTCCTGACACAAGCTGTAGTGTCATAGCATTCCCAGAGTGTGGTGGTGTACACAGGCTCAAAGGTTACAAGCCCTGGGCCATTCCTATGCGCCAGAGTATGCACGTGGACTCAGAGCACCACGCCACTGGAGGAGCATGCAGTCCTTCTTTGCTGTTGTCATGGCATCTCAAACTAAATATTCCAGTCACCTCTCCACTCACAGTCCAGGCTCACCACAAGAAGTTAAAGAAAATGATATATGCTAGAGGTTATCCCGAGACTGCAAAAAGAACGTACAAAATATATTCAGGGTCATCAAGACCCACCTATACTGAAGGTGCCCAGGTCTGGATAGGCAAAATAAAACTCCATATCTGGGGCACTCAACAATGATACCAAACATTAATTTGCTCCTTTCGAGTGGAATTATAACTAACAACAGCAGTGCATTACACAAGCGAATAACAATTAATTGTGCAGGGAGCCTGGGCAGGGGTGGGGTCTCACAGATCTACCACTCTCTGATTGCCAACACAGCTCGGCCGCTAGACGAGCTTCATCAAAGGTGGGAGGAATGGGAGCGCCCCATAGAGGAAGAGGATTGGAGGGAGGCGCTAATGGCCCCTCGGACCTTAACCATGGCCACCCACTTTCGGGTGTTACAGACCTTCTACCTACACACAGCATACCTCACGGCCCTTAGGTTACATAGAGCGTGCCTCCGGCCCCGGGCTGACTGTCCTCGATGCTCAGGCCCAGATGCCGATTTTTACCACATGGTGTGGTCCTGCCCGACCCAAGCGGCCTACTGGAGGGCGGTGGCCGGGGAGGTCTCTGGGGTCCTGCAAGGGGAGGTGGAAGTGGCTCCGTTGCCACTTCTGCTGGGGGTCATGGGAGGGGTGGGGTTGAGAAGAGCCGATTGAACCATCCTGGGTGTGGCATGTTTGGTGGCCAAAAGAGACATAATGACGGACTGGAAGGCAGGGGCAGCACCGGCGTTGGCCAGATGGCGGCGAGGAGTAGACTGGTGTGCTCAACGCGAAAAACTAGTATATGAAGCCAGGGGGTACTCAAACAAATACAACAAAGTGTGGGGGAAATGGGAGGCCACGTGGCGTACTTAATCCACTCATGGGCCGGACTGTCTGTCGTAGGGAGCCCGTTCCTAGCGGCAATTCGTGGGGGGTTTTCTTCTCTTTCCTTTTCTCCTTTCTTCTTTTTTTTTCTTTCTATTTTTAGAATATGTCTGTGCATCTGCACATTGGAAGTAAAGATCTCTATGGTAGCTTGTTCGGGGCGTGGTGACTGTCTCTTGGTATCATTTGGTACCATGTTGCGTGCATTTTATTTTTATTGTTTTTGCAAAAACCAATAAAGTTCTTTATCAAAAAACAATTAATTGTGCAACTGAGTCTTAGCAATCTTCCTGAAAATTAGATGGCCCTTTAAGATCTTATCAAGTGATACTCACCAAAAGTGTTTTAAACACCAAACACGGGGTGTGGCCAAGATGATGGAGTGCTAAGACGTAGTGTTGGTTCTCTCCCCCACGTCTGCCTGTATGATACCGCTTCCCCTCCTTGCCGGTCCAAGCTGCTGGGGTCCACTAAGCCAATGCCACTCACATGCCAGCTGCTTGGATCACCCGACCACTGATCACCTCCGCGGTGTCAGCAAGAAGTTTCTGGGTCGCAGTGGGCAGAAAATGGTGGCAGGCTAGTGACAGCAGTGGGCCTGTGCTTGCCCCGGCTTCCTTAGTTCTCACTACTGGATGCTGTGGCAAACCTGCTGGTGGCCTAGAGAGCACCCCTGCATTGCACCTAAAACAGGGAGAGGCGACGACACCCTTGCCTGGCGGTGGCGCCACACCACCCCCTTCTGGGACAAGGAAGGCTGCACTGAGCCCGCCCTAGACCACAAATGGTTGGGACTTTTTGTGGTGAGGTGGGCAGCTGATGCAGGAGGGACTGACAATATCCACCTCGGCTGCACAAATCATTGGACCCACAGGTACAGTAGTAATTGCGAGAAGCACCCGGCACCCTGGGTGAGCAATGGCTGACACCAGCGAGCCCTCACGGAGCACAAACGGATACCAGGAGGCCCAGCTGCCTCCACTGGCACTTAAGTGCCTCCACGCATCTGCACCACAGGCTCAGAAGCCACCACCCAGCCACCATTGCTATGCGAGTGCAGCCCCCCACAGCGCAGAGACCCAGCCAAACGGGAGTGGTGAGGGGTTTCCCTCTTGAGTCCAGGCTGCCCCACAATGCACACATAACATGGCCCGTGACAGACCTCAGCACATATACTTGCCTCACCCAACACATGCTACCCCCATGCCCGCATTGCCCCCCGCCCCCCTCTGTGATGCAAGGAATTGAATGGCACAGGGAAGACAAATAAATGAAATGGGGCGAGACACTAGGGTGCCAAACTTGTCAGTGGCTGAAGTGCATCTGGGTGAATCACTGTGCTTCGAAGCGTCAGAACACTGTAGTATCTCCACAACATCACAGGGCAGTGCCCTTATTAATGCTGTCCTCTACGGAACTACACATTGCGCCAATGATCTCGCTGTGAAAAGCTCCTCGACAAACGTCGATACAAGAATACAATGGCCCAACTTTGTTGCCCGAGATAGGGTACTGCAATGGCAGGAACAAAGCAAAAGAAGGATCACTCCCTTAAGCACATGTTGTGACGGATGTCAGAGACCCCAGCCAGGGGCCCGCACATGCCTACAACCCTTGCCTCAGCCTTAGGGGATGAAGGAGCCGAAGGCCCAGTTACCCGTTCCTTTTTGGAAGCCCTCTTCACATCACTCAAAGAAGATCTCTAGATGTTAAAAAAGGGATCTTTCACAAGACATGAAGGTGATACGCAAGAACCTCTCCGAATTAGGGGACAGAGTCTCGACATTAGAAGACAAGGAAATACCCTGAGATGAAGAACTTGAACATCTGCGTCAAGAGGTCATCTGTCTCCAGGAGCAACAAATTGACCTCCAGGCCCACACTGAAGTCCAGGCACAACAATATTTGAATAAGGTGGGCTCAGACCAGAGCAGAAGAAGGGGGTGTGGAGTCTTATGTTCAAGCGCTTTTCGCCCAGCTTTTGGAATAATCTGGTGCCATGCCAATCCAGAGCACACAGGGTTGGCTCCCCTAGATCCGTATCCGAAAGACCTGTCAACATACTGGTCTGCGTCCATGACTTCCCCGTAAAAGAACAAATCCTGCACAATAGAAGAAACCAACACCTGCTGAAATTTAGAGGGCACTTCTTGATGTTATATCAAGACCTATCCGCCCTTACCCTGCAGAAATGCAGAGACTTCTGCCTGGTAACCTCCTACCTCAGGAAGCGTGGCATTTCATATTTATGGGGGCATACACTCTGACTCATATTCAAATGGGAACAGAAACTCCACCAACTTTGGTCTCTTAGAGCGGCATGTACCCCCTGTTGGAACTGGACCGAGACCAGGTGACCTTGAACCCACGGACCTTGAGAGACAAAGCTGGGCCCGGATGGTGGAAGCAGACAACTACAGCTAGCGACCTGCAATTGGATCTCAACACTATAGCTCAGGAGCGAAAAGCAATCTTTGAGACGCTGCAGAGTGACTCGGACAACTGATCATGACTGAGAAAAACGGAACCCTGGTCACAGCTTAAAATGCCACTTTTGGGAGGGGGGAGAGACCAGACTCCCCTTCTGTCGAAAGGATAATGCAAGCCTGGACCACCGACCAATCTTCCCGAGTTTCCACTGGACCACCACTCACGCAGCCTGGGGCAATGGTTTTGTTTAATGTTCTTTTTTTTAAGGGGTTTGTTTTATTTTTGGGGGTACTCCTGTGGTGAATCCCTTTTAGTTCTTATTGGGACTCAGGAGTTTAGTTTAGCTTTTTGGCTTGCAGGCCTGTGCCCCCGTCACCTACTAATTTTTAACCTGCTTAACTTGCTCTGTTTTAGTCCACTTATTTTATTATTTCTTTTAAGATGCTGCCTTTGTTTATGGGCATAAAGATGTTTTGATTTGCATTATCAGTGCCACTCCGAGAAGGCGTCATTCTCAACATCATGATCAGTGATGTACGTAACTATTGTTATCATGTCCCTTTCTCACTTACGTGTGATAGGAACATAGGGCCATATGTACAAACACTTTTTCCCATAGACACAGAATGGGGAAAAACCTTTGCTACATCTGGCCCATAAAGTACACTGGTTGGGGATTGTGTATATAATTGCTGCCACAAGTCTGCCTCCTTATCAGTTGTTTGGGAACATATCTGTGTCAGGGGTCCTATGTGATCTGTATAAATACATCTCACACTGACAAGGTAATTAGAGGATTCCTTCCAGATGCCATCTACACTGCACATCACCTTGCTGCAGAACTCAGCCTTTGTGTCACCACGGAGTCTGACTTAGAGACCTCATTCCAAGGTAACCAGGGATGGGGGCACTTCTCATGGACATGGTACTGACATTAGTTTTATCATATCTAGCTATCATTAGGTTGAAGATTAGGTTCTTTTGCTAGGAATTTTAAATTTCCTGTTAAGATGGTGGGGGTTTTTATATTCACAACTTTCATCTTTCCAATTCTGCATCTTTTGCTGTTTATTATCCTAATCATTGCAGCTTATGCATTTTACTGTAGATTGTAGTCTTTTCAATAAATTTATTGAAAACTCTCCTGCATCTCCTTCATTGCCTGTGTGTGACTGAGACTTGTTGCTAACGTGAGAAAAGGATAACTTCTGTTGCACCACGACTTTCCTGAGAGGTCTTATCTACAGTCCATTCCTAAGGCTGCCAGAAATCACCTTTTACTGTTTGGGTTTTTGGTGAGGTACTGCTTGTGAGCCGGTAGGGTTGGGCCAACAGTTGCAGCTTCAGAAACACCAATGCGAAGCCCTATGGGAACAGGTGAGGGGCATCCACCAGGGCACAGGCGCACCACGGGTCTGCAGACAATTGGAGGCCGCTTGGAAACAGCTGGCAGGGCTTGATAAAGGTAGGGCAGAACATATATTATTTCACCTAAAACACACGTTCTACACAGGGGAGTGACAAGTGTGTTCACCTTCTAGCTAACAGACAAAGAGCAAAAAGACAAACTGCACGATTGGAGTTCTTGAAGAGGGAGGACAGGACAGAGGTTAAGGAGGATAATCTCATAACGGATCAGTTCTGCAACTTCTATGCAGATCTATTTTCGTCCCAGTGCCTTCCACCAGGGCAGTCCAGTCAGTATCTCCAAGGTGTCAACCTTACTAAACTAACTGCTGAAGAAGCACTGGAACTAGATGCACTCACTCGCGTTGATTAAGTTATAGAGGCCATCTCTAGACAGAAGTCCCATGAGTCACCAGGCCCGGATGGATTCCTGGCCTCATTCTACAAAACGTTTTGTATGGTTCTAGCCCGCCTACTCACTAGGCTTTTTAATTATTTTGCCAGACCCAGGACCATTCTACCCTCTATGTTGGAAGCTTCAATTAGTGTAATTCCTCAACCAGGGAAAGGCAAACTCCTTTGTGGGTCATACCACCCTACCTCCCTTTTAAATAACAATGTGAAACTCTTCACAAGGATTCTGACGGCCCACCTTAACTCTTTGATGCCAGATCTTATTGGTCCTGCCTAGGCCGGTTTCATACTATCCAGGCAGTGCAATGACAACACCAAGCAACTGCTCCACATTATTGACAAAGCATCCCGGTCGAAATACAGATCATGCTCCTCTCAGTCGATGCCGAAAAGGCATTTGATCGAGTACACAGGCCCTACCTGAAAAAAGTACTGAACAGTTTTGGCTTCAGGGAAAGCTTTCATTCCTGAATCCTAGGCAATAATGGCCAACCGAGGGTGACAGTCAGCATCAATGGCATAACATCTGCTCTGTTTATCATTGGTATAGGGACTAGACGGGGTTGTCCCCTATCACCCATACTGCTTGCGCTATACATAGAGCCCTTTGCGAAAGAGTACATGACAAACCCGACATCATGGGAGTTATTTTTGGCAGGGAGGAATGTTTAATTAGCCTCTATGCGGATGATGTGATTGTGGCTCTAGACAACCAGTTACTGGCCTACCAGCGTTCCTTACAGAAATAGAGGTGTTTGGTGCAGCATCATGCTTCTCTATAAATGTAGATAAGTCACAAGCCCGCAACCTTATGGTACCTCCGGCCAAGGAATTGCACCGGGCCAAGAGCTTCCCAATACAATGGCCAAGGGAATCTATTGCCTATCTTGGGATTCAATTAACCACTGTGGTGCAGAGCACAGCAATCCTTAACTACACTAAAGCTCTGCAACTCATCATTGGAAACTTAGCCTCATGGTGGTTGTACCGTCTCTCCTGATTAGGTAGAATTGCCGCTGTCAGGATGACAATCCTGCAGAAGATACTATGGTGGTCATTACAACCCTGGCGGTCAGTGTTAAAGCGGCGGTTAAACCGCAAACAGGCCGGCGGAAAAAAAAATTGAATCACTACTGTGGCGGAAACCGCCAACAAAGACAGCCACTTTAACACTCAGACCGGCACGGCGGTACAAACAAACAGCTTGGCAGTCACCGGCAACAGACAGGCGGAGGACACTGTACCGCCCACAGTATCACAACCTACCAATCTGCCACCTTTTCTGGGGCGGATTCACTGCAAACAAAAACACGGCAGAAACAGGACTTCGAAGGGAAAACGCTCACCTCTACACACCCCACAAGGAATCCGGACGCCATGGAACCCGAGCTCCAGATCCTGCCAGCCCTTATCTTCTTGCTCCTCTACCAGGAGCATGAACGCCGGCGGCGAAGACCACAGTGAGTACTGGACCTACGACACAGGGGAGGGGGGAGGGAAAAAACAGGGACACACACACGTAATACACAACACCCCCACCCTCACCCACGACAACACACACACTAATACAGCATGATACATTACAGTTACACCCCGCAACCCCCCCGGAAGAATGCAAAGACCAAAGAAAATGAGTGTAACCATTGTAATATATTAAAATCCAGTACGCAAAAATATAAATATACACTATAAACAAAATATACACCAAGAATAGTAGTTCAGGTAGTGCTCAATTGAAGTCCGTGGAACACTGGGCCCACATGGTATGGGCAAGGCCCACACTCAATCCCCGAACATGATGGATAGAACACTGCAGAGGCATCAGATAGCAATAAAACATGCACCTGAGGGGAAAGGGAAAGGGGGGGGCACCTCAGCCGGTTGAGTGCACAACGCCAAATCCACGAGGGGGCCACATGCCCACTGTTCCATCCTGGGGAGTAGAAATCCACAGTCTTTCAAGTCTCTACAGTGGGTGGTTTGCCCACTGTTCAATCCTGGGGAGTGCAAAGCCACAGTCTCTCAAGTATCTACAGTGGGTGGTTTGCCCACTGTTCAATCCTGGGGAGTGCAAAGCCACAGTCTCTCAAGTCTCTACAGTGGGTGCTTTGCCCACTGTTTAATCCTGGGGAGTGCAAAGCCACAGTCTTTCAAGTCTCTACAGTGGGTGGTTTGCCCACTGTTCAATCCTGGGGAGTGCAAAGCCACAGTCTCTCGTATCTACAGTGGGTGGTTTGCCCACTGTTCAATCCTGGGGAGTGCACAGCCACAGTCTCTCAAGTCTCTACAGTGGGTAGGTTGCCCACTGTTCAATCCTGGGGAGTGCAAAGCCACAGTCTCTAAAGTCTCTACAGTGGGTGGTTTGCCCACTGTTCCATCCTGGGGAGTGCAAATCCACAGTCTCTCAAGTGGATGCCTTTCTCCACTGGTTCTGGAGGGGGCTTTGTGCCCAGAGTGCTTCATCCTGCCAAGGACCAAGGTAGTTGATGTGATACTCCACTGGTTCTGGAGGGGGCTTGGTGACCAGAGTGCTTCATCCTGCCAAGGACAGAGGTAGTGGATGTGATACTCCACTGGTTCTGGAGGGGGCTTTGTGCCCAGAGTGCTTCATCCTGCCAAGTACAGACGTAGTGGATGTGATACTCCACTGGTTCTGGAGGGGGCTTGGTGCCCAGAGTGCTTCATCCTGCTCGTGACTGACTCAGTAGCGTCAGTGCCCTTGGCGCTCATGGGCCAGGGGAGCTTGTTGTGGCAGTGCCCTGTTCAGCGGTGCTTGTGGCGGCGGTGTCTTCTTCAGCAGTGCTTGTGGCGGTGGTGCCCTGTTCAGCGGTGCTTGTGGCGGCGGGGTCCTTTGTAGTGACTCAGCTGCTGGCGGTCCTGTCTGGCCCAGCGGGGCTGGTGCTGGCGGTCCTTCATGGCCCAGCGGGGCTGGTGCTGGCGGTCCTTCATGGACCAGCGGGGCTGGTGCTGGCGGTCCTTCATGGCCCAGCGGGGCTGGTGCTGGCGGTCCTTCATGGCCCAGCGGGGCTGGTGCTGGCGGTCCTTCCTGGCCCAGCGGGGCTGGTGGCGTTGGCCTCCTGGGCAGCAGGGCTGGTGGCGGTGGCCTCCTGGGCATCGGGGATGGTGGCGGTGGCCTCCTGGGCAGCTGGGCTGGTGCTGGCGGTGGCCTCCTGGGCAGCAAGGTTGGTGGCGGTGGCCTCCTGGGCAGCGGGGATGATGGTGGTTGCCTCCTGGGCAGCAGGGATGAAGGCGGTTGCCTCCTGGGCAGCTGGGCAGGTGCTGGCGGTGGCCTCCTGGGCAGCGGGGATAATGGCGGTCTTCTCCGCCGTGCTGCTCTTCCCAGACTTGCTGACTTTCTTGTGGCCCTTCCCCACCTTGGAAGGTGTCGCAGCTGACTCCACACTCCCACCTGTACCCCTGGGAGCGGCTTTGGTGGCTGGAGTCTTCCCCCTCTCCGGCCGGGCACTGGCCAACTTTTGATGCTTGGCAGGTGGGGGACTGTCCGTGCTGTGGCTCCGTGCCACACTGGCTGCCCTGGTGGCCGGTGCACTCTAGATTCCGGTGACTACAGGCACCTCTGGTCCCGAAGATGTGGCTTAGGTGCTAGGTTGGGACCTGGAGAGTCGGGCCCTAGGAGACGGACGGGATGGGGAAGGTGAGGGAAAGAGGTCAAGGTTGGACAGGAAAAGTTTCTTGGGAACAGTGGGATGGGTAGCTGGAGGGGGTTTGAGAGTGGAGGAAGAGGTTGTGGTTGTAGGAGGTGTTCGTTTGGTGACTTTGGGTGAAGGTACATGCGCTGTAGGCTGTCGTGAGGTGGATGGCTGTTGGGTGGGTGTGTGCCTGCGTTTGTGTATCTTGGGAGGAGGCGTCACAGACACACTGGGAGAGGACACGGGACGTGTGAATGGCAGTGGGGGTGGTGACTGCACGTGATCGGGGTGTGGTGGTGGGTGTGCTGGTGATGGAAGTAGTGGCTGTAGATGTAGTGCATGCAGGTGTGAGTGTAGACGAGACTGGGAGGGAGGAGGGAGACGACGAGGAGGGGGACACAATGGAGGCAGTGGATCCTGGTGTGTCTGCATATGTGTGATGCTTGCGTGAGTGCCTGTGGGATGTGTGGTGCTTATGTTTGCCAGAGCTTCCCTTGTGTGTTGACGTGTGTGCATGCTGGTCTGAAGGTGTGCTTGGGATAGGCTGAGGTACAGGGGATTGGGTCTGGGTGGAAGAAGTTGGAGGGGGGAGGCTAGAGACAGGGACAATGGCTGCCATCAGTGCTGAGGCCAGAGTCTGAAAAGCTCGCTGAAGGGCCGCCTGACCAGAATGAATGCCCTCCAGGAATGCATTTTTTTGTTGCAACTACCTTTCTACACCCTGGATGGCATTCAAAATGGTAGACTGCCCAACGGTGAGGGACCTGAGGAGGTCAATGGCCTCCTCACTGAGGGCGGCAGGGGTGACTGGGGCAGGGGCTGAGGTGCCTGGGGCGAAGGTGATGCCCACTCTCCTGGGTGAGCGGGCACGGGGCAAAGGCTGAGGGGCTGCTGGGAGGGCGGTGCTGGTAGGGGGGGTGGCGGCTGTACCTGTAGATGCGGGGGCACAGATGTTGCCGCCAGCACAAGGGAGCTCCCATCAGAGGACGAGTCTGTGTCACTGGTGTCAGCTCCTGTCCCCGCCATGGAGGTCCCCTCGCCCTCTGTCCCACTGGTGAACTCCGAGTCCGTAGTGTCGCCCTCCAGGGACATGTGGAATGCAGCTCCCTCCTGCTCCGGTGCCACTGCTCCTCCGCCTGATGATGCTAATGCACACAAGAACAGGGAGACCACAAAAAGGGGGGGGGCGACAGAAGAAAGACGTGTTGAGTGCATGCATTACCGCTACCATTGGCAGACACGACAGACACAGAAGCCCCCTGCACTACGCTGCGCACTTGGGCTCCACTGTTCAATCCCTGGGACATGGCCTACAAGGCTATGGCCGACATCTGCACACATGGATGACACAGGAGCCTGACTAGGTGTACTTGGCGCTGTACACAGGTGGGGTGGGGTGCCACAGGGTCTGCCAGAACAAGGGGACCTAACTAGCACACTCGCCCTGGCCTAGGGAAACCAACAGCCCACCTCCCCCACCCAGACACCCCCACTGCGCGCAAAATCAGCAGAATGAGAGTGTACTCACCCCCTTGTGGCTGCTGTGATGCCCATCCAACTCTGGGTACGCCCCCGCCAGGATCCTGAACATCAGGGGTGTCATGGCGCGACGGGCACCCCTCCCACGTTGGGAGGCCATCCCCAGCTGGGCCTCCGCCGTCTTCTTGCTCCAGCGGCGAATGTCCTCCCATCTCTTATGGCAGTGGGTGCTCCGTCCTTGGCGATAGCACGCCAAATATCTTTTTTCTGGTGGGCACTGACCTACATGAATTGTACAGGGGGAAAAGAAAAGTTATTACCAAATGCACCGTCACAGTCATTGGCCCCCATCCCTACCCTTGCCATGATGCACACGCACTCACCGTCATTTCATGCACTCCTCAATCTCCCCCCCCATCTTTCATCCACCCCACTCCACACAGGCATAGCCCACACAGCATGCTCCCAGTGTACTTACCTGTTTGTCTGGAGGACCGTAGAGTAGCGTGTACTGGGGGAGGACCCCATCCACGAGTTTCTCCAACTCCTCCGATGTGAAGGCAGGGGCCCTTTCCCCAGACGCACGAGCCATTGTCTCTTCCAGACCGAGGTCACAGCAGCACTTGCAGTGTAGGTCCTCTCCTGTCGAAGATCAGGTATCGAGTGATTGCACAGATAGAAAATGGCGGTCACGTCCGTGGCGGTGCGTTCCGTCAACGCCGGCGTACATCGTCATTGGCTCCTGGGACCCATAGGGTCCAATGTTAACTAATGCAGAATTGCGCAGCGGTCTTCGACCGCCTACCACGACGGTGTACAATGCCAGTGCAGTTACCTCACATCCCATTGTCCCACTTTACAGGTCAGGCAGCTGCCATTTCAGGGGCCCACATGGCTTAATTTTTCACTGCGTCACACATAGCTAGGCCTTGCCTCAACACTCATACAGGCCAAATTTCGGATTATGATTCGTGTTCTGTGTAAGCTGTGGGTAGGTACCCCTGAGTTGGTTGACTGTGCTCGCTGTTGTCCCTCATAGGGACCGTCTGCTGGGACATGTGAGGAGATGGCGGCATCCTCCGGTGTACAGACCGCTGGTGGACCTGTCGACAATGGAGGAAAGACATGTGATCATCACCTACAGGCTTGATCGTGCCACAATCCTGGAACTGTGTGCCCAGCTGGAGCCAGACCTGATGTCAGCTATCCGCCATCCCACAGGAACCCCCCCCCCCCTCAAGTGCAAGTGCTGTCAGTTCTCCATTTCCTTGCAAGCGGGTCATTTCAAACAACAGTGGCCATAGCATCAGAGATGTCCCAGCCTATGTTTTCCAACGTGTTGTCCAGAGTGTTGTCTTGCCCTGCTGAAACACATGCGGAGCTACATCGTTTTCCCTCAGGTGGAGGATTTGCCTACAGTGAAATGTGACTTCTATGCCCTCGGACATATCCCCAACATCATAGGTGCCATTGAGGGGACACATGTGGCTTTGGTACCCCCCCACAGGAGTGAACAGGTGTACAGAAACCGGAAGAGTTATCATTCCATGAATGTGCAGATGGTGTGTTTGGCAGACCAGTACATCTCCCATGTTAATGCCAAATTCCCTGGCTCAGTGCATGACGCTTACATCCTGCGGAATAGCAGCATCCCTTATGTGATGGGGAAACTCCAGAGGCACCGTGTGTGGCTATTAGGTGAGCACCTGGAAGCAAGTCAGTGGGAATGGTTGTCTGGGTCTGGGTATATCCCTGCAGATTAGTGTGTGTCTAACAGTTGTCCCTCGCCATTTGCAGGTGACTCTGGTTACCCCAACCTGTCATGGCTACTGACCCCAGTGAGGAATCCCAGGACAAGGGCAGAGGAATGCTACAATGAGGCCCATGGGGGAACTCAGCGGATAATAGAGCGGACCTTCGGCATCCTGAAGGCCAGGTTCAGGTGCCTCCATATGACAGGTGGATCCCTATTCTACTCACCAAAGGTGGTGTGCCAGATCATCGTGGCCTGCTGTATGCTTCGCAACTTAGCTTTGCGACAACAGGTGCCATTTCTGCAGGAGGATGGTCCAGATGGCAGTGTTGTTGCAGCTGTGGAGCCTGTGGACAGTGAAGGCGAGGAAGCAGAAGAAGAGGACATCGACAACAGGAACTTGGTGATCCTGCAATATTTCCAGTGAGACACAGGTAAGAATACAAACCTGCCTACTACATGTACTTTAACACTACTACCTCTCTACTGCCTGTTGTTTTCACCCAGTGTATGGTCACTGAGTTGTCACTTTCCCTTACGATTTCACAGATGTGGGTCCCACAGTGTGACATCTGCTTTGTTTCCTCCTGGACTAGAGCTGTGTGACAAAGGTATGTTGACATTAAATTTGAAAGAGCATTTTGACACTGTAATTGCTAATACACTATTTCAAAATCACAGACTGACTCCAGATTGTTTTGTGCTTCAAGGGTGTTTATTTAAGTGCTCAATATTGGAGGGGGTTGTAAAATGGTGAGGGGTGATGGTGGAGGAATGTCCATGGCAGAGTCCAGTCTATTAGATCTCACAGGTGCATTGCCCAAATGGGCATAGGAAGTGGAGCTCGGGCAGTTTGAGGATGGACAGGGTGACAAAGTGGGACAGAAAGATGACATTCAGGGTGGTCTCATTTCTTGGTGGGGGTCTTGCCATCGTTCTCTGTCTTTGTCCTGGATCTCAGGGACCATTTGTGGGGTGGTTCTCCCTCTGCAGGGGGTGGGGGTCCACTAGCGCCGGCAGAGGTTGTGGGCAGTTCATCGTCCAGGCTAGTGTCAGGGTCCCCTTGTTGTGCCACAGTGTCCCTCCTGGTGTTGAGTACTTCCTTCAGCACCCCTATGATGGTGCCCAGGGTAGAATTTATGGATCTGAGTTCCTCCCTGAAGCCCAAATACTGTTCCTCCTGCAGGCGCTGGATCTCCTGAAACTTGGCTAGTACCGTTGCCATCATCTCCTGGGAGTGGTGGTAGGCTCCCATGATGTTGGAGAGAGCCTCGTGGAGAGTGGGTTCCCTTGGCCTGTCCTCCTCCTGTCGCACAGCAGCCCTCCCAGTTCCCCTGTGTTCCTGGGCCTCCGTCCCCTGGACCGTGTGCCCACTACCACTGCCCCCAGGTCCCTGTTGTTGTTGGGGTGGTGGGTTAGCCTGGGTTCCCTGTAGTGGTGGACACACTGCTGTTTGACGTGTCTTGGGGACAGAGGTATGGGCCCGCTGGGTGGGTGCTGTGCTGGTGTTTCCAGAGGGGAGAAGCTCTGTAGTGGCCTGTGACTGTGTCGGGGGAACCGACTGTCCTGAGGTCCCCGATGGGTCGGGCTGGTCATCTAGATCCAGTTGGACAGAGCTGCTGTCATCACTGTGGGCCTCTTCTGTTGGTGGTGTGGTCATGTGTGGACCCTCCTGTCCGGTGACGTTGGGTATGGGTCCTGCACGGGTATAAAAGGATGTTTATTACATCTGTGTGTGCCTTGGTGTGCAATAGGTGGGTGACCGTGTACCCCAGTGCTTGCATTCCTGTGTGGGACCTTGTGTGACGGTGGTTTAGGGGGTGTATGGGTATGTGCAGTGGCCATGCTTTGGTGATGGGTGTCCATGCTTTGTTGTTGCATGCAGGGCTTGGTGTTAGGATGTGTGGTTTGTGATGTTGGGACATTTGTGAGGAGCTGGAGTGATGGGGGTGAGGGTGGGGGTATGTGATTGCATGCAGGTAGGGTGGGGGATGTAATAGTTAAGATTTGACTTACCAGAGTCCATTCCTTCATCAACTCCTGCGAGGCCCTCAGGATGCAGAATCGCCAAGACCTGCTCCTCCCATGTTGTTAGTTGTGGGGGAGGAGGTGGGGGTCTGCCGCCAGTCCGCTGAACCGCAAGGTGGTGTCTTGAGACCACGGAACGCACCTTCCCCGTAGGTCGTTCCACCTCTTCCTGATGTCATCCCTATTTCTTGGGCGCTGTCCCACTGCGTTAACCCTGTCCACTATTCTGCGCCATAGCTCCATCTTCCCAGCTATGGAGGTGTGCTGCACCTGTGATCCGAATAGCTGTGGCTCTACCCAGACGATTTCCTCCACCATGACCCTGAGCTCCTCCTTCGGGGACCTGGGGTGTCTTTGCCGTGCCATGGGGTGGTGTGGGTGATGTGTGGGGTGGTGTGTGTAGTGATAAGTGGGGTGATATTTAGTGGTGTGTTGTGTGAGGTGCGTGGAAGTTATGTGGATGATGGTATTGTGTGCCTGTGGATGCTTGGTAGTTGTTTGTGGTGTCTCTCTCTGGCCTTCTCTCTATAATTGTGGTCGTAGGGGTTTGTGGGTGATGTGGGTGGGTGTTTTATATTGTAATGGGTGTGTGGGAGTGGTGTGTGTATGTGTATCAGGTGTGTGTATTTTGAATTGTCCAATGTGTTTTGTAAAAGTGTGTGTATTTTGAACGCGGCGGTGTGTATCGCCAATGGAATACCGCGGTTGAAAGACCGCCGCGTGGATTCGTGTGTCGTGATAGTGTGGGCGTATTTCTGTTGGGTGACGGTGGAGGTTTTATTTTCGCCAGTTTATCACTGACCTTTGGTGTGGCGGACTTGTGTGGGTGTCTGAATTTTGGCGGATTCCGAGCTGTGGGTCATAATAGCTGTGGCGGATTTCCGTGGCGGTGTGTTGGCGGTCTTCTGCACAGCGGTAAGTGGCATTTACCGCCAATGTTGTAATGACCACCTATATCTTTTTCAAACGCTCCCAATCGAGTCCCCCCGGGACTCAAGTCTCTTCAGACTGCGATTCATGGCTTTATATGGGCAGGAAAGCAAAATCGAATGAGCAGGGACAGGAGCTACTGCACGGCGCCCCCCCCAAACGGAGGGATGGCTGGGTATACCCCATCTATAGAGCTACTTCCAAGCGGTACAACTCCGCTACCTCATAGAATGGCCCCAACCGGAGTCAGAAAAGCCCTGGCTCTTTATGGATTCAACTGTAGCAGGCGCTCATTTATGGAAAGTCCGGTTCCTTAAACTATCACAGTGAGCATAACGCCTCTACTTGTCCCCGATCACAAGTGGGACACTGAAAGTGTGGGGCACAGTTGCTGTGCGTACACAATTGATGTATTTCCCTTCACCCTTGACCCACTTCTACTTCTCCCCTGGCCTAGACCATGTTTCATTTCACTACTGGCTAGAGGCAGAATGCTGCTCTATCGGGCTTCTTTTCAATGAGGATGGCATCGTCCTATTTGAACAACTGATACGCATATCTGGCTTCCCCAAGATAAAACGACTCCACTATCTTCAGGTCAGGCACTGGTTAACCCACCACACCATGTGGGCTGGGGCAAGCAGCCCCCTGACAAGGTTCGAGTAATGGCTTGTAACGAAAAATGGCAATCACCTCCTGGTATCCGAACTATACTGATTCCTTTTACCTGCACTTCCACTAAGCAAGGCCACTAGCCAACTACCTTGGTAACGGGAGATTGATAGCCCAGTTTCTCTAGAGGAATGGGGGGACATTTACTTCAGAGCTAAACATATAACCACTAACACAGCAGGCATTGAAACGGCCACGAAACTAGTTACATGCTGGTACATGACACCTCGACTACACAGAGGCAATCCAGCTTGCAGTCCATTGTGTTGGCGACCTTGTGGCCACCAGGGGACACTGCTTCACATACTCTGGGACTGCCTTAAAGTAACTTCGTTCTGGACCGCAGTCCTAAATGACATAGACGATTGCTTGGACACGACCCTACCACACTTTCCAGCATATACACTATTGAGCCTCCCGAACCAGCTTACTTATCCACTTAAATCCCGTAAAAGTCGGCAGTTAGGACTCATACTGGGTGCAGCCCATCGAACTATTCCCTCGCACAAACTTGCAACACCCCAAGCATGGCTCCATAAATTGTGGCACACACTGGGGGTGGATAAACTTGCCTTAGTACTAACGGCGCAAGATGACACATATAGCACGTTGTGGGAGCTGTTCATTACTTTACTCTCCAAAGAATTTCGTGAATTAACCTGCCTTAAATATTTGCATACTATCTGCCTCACATAGTTTCCGTCACCCACACGAACAGCTACTGATGGACCCCTGACAAGGGCTGAGAATACCCAAATGACCATTGTTAGAGTACTCCTGAAAGGGAGGGAGAGAAGGAAGGTGGACGAGTTGGGGAACAAGTTACTGATTAACATTGCAGATGTATGAATATTGGTACTTCAACCCGCACCGGCCACAGGATGCAGGTGGGAGTATATGTTAACTGAAAACTAATAAACAGAGTTGAACCACAAAAAAACAAACACAATTTGAATACAAATATAGCTTTGGAGTGCTGGAATGTATTCGGGCATGAAAAATATATTGGACCTATACATTTCAAGGGCTAACTGTGTATGTATTCATATGGATCAACTGTATCACCAGTTCTTAAAAAGAAACTGTGCTATTAGCATAAAAGAAATCAGTGTATTTTATAAATTAAAAAAAGAAAACAATTCGTATGGTTCACGGCACTCTTGATACTGTGCCGTTGTACATGCGGAAAAATGTAAATAGGAAATACTGTTTGTGTGGCATTGTTTCCAGCGTGTGATAGCTGTCTAAACTTGAAAACAACAATGAAGAGATGAATGAAGGGGGACAGAGAGAACAATTTGCGTGAAAGATCATCGGTATTTCAAATTCATACAGAAAGCTCGAGGAAACATCAACAGCTTGGAGAAAGATGTTCACTGGCAAGAATCAAATCAAGTCAGGTATGTTGAAGCTTTATATCTTCTGTGTTTTCACCCTGATACTTGACAGGTGAAGTATATTTGAAAATATATGCAGCCTCCAGTGAAATAGAAACTAGGATTGTCCTTGTGCCCGAAATGCAAAATGATAAGGAACCACCTAAGATTGGAGGGCTGGCTATGAGGGGATGTTTTGGAATGTGTTTACTGAAATGACCTATAGTTCAAAGGTTAGCTCAATGTAAGCATTTCTCTAGCAGTAAATGTAACACAGACTGAAAAATAAAATTCAACAGATTAGCATTCTGTAGCTAAAGGAAGCACTGCAAATGGGTGTATTTGGTTCAATTTGAAGACTAAATGCTAAATGCAAAGCCAAACATCAGCACCCTACATGTTGTAATGTGATTGATTTTTGATATATAAATTACAATGGATGTGGTTCTAAGATTACACTAACGCTTTATTTAGAGTTTTCAAAAAATACATTAAGGGCCAGATGTAGCAAAACTCCAAATTGCGAGTTGCAATTTGCGAGTCCCAGCGACTCGCAAATTGCAACTCGCAATTTGGAATGCAGAAAGGTGTCTCAGACACCTTCTGCGACTCGCTATGGGGTCGCAAAGACCCACCTCATTAATATTAATGAGGTGGGTCGCAATTTGCGACCCCATAGCGAGTCAGGGCATTCACGGGGATGGTGGCCTGCTGGAGACAGCAGACCACCATGTCCGTGACTGCTTTTAAATAAAGCAGTCTTTTTTTTTCAAAGTGTAGCCCGTTTTCCTTAAAGGAAAACGAGCTGCACTTTGAAAAACAACCGAAACCTTTAGTTTCGGTATTTTTCAGCGCAGGTAGTGGTCCCTTGGACCACTGCCTGCTCTGAATTATTTTTATTTTTTCCAGACACAAAGGGAAAGGGGTCCCATGGGGACCCCTTCCCGTTTGCCCCAGGGTTACCATCCACTTCAAGTGGATGGTAACTGCGCTTTCATTCGCGACCGCAATTGCGGTCGCAAATTAAAATGCATAGCATTGCGAGTCGCAAATAGGAAGGGAACACCCCTTCCTATTTGCGAGTCGGAAATGCATTTGGCGAGTCGGATCCGACTCGCAAAATGCATTTCTACATAGCACAGAGGCTTTTGCGACTCGCAAACGGCGATTTTCGCCGTTTGCGACTCGCAAAACCCTTGCTACATCTGGCCCTAAGAAACATATTTACAAGAGATTGTTAGTATCAAACACTCTAATTATGAGCATTGTCCTCAGTACCAAACACAGGCTAAGGCTGCAATAATTACCACCATAAACTCAAAGGAAAATGTATAATTTTATGATTAAAAACACAAAGATTTTATTTGACAAATCACAGGGGGCATAATTTACGTATTTTTTCTATGGGTTGGATGTGACTTGCTCCCTTACTTTTGAATATCCAGGATTTAGTAAATACTACACATGGAAAACCACTTTGTGATTTGGGCTGCATAGGAGAGAGCTGTTCCAATATCAGCATTTTGTATTGCAAAGTTGTCACAATATCTCAGATCCCTCAAAAAATTCATATTTCAGCCACAGCATACAGTCTACTCTTAAAAAGGTCCAACAATTATTTACAAACATACATATTCTCAAACTAAAGAGATATATTCAACCTACTTTTAATGTTCCTCTGCTGTCCAGTTTATAGTGATCAATATACTGAGAAGGTCTCAGCCAACAAATCATTAATGGTGTTTTCACAAGCCAGTTAATCATAGCAGCCTTCTTCAGGACAATAGACATCAACTTCTCAAAACATTATGGTTAGGCCACAACCCTGTCAGATAGCTCTAAATTTGAGCTAAACATAAAATGGGAACGATGAACTCTTTCACCCCCTCACCACATGCACCTTTAACCACACTCAATAAAAATATGTTGTCAGTAGCAGAAAGGGGAATTGGATAAGGGAGTAAACTGACATTCCGGGTATCACCCCTTGCCACTCTGCTGGGCACTGATCACTGGTGGGTTGTAGTGGATATCTAAAGATAATAGAAGATACGTTAATAATCTGTTATAATAGCTCTGCATCAAATCAAATCTCAACAGTGAAAATGATGTGACTTAAAAGTATTGCCATGTATAACAAAAAAGAAATGAGAAGTCATTCATATTTTTTTATTCCTATCCTAGCATTCAATGTAGTCCTAATCTGTTATTCAAATCATGAACAGTCATAGCATTTGTGCAAGATTTTTCTTGTTCCTTTTAGAAAAAATACAAAGTTCATATGTATTCAAATTTTCAAAGACTTCAAGGACACTAAATTAAATGTTGAAATGTTCAGTTTGTTTTCTAAAATGACTTGGTTTGCAGAATACTACTCTGTAATCACAAACTATTCGCTAGTAAAACGTAATTTGGGATTTAGGTGATCATGCTCTCCATCTGTATAAACACATCTCCTTTCCACTTAATAAGTGCAGATATTAAAGGATTTTTATCCTGCACACCACCATTGCCATGAACCTCATTCCCAGTGTCATTCTCCTGGTGTGTCTCAGGGCATCCCATCAACTTCAATTGAAATGACACCTGAGCTTGCTTATGTGTCTCTATTCTTCGTCAGCTTGCCGAGCCACCGCTGTCACATCTGCCTTCCAGGTAGATCTCCCTTGAAGCCTGTATTAATTGTTGTGCAATCTTGAAGTGCAGTGCATGTCAAGCACTTTTGTTAAGTTCAGCAAGTGCAGTCACACACTTTAGCTGCACTTGTGCATCAAAAGAAGATAGCAGTACCCACTAATACAGTTGCTTCTGTAAAAGAGCGCACACCAGAAAGGGTAGGTTTAGTATTGTGAGACTATTTGCGCTAGAACCTTCGTGGTCCTAGGCAGACCTAATAGAAGAATTACATAACTTGCTGAGAGATTCTAAGGTGTGGTTATTAATGGTAAAGACATAGAGTGCAGTGTGTGATCACATAATGAGGAAAAAAGATGTCTGTTACAGAGCTCCATGTGTGGTGTGGTTCTTTGCATGTTTCCGGTCTGAGAAGGACACTGCAACTGGCGATGAGTAGGGGATCTGTGTCCTGAAGAAATTACTGCTCCCCTGAGAGTTTACAAGGATATAGCAAACTGCTTGTGCATGCAACATGTGCCCAAATCGAGATGAAGCAATTCGCAGTTGGTGTGTGTGGAGTCAAAGCTCCACTTCAGCCCATATATGGCCCTCAAAGAAGTGGGAAGTGGGCAGTCCAGATGGAGGAGAGCATTCGGAAAGCCCAGTATAATCTGTTGGGAAGGCTGAAAGAAGAAATACTTTGTGCCATAACACAGAGCCATCATCAAAACAAAGCAAAACGGTACAGGCAATGACTAAGTGCGAGAATAAGAACCGTTACTGTCAAGAAAAAATATGATAATCTACAACCTCTCTTTGGGCGTGGAGACCCTAGTGCAAACACACGGCCAGTGCTTGCAGAGATTACCAGTCCAAGCGAACAGTGGCAGCCATCTGAACAGCAAATGCTCTCAACAGTAGTAGAAAAAGAGCGCAAAGTATGATGCAGCTCCTTTTCTGAAACCACCACCATTCAACACTGACAAAAGCAAAATACTTGGCCAGATGGACTGCATGGATCGAGCCATTTGACAACTTCATAGATGCCCTAGAGCAAATAGATGACAAGAAAATCATTAAGTATTTAAAGACTCTTGCCGGTGACAAAATAAAAGAAGAGCTGAAGAAAATCTCACAGACTTATGCAGTATATTGATCCAGGCAAGCAGAGGAGAGTAGGCCAGTTGTGCTCTCTGCGCAGTAACCACTTAGCAGCTGTGTGGTACCCTCTGACCCTGACCTAAAGGGTATATCTGATTGATCCAAAGGGTTGGACTATCATTTACTCATTACACCAGGTATAATTTTCAAGGGCAACACCTTTTACCACACATTAAAATTTAGTTGTGGTGTAAGGTCGCACCCTGCATTTTTTTAGGTCCTGACGAAGCGCTGCTGATCCTTTCTTGGGCCTTAAGGCGCAAACCATGTTGAAGAACCTATTTAAAGGAACGTTAGTAGAATGCAAATTAAGGTATTTGGGTTGTCTGACTGTACCAGCATAAGGTTTAAAAACTGGATTTGCACACACAATTTATTTTGTTTGGCATGGACTTGCAGGTTATTGTATCAATACCAGATAGTATTTCTAATATTAGAAAATGGGCTATTAGCTGTGTGGGTTCCAAACACCCCATTTCAGCGCTTGACTCTCACAGGGTAGCGAGGCGGAGCAGTTTAAGTCCTACTCAAGAGAGGGGGTGTGGGCTAGGAATCACCAATCACTTGAACACAATAACACTCAATAAAGTACTGTCCATTACTTTGTCTTTAGAAAAGGAGAAGGTCATTAATTACACACACGCTACTAAATACTGCACAATAATTTGCAAATATATATTGGCAGATGGAACATACCATAGCTAACATTGTGCATTCACTGATGACCCACTAGAAGCGTCACCCAAACATATCGAGAGTGTTCAAACAGTCACAGTGTAATAAGGATGTTATGTTGGCATGAATCATGGTCATAATGCAATAAGGAGAGTTCAATAAAACATATACAGTTATCATGTAAAACCCAATAAAAACCTTTATCTGAAATAAACTTTGTGTTTGTGCGTTCCTTCATACACTTGGCATTAGACTGTAATGAGCAGAACAGGCCCTAGAGGGCACCACAATAAAGTACAACAAGCATTTGCAATGAAATGGGTCTCCCATTTGCTCCAGTTAGAGCTATTAGCATTGTAAATTTCTAACTGGACTTTTCTTGCCATATAAATTGAAAATGAAAAGTAAAACAGTTGACATAAGTGAGCCGATTCAAAGCGCCACGACCGCCATGAGTGCGAAGGAGAGAAACAAAAGGAAAAAGAAGTTCACTCACACTCAAACGTATTGGCAAAAGTGCAATTATCCATGTAACAGGGTCGATGGCCAAGGCGGTTACAAAACTGCACCAAGGAGGGAAAAACATAAAGCATTTACCAATGATAACAAAGGATTTTTGAAAGGCAAGCCCATGAATGAGTGATAGTAATGGGTGTGCGGTGTGCTTGGTTAAAACCCACAGATAGATTACAACAGGCCAGAGCACTTGCATGCTCAACCTTAAAATAGCATTTGGAAGAAACATGGTCATGTAACCATATAGTCAGCTCCTAGAAGGCATAACCACATGAAAACAGGATGGCAGAAAGCACTGCAGTGTAACCATATAGTCAGGCCCTATGGTCATAGTGCATTACACATTTTCAGGTCTAGGAGGCCTGCTAAAATATTATTACAAACAAGGCCCTTAAAACACAACCTATTCCTAGCTGTAAAACAAAAGCTCCAGCCATGAGAGAGCTTAAAGAGACATTGAATGGTGGGAGTGGTTATGATACTGGAGTACCCCCAGCCTAGTGTGTGGACCCATAAGATGACCGGTACAGAAAGAGCATGTTGTGCTGAACGTTTTAGTGGTGGTCCCATTGTCCTAGGACCACCACAGGCGGAATTATGGGCAAAAATGTGTTGTAAAAGGAATGCACCGCAAAGCATTATGGGACTAGTTTCCAGAGTGCAGTGAATATTGTAGTATTGGCTGTCCTGCTGTGCCTGGGAGAGCAGCCTTGAGGATTCTCTTGTATTTTTCTATTTAAAAGGCGCCAGTTTATATTTCGTTCAACTGCTAAGCTTGGGACACATTTAGGAATGGGGTTGCAAATTTAAATGAGTCCGATTATCAAATCGGTAACAATGTGAGTAATGCACTTGTCAGTGGTACACACAGAAATCTCTGGAAAGTTCCAGCAATGGGGTTATGGTGGAAGTGAAGGCCCCTTACTGTAGAAATTAAAGAGGCATTCAATTATGACATGGATTCAATTCAAATAAGGTGGAGCTAACACATTTGAAGAATATACAGGTCCTGATCAGAAATCCATGAGAGTTCCCACCTAGCGGATTCCTAGTCCCTTGATTTCACTGCTCCTGAAAATCCTGGGGGAAGTGAAAATTACACTTGCCTAAGTACCAGTAGTGAGCAAAACATGCCTACAAATGTGCCATGGGTCCACAGAAGCACATTATCATCCCTTCCTGGGCATTGTCTCTTAATGGCGCTGTAATGGCAGAAGGCTATTACATTTTCACCACTTTAGCACCAACAAATACACTTATGAAAAATTTCAGGGGTTAAAGTTTGTACGGTGCTAAAAAAAGTACCGCAGTGACTGTTTTAAAGGCAATGCTGTATAAAGACCAACAATGAAAACAACACATTGCTGTCGTCAGTGCACTACTGTAGAGCAGTGATAGGATAGAAAGAGGCAGTTGGTGACATTGAAAATAATGGATTCTGCTCCCTACCATAAGAATGCCGGCCAACAACAGCAGGACCAAGCACAATCGACTTGGAGGTAGAGAGATAGGTTCTTCGTCGTAACTGATTTTTCCCTGTTCCAGAGTTTTGCAGAAACGAGAGGCTCTCTTGCAAAGTAAAACTCTCCTTAACAGGGTTGGAATCTTCTGGGGTTACTTTCAATTTGGAAAGAAATTTGCCTTCTTTCCTTATTGGGTCTAGGTAAGCTTCTGGTAAGTCGGATCTGGCAAAAGCTGGGTAGACCCTTCGTCACAACTTTGACATAAAACTAGTTGTGTCTGTAAGCGCTTATGTGCCCCACAAAGAGGTAGTATGTGCTATACTAATGTATGACAAGCATCACATTCAGAGTGCAGCACAAGGGTGAGGTTGTGGCGTGACGGCCAGAGCTGCCAACTTTGGAACTGTGGAACCAGGTTCGAGCCTCTGTGTCGGCTCAACATCCTGTGATTCCTCAAACACAAATGTGTCCTTGTGTAATGTAACCGGTGTAAAGCGCTCCAGTCTTCAGGTCGAGTTTGTGCTATATAAAACTAAAAAAGAAAATAAATGCATAAAAAAGAACACCCCACCAGCTTGCAGCCTTTGTTGGCCGCAGACACCACAAAGAAACAGCGAGATGCCCGAAAACAAGGAAGAGGAAGAAACAACATACCCCCACGGAGCGCAAAGCGGAGAAGCAAAAGAAAAGAGTAGTGCGCAGACACTCAGGTACATGGCCAATCATGCAATAATCCATGTAACAGGGTCAGTCTTCAAGGCGCTAACAAAACAGCCTCATGGCGGGACAAACATAAAGCATTTGCCTAAGAAAACAAGGGAATTTTGAAAGTCAGGCCAAGGAACAAATGAAAGTGATGGGCGTTGGTGAAAGCCCACATAAGTATATTACATGTCGAGAGACAGCACATGCCCGCTGCCTAGGTTTGACCTAAAAATGTTGATTATTTCACAAACAAATGTGTTTTCTTTCACTAAGAACCCCTACAAATCCACATTCCTCTCCCTTTCCACTGCCCCTTATGACCCAACCCCCATACTTACTGACTAAGCTACGCCCCTGCTTTCAACAAGCACATAAAGCAAATAATTATGCAGGCTGGCTTCTACTCCTAGCTGTCAAGTTCCCCAGGTCCTGGCTTGAAGAATTTTTGGGATTTTTCATTAACAAATTACCAGCTGTTAAAAAACAGGGGCCTAGCTTCAGGATGGGTTTTTGCCGCATTCTATTCCCCCTAATAAATGTATTTTGTGATAAATAGTTAGGTACAGGTTCTTACAGTCAAATAAAGTAAGGTGAGTTGTCTGTAGGATTTCACCAGGATTTTCTTTACATATAGACAGACAAAAAGGCGCACACACTCTTGTCCTCTTTTTTGAAAGTCCTCAAAAATGTTGCTTGTTTTACAAAATATTGTGTTTTCTCTCACTTAGTACTCCTGCCAATCTGCGTTCCTCTCTCATTTCACTGTCCCTTAGGACCTTCTCATGCACCCTTATTCTCATATAATTTATTTTGTTATCATATGCCAGCGTGACTGTTGGAAGACCGGAAGCTCACACCTCCCCAAACTTACTGACCAAGCTACACCCATGTTACAAATACAGCAAAGGTATACTTAAGAAGCACTTTGACAATCCCACAAACTTTGTATAGCACCTTCTGCCAGTCGCTGGTTTTGATGCAGCGGTTCTTTTTATTCCATGACTTCGGGTGTTGCTCCCCCCATTTTTTATAACAATAGGCTCCTGCCTCCCAATCTCCACCATGGTGAACGATGTTGACAAAAGTCAAAACTTGCAGACCATATTATAACAACATGTGCAGAGCACTTCTGAATGCATAACTAATGGTAATGTCCTACTGTATTGCTTTAAACTCCAATAATAGCATTGAGAAAATAGCTTTGTGTGATTATTTACCCGTCCCAGAAGTCTGTGCGTAAACTGTAGCTTATATGTTCAAATTCCATTTGGATCACACGGCCTTTTAGCTTTTTTAAGGTTAAGCACGCAAGCGCTTTGACCTGTTGTAAGAATTGTGGGCTCTTAACCACGCCAACCGCACACCCATCACTTTCACTCGTTCATGGGCTTCCCTTTCAAAAATCCTTTGTTATCATTGGTAAATGCTTTACATTTGTCCCTCCTTGGGGCGGTTTTGTCACTGCATTGCAGCCTGCCTCTGTTACATGGATATTTGCACAATTGCTGATACGTTTGGGTGCACGCAAACTTCTTTTTCTTTTTGTGTCTCTCCTTCGCGTTCATGCTCATGGCAGCCATGGCGGTTTCAATCGGCTTGCTTATGTCAAGTGTTTTACTTTTTATTTTCAATTTGAGTGGCAAGAAAAGTCCAGTTAGGAATTTACAACGCTAATAGCACTAACTCGAGCAAATGCAAGACCCATTGCATTGCAAATGCCTGTTCAGTTTTACTTTTTTCAGAAGTATTGAGTTACAAGCAAAGCCAATAAGTCTTGCTTCTTCAGAAAAACTACAATCGGCACTTTCCCAGTGCCAGGTGCAGTAAATTAGACTAATACTAGAAGCCTCCTAAGGAAGACACAATTCTTGCAGTAGCAGGGCACGACGCTACTCAGTCTGGGTTGTGTGAGTGCATAGGTGGTGTATGGCTGCCAACACACGAGGTAGTGAGTCACTGCTAGACTGAGAAGTACCATGGAGTTTCGGTCGTGGGTGAGTGCAAGTGTGTGAGTGCAGTCAGCAATCTGAGAAGCTAGTCTGTGAGAGGTTTGAGAGTACCTTCGACAACCCGTCCTTCCTCTTAAATCACAGGATTTACTGAAGTATGTACAATGAAAAACATGTTTTAATGCAAACAGAAATGTTGCTCACGAAGAATAAGAGTTGAACTCAAACACAAAAATAGAAAAGCAAGTAACTCAACAGTAAACATGTCACAAAGCCGGAAATCACCACAAAACCAGAGCTCTGGAGGTACCCAGTTTTTGTCGCATGTTGAAATATGTAGTCCTGTGTAAATCATTATAAAACTTGGACCTCAGCCTGAGCTTCATGATAAGAAGGCGGCATGTGGAAACCAGCAGAAAACATAATGAAGGCTGTATATGACCTAAACTGAAACTAGCCTTACCCAAAGGAAGAAACTGCCTTCTAGCGGCTTGTTTACTTTCTTATACCAGAAATTATCTTAAACAGTAGTTAAGGGAAACAGTCACTAACAGACTCTGGCAGTATGTGCAAGTATGAAAGCTTTGTGCTGTTCCACATGCATCTATCGGTACATAAGACAATTACACAAAAAATTGGGTCTTTGACTGAAGCTAAAATGGAATGTTTTATGACATGTCTGTAAGCGGTTCCCTTCATTTTGCTTGGGTGTGGCCGTATCCAAGATCGATAGAAAGGCAAGCCGGATCTTGACCTTTAAAGCTGTAGATCAGGTGTGCAAGCATTCCCAATCCAGAAATAAGAAAATTTAGAGAAAAAAAATGACAATCCCATCTTCCGTTTACACGCACCAGAGGTTATTAATCAGTCAAATAATACACATATTTCAAAGAACTGAAAAAAACCTTTTTTCTGAGTTTTTTTTTTTTTTTTTAAATTTCCACATGATGACTCGGTACTATGAAGTGTGACAGAGATACAAGGTAAAAAAAAACCTTTCACCGCACTCCTACCTTTCAGTGAACTTTCCTAGAAGCTCTCCATATCAGGGATTTGAACTGGTGTCCTGAAGCTTTCTCTGATGAGCGTTCAGATCAGTCAAGTACTGGGTTTGCTTTTGTTCACAACCGGAAGTACAATTTTGGATCTCTGCCGCCTCCAGCATCGGAAGCAGTGCAAGCAATATCCCGACCTGTAAAACTACATTTATGATTTCTGAGCAAAGTTCAGAAAAAAGCAAATCAAGAGAGGAAAAAAATCCGCCACTTACATCCCCTGTTGATTTGCATTAGAGCTCAGTAATCAGTCAAATGAGGTGCAGGAGAAATGGTTGCTACCTTTGACATTGCAATGTTGATCTATATGTGACCATACTGAAAATATCATGTAATGAACTAATGTAAGTGGAGCACTCAAAGTCAATAATAAGGCGCATTCACTATAGAGTTAGGAGAAACTGTTTTGATGGTATAAACATATTAATTGAAATGTAACCACTGATTTTCATTTTATAACTATCTTTACGTTATTGGAGAGTGTTTACCTTTAAAACGATAATGATTTTCAGAACATGTGTATTAATGTCATATTCATCAATACGTATTAACAGTTTTATTTAATTTTATATCGATTGTAACATGAAGTATTAAATGAGAATGTAATTGAAATTTATAATGCAAAAGTCGACATGCTTAAAGTGAAATGAATTAAACGTGCAAACCTAGTTCTGTATTAGCATGACTGTTGCAGGCCCAAGTTTCTTAAACGTGAGAAACTGTTTTTCATTTCTGCATGTCATTTAATTGCCAGTGTTTTCGCAAGGATTTTTAGTTTGAGAATAGTTGAGCTACTGCCTTACTGATAGAGAGCATGGGAAAACAACCCTAGAGAAAGTACATGGAGAGACTGAGAATGTGAAGGCTGTCACTATTCATGGTGTTGCAAAGTCGTACAGGAGACCAAGGACAGCTACCTTCCCAGGATGGTCTTGGGAATGCAGAAGAATGTTTCAAGTTTGTTGTACGATGTGAGGAGACTGAACCACAGGATAGCCTGATTTTTGGGCATCACCAAATGGACTAGTCACCATATTAACTAGGACTTTCACTAATTAAGAGCAGATGAGATTCCCTTGGACTGGAGAGGTACAGCCCCATTTCCCTTGCCCTGCAATTTCCCAATGCTTGCTGAGAGTGACTTAGACATTCATCTGACCCTTTGAGAAGACTCTTGACCAAGCTTCCGAAATGCTGGCACCTTTCCTCTTTACTTACTTTTTGCCTACTTTAGTTAGTCTTTTTTTGGCCCCATAATGCCCTTTTTCCAGATTCTTTTTGTCCTATATTTACTTTTTAACTTTTGTCCGCATGTTCTGTAGGCAGACCTTTGGAGGATTTCTAGTTTTATCATAGCTCATTTAGTTAGATGACTTTAATATGCACTAATGAGTAAAAGATTGGGCCAACACTTATTTTCAGAACATCAGATTCTTCTGTTGATATTCTGTCACAATGGTCATTGAGTGTTTGGTTTGACTTGTGGTCATCCAACTTAACTGTTTCTGCCATTTTGGTCACCCCATGGTGATTCTGTATTTTTATGGACCATTCTTGAGAATTGTTTACATTAACCTGTGTTTTAATTTGTAATAAAATCCTTTCAACTCTATTTTCAGCTTATGTTTTCAATGTGTGGCCAAATTGGTCATACTGTAAATTAATTGCTGCTCAATGTCACGTTTACTTGATCCTTAGCCCCTGCTAGGATGCCAAGATTTGTTGACTTCAATTAGAGCATATGAGAAATGTTCCACCAAATGTTTATACACATCACAAAGAACTTGGTGAAAGTTGTTTCAATTTTTTTTAAATTTCCACATAATGTATATAAAAGTAGGGAAGTGACAGATATACATTTGTAACCTAAAGGCTCCAGTAGTCAGTACTGCTGTTGCTCAAGCTCTCCATATCTGTTATAGGGCCATACGTAAGAACACATTTTCCCATAGAAACAGAATGGGCAAAAACCTTTGATACATCTGGCCCATAGTCCCTACTCTAGCTATACACTCTGCACAGTCTCAATGCTGGCCGAAAGTACCATTGGAAAGCCAGACTTTGCCTCAATTTGGTGTTGCTAAATTTAGATTGCATTAGGAGGCCTATGTAGGGCCCGCAGACTATTCTGCTGTACTCGTTCCTAAATAGCTGAGTGGTCAAAGATAGTTCTAGCCCTTTACAAATAATCTGATAAAATGCTTACATTATAAATGTTACTTGAGGTCCACGGAGTATAGTTGAAACCCAGGCTGTTAATAATTATACTGACTGTGCTTGTTTAGTCAATGCAAATGCAAGGAACTTCCATGTTGAATGCACAAACTCTAAAAGCTTGTATGGGGAAAACGCAACCAGACGGTATAACTATGAAAGTTAAGTATGTGGGGAAAAATACAGGCAGGAAGAAGGAAGATGAAGAAGTAGCAAGCGAAGAGGAAGGGGATGTACAGATAGCAACAAGGAAGTAGGGATGATGGATGGACCAATGATAATTGGAGAGGGTCATTGGAAAAATGTGGCTGATCATCTCACTGACCAAAAAACCCACAACTGCAAAGAAGAATTTCCACAACGGGATGGAAGCTGTCGCTGCCTGGATGAAGGACAGCTGCCTCAAACTCAACTCTGACAAGACCGAGATCCTCATCCTGGGACCCTCCAAATGAGCCTGCGATGACTCCTGGTGGCCTGCTTCCCGCAGCATTCCCCCCCTCTACCCCAACAAACCACGCACGCAGCTTCGGCTTCATCCTGGATTCATCACTAAGCATGACCCTCCAAGTTAACTCAGTCGCATCCTCCTGTTTTCACACACTCTAACTTCTCCAGAAGATCTTCAAATGGATCCCAAAGACTGCGGCAAAACCGTAACCCACGCCTTGGTCACCAGCAGACTCGACTATGGCAACGTCCTCTACATCTTCACTACCATGAGGAACCTGAACAAAATGCCTCCATCAGACTCATCCTGAATGTCCCCTGCCGCAAACACATCACCAGACACCTAAGGGACCTCCACTGGTTCCCCGTCGATAAGAGGATTAACTTCAAACTCCTCGTCTACCCATACAAGGTGCTCCATGACCTAGGACCCACCTACCTCAACCACTGCATCACCTTCTACCCCGCCAGACCTCTCCACTCCACTCAACAGGCACTAGCCACCATACCCCGCATTACGGAAGGCCTTAACCGGAGGAAGATCCTTCGCCTACCTCACAGCAAAGAGCTGGAACACCTTGCCTCTTCACCTCAGGCAGTCACCATTGTTGCCTCAATTCAGGAAGGACATTAAGACCTGGTTCTTCGACTGAAGCACAGAGGACCGACCCCCTCAGTGCCTTGAGACCCTTACGGGTGAGTAGTTGAGCTCTATAAATATGATTGATTGATTGACTGAGGGCCACTTTGTGTATCTGATGTAAACTTCCTAGATACACCCTGGTTATTTACTGGTAATCTTCATTACTCTGAGTCTAAGTCATCCTCACTGCAGTAGTTATTAAATGAGAAATAGCTCCTTTCAAACAACCTTACAAGCAAAGCAAAACATGTTCTAGTTGTTTCCATCCCTCCCAAGATGGCCAATTTCTTCTTCCTCTGAAACTCATTAGAAAAGAGAAGTCCCCCTGCCCTGTACCACACCTCCAAAACAACTGAAGCTGATATAGGAAGGGAAGGGAGGGATGGTAAAGTTGATTGTGTTGAGGAAGTCTTGGATTCGGTGTAATGAAGATTACTGGTAAGTAACTGGGGCATTAGCATCTCATCAGTTTTCCTCACTACAGTATTTACTAGATGAGCAGATACCAAAGCCTTAATTGGCTTCATGGAAATGCGCAAAGTGAAACAAACTTGTGAGATTTACATGCCTTGACCAACTTTTTAATCATAAACATTCTGAAGTATTTCACCATTTTATATGTTAAATTCACATATTACTGGTTAATGCTTGCCTTCAATATAGCAGGAGTGAACTCTTTAGAAATACTGCCCCCCAATGCAAGTCTATAGTGATCCATAAACGTGGGGAGATGACCATATTGCTGCAACACAGATGTCTTCTATAGACACCGCCTTAATAGATGCCAATGAGGTAAAAATCTTCCTTGTTGACCTTCCCTGAACCAGGCCACCCAACTCCGAGCCCTGACTCTAATGCCAGAAGGATAGTTTTCTTTAATTCATCTACACAAAGTGGACTTGGGTGGCTTCAATCCACTTCCTACAGGACCAACCAGTATAAAAATGCTATCCATCTTTCTGAAAAAGTCCATTCTCTCTTGATTGAGAAAACCGCTATTCTAGTAAATGCAAGCTTCCTCCTCAGATCAGGGATTAGGGAAGATGACTGGCAGAACCACCTCCCTTAATCTATTATATACAGCCAGAAATGTATGTCTGGAATTTTGGATGAATTCTACAACTAGAGCAAAACATTTCCTAGCCAATCGGTTTATTCTCTCAATGGCCAAGCCTGAAGGTGAAATTTCTGTAACATCTCAAGAGGCAAAGGAGCCGCTACTAGGGGATACAGCTGCATCAGGACTTCCCAATGGGGCAGAAATGCGATCTTTAACAACAGTGGATACCAGGCACGTCTCTCCCAGCTGGCACAATTAGAAGGATTAATGCCCTGTCTTCCCTGATCATTCGGAGTACTCTAGAAATCATTGGCATGGGTCGAAATGCATAAACTAGATCCACTGACTATGGGAATTACATTTTGTCCAATTTCCACACCTCTACAGAAGGAATAATTGCGCCAAAGTTGGGGAATACATCATTGTCCTTGGACACCTAAACTTCTTCTGCAATTTCAGCAATTCGTCCTTCCTCAAAGATACTGCACTCATTGCCAGAATCACACGACCTAGGTTGTCCACAGCTCAGATCTCCCTCCATGGAAGAAAAATTGCTCTTAGAGGTGCTAGATTGGACTCTGCCCAAGCACAAATCTCCTGTGACAAAAACCAAAGGGACTGGACTCGGCAACCCCCTTGATGATGCAGGTACCCCATCAATACCTGTTGTTTCTTTGTATTTGGACATGATGACCTAGCAGATGAGAAGCAAATTCCAGGAGTGTCTGATGACACACTTTGAGATTCCTGAAGTTCGAAGAACAGGAGGCTTAAAGTTGATACCATTACCCTTAGATTGACCAGGACTCCAAGGTGGCACATGCCAGCTTATATAAAATGGAAGACTGAGCTCCATTAACCACCAATCTAAAAAGTCCTTGACATGCTGTGAGGAAGTAAGTTGTTGAATGTAGTCCTGGGAAATGGGAACCAATGAGTTAGTCAGTGATTGATTAAGGGATATGTATGAAGACGGGCCCAGGGAAGGATACTGATTGAGGATGCCATCAAGCCAGCCCTGTAATCTTTATCATTGGAAAAGTGGAGGAGCATCTTGACCAAGAAAGTGCATGATCATACTATGTAGACTCTCTAAACTGTTCAACTTCTGTGTTGAAATGGTCACTTATAATTATCACATTGTGGGTTGGTGAGACATACAACTTCCTGATGTTTAGCAGAAGTCCAGGATCATGAAGAGTGGTATGGCAAACCTGCCATTAAAGAGCCCACTTTCACTGACATTGGGTATTCAGTTATTGAGTCATCTGCTGAATCACTACCAGCGAAGGTGTAACAGATGATTCACTTTGTTCAATATTATGGGTCTTCTCCATATGTTGCCTGGACCCTCCATGTTGCTCCACACAATCCAGAAATAACCCATCTCCAACAGTGCTTTCCATTTCTTATAGATGGCAGGCAATTCGGTAGACGAGAACTCCTGTTGCGTTGCCTAGGAACTACATAAAATAGCCTTGGATTTGTGCTGAATCTTCCAGTCCAGAGACAGAGTGCGACATTCAAGTTGCGTTTATTTAGACCGCGATCCTTGTGGTAGCACTGGCAGAGTATCACCCCTTGAGCACTGGTATTTAGTTTGAATGAAGCTGCAAAAAGCGGGTACAGAATATTTGATCTGCTAACGTGGGATCTTCCTTGTTCATCCCTTGAGCTGCTTTAGCACTACTTCAATGAAAGGGTTTCCGGGTCTGCTAAAGTGAGACCTCACTGGATAGTCGATTTCACTTATCTGCCACTTGGAGGTTTTGCAGAAATGAAAAAGCAGGAAGAGGAAAGGGTGGGACTTCCTTTTTCTCTGTTACGTTTCAAAGGAAGAGGAAGTCTGGCATCATGGAAAAGAATGGGAACTACTAGAACATGATTTGCTTTGCTTATAAGGTTCTGTGAAGTATGAAAGGAGCTATTGCTCATCTAGTAGCTTCTGTGATGAGGAAGAATGATAAGGAGATAATTCAAGGGCTTCAATGCCATCCCACACAGACCGTGAAAACGTCATGAGAGCTAATGGATAAATGGGCTGACCCAAAGCTCTTTCTATTCTACTACATATTGTACTTTTTATTAAAGTATATTTTTAACATGTGGTCATCCAAAAAGCAAAAGCTATCTGTAGTAATATCTAAAAAGGGTCCCCTCAAGCCAGAAGTGGAAAAATGCAACTTATCCAGTCAGAACATTGTGAGGTCAAAATACTCCTGGGCAGGATAACTGTAAAAGGAAAGGGGAACGCCACTGACTCAAGAGGAGGCACCTGAGATAGACAACACTGACCAATAATACACAAAGGGCTACCAGAAATCCCATTCTAAGAATATGTTATGTGTTGAAAAGAAGAGGGCTGCCGACAGACAGCTAAATCTTTCTGTAGCCACAACCCCAAAAATTACAAGGGAATAGAGGGAGGAGAGAGACATGGGAAACAGGAAAAAGACACATGGTAGGGAAGAGGAATGAATATGCATGGTAAATATGAAGAGACATGACAGAGCCACAAGGAGATAGAGGCAGCTGAAGAGAATCAAGAAGGGAAAGTTGCCTTGAGGGGAAGGGATGAATTTGAAAGAGGGGTGAATGAGCAAGAAGTTAGAGAAGAGAGTTAGGGCACAGGAGGCAGAGAACCAAGCGATATGGCAAGGTAAGTGCGCAAATCGTTTTTAGATCTCACCTTCGTCAGTGGATGCTTTGCATGCACTCTTGCTTATGAGACATTTTTTATACACCAAGGGGCTTACAGCCTTCCCATTGCTTAGCATTGGTTGGATTCATTGTAACTCTTTTTGCTGCCTTTTAATTGGCCATTGTCTTTTGGCTTCACTTCCTCTTCTTTCGGCTGGAGCAAAGACCAAGTACTGATTGCTTCAGCTTGATAGCTCTCCTTCCACTGATCGTGCTGTGATTGAGAAACAACTTTTTCCTCTCCCCTGACGTCCTTATTGAATCTCTTGCCATTTGTAGCTATGGTTTACTGTGCTACACCTACTTCAAAGAAGCCCTTTTCGCCTTTGAAATTGATGTTTATTGTGACAACCAATTTTATCTGCTTTTATTGTGACAGTAGATGTTATCTGCTTCCAAATGTATTTTCACTTATGGGTGCAATTGCTTTCTTTATGTAATAGGATTTGTTTGCCATTTTCTTTCTTTTTCACGCATTAGGTGATTAACTGAATCACAGGGGTGTTGTGCTGAGACCTAAAAAGCACTGACAAAGCCAGTAGGTCTTACTCAGAGACTATTGCCTCTGCCATTGCCCTTTGTTTAATCTGTACATCTTGAGCAATTACTGATTTTTACAATGATTTGTAGCCATGCTGTATAGCAGAGTGGCTAAAAATAATGATGAAAAAGGACAATAACGCATAAAACGCTAATGCACTTTTAAATAAAAAAAAGCAAATTAGTCCTGGCTGTTTCATAGCACTGTTTAAACTTAGTTTTAGCCACACTGCAAAGCATTTGCGCTGCTGTACAGCATGGCTACAAAACACTACCAAAGCCAATAGCTCGCGAAGGCGAGACCTATTGACTTTGCCAATGCTTGTTGTAATTGCACACACTCACACTTCCTTTGTCCCAGCCTGCTATTTTAGAAGTAAGTTATGCGTTTAAAAGCACCCTATGTAGAGTTCCTTGTGTGTCAGACAGTTTTCAGCCAACACTAAAAATGTCAAGATAACTATAGTGATTAATGTTCCTGCTGGAGAGAGTTTTGTCTAGTGACAGTTTTGACTCATCATAAAGTAGCTCAGAGGGTTAATATGCCTGCTTCAAAGAATGTACCATCCATACCACAGAACTCTATCATATGTGGATAGCCCAGTGTCTTACTGATTTTGTCATTGAGATCCTTTAGTTGCTTACAGTTCATAAGTTACCATCCTAATAATAGCACAGTACCCTATGAACTGTCATTAAAGAGCTGCATGAAAAAGGCAATGATATAGTGTTGGCACCATAAGTTTTTTTTTCAGTCTTTCATTATCCACATTTTGCTAAAAAGGGTTAGTTTGGGTAGAAATACATTCTTATCAGCAAAGCCAACCCCAACATCTGCTGTACGTTTTAATTCCAGAGTTTGTGCTTCTCCAGACCAAACACACTTAAAATATTCTGCCTACTTGTATGGATGTTACGTGATTCCTACAGCTTGTAATCCTCATTGTTTTATGTAACATTTCCTGTATACTAATTTAAACACATATGGTTAATTGTTTTTGTATAATGTGTGTGTGATGTAAAGTGCTCTGACACCCCACACTGGTATGAGTAGCGCTATAAAACAAATGAAATGATGTGAGAGAAGGGCTATGGAGAGATGATGGACGCTGTTTGAGGGTTGTAGTGAGGGAATCTGGGGAGAAGGAGGTCATTGGGTGAGCCCAAAAACAAATGTTGCACCGGGCGCCATCTGCGCTAAAGCCTGCCCTTTGAGGGAATTACATCAGTCCCTATACCACCGTCTCTGATCAAAGAAATTCATATATCTGTGTTTCTAACCTCCATGATAAAAAAGGTTATTTTGTCCTCAACTAAGTAAACAGCCTTAGTCCTAAACTGTGATCATTTAATGCTGGTTGAATGCCACATGCATTTGGAACAGCCAAACTACAATCAAGTGGTCCAAGATCTCTGATGGAAGGTGACAACAGGCTTGTGGTGGACAAGGCCGGACTAGTGGGTGGTGGGGTCTGGAAGGTGAGTGGTGAGGTCAGGCTGACTACTTGTGTGAACTGAGTTCCTTCTTTTGGGAAGCGAGGTTCATTTGAAGGGCAGATTTGGCTGGGGGGAGGTAAGAACTTGCTTGTGAGAGGCAAAGTCTAATTAGTTGGAGAAGATGTCTAGCTGCTGCATTTAGAGTTCTGCCTAGTGGTTACCTAGGTCAGAATTGTTGTTCCTGAGGTTTGCTCGGTAGACTCTGAGATTTATCTGGTGAACCCAGATATTAGTATTATGGGTCCTAAGGTGTGGCTGATGAGTGAGGTTGATAGGTAGCATCGTCTGATTTGTTGTAGATGAGGACTGGCTGCTGGGTGGCTAGGCTTGGCTGTGGGTGGAAAGGTCTGGCTGGGTGGCAGACCTGGTTGCTGGACGGTGAGGTTCTGAGGTCAGTCTGGAGGTCTTTCTCATGGAGCCTGAGTCTGGCTGGTGGAAGCTGAGGTCCATCTTGTGAAAGCCATGCAACAAGGTCCATCCTGAAATCTGTCTAGTGTGCCCTTTGATCTGACTGGCTATTACTCCAGTCCAGCTGGCAGTTGCTGAGATTTGTCTTGTGAATCCAGCTGTTAGTCAAATGGGTTCTGAGGTTGGGCTGATGGGTCCTGACATCTAGTCAGTGGTTGGTGAGGTCTTGTTGGTAGGTGCTGAGGCCGGACTAGTGAGTGGCAGCATCTGAATAGTGGGTGGTGAGGGGCTGGGGTAATCCTGGTTAGAAACAAGGCCTTGACATCTGGCTGATGGGTGGTAAAGTCCTTGTATGGGGAGCTGACATCAGGTTTGTGTGTGCTTTGGTGGGAGGCGAGGCCTGGCTGGTGGGATTGGGTTTGGGTCGGGGATAGGAGCGGTCTGGATGGCTGGTATTTACTTTGAAGTTTGCCTACTTGAAAGGCAGAAATGAGTATAAGTATTGGACCTCTGAGACCACACCTTTAGAATCCTTCTGGACTAAGGACATTCTGCCAGAAAGAAGAGCTAGATGCTGTAGGAGGGACTGAAACTCTGCCTGTTGCTTTGTTGTGCTGGCCTGATGCCTGCTGCTTTTGTCTTGGTAGTGAAAGAACTGGACTTTGCTTTCTGCATTCTGCTTCCAAAGGTTCTCCAAGGGCTTGGACTGAGCTTGCCTCCTGTTAGAAGTCTCAGGGACATCAAAGAGTTTGTCTGCCAGTACGTGGACTCTCTTGGTGAGAGTCCTGATTTTCTAAGTGGTGCCAAATCCACACCCTGGGCCCTCCGGAGTGAGTTCTGGTGTAATCAAAAAGAAACCAAGTACATCAACTCCAGAGCAACTTCGGAACCACGGCTGCTGTCTGACTCTATGCCGCTGCCTGCCCCGGACAGTTGGTCCCCGCTGAGTGCAACAACCGCGGCCGATGAAGCAGGCCCAACGCCGCTGCAGCACTTCTGAAGTCCCGCCACAGTGTAAGCCCTGAGTGCAGTGTCACAGACGTCCGTGAAACCCGACTCTGATGCAGCACCTGTGGCCCCATGGTGTAATTGGTACACCGCGAAGTCGATGTCTCACGTCTTGGCCTGCTGGATTCATCGACCCCTCTGGATTGTAAGGAACCGGCACCTTACCACTGACACCGCATCACCTCCCCTGCAACTGTAAGTAACCGATGCATCACCTCCCCTGCCTAGCAGTAAGGAACTGATGCCTCACCTCTCCGGTAGCAGTAAGGAACCAACGCCACACCGGCTCCAGCAACACCTCACCTTCCCGACCCTGTGTAACATCTCTGTTTCCTCATTTTCCAAAGGTACTGTACCTGGGGTCCGTGCCACTCCGTGACCAGCCCACACTTCCTCCCTCAAGACGTCGTGATAGCCCCAGTTAGACCTATTGTGTTTCTACGCACTTTACTGAGATTTAGGCCCAAATTTATACTTTTTGACGTAAAACTGCTCTAACGCAGTTTTGCGTCAAAAAGTTTAGGGCTGACTAGTGCCAATTTTTAACGCCACCCGGGCCTCATATTTATACTATGACGCTGGGTGGCGCTAAGAATAGTTTAGAGTCATTTTTCCTGATGCTAACCATTGCGCCTTGTCGTAAGGCAAAATGACGTTAACGCAGGAAAAATGTCTCTAAACCGCTTTACGACATGTAAACACATTGCAAAACGGAAATGTGCCATTTTTGCCCACAATAGCGTCAAAAAGAGATGCTAACGGAGCAAACAGTGCAAAGGAGGGGCAAGATGGACCCACAAAGCCAGGAGAGACCCCAGGGAGACCCCAGACAACCAGGAACCAGCCAGGAGGACATTGACAAGACCCAGGGGAGAGACAATAAAAAGAGGAAGTGTCGCTTCAGTGAAGAGGAGCATGAAATACTGGTGAGAGCGTTGAAGGAGCACCAACATCAACTATTCATTACCTCTAAATTGCCAATTGTAAGGAGAGAGGCAATTTGGCAGCAGATAGTGGACAAGATTAACAGTGTGGCAGAGGTCAGGAGAACTGTCACTGAGTGCAAGCAACGCTGGCATGACTGCAAGCGGAGGACAAACGAAAAAATGGTAAGGAACAGGAAGGCAGCACTGTGGACCAGAGGTGAACGTAAAACTGGTCTGGTGTCACAGGACAGCTGGTATTGCCAGAATGTAAATTGCAGGAAGCTGCCTAGTGCCAGTACAGGAACAATGTATGGGAACCAAGATGACAATGTGCCACCAATAGGAAGTCAGTGTTGTCACATATCAACTGCCACAACACAGAGACACTAATTGAACAATATCTCATTGCAGAGGACGATGGCTCTCCTGCGGATCTGCCTGTCCTAGACTACCCGGATGACCTGGATGACCAGGTATCAACCATCATCCAGTAAACCCTCCAAGATGTCCAGGGAACCCTCCAGACATCACCTCCAGTCGCAAGAGGAGCATTCATGTAGCAGCCATCCCAGAGGCCCCACCCACCACCCCAATAGTACGACCTGCCAGGTCCAACACAGCTAAGGACTCCGATGACACAGGGACCCCCTTTGAGAGGACAGTAGTGGGAGTCCAGCAGGAGCTGGCCAAGGAGATGCGGGTGGGAATGCAAAGTATGGCAGCCAGCCTTGATGGTATGAGCACGTGCAACATAACGGCAACTGAACAGACAGCAGCCAAACAAGCCACACAATCCCCACTGCAAGGAGTCCAACAGTGTGTGAGGGACCTAACCACTGCCATGAGGGAGTTGACACAACACCTGCCCTCCCAATCTCGCTCCTGTATGCATGGAAACAAGCTGGACTCCATGCACTGGGAACTGGCCTCTCTCAGGGCAGAAATGGCTGCCTACCACAGGGATGTTGTTGCAATACTCAATAATCAGCAGCTCCTCCTTGCTGCAGTGATGCCATATGTAGTTCCACAGATGGCAGCTGCCGGGAATTTGGTGTCCACTTCTCCAACCACTGAAGTGTGTGTGGCCCCCTCTACCCCACCACCAACATCAAGGGCAGAGGAGACAACACACACATCAGAGGATGAAGATGTGGAACAGATCATCTTCACCCGTAGGAGTACCCAGTAGCACCAGCCCATGCCACATGGGCAGTGATTTCACTTTGTCCTGTGCTTGACATCATGCCAGTGTTGCTACAGTTGGTGACATGCACTCTTCACCGACACACTGTTAACCTTTCCACTGAGGACTGCAATTGTCTCTCAGTCAATTGGCAATTCATGTTCCCCTGCACTGAACAACACTTCACCCCAGCATGTCCAATGACATGTCCCTCAACCCTGGACTTGTGTTGTGTCACAATAGAATGGTTTTCACTAATGGGGTCACAGACCTGGACAATGTAAATATTGCACTACAGCACTTTAAAATAAACAGAACCTACACAACCACATTGTCTCTGTGTAATGTGACACATCTACTTTGCTGTTGATTTGTGATGCATGCAAAATGTCTATAGTCACAGAGTGTCAGTACAAGAGTGCAGAAATATTGGGGCAAATATCTACGCACAAGGTACCTACCTACATGATGAACGTCAATGCTGGACACATCCCCTATGAGCAAGTCACTGTGTATGTGAAATATGTTTAACACATCTATGCCTCACCCACTACATACAGCAGGAATGGCTGTGTAAAAGTGCTTGGGCAATAAAGTCAGCTGGGAGTACCAGTGAAACACATTGGTGTGAAATAGATATACTTAACCTCATCTGAAATTGGCACTGCTTAGTTTAGCAGTGTTGACATGAACTTCAGGATGCAGGCAGACGTCCCACAGTGCCCAACTTTCCGACACAGGACCCAAACAATGGCAGCTTAAAAACTACACCTACCTGTCCAGTACATGGGAACCATAGTCACCTTGAGTGGTGGGTACATTGGATGGCGGATGCATTGAGAAGTAGATGTGTTGTAGCTGCCAATGTGACAGCTCAATTGGATGGGGGAATGAACATGTCAAGAGAGGGATCTGGATGCAGGACGGAATACCCAGGCCAACAGACAATTGGCACTATACACTCATGGGAAGTCCCTGAGACCCAAGCATATGACATGTGCAGTAAGGGAGTGCCCAAACTTTTATTATATATGTAGAAAACTGAACTGAAAGCTATGTTAAATGCCGATCCTAACTAAATCTATTCTACCTATACGTTACCCACAACTGGCCCTAACTACCCTATGCTAAACTTACTTACCACATTTAACAAAACACTCTAAACATTGGCCCCCCAGCCCCTTATATCACAAGACACATGCAGGACAACATATACTAACCTAAACATTTACTATCTAATCCTAAACAAATATATATATTTTTGTATATTTTATCATACTTTTTAATTATTATTTTTTTTAAAACACAATTGCCCCAACATTACCCCCACCCACCTACCCACAAACTAACGTAATAATTTGAAAACCCACCCCCCAAACCTACTTATCTTATCTAAACAACTAACCTAATTTAACCTATCACTAATCCCCTAAAACCCACTACAAAATATGATAAGGAATGAGGAGGGAGGGGACTGAACTGGGGGTGAACAGGAGGCATCAGTTCAGAGGTTGGCCCTCTTGAGTGTCCTCTTGATGGCCTTCAGTCTCTTTGTGTTGTGGTCTACCTCCTTCTTTAGCCTTTCCAGCTTCTTGAGGACCTGTTTCACGTCCCTCTGTAGGTCCTTTATGCCGACATGTCCATTACAGCAGATGTGGTGAGCTATGGTGCCGATGTAGAGGGTGTTGCAGGTGGGGCAGAAGTGATGGTAGTGGCTGTGGACCCCTGTGTAGCTGTTGTGCTCGGTCCACTTTTTGTGGCAGTGCGGGTCTTCCCTGGCTGAATGCCCGCCATTCTCCAGTGGCTCGCTCCTTTCGATAGCATCCTGCCATCCTGCGGTACCCTGGCTCCACACCCAATATGTGGCGCTAGCGCACTGCCCTCTTCTGGAACGCCCTGAGTTCCTCACTGTTCATGTTGGCAGTTGTTAATTTGAAACAGGCAACCATCAGTGTCAGCATTGTGTGATGTATGTACAGATGGTACTCTAACACTCTGCGTTGATTTTCACATGGACTCCGAATCACATTCGAGATAATACAATGTCCCTGATGAATGTAACGGCAACGCTGCCTACCCATCATGTCATTGACACCAAAGCGATGCACAACAAGAGTTGGAACCAAAAAAACAAATCTGTGCATTGATTTAGTGCAATGTGTCACAATGCAAAGGCAGCAACAACTTCACATGGGCTAGGCCCACTAATCTTCATCATCTGAGTCAACTTTAAACCACACAACACCAGTAACTAGTAGATGTCATTGGGAGTATGGTATGCAGTTGCTAATCATAAGGGGTCAGTGTTGATTGGGACACATGCAAGCCTGATCAAGATGAATGTCATCTACACACTGACCATCGCATCTACTTACATATATGTTGTTCCCCTACCCCTGTGCCTCAGGGAGGATGGGCATGCAATCCATCATCACAACTGTTGAGGTCAATCACTAAGGCATGTCCACTTATACATGGAGTTAGGGAGTGGACCACATGTGAGGAGAGCTGCCACCTAGGAAGCAGGTATCCATAGGCCATTCACATCTACATTCATGTGTGCAGATGTGGACACCCATCAACACCTGATCTGCCAACTCAATTCCCTAAACACTGACACTGATGCCAGCACACATCTGGCGTTGACCTGCATGCACGCCTATTACATACCACATAAGTGTCACGTAAATGGAGCACAACTTATGGGGCACCATGCTGGGGGACAGTTACCCACCCAGTCCTACATGTATATTACAATACAGGGATGCACCAATTTGTGTGGGAAACTGGTGCATCATTGTGTTGTGAGAATGACGGTATTTCCCAGTGCCAATATACTGACAGTGGTGCACTTCCAAGTCACATGTGGGCCTACATGTGGCTACTAATCTCCTTGTTCACACGCTGCTGCCTATTGCACAGCACAAGACTCCCAAGATATGACTCTCTGCTTGTGAATGGGTAACCCTTGCATGGGACACAATGTCACCATCCAGCCTACTCTGAAATCTTATCACGTGCCAGCTCATCATATCTAGCATTGAGTGCAACACACAAGAGTCACTCACACAACAGCCACAATCACTACACGGGACAGACATTATCACACTTACTGGATATATCTGGGTCCTGAAATCTTGCCACTTCTCCAGTGGTGTAGGGGGCAGGTCCACCTGTAAGACATGGATGGAAAAACATGCTCAGTGTCATATCACTGTCACTACGAGTGGACAACATATCACAGTGTGTAACATTTTAGATGAGTGAGCTAGTGATCCTGCTTGAAGACAGTACAACAGACATACCACTGCAAACTCACATTGACACTGACACTCCGGTGATTGAGAGACACACATCTGCAGACATGCACTGGGCCTAAGACTCATGTAGTGCTATACCCTACAACAACCATATGTGGCCAATCCATTTAAGATGGTACTCCATGGCATGATTTGTATTTAGGTGAAAAATCCATGGCACTTCCCTGGTGCACTGCAATACAAGTGACTCAGGTATTGTGCCTTGTTCATCGAGGCACACTGAGTAACTGTTTGATGGACACGTGGCTCAATTTTTAGTCTGCAATTATCATGCATTCAGTGGTCCATGACTGATGTGGCACAGTTGTATCTTGGTAACAAATGCCCCATTGCATGTGTCCCGTAAGGCGGGTATGCCCCCTTTGCCAACATAATGGCAGGGATCATGTGTGTGTAATGATGACAATGTAGCGCTATACATGGATTGACCACTTTGATGTCAGGATCCAGTGAAATATGGTATGCTGCCGGTGTCTTGCTTATCATCATTGGCAGAATGCAAGGGCACAGGTGTTGCCATGGCCCCTGAAATGTGTGACTAAGTGATAGTTATGCATGGCTCAACAAACCTCTGACCTGCATTATTAACATGTATAGACATGTGGACTCCATCTCAGTACTGGGACAGTAACATTTTGTTCTGATTGCATTCAACCTGTCCACAAGTACTGCATGCAGCACGCCAACACATCTGCTACTGTCACTCAGGAGAATTCTACTGTACATGTATGTCAATGGGATACTCAGCAACAGGGCCACCGATCACCACACCTAGGTGGTCCAGCAGATCCTGCTCTCTGGCCACTAGGTCATCCCAGTGATGCTTTAGCTGGTGCTCATTACGGCTGGTATGGTACACCCTCTTCAGGTGGTGGAGCACCTTGCCCCACCACAGCCGCCCCGCCCCCATCTGATACCCCTGTATCACTGTGCCACCCATCTCGAGCATCATAGGTAAGAAGTGGCACACCAGCCACACGAAGCCTCCAAACTCCTCCTCCCCCATCCGTGTCCGCCTCGCCCTTCCTGACATGTCCCTCGCAGTAACTAGTAAAAATATTAAATGACAAAAAAAGGAAACTTACAGCCCAAACCTATGAACCCCAACTAACCCAATATCCAGACAGACACACCTCAGTACAAGTACAAAGTGAAATACAGTAAACTACACAAAATCACAGACACTGGTACAAGTAACAATCAGATTTCACAACAGACACAACAAGAGAGACACCACAAGATACAAAAATAGCCTACAACACACCAGTAACACCAAGACACAGCCACACAGTCAACAAATGCACAGACTGTAAAGTGAAAGTGAAAGTACTACCACTGTACCAAGCCTGTAAATAGGAGTTCCTATTACATCACTTCCTGTCCCCTAGCAACACGTTTTACGTCATGCGCGTATTTTTTGACGCATAAGATGTTTGCATGACTAATTTTGACGCATTACCTACGTGTGTGGCAATATACAACACATTCCTGTAGACTTTGATTTCACAGGATATCCACATGAGTGTAGTGCCAGGGTGGAATTCACGCTAAGGGCCCATGTATCGGTAGCGTGCGTTTGCGGGTCTTTTTGATGCTTTAGAGTCAACATTTTTGACTCTATTTGCTATTGCGTGATTTTGTTCTATTTACCATGGATGCACCCTGTATCAACATGCAAATGGGATGGTTTGGGATGCAGTGTGTAATATTGTGTACAGCCACATGTGGTAGAGCATGCAACTTTGTGATTTGGGTGTATATGGTCTGTTACACCGATGTGTGTGTTTCTGAATGAACGGTATGCAATACTTTGGACGTCATGCATATGCATGAATGTGTGCCAACTGTGTATCCACATTTGATGGCAGTCAGATATCTACAACAGTCATGGTATTTGTTTGTGAAATGTGTTGACTGATGTGATGTGTGTAGTTGTTTGACTTAGAGGACATTACATTTCACACGACAAGCACAACTCAGGCATTATTGATGATGGTTGATGAGTGCTACGTAGGATATGTTACCCCTCATATGTCTCTAATTGTTGGTTATGAGCTCATGGTGACTTGTGTGTGGACTACACAAATGTCTGACATGTGTGCATATTTGGTACTTACTGTGTTTGATACACTGTGCCTAAATTCCACTCATATAATGTTTTGTACACGTCAGTTTAACTCATTACAATTAGCTATGTTTCTTGTGTTGCTGTGGTGGACCTGCTGCCCTAGCTGCATGTGTTCACATTATTTCAGATGTGCATTCCACAAAAGTGTCCAGTCCAAGTGTTTGGGCATGTGTAACCTATGTCAGGATTGGGCTTCATGGAAGTGGCAGGACTGATTTCCAGACATGGACTGCGCAGGGCAAGTGTTGTGAACATTGCTTGTCATACCTGGGGCAATCATGCTAATCATTATCACAAATGATGCCCCCCTTCTCCTTGCAGACATTGCAAGTGTCACACTTAGTAATGTCAGTGGTCTGTTCATACATTCCTGTCCTTCTGATATTTCACATCCACTTCCTCATGTATCGGGGCCCTTGTTTACCTTATAATAGGAGATGTCATAGTTGTGTGTGATGTGCTACAGTTGAACAATTTGGCAACATGGATGTGACTCATATGTTGTCGTCCATTGATTGTGTCCTTCATTTGTGACATTCAAGTGATGAGTCTATTTGCTATGTGTGTGATGGTTGCTGTACAGTCATACGCATCACATGTGATGTTGCATCAGAAGTTCTCAGATTTCTATTTGTGAGATGCCCCCTGAGGTAATACTCATATTCCTAAGGTACATGTGATGGAGAATGAAGACACCAGAGCAGGATTGTGTGCTTAAGTAAGGTGTTTGTTTACATATCTTAACAAGGTGTGTAGAGTGACTATAAAGTGAAAAATATGTGTACGATTTGCTGTCTGCGGAGCATTCATGCAGCTGTGTTCTGCTGTTCCCCCTCATTTTCCCTGCCACCATCCTCCTCCTCAGGCAGTTCTTGGTCTGGCTCATATAATGGGATGTTCATCCTCACACAAATGTTGTGCAGGATAGCACAGGTCAGTATAATTTTACACACAATGTGTGGGGCATATAGGAGGCTGCCTCCTGTGATGTCCAGGCACCTGAATCTGGACTTCAGGATGCCCATAGTCCTTTCCACAATGGTGCGTGTCCTCCAATGTGCCTCATTATAGGCACGCTCTGCTGCTGCTGTGCTTGGGTTGGGGAATGGGGTCATGATCCATGGCTGGACCCCATAACCATGATCCGCTGCAAAAGATAATAGGAGTGAGTATTTTGTTAGTTCTTGCAACAGGATTGTCATGTAGCATGGCAGTTGATATCTTGTGTTGTCTGTGACTCATATGTGTTTGTGGTATAGTGTGAGTTCCTGGGCTTCTGTGAGGTCTTCTCAGCACTGGGTTGTTGGACATGACAACTTGTGTTTGGCTCATGGACCTGGGATATATGATTTGGTTTCCTAACTGTTGGTCAGTATGTATGTACCATGCGTTGTGTAGTGTCCCATGTGTATCAGTGTGCTTTCACTGGAGGGGACATGATACAGCCACACACACAATGGGTTCAGATGTGGTGGTAACATGGTTGCACTAAATGGCCTGGACATCCCATCAATTTAGACATGTGTCATTGCAGATGAAATGTGAAACTAAGACTCTTTGAATTGGGTAGGTGACAATGCACAACACATCTCCATAAGTTGGCAGCATTGAGCTGTTCAGTATTGACAATGCACAATTGTCCCATGTGTGACTTGTTTCTAGGCAACCCTTTGTTGTTCCGTCTGCCAGTTGCTCATGTGCAACCGTGCACCTACACTATCGACCTTGCCCCAGGGAACCTGGCTAACTGCCTTGTGGAGGTGGATGTATCTGTGCAGGAAGGGCCATCTCCCTGTACATATGCTGTTTTGATGGACAATTGGCTCTTTCAGTGTGTGCAGCAGTGTGCAGTTTGCATTGGTGGCACATCAACATGTTTTCATAGCACAGTTCACTTCCTTATTGCAACCTGCAAACGGCACCCCAGCAGTGGTGTTTGATGTTGGCACTGTCTCAGTATTTCCATGTTACCTACATCTGAGTCAGCATCATCATGCTATGTGTCCATGGTGTTAGACCTGCTGCAACACACATTGCACACCCCTTCCACGCTACATACTGCTTGGGAGGGTGGCCAATTGACTATGTGGCCTAAAGTAATTGTAAATAGTTCATCTTCCAAGTTGTACTTACAGTGCAGGCCACGTCATTATCACAGTGGGCTTTAACATTGGTCCCTTGGTGCTCTAGAGTGGCAGCTAATGTTTGTGGCAGCCGTCAGTTGTCCAAGGGTGTGTATCCCATTGTGTGAGGGTATACAACATAACTACCAGTGTCACACCTCAGTGTCACCCTGCCCACGTGTCAGTGTAGTGGTATATGTCTTGTGTGTCCTACAGGGTTGTTGTGGTGTGTGTATATTGCTAGGTTTGTTGACTTACCGACAAGTAAGCCATTGCCATATTGTCCATCCTGGAAGTGCTCATTGATCCTGCTGTGCCGGAATATGAAGGAGTCATGGACACTCCCAGGATACCTGTCCAAGATGTTTGTGAATAGTCCTGGTGGTCAACTATGGCCTGCACATTGATAGAATGCATGTGCTTTCTGTTCCTGAATAGGTGCTCTGGTGCTGCAGGTGGGACGATCGGACATGGGTGCAGTTAATTGCACCGAGCACATGCGGGAAGCCATCAATTTGATAAAAACCCTGTTTTATCTCCTGTTGCGTCTGCTGGGTGTTGGGGAAGCTGATGTGGTGGGGTGTGAGGGAGATTATGGCATCTAAGACCTTGGGCAGGAAAGCCGAGAATGAGGGCTGTGATACCCCAGCGACCTGGAAGGAGACACTTGCCAACAAACGAAGGACAGCTAGCAGCTTGGTCACAGGTGGTATGTTGTGTGGTGCCTGCAGGCTAGCTGTTAGTTGTGGCTCAATATGGCACAGCAGGTGCAGTATGGCTTGGCAGTTGAGTCGATAGCTCCAAATGATATCCGGTTCCCTGAGGCCATGGAGGGTTGTCCTGTTTCTGAAAAGTCTCTCCTGCTTTCTGAGTTGCCTTTGTGGGCGGCGTTGGGGTAGTGGTGGTTGCTGCCATTGGTCCTGCGTTCGGCGTTGTCTTGCAAGCTGCATCAGTAGTACCTCCATGTTGTTCTGTTGGTCTGTAATGTTGCTTGTGTGTGTTTTCCTTAAGTAGTGGTGTGTTTGTCTCATTTTAACGCCTGCCCTGACCCAGGTGTTAAAATGTGATGCAAAACGGAGTTAACGTAATTTTTTGGGTCCACCTCCCACCCGTACGTCATTTTTGCCCTGTTGGATAAATATGGCGCTTAGGGCTTTGAGTCATTTTTTGGACGGGTACGCCTACCTTGCATCTCATTGACGCAAGGTGGTTTCACGCATCCTTAAAATGACGTTAACTCCATATTTTTGATGCTTGACGACGGGTCTAGCGTCAAACTATAAATATGGAGTTAGGTTTGCGCTGAATTAGTGTAAAAAAATGTCGCTAATTCAGCGCAAACCAAGTATAAATATGTCCCATAATCTTTACAAAATTAATATCTTTGCTTGTGTATGTTGGATTATTGTCATTTTGGTCTTGTTTTACTCAGATAAATATTGTCTCTTTATGTAAATGGGTGTGGAGTACTTTTATGGTATTTTCACTGTATTACTGTGTGTGTATGTGTGTGTGTGTGTACAAATACTTTACATATTGCCTCTGAGATAAGCCTGACTGCTTGTGCCAAGCTACCAAGGGGGTTAGCAGTGACTATCTTAGCTGTGTGACTCCCTTACCCTGAGTAGAGTGAGGATCCCTAATTGGACAGGGTGTAAACCAGAGATCCCATTTGTAACACCTACTGATTGGTCATGATGTCTGGTTGATGTGTCCTGATTATGTTCATAGATATGGCTGATATATTCTGACATAATCTGTCTGAGTCAAGAGTTATATCAAACGGGTCATGAAATCTGGCTCATATGTCCTAGCACCCGGATCCTGTGGTTTTGATTTTGCGTCCTGTGGGGTGACTGGTGGATTCTGAGGTCTGGCTGGTAAGACCTGAGGTCTGGCTTTTGGACCTGCAGTACAATTGTTAAAGCTGATTTTCAGCTGATGTAGTGAATTTCAGTTGATGGAAGCAGAGGTCTGGTTTCTTGGAGCAAATGTCCTGCTGGTGGGTCCCAAGGTTTAGCTTGTGATCCCTGGAGTCTGGGGGTTGCAGCCACATTTCTTCTGGTCTGAGCTGAGGTCCAGCTGTGGGGTTCTGTGGTCCACATGGTGGGTCTAAATGTCTGACTAGTAATACCTGAGGTCTGACATACTGCTCCTGAGGTCAGGCTCATGAGAGCTGAGGTCTTGCTGATAAGATTCTGATGCCTAGCTGGTGAGTTTCTGGGATATAGTGAGCCATTCAGGCCTCCTTTTGTCTGTCCTGTTTTTGATGCAGCAGGTGTGTTTTTGGTGCTTTATAAACTTGGTGATTGTTTGTAAAGTGTGGATGGCAGGTCAAAAGGACCAGCTAGTGGACTGTGCAATCCAGCTTTTTTGACGTTTGGTCTGGCTGGCAAGTTTCAAGACCATGGGCCTGATTACAACTTTGGAGGACGGTGTTAATCCGTCTCAAATGTGACGGATATCCTGCCCACCGTATTACGAGTTCCATAGGATATAATGGACTTGTAATACGGTAGGTTGTATATCCGTCACATTTGGGACGGATTAACACCGTCCTCCAAAGTTGTAATCAGGCCCCATGTGTTTTATCTTGTGAGTGTTCTGGGGTCTGCCTGCATGATCATAAAGTCTTGCTAGCTGGTCACAATGTCTCACTAGTTGGTCACAAGGTCTGTCTGGTAGATCCTAAGGTCTTGGTGGTTGGTTATGAGGTCCACCAGGGGGGTTGCAAGGTTCGACTGCTTGGTGTTGTGGTCTGTTTATTGGTCTCAGTGTCCTGTAGTCCAGTTTGTGGTATCAACGGGTAGGCTGGTGGTTCCTGACTTCAGGTTGATGTATCTTCAAGTGCATCTGGGAGAAGCTGTGATCTAGCCTGATAAGAGCAAAGGTCTGTGAGGTAGGAGAGGAGATCCAGACTGTGGCAACAGGCGGCTAGCTTGTAGGAGCACAGGTCATCTTGATAGGCACAGAGATTGGTGGTCAGAGCAGAGGGCTAGCAGGTATATGAAGATGACCAGCTGTTGAGCCTACAGGTCTAACAGGTGAATTCACAGGTCAAGCTACTAAGTACTGAAGTCTAACTGGTGATTTCCTTGGTTCATTTAGAGGGTTGAGGTAAGACCGGAAGGTTGTAAAGTCTGACACTTGACTGATAGAAACCAAGACCCAGCTTTTAAGCTATTCCCCCAGTTTCACTCTTCAGATGAATTTAAAAAACAGGTGGACTTTCTGCAAAATAGTTTTGCCAACCCATGTCCCATGGCTATTGTTTAATGAGGTCTAAATGTTGTGTCAAGAGATCTGGGTTTTGGTGACTGAGGCTCTGCTGGTGGGTCATTAGGTCTGCCTTGAAAGACAAGAGGTCTGGCTGTAGGGATGAGAGGTCTGGCTGGAGTGTAGAGAGTTCTGGCTAGTGGAAGCTGAGGTCTGGCTGATGGCAGCTGAGGTTTGATACTGGATTGCAAGGCACTGCTGATGGATGTGGCATTTGGCTGTTGGGTCCTTGTGAGGAAACAGTTTTATTATATGGTAGGTTTATGTAACTTTACCATGTAATAAACTCCTAAACCCATCTTGAGTCCAGTCAGGTTCATGTGCAAGATCTTAGCTCAACCATAGGTAGCTCTCACTTCGAGCAGTGAGGATTTGTCAGAGGAACAAGGGCAAAACATTTAGAAGTACCAAAACAGCAAAATAAAGAAGAAAAACAGCACAAAAACTCTGACACTAATTTATAAAAATATCTCTTTTTTAATGAATTTTTAGACATCAACATTTTTTGACATCAAAATGAACTAAATCCACCAGAGGGTTCAGGAGATATAAATTATTACCCAAATAAGAAATCACTGCTTTTCATTCAAAATTGCAAACAAGCAATGGCAACTACTGTGGTTAGCGGTTACTTGGAAAACTCTGTAAAGTTGTGGTTGGTTACTCCGACCAACTCCAGCAGGCAGCAAGTCACTGGGCCAATTGAGACTTTGCAGGATAGTTTCCTTGCAGTCAAACCGGTTTCCAGTCAAGTTTAAGGCTCTATGGGTGAACTGCCATAGACATTAATGGCGTGGTCTTCACGTAAGGTATACAGAATGCTTACAGATGCTGTGGTTGCTGATCCGGTGAAGGGGGTCTACCTGGGACCACAAACACAGTGGGGAGACTTTTGCTACAGGAATCGGTGTCCTTCAAAGTCCAGTTGAATTCCACCCAAAAACTATTTGCCACTGGTCTAAAGGTCTACAGGTTTCCCGTTACAGTGAAATCAGCAGTTTGTTTTAACTGAGGCTAGTGTCCGTCTTAGACGACCAAACTGCACTCTGACAACTCTCCCGGGTCCAGCAGAATCAGGTAAAACTTTTGAGCATCAAGACTGTTTCCCAGACTGCGCTTCAGCGGTCAGTGGCGATCAAGCAATTATGGCTACTAATTCACCAAGGCAGGTTTCTTCAGCTTTTGTGACCCTGGAGCTGTAACAAGAAGCCAGCCAACTGATTCTTGGAGTCACTTCTGTCTGAGGCTCAGGGACAACTTTTACATGAGCAGGGTACCAAAGGCACTGTCCTCTCTTTGCTTGCCCAAGGATCAACAGATGCAATCTAGTCTTTGGCACAGCCTCTCTTTGCCAGGTTCAGGGAACAGCATGGAATTTCTTCTTCAGTTCTCTTTCAATTGCAGACGTAATCTCAGGTCAGGATGCCAGGGGTGCCACTTTTATGCCCAGAATCTGAACTTGGGGGATGCAGTCACTACTAGCCAGTAGGGCTACATGCTCACAAGAAACCTGACTTGGCAGCGGCTTCCACCTCTCTGTCCCTGATTGCAGCTGGGTTACCTAAACAAAATAGCTGCCCCTCTTGTGCATGTCATTATTTGCCCTTCAAATGCGGCTTCCCCTTTGAAACTCGCCTTTCCGCTCATCCCCTGTTTGGCCTTCCTGCCAGGGAGAGGTAACTCCTCTTCCAATGGCAGGCTCTTTAGGGTTCCTTCCTGAGAGTCATTCACACCTCACCCCAGGAGGGCTGTAGGCTATCTCATGGGCAGCAACTTTAAACTTTCACTTGAAACATGGGCAAGAGAGTGGTACCTTTCTGGCTGTTGTTTACTAATGTGGCCCGAGACGGCCGGCCAAACATGCATGCTGAGCACTCCCCCTCATTGCTCGTCACCCTGTGGCCCACCCCTTTCCCCCAAAAACTCTAATAATCATAGTTTATTATAGTTTTTGGGGAAAAGGTTTGCAGCTACTGCTGCTGGTGGAGGGGCAACGCACCTCTGTCTTTATGGAGGAGCCGTCCCTGTCCCCCAGACTTGTCTTGCGCTCTGTTATTGCCAGCTGTGTCCTAGACCCCTACTTCCAAGCACTTCTGCATTTAATGGGCCAGGTTTAGCCCACTGTAGCCGAGGAACTTGTGGCTCTCTCACACAGGACAACCAAGATGGCTGTTGTGCAGCAAAGTTTGTCATACGCTGCATGCTGGAAACTACTGACCTCGTAGGCTGGGCAATAGGCACCAGTGTAGCACTCAGATGACACACCTGGATGAGGTGTTTTGTCTTCCCTAGAGAGGTCCAATCCTCACTGGTGCACTGCCCTTCAACAGCTCCCTCCTGTTCGGCAAGAAAGGAGAGTGGCCACTTGAGCAATCCAAGGATAGTAGGGCCACAGCACAATCCATGAGTCTACCTGCCCCAGTGAGATTTTCACCAGCAATTTTGCGCCTTCCATGGCTATGGTAGGGGTTACCAATTGCATTATCCCCAGCATCAGCCCCCTCAACCAGTCTACCAAGCTTCCCAGCCATTTCATGGCCAATAATGTGGATCCCACAGACAACGTGGACAGCAGGGGCCACATGCAGCCCAGGTCCTACACCCCTCTAGCTGCTGTGACTGCAAAGCCGATTTAGTGTGTCCTTCAAGACACACACCACCCTGTCAGAGGCAGGATCTGGCATTTTCCCCCAGAGTGTCAAGCAGTCACTTTGAACAAGTGGGCCTTGTGAATAGATCACCTGTGCTTCGTCCTCCATTCCTTTCCGCTCTGCTCAAGATGGCTGATAGAGGACCATCTATCCATTTTGCAACAGGAGGTCCATGCTCTTATGGCCAAAGGAACCATAAAGTAGGAAGTGGCATCAGAGGTAGGTGCTGGTTGTTACTCCTGCTACCTACTAGTGCCAAAGAAGGACTGAGGCTTTCTTCTTATTCTAGACCCTAGTCTTGTCTACCCTAGTGGTAGCGTTAGACCTGCACACACACCCCTGTCCTGCAGGCCCACAGACACTATTTGCAATACACAGTGGGGCAAGAGCATTTTCAGTTTGCTCCCCTTTGGCCTCACAAGTGTCCCTTGTGTGTTCACAGAAGCAATAAGGGTAGTTGTAGCACATCTTCAGAGGTCAGCGGTTCCAGTCTTACCCTACCTCAACAAATGCCTGCTGAAGGCGGTCTCGACTGAAGCAATTATCACCAAACTCCAGACTATAGTGAACCTCTTAAAATCATTGGGGTTTACTATCTATTTGCCGAGGTCACACCAGTCTCCTGTGCAGATGCTCCTGTCCATTTGGAGCTATTCAGAACATTGTAGAATTGTGTGCCTTTCTCCCAGAGTGGCAGGTGCAGGACATTCAGGCTATGATCCCGATGTTTCAGTCTCTGTCCTCAATATGAATGAGGATGACTCTGAGACTGCTGAAAATACTGGCCTCCTGTATCCTACAAGTGAAGCATGCCAGATGGCATATGAGGGCTCTGTAGTGGGATCTGTGTCCCTTCAGGCACACCGCCAGGGGAACATGTCTTATAAGGTTCAAATTTCGATAAAAGACCTACAGTGGTGGCTGTTGGATTGCGATTGGATCAATGGCAGACCCATCTCCTTACCTCACCCAGAGCTGACAATGTTCACGGATGCATCACAACGGGTTGGAGAGATCATCTAGGAAAGGTGGAGATCTGAGGCATCGAATATCCAGCAGAGGCTCGGCTCCACATCAACCTGCTGGAGTTGCAGACCATTTGCTTTGCATTGAAAGCCTTCCTGCCTACCATCAGAGGGAGGCTGGTTCAAATGCTCATGGAAAACCTCTGGCATGTGGTACTGCAACACACTTGGTGGGGTGGGGTCTTGGCTCTGAGTCGGGAGGCACACCTTTGAAAGCAGCTGGATCACCGGGGAGTTTCCTGGTGGCACACCACCTGGCGGGACCAGTGTGCATGAACACAGCTGCTGACACGTAGCAGATCGTGAATAGTAGTAGTTACACCTAGAAGTGGCACAGGGTATCTTCTGGTAAAGGGGAGAACCCTGGCTCAATCTCTTCACCTCATCAGAGGATGTGAAGTGTAAGCAATTTTGCACATTGGAGTACTGAAGATGGCTCTCTCTCAGAGACGCACTGCACCTATTGTGAAGCTTAGGACTCCTGTATGCCTCCCTGACGCTACCTCTCCTTGCTTGAGTTCTAAAGAGGATCAGGAAATTATACAATCTGGGGTTCCCCCTAGAGCCACAGTCTTTGGATATCCAACCTTCTGATGAAAAAACTCAGTCAATTCACCAATACGAATTAGAAATCCATTTAGACTACAACACATGCACAGCTCATTGAGCAGTACTGTGCAGCAAGTGTTTACTAGTAACAATCAGTCCTATAAGATGAGTCCTGGGACAAAGTGGAACTCCAGACCCTCTTTCATACATGAATAATACACTCAAAACATATGGACTCTATGTATGCAGTGGCATGTACTGCAGTGAGGGACAAAGCCACATTGATCTGGGTCAGCCAAGTGTGTCAACACCCGAAGGACGCCCTTCACCAAAGTTTTATATTGTATTATAATCTGCTATCTCTTGGCCACAAAAGACCCTTCAAGAAGCATTAACACTAACTCCAATAGGATAATTGTTCCTCCCCTGCTGTCATCCGAGGAATTCAGTTGGTTGACTCTTCCAGTCAGACACCTGGTCATCCTGACATACTTTTGCTAAACACTCCTTCACAGTTCAAACAGAGTCAAACAGACAGTGAGATACTTTACTGTGGTTGTGTTGCAAGGCTTCCAAGGTGAATCTGAAGATTTTGTTTTGAGATTTTGGATCTTTATTCTGCAAAAAGAAGTATGATTCAGAAGTAAACATTATACCTTTGGTAAAAATATTACAGGTTGATACTTTCTCACCAACCTCCCTCTCTTCTCCAAATGAGTGCCATATTTAAGGTCACAAAGTATGCTAAGATGTCCTATGCTGTATTGTGTATTGACGATGCCATTAATGCTCTCACAGTTTCTCTTTGTATGCCTTGATGGGGCATAGAAGAAGTTCCAGGAACTGATGCAAGTGTGCCAGTTGGACCCTTTTATACTCTGATGTGGGCAAGTATTGGAAAGCTTTTGATAATGTGGTAGGTAAAAGGCCTGGTCAGGCTGTGATGGCATGTCTTTGAATGGCATGTGTGGGGCTGCATCTGCCAGACTGCTGAACCACCCTTGCAGGGCTAAATCTGCTGAGGTACTGGAGGTCATGTGGTGCTATATCTACCAAAGAAATGGCGGTCCTGTTGGGGGCTGCACCTGCTGTCCAGTTGACGTGGTGTGGGTTGTAATTGTTGACTACGAGGACACCAGTGGGACTGCACTTACAGACAGTCCAGCTTGGACCACATCATCTCAGGACTTCTGATCCTCAGAATACCGCCCCACAGGTTACGGATGAGCTGCCATCCAGGCTGCTGCAACTGCAAAGTAAAGGCTGAGCAAATGCACTGACAAGCTTGCCCTGCTCCAAGGAACCTTCACTGACAACTGCTGGTATGTCACTATACTAATGAGTAACGCACTACCCTGAATGGCCCTGAGGACTTACTTATCAAGTGAAGGGGTACAACTGAGCACACATACATATTGTGAGCACTTGAACTTTATTCCCATTATTCCTCTATAGTCTGTTGAGAAAGAGGGGAATCCAGAATTAGGGTGGAAAGGCTGAGAAAGAGAATGATAGACAGAGAGGAGTTGGGTGGGTGGGTATACATTCTACTAAGAATAGCATTGAAGCACAGCGTTGCTGATGATTATTTTAGTTTGTAATACTGAGTGGAAATATGTGATTAAAGTACATTCTTTCAAAGATGTGCCTTGGGCTTGACATTTGCTTTACTGGGTTTGGTGGCTGATTGTTGAGCTCTGAGCTTGAGCATCCCCACATTACATCCCTGAGAATCCTGTGACTGCTCAACTTTCTACCCTGACAGTAAAGTATTGTAATGGTTGTACTTGGCCCAGTTAGCAGATCCCTAGAAGAACAGGCTCTGTGACATCACAGGCAAATGACCCCCAACTCCCACAGTTGGGGCAAAGCAGCCCCTGCCTGCAGCAGATCCGCAAATGAGATCTGACAGAGGACCTGTGACAGTTGCCTTAAATTATGAAGATTAAAATAAACACTAAAGCTGCATACATAGAGATTTTAACTACAAGATTTTTCTTCTGTCTTTCTTGTTATTTTACTGTTACCCACACCTTTTGTATCTGTCAATCGTGCTATCATTGAATTGTGGCTATTTTGCAAATTCTTGGGTAATATTATCTTCATAATAATACAGTTTGTATGGATTGGGAAGCATACTATACTGTTTTCATTAGCTAGTATTAACTTGTAGGATGACTAAAAATAATTACCAATAAAAAACTTTCCTTCTCCAACTAGAGAGACAGTTCCTTCTCCACCTGTTTTCCCAGCCCACTCATTTTATACCTTCATCTAACTCTACAAATTGTATTCAGAAGAATCAAATACAGCATGTGTAAGGGCGTAGCTACTATGAAATTCAGTTTCTTTTTGTTTTTGCTTTCTTTTTTAAAAGATCTATACCTCTCCTGATTTGGTAAAGGAAATCGCTATATAGGCACAATGCATTCTGGCGCAAGTATATTGTAAGATACTGTGTGCTTTATACATTTCAACAGAGAAGAAAGTAGTGCTCCCTTACGAAACCCCCTGAAGTGTCTATGTATACAAAGGAAAAGTAGAAGATAGTGAACATTAAAAATATGTTGTTCCCTGTATGAATTATTTTCCCACCGTTTCCCCATAGTTGCTTTATGCCATGACCCCAAGTTGAGATTGTGTCATCTGGGAACTCAGTACCTCTCTGCCCATGGTTGCTGGCTTGTGCACACAGAATGTGGTCTCATGGTCTTCAGTTGTTTTCTTTTGAGCATTTGCTTTCTTTGTCTCCTTTGGGCCTCTGCCTTCTCTCCTCATCCAATCCAATAACTATCTATCTATCTATCTATCTATCTATCTATCTATCTATCTATCTATCTATCTATTTATCTCACTGAAAAAAACAAAGGTTAGAGTAACATTATGGTTGGGCGAAATGTTCAGTAACAACGTAATGATGTAAAATCTAAAAAACACTAAAATTCACTGGTTATAATTACCTCAAATAAATAAAACTCATGCCCTAAGGTAACTATAACTCGCGCCCACGCCATGCACAATTTTCTTATCAATAATTTCACTGCAAATCTGTCAGTGATATTATCAATGATGTCATAGAAGAGGTCACAAGTGATGTAACATGTGGGGTTATTATCAGTGCATGGCGATGATGCAAGTTATAGTTACCTTAGGCCACTAGTTATAGTTACTTGTGATAACTATAACTATAAGTGGTGAATTTCAGTGGTTTTTAGAGTTTAAAACATTATGGCCCTCATTACAACCCTAGCGGTTGGTGATAAAGCAGCAGTAATACTGCCAACACACTGGCGGTAACCAAAATGAAATTATGACCACGGCGGTAACCACCAACAGCCAGGCAGAAGAAAATGTACCGCCCACACTATTACGACCGGCCTATGCGCCACCTTTTCCGGGGTGGTACCAACGACATCAAAAGCATGGCGGAAACAGAGCTCAGAAGTCAAACTCACCTGTGGAGACTCAGGGAACATCCACTACGCCATGGAGCCCGAGCTGCACATATTTACAATGCTCGTCTACCTTCTGCTGCATTATGAACAGCAACGCCGGAGAAGACGACCACGGTAAGCACTGCCGCCTAGCACACAAGGGAGGGGAGAGGAAAAAGAGAGTGACACACACGCAACACCCCCACCCCCACCCCAACACCATACACACAACCAGAAGCAGCACCATATAACCTACACTGTACCCCTCAGGAATAATGCAAGGACTAAATGATTTGAAGAAAGTGAGTGTAATACGATAAAATACTAAGAATAAGTGCATCAAAATACAAACGTATATACATATTTACAAATGGAGGGACACTGCCCAGTCCTCAATGTTCGTGGGCCACAGGGCCACAACACATAGGCCAAGGCCCTACTTCACTCCTGCAACAACACAGAGAGAACACTGCAGGGGCATCAGGTCGAAAATACAGAGGCACCTCAGGAGGACGGGGAATGGGGGGCACCTCAACCAGAAGATGGTATAACACCACTGGTCCTGGAGGGGGCTACATGCCCTCTGCGCTGTCCTGGGGAGTGCAAGCTACAGTCTCTCAAGTGGGTGGTTTGCCCACTGCTTGGTCCTGGGGAGTGCAATGCCACAGTCTCTCTAGTGGATGGCTTCTTCCACTGGTTCTGGAGGGGGCATTGTGCCCAGTGTGCTTCACCCTGGGAAGGATGGGGCGAGTGGATGGCTTCTTCACTGGTTCTGGAGGGGGCATTGTGCCCAGTGTGCTTCATCCTGGGAAGGATGGGGTGAGTAGATGGCTTCTTCCACTGGTTCTGGAGGGGGCATTGTGCCCTGTGATGCAGATCTTGGGGAGTGCAAGGTCACAGTCTCTCACCTGGGTGTCAGACCCACAGGATTTGCAGGGGCAAGGACGCACAACAGCCCATGGATGCAGGACTACACACTGCCGGCGGTGACGGCTGCTCAGTGGTGGCAGTGGTGGTGCTGGTATTGGGGCTGGCAGTAGTGGGGGGAGGCTCCAGCCCATCCCCTGCAGCCTTGGACGGCGGCCCACTGGGGATGCTGCCGCTGGCAGTGGTGCTGGTGGCGGTGCTGGCAGCGGTGCTGGCAGCGGTGCTGGCAGTGGCAGGGGGAGGCTCGAGCCCATCCCCTGCAGCCTGGGACAGCTGCCCACTGGGGCTGCTGCTCCTGGCAGTGGTGCTGGTGGCGGTGCAGGCAGTGGTGAGGGGGGGAGGCTCCAGCCCATCCCCGGCAGCCTCGGACGGCTGCCCACTGGGGCTGCCGCTGGCAGTGGTACTGGTGGCGGTGCTGGCAGTGGCGGGGGAGGCTCCAGCCCTTCCCTTGCAGCCTCGGATGGCTGAACTACCATGGTTGGTGGTTGGATCTCCGAATGAGTTCCAGCACCAGGTCTCCTGTCCTTCCTGCCTGCTGATGCAGCCCCCTTGCCCTTCCTGTCAGCAGCCGGGGATTTCTCCATGCCCTTCCCTGTCGCAGCTGGTGGTGCCTCCTTGCACTTCCTAGACGCTGCTGGTGGTGCCTCCTTGCCCTTCCCTGTCGCAGCTGGTGGTGCCTCCTTGCCCTTCCCTGTCGCAGCTGGTGGTGTCTCCTTGACCTTCCCTGTCGCAGCTGGTGGTGCCTCCTTGCCCTTCCTAGATGCTGCTGGTCCAGGCATCCTTTCAGTTTTGCTGACTGGTGCCCTCTCCCACCAGCAGTAGCTGTTGACACTACTGTGGGCGTGGACTGGGTGGCTGAGGTGCTTGCCTGGGCTCTGACCACCCTGGCCCGAAGTGAAGGATGGGGGGGGGAGTGGTAGGGAAAAGGTCAACGTGGAGAGGAAAAGCTTCTTAGGGATATTGGAGCAGAAGAGTGTGAAGGTTTGGGAGAGGAGGAAGAGGAGAAGTGGTTGTAGGAGGTGTCTGCTGATTTTGGGTGCATGGGCTGGATGCTGTTGTGAGGTGGATGGCCGTTGGGTGTCTGAGTGCTTGCGTTTGTGTACTTTGGGAGGAGGGGGCACAGACACAGTGGGAGAGGACACAGGGGATGTGTGCATGGATGTGGGGGTGGTGACTGCCAGTGAGGGGCGTGTAGTGATAGGTGTGATAGTGATGGTGGGAGTGGATGAGGTGTGAGTGTTGACGCAACTGGGAGGAATGTGGACAAGCAGGAGGAGGGGGACACAGTGGAGGCAGTGGATGTTGGTATGTCTGCATCTGGATGGTGTTTGTGTGAGTGCCTGTGGGATGATGTGTGGTGCTTGTGTTGTCTTGTGTGCATGCTGGTCTGCCTGTGTGTTTGGGATAGGTTGGGGTTGAGGGGAATGGGATTGGGTGGAGGAAGTTGGAGGGGGAGGCTAGAAACAGGGACAATGTCTGCCATCAGGGAGGAGGCCAGAGCGTGGATTGATCTCTGTTGGGCCCCCATGCCAGAGTGAATGCCCTCCAGGAATGCATTTGTTTGTTGCAAATGGGCTGCCGGCCCCTGGATGGCATTCACAATGGTTGACTGCCCAACAGAGATGGAGCGCAGGAGGTCAATAGCCTCCTCACTCAGGGCAGCATGGCTAACTGGGGCAGGGCCTGAGGTGTCTGGAGCGAAGGAGATGCCCACCTTCCTGGGTGAGCAGGCACGGGAAACACGCTGAGGGGCTGCTGGGAGGGTGGTGTTGGTATGGGGGTGGCGGCTGTACCTGTAGTTGGGGTGGGCACAGAGGTGTCCACCACCACCAGGGAGCTTCCATCAGAGGAGTTATCACTGTCAGAACTGTCCCCTCCAGTCTCCGCAGTGGTGCTCCCCTTGCCCTCCGTCCCACTGGTGCCCTTATAGTCAGTGGATTTGGCCTCCTAGGCCCTGTGGGATGCAGGTCTCCCCGTCGCCGGTGCCTCTGCTCCTCCACCAGATGATGCTAATGCACATAAGGATAGGGTGACAAAACAAAAATGGGGGAGAAAGACAAAGGATACCCTTGGTCAATGACAGCAACAACACCACCGTTGGCGTACACGACACACACATACAGGGAACAGCCCTACGCACTAGGCAATGCACTAACAGTCAAAATGCTAGTCACCAGCCCATGGACAGGGATACCTAACGCCAATTGCAGCATACCTGAGACCCACAGACCCCTGCCCAGTAGTGGATGCCTACTACCTTGGTTGTAGGAGGTTTACTTCAGACCCTGCCCAACATGGGACCTACCCTGCAATGTCCGGCCTGGCCTAGGGGCACCCACAGGCCCACATCCCCCACCCAGATGCCACCCCACCACGCGCAAGTAGTATATTGGGGCACTGTACTCACCCCCTTGTGGCTGCTGTGATGCCCCCAAGCACACATCCAACTCAGGATAGGCCACCGCCAGTATGCGGGGGGGTAAAGGTTCGACGGGCACCCCTTCCTCGTTGGGAGGCCATCCCCAGCTGGGCCTCCACCGTCTTCTGTGCCCAGCGTCTCAGGTCCTCCCACCGTTTCTGACAGTGGGTGCTCCGCCTGCCGTAGACCCCCAGGGTCCGCACGTCCTTGGCGATGGCACGCCAAATACCCTTTTTTTTTTATGGGCACTGACCTGCAAAGAAATACACATAGGAAAAGGTATCAGTCAGACCGTCCTGCCTGTTACACTCATGGCCCATCATAGCCCTCACATTCCCTTACGCACAGACATTGCCCGCCATACATGCAGCATGCTACCCAGGGCCCTTCCACCAACCCCCCCCACACACGAGGCCCTCACACACAGCACTCCATGCATTCATGCCCCATGCATCGTGCTCACAGTGTACTCACCTGTTGGTCTGGAGGCCCATACAGCATTCGGTACTTGGGTAGGACCCCATCCACCAGTCTCTCCAACTCTGCAGCGGTGAAGGCAGGGGCCCTTTCCCCAGTGACACGAGCCATGGTCAGTTCCAGGCACAGGTCACAGCAGCATTTGCAGTGTAGTTCCTCTCCTGTTGAAGGTCAGGTAGCAAGTGAATGAACAGATAGAAAATGGCGGTCACATCCGCGGCAGTGCGTACCGTCACCGCCGGCGTACATCACCATTGGCCACTGTAACTCATAGGGCCCAATGGTATCCAATGAGGAGTTGCACTGCGGTTCTCGATTGGCTCTAGCAATGGCGCACAACATCAGGGGAATTACCTCATTTCCACATGTTCCTCCATACAGGACAGGCAGATGCCATTTTAGGGGGGGGGCAGGCCATGGCACCTAGCTGCGTTACAGTACACATAGGCACCATTTGGGCCTATCCAACAATATACTGTTACAGTAACAACATGCAATGCAGTGTAGTGTTTGTAAATATGGAATGCTGACCAGCTGCTCAATGTTTTGCCCCCTAGATTGGAACCACTGTGGATGAATAGGAGATGGAGACATCCCCCGTGTATAGGCCCCTGGTGGACTTGGCAACAATGGAGGACAGGCACAATATCCTCACTTATAGACTGGACAGAGCCACAATCACAGAGCTGTGTGCCCAATTGGAGACTGACCTAATCTCTGCTATCCATCAGCCCACCGGGATCCCCCTCTTGTGCAAGTCCTATCTGTGCTCCATTTCCTGGCAACTGGCTCATTCCAAGTGACAGTGGGCTTGGCAGCAGGAATGTCTAAGCCAATGTTCTCAATGGTGCTGACCAGAGTGTTGTCTGCCCTGATTAAACACATGCACAGTTACATCGTTTTCCCCCAGGTGGAGGATTTGGCCACAGTGAAAGCTGATTTCTATGCAACGAGACATATCCCCAACATTATTGAGGCTATTGATGGTACACATATTGAATTCCCCTCCACCCCCAGAGCAATGAACAGGTGTTAAGAAATCGAAAGAGGTTTCACTACATGAATGTGCAGATAGTGTGCCTGGCGGACCAGTACATCTCCCATGTCAGTGCAAAGTATCCTGTGTCTGTGCATGATGCCTTTATCCTGAGGAATAGCAGCATCACATATGTGATGACTCAACTCCAGAGGCACCGGGTGTGGCTAATAGGTGAGCCCTGGTTCCCACCCAGTTGATGTTGGTGTATGGATATGGTGTGGGCCCTAAGGGTTAGTGTGTGGCTAACAGTTGTCCCTCGATATTTTCAGGTGACTCTGGTTACCCCAACCTCTCATGGCTACTGACCCCTGTGAGGAATCCCAGGACAAGGGCAGAGGAACATTACAATGAGGCACATGGGCGAACAAGAAGAATCATAGAGAGGACATTCGGGCTCCTGAAGGCCAGGTTTCGTTGCCTCCATCTAACAGGACCCCTGTACCCTGTAGAAGGTCTGCCAGATCATCGTGGCATGCTGTATGTTGCACAACCTTGCCTTACGTCGCCAGGTGCCTTTTGTGCAGGAGGATGAGGCTGGAGATGGCCGTGTGGCAGCAGTGGACCCTGTGGGCAGTGAAGATAAGGAGGCAGAGGATGAGGACAACATAAGTACAATAATACAACAATACATCCAATGACACACAGGTAAGACACTAACTTCACGTTTCATTGACAGTTTTGTGTTTGACAGTGTCACTGGCAGGCTGATTTTCCCACTTCTAAGGCCACTTACGGTACCCTTTGGCATCTCTATTTTCAGATATTTGTGCCCCACTATCGCTCCTGGTGTGTTGACTGCAGCCAACTACAGGTCATTCCTATGTATACATTACTGTACAGTTGTATTGCAGTGTTTAAAGTTTGTTAAACTAATACATAGTTCAATCATTTGACAGACTCCATACTTGTATTTATTCAAATGGGTTTATTTAAGTGCCAATAAGTAGAGGAGGATGTGCAATGGGCTGGGGTGATGGTGGAGGAATGTCCAGGATAGAGTCCAGTCTATGTGGATCATAGGTGCATTGTCCAAGGGGGCATAGGAAGTGGAGCTATGGCAGTTCAAGGTGGACAGGGTGACTGAGTGGGACACAAGGGTGACAATCAGGAGAGTTTTATTTCCTGGTGGGGGGCTTGGCAATAGTCTCTGGCTTCTGCCTGGATCGCAGGGACTGTTTGTGGGGTAGTTCTCCTTCTGCAGGGGGAGGGGTGCTTTTGGGCTGTTGTCCTGTGGTGGGGCCTCCTGTCCACTAGCGGCAGCGGAGGTGGAAGGCTGTTCAGTGGTTTGGCTAGTGTCAGGGGCCCACTGGTGTGCCACTGCCTCCCTCATGGTGTTGGCCATGTCTGCCAGCACCCCTGCTATGGTGACCAGAGTGGTGCTTATGTCCTTCAAGTCCTCCCTGATCCCCAGGCACTGTCCCTCCTGCAGCCGCTGGGTCTCCTGCAACTTGTCCAGTATCTGGCCCATCGTCTCCTGGGAATGGTGGTATGCTCCCAGGATCTTGGTGAGTGCCTCCTGGAGAGTCTGTTCCCAGGGCCTGTCCTTCCCCTGTCGCACAGCAGTCCTCCCAGCTTCCCTGTTGTCCTGTGCCTCTGTGCCTCTGTCCCCTGAACCATGTGCCCACTGCCACTGACCCCAGGTCCCTGATCGTCCTGTGTTTGTGGGGTTGCCTGGGGTCCCTGTAGTGGTGGAACACTGCAGATTGACGTGTCCTGGGGACAGAGGTATGGGCCAGCTGGGTGGGTGCTGTGCTGGTGTTTCCTGAGGGGGGAGGCTCTGGGGTGGTATGGGATTGTGCCTGGGTAACCGACTGTCCAGAGGTCCCTGATGGGCCAGGTTGGTCATCCAGATGTCCAGAGCTGCTGTCATCACTATGGGCCTCTTCTGGGGGGGGGGCTGGATGTTGCTGGCACCTCCTCTCCAGTGACGTTGGGTGGGGGACCTGTGGGGATGTAAATGCAGTGTTATTGTTTTTGCGTGTGACATCTTGGGCATGGGTGTGTTGCCCTCTATGGTTGTTATTGCCCTGGCAGCTTTGCCTTGTGTGAGTAGTTATTTGGTGGGATAGGTGATTCTCTCTAGTGTGCATGCTTTAGTGATGGCTGTCCATGCAGGTCTGTGATGGGGGTCCATGCACTGGTGTTACATGCAGGGCTTGGTATTGGGAGGGGTGGGTTGAGATGGTGGGGTATGTGTGAGGGGGTGGAGTGATGGGAGTGAGGGTGGGGGCAGGTGATGGCATGCAGGTAAGGGGGATGATAGTAATAGAGATTTGACAGTCCAGTCCTCCTCCTGCTCCTGCCAGGCCCTCAGGATGCATGATTGCCAAGACTTGCTCCTCCCATGTTGTCAGTTGTAGGGAAGGAGGTGGAGGTCCACCACCCCAGTCCTCTGTACAGCGAGTTGGTGTCTTGCTGCTGTGGAACGCACCTTCCCCCGTAGGTCGTTCCACCTCTCTTCCTGATGTCATCCCTTGTACTGGGGTGTTGTCCCATGGCGTTGACCCTGTTTACGATTCTCTGCCATAGCTCCATCTTCCTAGCAATGGATGTCTGCTGCACCTGTGATCTGAGTAGCTGTGGCTCTACCCAGATGATTTCCTCCACCATGACTCTTAGCTCCTCCTCTGAGAACCTGGGGTGTCGTTGTGGTGCAATGGGTGTAGTGTGAGTGGTGTGGATGTGTGGGGTGATGTGTTGGGGTGATGTAAGGTGCGTGGATGGTGTATAGGTGATGGTGGTGTGTGGCTGTGGTCTTGTCTGTGGTCTTGCTATCTCTCTTGTGGCAATTGTTTTTAGTCGTAAATGGTTGTGGGTAATGTGGGTGTGTGTTTTATAGTGGTGTGTGTGTAGTGTGTGTGTATTTTGAGCGTGGCGGTATGTAGCGCCAATGGTTTACTGCCATTGAATGTCCGCCACGGTGATTCATGCTTCATAATGCTGTGGGCGTAGTTCTGTTGGTGTAACGGTGTGGGTTTTGCTACCACCAGTTTGTCACTGACCTTTGGGCTGGCAGACGTGTGTGTGTGGCTGAATAGTGACGGATTGCTATGTGTGTGTCATAATATGGGCGCGGTAATCCGCTGCTGCGGTGGTATGTTGGCGGCAGTCAGCATGGCGGTAAGCGGTAGTTACCACCAATGTCATAATAAGGGGCTTAGTTGTTACACAATACTGAAAATGGAGAAACATGACTTTGCATTTATGTGTTAACAAGGCAAAGAAAACCAATCATGAAACAAATTAAAATTGGTACCAATAAGCTCAAACCATGATAACGGTATTGATATCCACAATACAGTCATTGACAGATACTTGCAAGCACTAGAAAGCTGTGTGCAAACCAGGGATGGCTCCTCCGCTATGGAAGGGGAGCGTTGCCCCTCCTGCCAGCATCTGCTGCGCAGCAGCTGCAAAACATTTCCAAGAAAACGATAAATAATGAAAATGTCACTTACCCAGTGTACATCTGTTCGTGGCATCAGTCGCAGTAGATTCGCATGTTCTGCAATAGCTCGCCATCTGGTGTTGGGCCGGAGTGTTACAAGTTGTTTTTCTTCGAAGAAGTCTTTCGAGTCACGGGACCGAGTGACTCCTCCTTTTGTCTCCATTGCGCATGGGCGTCGACTCCATCTTCGATTGTTTTTCCCCGCAGAGGGTGAGGTAGGAGTTGAATTGTAGTAATAGTGCCCATGCAATGGAGTGACTAAGTATGCACCTATTTAAGGTTGAGATGACACATATATAAATAATTGAAGGTAACTTCCAAACTGCTACAGGCTCCCGGGGAGGCGGGTGGGCACATGCGAATCTACTGCGACTGATGCCACGAACAGATGTACACTGGGTAAGTGACATTTTCAGTTCGATGGCATCTGTCGCTGTAGATACGCATGTTCTGCATAGACTAGTAAGCAGTTATTTCCCCAAAAGCGGTGGATCAGCCTGTAGGAGTGGAAGTAGTCTGAAATAATGTTCTTAATACAGCTTGACCTACTGTGGCTTGTTGTGCGGATAACACGTCTACACAGTAGTGCTTGGTGAATGTGTGAGGCGTAGACCATGTGGCTGCCTTACATATTTCTTGCATTGGGATGTTTCCTAGAAAGGCCATGGTAGCACCTTTCTTTCTGGTTGAGTGTGCCCTTGGTGTAATGGGCAGCTGTCGTTTAGCTTAAGGTAGCAGATTTGGATGCATTTAACTATCCATCTGGCTATACCTTGTTTTGAAATTGGGTTTCCTGCATGAGGTTTTTGAAATGCAATAAAGAGTTGTTTAGTCTTTCTGATGTTTTTTGTTCTGTCAATGTAATACATCAATGCTCTTTTGACATCTAATGTATGTAGTGCCCTTTCAGCTACGGTATCTGGCTGTGGAAAGAACACTGGAAGTTCCACTGTTTGATTTAGATGGAACGGTGAAATAACCTTTGGCAAAAATTTAGGATTGGTCCTTAGGACGACTTTATTTTTGTGTAGTTGTATAAAAGGTTCCTGTATTGTAAACGCCTGAATCTCGCTTACTCTTCTTAGGGAAGTAATGGCGATGAGAAATGCCACCTTCCAGGTTAGGAACTGTATGTCGCAGGAGTGCATGGGTTCAAAAGGTGGACCCATAAGTCTAGTTAGGACAACATTTAGGTTCCATGAAGGAACAGGTAGTGTTCTTGGTGGTATAATTCTCCTAAGGCCCTCCATGAATGCTTTAATGACTGGTATCTTATATAGGGAAGTTGAATAGGTAGTCTGCAGGTATGCAGATATTGCTGCAAGGTGTATTTTAATGGAAGAGAAAGCTAGGTTAGATTTTTGTAAGTGAAGCAAGTAACCCACTACATGTTCTGGAGTTGTGTGTAATGGTTGTATTTGATTAATATGGCAGTAGCAAATAAACCTCTTCCATTTACTTGCATAACAGTGCCTGGTGGATGGCCTTCTGGCTTGTTTTATGACTTCCATACATTCTTGGGTAAGTTGTAAGTGCCCGAATTCTAGGATTTCAGGAGCCAGATTGCTAGATTCAGCGATGCTGGATCTGGGTGTCTGATCTTTTGGTTGTGCTGTGTCAACAGATCTGGCCTGTTGGGCAATTTGATGCAGGGTACCACTGATAGGTCTAGCAGCGTTGTGTACCAGGGTTGCCTTGCCCAAGTTGGTGCTATCAATATGAGTTTGAGTTTGCTTTGACTGAGTTTGTTTACCAGGTAAGGAAGGAGAGGGAGAGGAGGAAAAGCGTAAGCAAATATCCCTGACCAGTTCATCCATAGGGCATTGCCTTGGGATTGTTTGTGTGGGTATCTGGATGCGAAGTTTTGGCATTTTGCGTTCTCCCTTGTCGCAAACAAGTCTATCTGAGGTGTTCCCCAGAGTTTGAAATAAGTGTTCAGAATTTGGGGGTGAATTTCCCATTCGTGGACCTGTTGATGATCTCGAGAGAGATTGTCTGCGAGTTGATTTTGGATCCCTGGTATAAACTGTGCTATTAGGCGAATTTGGTTGTGAATTGCCCAATGCCAAATTTTTTGTGCTAGCAGGCTTAACTGCGTGGAGTGCGTCCCCCCCTGCTTGTTTAGATAATACATTGTTGTCATGTTGTCTGTTTTGACGAGAATGTATTTGTGAACTATTATTGGTTGGAAGGCTTTTAGTGCTTGAAAAACTGCTAGAAGTTCTAGGTGATTGATATGCAGTTTTGTTTGATGTACGTTCCATTGTCCTTGTATGCTGTGTTGATGGAGGTGTGCTCCCCACCCTGTCATGGAAGCATCTGTTGTTATTACGTATTGTGGCACTGGGTCTTGGAAAGGCCGCCCCTTGTTTAAATTTATGTTGTTCCACCACAGAAGCGAGAGGTAAGTTTGGCGGTCTATTAACACCAGATCTAGAAGGTGACCCTGTGCTTGAGACCACTGTGATGCTAGGCATTGTTGTAAGGGCCTCATGTGCAGTCTTGCGTTTGGGACAATGGCTATGCATGAAGACATCATGCCTAGGAGTTGTAATACCATCTTTGCCTGTATCTTTTGTGTTGGATACATGCGTTGTATGATGGTGTTGAAATTTAGAATTCTTTGTGGACTTGGAGTGGCTACTCCCTTTGATGTGTCTATTATGGCTCCTAGGTATTGTTGTACCTTGCGCGGCAGAATGTTGGATTTTGTAAAGTTGACGGTGAACCCGAGTTTGAAGAGGGTTTGTATGATCTGATTTGTGTGATTTGAGCACTGTATGAACGAATGGGCCTTGATTAGCCAGTCGTCCAAATATGGGAACACATGTATTTGCTGCCTTCTTATGTGTGCAGCGACTACCGCTAGACATTTGGTAAAGACTCTTGGTGCGGTTGTTAATCCGAAAGGCAGTACCTTGAATTGGTAATGTATTCCTTTGAATACAAACCTTAGGTATTTCCTGTGCGATGGGTGTATTGGTATATGGAAATAAGCATCCTTGAGGTCTAAAGTTGCCATGTAGTCGTGTAGTTTTAGCAATGGCAATACTTCTTGTAGTGTGACCATGTGGAAGTGGTCTGATTTGATGAAAGTGTTCACTACTCTGAGGTCTAGGATTGGTCTCAGTGTTTTGTCCTTCTTTGGTATCAGAAAGTACAGTGAGTAAACTCCTGTGTTTATTTGTGTGTTTGGCACTAATTCGATTGCATTCTTTTGCAATAGTGCCTGCACTTCTATCTCCAGGAGATTGGAATGGTGTGTTGTTAAATTTTGTGCTTTTGGTGGTATGTTTGGAGGGAATTGTAGAAATTCTATGCAATAACCATGTTGGATAATTGCTAGAACCCAAGTGTCTGTAGTGATTTTCTCCCATGCTTTGTAATAATGACCTATTCTTCCCCCCACTGGTGTTGTGTGGAGGGGGTGAGTGACATGTGAGTCACTGTTTAGTAGTAGGGGTTTTGGGGCTTTGAAATCTTCCTCTATTTCTAGGGAATTGCCCTCCTCTATATTGTCCCCGAAAACCTCCTCTATACTGTCCCTGGTAACTGGACGGTGTGGCTTGTGAGGTGCTGGCTTGTGTGCTTTGACCCCGAAACCCCCCTCGAAAGGGTGTTTTACGGAATGTACTGTAATTCCCTCTGCTCTGCGGGGAGTAGAGTGCGCCCATGGCTTTGGCAGTGTCCGTATCTTTTTTGAGTTTCTCAATCGCTGTGTCCACTTCTGGACCGAACAGTTCTTTTTCATTAAAAGGCATATTGAGAACTGCTTGTTGAATCTCTGGTTTAAATCCAGACGTTCGGAGCCATGCATGCCTTCTGATAGTTACAGATGTATTAATTGTCCGTGCAGCTGTATCTGCAGCGTCCATGGAGGAGCGTATCTGGTTGTTGGAGATGGCCTGTCCCTCCTCAACCACTTGTTTTGCCCTATTTTGTAAGTCCTTGGGCAGATGTTCAATGAGATGTTGCATCTCGTCCCAATGGGCTCTGTCATAGCGCGCAAGTAGTGCCTGGGAGTTCGCGATGCGCCACTGGTTTGCAGCTTGTGCTGCGACTCTTTTACCAGCTGCATCAAACTTGCGGCTTTCTTTATCTGGGGGTGGTGCATCTCCAGATGTGTGAGAGTTGGCCCTTTTCCTAGCTGCTCCTACAACGACAGAGTCTGGTGGCAGCTGTGTAGTGATGAAAACCGGGTCCGTAGGAGGCGGCTTATACTTTTTTTCCACCCTTGGTGTGATTGCCCTACTTTTGACCGGCTCCTTAAAGATGTCTTTTGCGTGCCGGAGCATACCAGGGAGCATAGGCAGGCTTTGGTATGAGCTGTGGGTGGAGGAGAGTGTGTTGAATAAGAAATCATCCTCGACCTGTTCTGAGTGGAGGCTTACGTGGTGAAATTGTGCTGCTCTAGCCACCACTTGAGAGTACGCTGTGCTGTCTTCTGGTGGAGATGGCTTTGTAGGGTATGCCTCCGGACTGTTATCTGACACTGGGGCGTCGTATAGGTCCCATGCGTCCTGATCTTGGTCACCCTGGCTCATGGTGGTGTGAGCTGGGGAGTGTGATGGAGTTTGTGCTGGTGAAACGTTAATCACGGGCGGAGGAGAGGGTGGTGGTGTAACTCTTTTCACCACTTTTGGTTGTGGTGTTTGTTCCGTCTGGAACTCCAACCTTCTCTTTCTCCTAATGGGGGGAAGGGTGCTTATTTTTCCTGTCCCCTGCTGAATGAAGATACGCTTTTGCGTATGGTCCACATCAGTTGCTTGTAGCTCTTCCTCAAACCTATGCTTCTGCATTTGGGAGGTTAGCGAGTGCTCTTCTGTATAAGAGCCTGAAGCTGGGTCGCTTGCAGTTTGTTTCGGCATCGAAACTTTGTCTGCGTGTTTTTTCGGCTCCGAGGTGACTTTTTTCCTTTTCGGGGCCGAAACCTCTCGGCGTCGATCTGTTTCGGTGCCGCTGTCTCGGCGTCGAGCCGTTTCCACACCGGCATCTCGGTGTCGAGGCTTGTCTCCAGCACTTTCTCGGTCCCGAGAAGGCTGCGTGCCGGTGTCTCGACCGGAGTCGGACGATCTCGGCACTGTTTGGGCCTTTTTCGGTGCCGACGGTCGGTCACCGAATTTATGGGTCGAGCCATGGCCTGGTGGCAGTGGCGTCCCCTGGGCCTTGTAAATGTTCCTCTGAGTGGATTTTGACGTCTTACTCACGGTTTGTGTATCGTCGAATCCTTCGGAGTCTGAGTCTTGGATCGAGAAGGTACCTTCCTCTTCCTGTTCCTCGAACTCCCGTTGGGCTGTCGGTGCGGACGCCATCTGAAGTCTTCTGGCTCGACGGTCTCGGAGTGTTTTTCGGGACCGGAACGCACGACAGGCCTCGCAGGTGTCTTCGCTGTGCTCAGGTGACAGGCACAGGTTGCAGACCAAGTGTTGGTCTGTGTAGGGGTATTTATTGTGGCATTTGGGGCAGAAACGGAACGGGGTCCGTTCCATCGGCGTTCTTCAGCACGCGGTCGGGCCGACCAGGCCCCGACGGAGGATCGAAAAACTACCCCGAAGGGCACCGGAGCTCTTCGATCTTCGATGCGGTGTGGAATCTAAGTACGCCGATCCCGAACGCAACAATACCGACGAAAATCTTCCGAAATTAGCTAATTTTCCGTTCCGAAACTCGGAGCGACAGGAACACGTCCGAACCAGATGGCGGAAAAAAAACAATCGAAGATGGAGTCGACGCCCATGCGCAATGGAGACAAAAGGAGGAGTCACTCGGTCCCGTGACTCGAAAGACTTCTTCGAAGAAAAACAACTTGTAACACTCCGGCCCAACACCAGATGGCGAGCTATTGCAGAACATGCGTATCTACAGCGACAGATGCCATCGAACACAGTGTTTATTATCGTTTTCTTGCAAAGGGGGTGGGACCATGGGCTGTGAGGAGCACGGAGGGGGAGTGCACAGCACTTCCTCTCTGTGCGCATGTATGTTTGGCCAGCCAAACACACATGCGCACTGGGCTCTCTCCAACCCAGCAACACAGGCACTGCGTTGTTGGGTTGGAGACAGCAGGCAGAGACTTTCACTCTGCCTCGGAGCACCCTGGCTGGGTGCTCTGTCCAATTATAATGCTGCCAGCAGCATGAAAGCAGTGTTAGGATTCAACGCAGGACAAGTTGAGAGCCTGTGCCTTCACTGCAGTCGAGGATCGAGGATCATCGCGGCAAGGTAAGTTTTAAAAAATTATTATATTTTGTGTTTTAGTCCCCCCATTTCCTTGCCACATGCCGCACCTCGCGCAAGCCGGCACTGGTGCAAACATCGGGCCATGGTAATTATGCAACTTTTGCAATTGTGGTATTTTCCACATAATTATGGATTTCCCAAATTTACCACTTAGTCCAACGTAATTTCTTTTGGGGTGTCAATCTGGTACAAATGAAGTGAAACTTTTGCCTATATAGTGTTAACGTGTCCAAATAACAAAATAATGAGGTAATACCATCTCAAAATGTGTTGCATTAAGCTGCATAGTTTGCCTTTTCTTGACACGCAATTTAGTAAACCCGGACCCAGAATTTGGTCCTCTCCTGTAGCTTGATTCCAGTGGACCTGGCAAACATCCACCACAACAGTATGGATGGAGGCACACAGGCCCATATTTATACTTTTTGACGCAAAACTGCGCCGACGCAGTTTTGCGTCACAAATATTAGCGCCGGCTAACGCCATTTCTTTGCGCCGTGCGGACGTCAAATTTATACTTTGACACACGGCGGCGCAAATCACAGGTGTGAGTCATTTTCTCTGACGCACACCACAGCATCACGTCGTAAAGGAAAACGACGTTAACGCGGCAGAAATGACTGTGAGACGATTTACGACACCGCAAACCGGATATGCTGCAATTGCGTCAAAACTCACCGCAAACACAGCTATTTGTGAAGAGGAGGGCCAAAATGGATCCCAGATGCTTGCATGGACCCCAGGAAGATGACAACAGACCAGGAACCAGCCAGGAGGACCCACACAAGACCCAGGACAGGGAGAAGAAGAAAAGAAAGTGTCTCTTCACTGCAGAGGAGCAGGAAATTCTGGTGGAAGAGGTGACGGAACACCAGCACCAACTGTTTGTCATCTCAAAGTTGCCAAACAGTAGGAGAGAGGCAATATGGCAACAAATTGTTGACAAGATTAACAGTGTGGCAGAAGTACGCAGAACAGTCATCGAGTGCAAGAAACGCTGGCATGACTGCAAGCACAGGACCAAGGAAAAGATGGCCAGGAACAGGAAGGCAGCACTGCAGACTGGAGGTGGGAGTCCAGCACACCAGGAGGCCCTGGACCACATGGAGGAGATGGTCGCAGCCGTCATCCCTGAGGAGATCGTCACAGGGATTCAAGGACAGGACAGCGCAGACTACCAGGAGACAACGCACATGCAGGGTAAGTCGCACAAATGTGAACTGCCAGCGGGGGGGGGGAGAATACCTACTACACAATGCATGTAAGTAATGATATTCAGGGAGTGGCATGGGTAAAGGGGCACGGCATGGGGGCATGGCCCATTCAGAGGAAATCTGGGGCACAACACCAACAACCTTTCCATGGGGGTATGCTGCCATGCCAAGGATGTTGCAAAGGTAAAGCCAGGCCAGGAGAGAAGGGCACAACGTTAAACTGGCATCCCGTCACATGTCAGCCACTATACTCCCTACATTAACTAGGGCCCAATAAACAACCTCTGGCCATACCTACAAGTGGAATGTAACATTGACAACAGTTGCCACTTCCACCTCCGCTGTGTGTGCTGGTCAAGTAGCTAATAGCAGTAACGTCCCCATGGATCTAAAACGCCCAAATTAGAGGGTTCAGGATGACAACGTTAACAATCGACTGGAACAAGACAAATGTTCCAGTCCTGTCAAATGTGAAGGTTAATAGTTGCCGCAAACATCAGCCAATGTCATCAACATTAGGAGGTACACAGCACTAATGTCATACCCATGCTGGATATGTCAGGGTCCACCCTGTGCCTGGATCACAATGCAACATCCCAAATGTCATACTGCTCAGACAACAGCAGTGAGGGGGAGGGCACATGTAACTGGTCACAGAAATACACCTGCACAGTCAGAGGAGGAAATAGGACTCTGTTACAACTATCAGGGAAATCCAGTGTACCACACATTCCCCAACATCAGCAGTACACATTACCAATGCTGACATCCATATTGTGCCATAACAATGCTATACATAGTATATGCTACATTTCAACTACATATAGGTGGATGTGAAAGATCAGAGACTGGGGCAGGTCCAGATTGTTAAGTGTGGTGCTAGTGCCATCAGAGCAGCCACAGCCAGTGAAAGGCCTCACCATGAGAATGGAAGTAGACGGACGGTTGAATAGGACAAGAAGGTGGCAATTCACTATTTGGCCAGAACCAACACCTAGAGGAGATGATGCTGACAAGTCCACAAACTGACCACAATACATTTGACATGCAGGTGGGGCATAGGCCTGGGAGAATGTCAATCTGAAAGACAGGAACCAAGATCACAATGTGAAAATAATCACAAGGCAGGCATGTCACATTACAAATGCCACAACACAGACACACTAATTGTACCGTATTTCATTGCAGAGGACGATGGATCTCCTGTGGATATGCCTGTCCAGGACTACCCTGATGACATGGATGACGACCTGACAAACATCAGCCAGCAGACCCTCCAAGAGGTCCTTGAAACCCTCCAGACCCCACCTTCAGTCACAAGGAGGAGCACAGAACTAGCAGCCATCACAGAGGACCCACCCACAACCCCTAGTGTACGACCTGCCAGCTCCAATACAGCTGAGGACTCTGACGACACTGGCACCAGCTTTGAGAGAATTGTAGTTGGAGTACAGAGGGAGCTGGCCAAGGAGGTGCGGGTGGGGATGCAAACTATGGCAGACAGCCTAGAGGGGGTGCGTTTGTGCATGATGTCAACTGAAGAACAGGCAGCAGCTATGCAAGGGCGAACAACTATCTTGCAGGAAGTAGAAAAAAGGCTGAAGGAAATCAGCACAGCCGTAATACAGTTGACCCAACACCTACAACAGCAATCCTGTCAATGCGTGCACGAATGCAACATTGAACCCCTCTGGGCCGACCTGGCTGCCTACCACCGTGATGTGGCTGCTGTTCTTAAGAACCAGCAGATCCTCCTTGCTGCAGTACTGCCCTTAAGACCCCCACAGTTAGCAGCTACCGGGAAGTCTGACTCCACTGAGGTGTGTTGCCCCTCCACAACCACCACCACCAAGGGCAGAGGAGGCAACACACACATCAGAAGATGAAGACCAGGAACAGATCACCTTCACACGTAAGAGTACCCGGTAGCACTAGTCCCTGCCACTTGGCCACCTATTACCAAGGTCCTTCGCTTTGTAACATGCCAGTCTTGCAACAACTGTACTCAAGCACTGTTCTGCAACCCAATGTTATCTTGTCAGCCTGCCCTGTGATTGTCTCTCACTAACTCATTGGCAAATCCTGTCCCTCTGCACTGTCTGACACTTCACCCCAGCATGTCCAATGACATGTCCTTTTGCACTTGTGTAGGATCACAATGGAAGATGTCACTATAATGGACTCACAATCATGGACAATGTACATATAGCACTACAGCACTTTTCAATAAATAGCACCTACACAACCACTTTGTCTCTGTGTAATGTGACACATCAACCGTGCAGTAGATCAGTGAAGTTTGCCTCCTGTCAATTACTATAGATTGTCAATACAACTGTCCTGAAATAATGTGGGCTGATAACTATGCACAGTGGCCTGGATTGTACCATACTCTGCCCTTCCTGAGGGTTATTTCTGAGGAAAATAGAAACTATACACCATAATGCTGTGTTGGACAGAATAACGCTTCCTCAAGGGATGTCAAAGCCAGAAAATAGTGCCTTCAAATTGTTGCTTTAATGCAAAACTAACGTATGTGACATTTCCCACAAATCTAAGCTAAAATACACCAAACTGCATGAATGGAGGTGTATGAGTTTACATCCAAATAAGTAACCATGCTGAACAGTGTAACAAATGATCTATGTGAGGTATGTACACTATACTACAAGAGAGCTTACTACCACTCACCTTATAAGGATTTCCTTGGACATCAGACTGCAGTCAGACTTAACACAGTGTCCCCAATACTAAATCTGGAAGCACAGTATGTGACATTGAAAACATACATCATGAAATAACCACACTTTGGGATCCATAGTAACCGTGATTGGTGGTTGCAATGAATGGCCGAATCTTAGCTAAGTAGCTTTGGGGTAGCTGCCAATGTTACAGCTCAGTTGGGATTTTTTTGCAGCATAGGACACAAATTCTAATACAAAAGAGACACTGTTCACTCATGACAAGGCCCTGATCTACAAGCATTTGACACATACTATAAAGGGTTACCTAGATATTTATTAAACAACTGTCCCTAACTAACCTAAGCTAAACTTACTTATCACATTTAACGAAACAATCTAAACATCAACCCCCCACCCCTCTTATGAGACGGGACACATGGAGGACAACAGATACTAACCTAAACACATACTATCCTATACTAAACAAATGTATATATTTTTTGTATTTTTTTTAGTTTGTAATATTTTGGGGGGGAAAACACAAGAACCCTAACATGGCCTACACATAAAATAACAGTAGAAATATACAGAAACCCCCACCTCCCACCCACTACCACTAACTAAACTAACAGCCTATACTAACCTAACACTAAGTCCCCTAAACCCACAAAGTGTAAGAACCAGGAAAGAGGAGGGAAGGGAGGGAATCATGTCCGTCTAGATGTCTACATGTTGGCCCTCCTCAGGGTCTTCTTGATGGACCGCACCCGCCGGTTGACCTGTGCCACCTCCTGCTGCAGTCTGGTCATCTTTCTTAGGACACAGTCCAATTTCCTTTGCATCTGAGCAAAAGCAGCAGGGTCAATGGCTGCAGCAGGTGTGGTCTGGGTGCCAGTCGAGGAAGTATGGGCCCGGGTTGTAGCAATGGCTGTAGGCTGCCCTGCAGGTGGTGCTGTGCTTGGTCCTGGAGCAGTTGCAGTTGATGGTCCCGCAAAGGTACCAGCTGCTGTTGGTGCCACCTGGGTGATAGTGGTGGTGCTGCTGGTGGTGGCTGTGGTAGACACAGAAGGGCCCCCTTGTGCAAATGTCCTCCAAGCTCCGGAGGCTCGTTCATGGAGATATCTTCAGGCCATGTTGCGGTACACAGACTCGACATCAAGTATGTGGTGGTATCGCATTGCCCGTCGTTGAAACTCCCTGACCTGGATGGGAGTCATATTTGCAGCTGTTAAGACAAATAGAAAATCAAACATTAGGTACTGCATTGTGTGAAATGGCATAAGAAGTAAATCAGACAATACATCTAATGTACTTGTAACAGCACATATCATCATAGAGCTCATTGATTGTCCCTGAGGAAGTACATGGCAAGCCAGCCCACAAAGGTCCTATCACACGTAGCACATCCAAACCCTACAAGATGGGTAACAACTGGCATGATTTTGGCATCATAGGTCTGCCAGTTGTCAGCTAAAAATCATGCTGCACATCCTCCACCACTGCCAGGGCAACAAATGTAATTGTACTGGATATCAATCTAGGGCCACAAGATCTGCGAGTTGTAAATGGACTTGCCAGTATAGAAAGCATGTGCTAGTCATGAGTGGGTATACTAGGTTCAGACAAGTGATTTACTGATTTACATGTCTGTGTACCAAACTTGTATCATCAGTCCTAGGTAAACTATTCACAACCCTACGCCTGTGTCTGAGGGGGGGTGGACAATCAACTAATAGAGAGATGCAAGAACACCTCTGGCCATGAGTTGCATGCACACCTAGGCCATTGCATGCACACCTAGGCCATTGTACTCAAGTGCCACATACTCGTAGCACTACATGTGGAGCTACATGCTGCTAGGAAGTTTAACATACAGTTCAACATGTTCATTAGTGAATAGGGAAGCAGAAGTCTGTGGGTAAGACTTTGGCATTCCTATTCTGGGAGAATTCTGGTCTGACTGGCTGACTAATTCAATAATATGGTCCACTGCTACTTTTTCTGAATCAAGTTTTATCCACATGACTCATCCCTATTCACACTGCCGTGCCTACAGGTCTGACCTAGAATACCAAAATATGACAATACGATAAGGATTGGCCAACTCAAAGATGGTGATAAAATGATATTCCACTCATGGAACAAAACAAATGATTGGCCAGCGCATCACACCTTGCTATGTGTCCAACACACAGGAGTTTATCACACATCACCAGCAAACACAACAAATAACAGAAATATCAACACTTACTGGAGATGTCTGGGTCCTTAAATCGAGCACCTCGCCAACAGTGTAGGGTGCCGGTCCACCTGTAAGGCATGGAAGGGAGAAATGTGCTCAATGTCTGTGCACTGTACAACAATTCAAAAGACAAATACTATGGCGGTCATTCTGACCCTGGCGGTCAAAGACCGCCAGGGCGGAGGACCGCGGGAGCACCGCCGACAGGCCGGCGGTGCTCCAATGGGGATTCTGACCGCGGCGGTAAAGCTGCGGTCGGACCGGCACCACTGGCGGGCTCCCGCCAGTGTACCGCCGCCCCATTGAATCCTCCAAGGCGGCGCAGCTTGCTGCGCCGCCGAGTGGATTCCGACCCCCCCTACCGCCATCCAGATCCCGGCGGTCCGACCGCCGGGATCCGGATGGCGGTAGGGGGGGTCGCGGGGCCCCTGGGGGCCCCTGCAGTGCCCATGCCACTGGCATGGGCATTGCAGGGGCCCCCGTAAGAGGGCCCCTACATGTATTTCACTGTCTGCTGCGCAGACAGTGAAATACGCGACGGGTGCAACTGCACCCGTCGCACAGCTTCCACTCCGCCGGCTCGATTCCGAGCCGGCTTCATTGTGGAAGCCTCTTTCCCGCTGGGCTGGCGGGCGGTCTGAAGGCGACCGCCCGCCAGCCCAGCGGGAAAGTCAGAATTACCGCCGCGGTCTTTCGACCGCGGAACGGTAACCTGACGGCGGGACTTTGGCGGGCGGCCTCCGCCGCCCGCCAAGGTCAGAATGAGGGGCTATGTGTAAGATTAAATCAGAAAGTAAAGTCTTTCAAACATGATGATACTGCATCCTACATACCACGGCAAACATGTACAGACCCAGGGACTCCAGTGAGTGATACACACATATCTGCACACATACAGAGGCCCTAACTATCATGTGGTGGCAAACATGCTCCTTCATTAGTGAGCAGACAAAATCATGGAGTGTATTCGTCTCATCATGTGTATCCATGAGAGACATCCAAAGCCACTTTCCGTGAGGACTGCATTACCAGTCAACCAGCCATTGTGACTATTACCAATTTATGACACACAGGTACAATGTACAGAGAGCCAGGGACAGTTGTTAGCCCTCAATTTGTATCAGTTTCTTCATTTGATGTGGCACAGCTATGATGAGTTGCACCAACCATAGAGATATGAACCCATGTGCATACCTTTCGCCTGCCATCCCTAATTTAAATGTGGCACTACAAACTCCAAATACCAGTCTAAGATATTAGCTGAGCGCAGCTAGAACTTGTTACGTATGTGTCCAAATCCAGATCAGACATGTATCCGAAATGAATGGAGGGGCACAATAATTCCTAATATTTTGGGGATTTCCATGATCGGTTTCCTGACACACTCACCGAACACACATGAGACATATGTTAGCGCCACATTGCTATCATCAATTGACGTGAAGCCTGCACTAATTTTCAGGCTCCTGTTGTGTTTATAAAGTTAGTCTTGCTGTTGCGTCAACAAATGACGGTAATGTGTCGTAAAATTCTATACCTCACAGGCAACTGTGGCCTATATCTATACATATTTTGCACCTGATTTGTGTTGCTGTTTGACACAAAGGCGGCGCAAACTTACTAAATACAAATGTATTCAGTAAGTTTGCGGAGCTCTTGCTTCCAAACAGCTCGCAATTGTGGTCCTTAACAAAGTAGAAATATGGCCCTGTATGTTTCTCTAGCATTCCACACGCTCAACAACATTGCCGGCAGATATTGTAAAAATCAGCTAATGTCACTACAGAGCATTTAAATGTGCACATTAACATGATTTGTACTCACCAACAGGGCCACCAATCACAATCCCCAGGTGGTCCAGCAGATCTTGCTCCCTGGAGACAGAAAATGACACACATGGCAGGATTTTGACGTCCGCGGGCTCGGGCGTCAAAGTTTAAATATGGTGCACGGTTTGCGCCAAATGTGCGTTAAAATTTTTGACTCACATTTGGCGCAAACGGAGTATAAATATGCCCCACAGTATCTACTTCTCAAAATCAGACATCTTATCACAAAGAGCCTAAGCTCTTTAACATGCAAATCTATCTCCCAGACATAACCAAGACAACAGTTGAGGGAAAAAGGAGGACCAGGAAAAGAACTCAAGGACTACATATAAAAAATAATGCACTCAATTCCCTGAGGGCAGCCAGAGCTAAATATAAATGTGTGCGCTACCATGGGGGAAGCTGTCACTAGCAATTGCACTTAATGCTGCCTTGGGGGCAGTAGTCAGCAGCTGTGGTTGCAGGTTCTGCTCTGGGGGCAGCAGTCCTCTGCCATGGTTGTGGTCCCTGCCTTGGGGAAGCATTCAGCAGCAGTGGTTGTGGTTGCTGCCCTGGGGGCAGCAGTCATTAGCCATAGCAGTGCATGCTCCACTAGAAACAGCAGTCACCAGCCATAGTAGCTGCCCTGGGGGGTAGCAGTCAACAGCCATTACACTGCATCCTGCCTTGAGGCAGCAGTTACTGGCAGACCTGAGGGAAGCAGTCACCAGCCACAGTTGTGGCAGCTGCTCTTGGGGAAGGAGTCAACAGCCATAACAGGCATGCAGCTTTGGGGGGGCAGCAGTTACCAGCCAATGTTGCAGGTTCTGCTCTGGGGGCAGCAGTCTCCAGCAATGGCTGTGGCAACTTGTCTGGGGGGGAGCAGCAGCCGCAGTTGTGGTTACTGTCCTGTGTGCAGAAGTCAACAGTCGTAATACTGCATGTAGCCTTCAGAGCAGCAGACACCAACCACTGTTACAGGATTCTCCTGCCACAGTTGCGGTAACTACCATGGAGGAAGAAGTGACCAGCCATAGCATTGTATGCTGCCCTGGGGGCAGCAGTCACCAGCCATGTTTGTGGTAGCTTTAGAGGGCAGGGGTCAACAGCCAACCTTAGGGGCAGCAGTTAATAGCCAATGTTGTACGTTTTGTCCTAGGGCAGCAGACTCTAGCTATTGTTGTTGCAACTGCCCTGGGGGCAGCAGTCACCAGCCATAGCATTACATGCTGCCTGGTGGGCACAGCGACCACCCATGGCTGTGGTAGCTGCCCTGGGGGCAGTTGTCAACAGTCATAACACTGCATGATGTCTTGGGGGCAGCAGTTACCGGACACTGTTGCAGGTTTCCCCCCTGGGCTCAGTAGTCTCTAGCCATGGTTGAGGTAATTGTTTTGAGGGACGCAAGCAGCAGTCATTGTCGTGAGTGCTGCTCTGGGGGCAGCAGTCACCAGCCATAGCTTGCCGCCCTGCTTGCAGCAGTTCCCAGTCACGGTTACTCTAGTTGTCCTAACGGAAGCAGTAACCAGCCATGGTTGTGGTCGATTCCCCGGGGGCATTAACCATGCTCATGGTAGCTGCCTTGGATGCAGAAAACACAAGGTATATCAAGGCCTGCTGCATTCAGGGCAGAAGTATCCATCCATTAGTGCAGGATTTGCCCTTGGGGCAGCAGTCTTTAACCATGGTGATGGTTACTGCCCTGGAGGCTGCACTCATCACCTGTAGGTGTTGTGGCTGCACGTGGGGGAGCAGTCACCATCACCATGAATGCTGCCTTGATGGCAAATCACCGTTCTGTACTATAGTTTCAGGTTTTAATCTGGGAACAACAGTCTCTAGCCACAGCACTGCATGCTGCACTGGGGGCAACAGTCTTCCGCCTTGGTTGTAATAACTGCCCTCAAAAAACTTGTTACCAGCCATGGATGTTGTAGCTAGGGGTGATAGTCACCAGCAATATCACACTCACCTAGGGTGCAGCAGTCACCCCCCATTACCACAAGTCCTGCTTTGTGGCAGCTGACACCAGCCATGGTTGTGGTGGATGCCCTGGCAGCAGCTATCATCAGCCATGCTTATGGTGGCTGCCCAAGAGGCAGCAAACACCAGCTATGTCACCGCCTGTTGCCTTGAGGGCAGCAGATTCTAGGCATTGGGGTGGTTGCTGTCCTAGGGCAGCTGTCACCAGCTATGCAGCAGTCACTAACGACTGCGTGGCCTGCTTCCCTGGTGTAGGAAGGTAGCCTCTTTCTAGCTTTGCTACCCCCACTTTTAGCCTGTTTGTGAGTATATGTCAGTGTGTTTTTACTGTCTCACTGGGATCCTGCTAGCCAGGACCCCAGTGCTCATAGTTTGTGGCTGAATGTGTATACCTGTGTAGTGCCTAACTGCGTCACTGAGGCTCTGCTAATCAGAACCTCAGTGCTTATGCTCTCTCTGCCTTTAAAATTGTCACTATAGGCTAGTGACCATTTTCACCAATTCTAATTGGCACACTGGGACACCCTTATAATTCCCTAGTATATGGTACCTAGGTACCCAGGGTATTGGGGTTCCAGGGGATCCCTATGGGCTGCAGCATTTCTTTTGTCACCCATAGGGAGCTCAGACAAATCTTACACAGGACTGCCACTGCAGCCTGAGTGAAATAACGCACATGTTATTTCACAGCCATTTTACACTGCACTTAAGTAACTTATAAGTCACCTATATGTCTAACCTTCAATTAGTGAAGGTTGAGTGCAAAGTTACTAAGTGTGAGGGCACCCTGGCACTAGCCAAGGTGCCCCCACATAGTTCAGGGCAATTTCCCCAGACTTTGTGAGTGCGGGGACACCATTACACGTATGCACTACATATAGGTCAATACTTATATGTAGCTTCACAATGGACCCTTGGTACTGCCAAACCAGCTCTCTGGGGTTTTCACTGCAGCTACCGCTGCTTCCACCCCACAAACAGGGTTCTGCCCTCCTGGGGTCTGGGCAGCCCAGTCCCAGGAAGGCAGAACAAAGGATTTCCTCTGAGAGAGGGTGTTACACTCTCTCCCTTTGGAAACAGGTGTTAAGGGCTAGGGAGAAGTAGCCTCTCCCAGTCTCTGGAAATGCTTTGAAGGGCACAGATGGTGCCCTCCTTGCATAAGCCAGTCTACACCGGTTCAGGGAACCCCCAGCCCCTGCTCTGGTGCAAAACTGGACAAAGGAAAGGGGAGCGGCCACTCCCCTGTCCATTACGCTCCTCCAGTGTGTCCCAGACCTCTGCCATCTTGAATCCAGAGGTGTGAGGGCACAATGGAGGCCTCTGAGTGGCCAGTGCCAGCAGGTGATGTCGGAGACCCCTCCTGATAGGTGCTTACCTCACTAGGTGGGCAATCCTGCTCTAAGGGCTATTTAGGGTCTCTCCTGTGGGCTTTTCCTCAGATAACGATTTGCAAAAATTCACCAGAGTTCCTCTCCATCTCCCTCTTCGACTTCTGCCAAGGATCGACCACTGACTGCTCCAGGACACCTGCAAAACTACAACAAAGTAGCAAGAAGACTACCAGCGACATTGTAGCGACATTGTAGAGCCTAATCCTGCTGGCTTTCCCAACTGTATCCTGGTGGTGCATGCTCTGGGGTCTGTCTGCCTTCACCCTGCACTGGAAGCCAAGAAGAAATCTCCCGTGGGTCAATGGAATCTTCCCCATACTCCAGCAGGCACCAAACTTCAGCGTCACCGGTACTCCGGGACCCCTCTCATCCTGATGAGCGTGTCCCCTGGAACACAGGTGGTGGACCCAAGTGACCCAGACTGTCCAGTGGTCCAACTGTTCAAATTTGGAGGAGGTAAGTTCTTGCCTCCCCTCTCCAGACAGTAATCCTGTGTACTGCGTGAACTGCAGCTGCTAGGGCTGCTGTACACTTTTACAAGGACTCCTTCATGCACAGCCTAGCCCAGGTCCCCAGCACTCAATCCTACATTGCTCAACTTGCTGAGTTGACCACCGGCTTCGTGGGATCCTCCTTTGTAGTGCTCAGTTTTCTTGAACCCGTGTTCAAGTACTTCTGCGGGTGCTGCCTTTTTCTGCGTGGGCTCTCTGTGTTGCTGAGTGCCCCCCCCCGTCTCCTCTTTCAAGTGGTGACCTCCTGGTCCTTCCTGGGCCCGGGCAGCACCCTTTTTCTTCAACCGTGACCTTTGCAGCTAGCAAGACTTGCTTGTGGTCTTTCCCCAAAGAAACAACTCTGCGTCCTCCAGCATTCCGTGGGACATCTTCTGTGCAAAGAAGAAGTTCCAGGAATCTTCCATTGTTGCAGAATTTTCAGCTTCTTCCACCCGAGGCAGTCATTTTGCATCTTCATCCAGGGTTTAGTGGGCTCCTGCCCGCCCTGAAAACTTTCGTGACTCTTGGACTTGGTCCCCTTCCTTTACAGGTCCTCAGGTCCAGGAATTTGTCTTCAGTGCTTTGCAGTCTGTTGTGGTCTTTGCAGAATCTCCTATCATGAACTTAGTGTGTTTCTGGGGAAGTAGGGTCACTTTACCCCTACTTTTCAGGGTCTTGGGGTGGGGCATCCTGGACACCCTTAGTGTTGCTTACACTCCCAGCGACCCTCAACACACTACACTAGGCCAGGGGTCACTAAGTGGTTCGCATTTCACTTTCTTAGTATATGGTTTGTGTTGCCCCTAGGCCTACTGCATCCTATCGTATTCTACAGTGTTTGCACTACTTTACTAACTGTTTACTTACCTGATTTTGGTTTGTGTGTATATTTTGTGTATTTTACTTACCTCCTAAGGGAGTATATCCCCGGAGATATTTTTGGCACATTGTCACTAAAATAAAGTACCTTTATTTTTGGTAACACTGAGTATTGTGATTCTTATGATATAGTGCTATATGATATAAGTGGTATAGTAGGAGCTTTGCATGTCTCCTAGTTCAGCCTAAACTGCTCTGCTACAGCTACCTCTATCAGCCTAAGCTGCTAGAACACTACTAATCTATTAATAAGGGATAACTGGACCTGGCACAAGGTGTACGTACCATCAGGTACCCACTATAAGCCAGGCCAGCCCCCTACACCTGGGGGCAGTGATCACCAGCTATTGTTACAGGTTCCGCCCTGAGGGCAGAAGTCACCGGCCATTGTTGTAGTTGACGCCCTGGTGGCAGCGGCCATCAGCCAAGCTTATGGTAGCTACCCCAGGGCAGCAAACACCGGCTATATCAGTGCCTGCTGTCCTGGGGGCAGCAGTCTTCAGCCATTGCATGTCATGCCGCCCTGGAGGCAGCAATCACCAGGTATTGTTTCATGTTCCTCCCTGAGTCCAGTAGTCACCACTATGGCTGTGGTCAATGCCCTATGGGCATCCACCAGCAGCCAGACTTAGGGTAAGTGCCCTAGGGCCAGCAAACACCAGCTTTATCACTGCCTGCTGCCTTGAGAGCACAGATCACCAGCCATTGCTGTAGAATCTGCCATGGATGAAAGCAAGCTCCAGTCATGGCAATGGTTATTGCCCTTGGAAAGCAGTCACCAGGCATAGCATCAGCTAATGTTGCAGGTTCTGCCCTAGAGACAGCAGCTGTCTGCTGTGCTTGTCGTAGCTGCCCTGGGGGCAGCAAACAATAACTATATCAGTGCCTGGCTTGGGGCAGCAGTCTACAGCCATTGTTGCAGGTTCTGCCCTGGGGCAGCGGTCACCAGCCATAGCACTGAATGCAGCCCTGGAGGCAGAAGTCACCAGCTATTGTTATAGGTCATGCCCTTAGACATTGTTGTGGGGCAGAGTTCAACAGGCAATTTAGGAGGATAACAATAATCAGCCCTAACTGTGTATGATGCCCTGTGGGCAGCCACAGACAGTGTTAGTGGTGTTCTGCCTTTGGAGTAGCTGACCCCAGCAATAGAAGTTATTTCTGCCCTTGGACTAGCAGTAAATAATGATACTGGTGTGTGCTACCATGATGGCAGCACCCATAAGCAACATAAATGTTTCTGTCATGGGAGAAACATTCACCAGCAAGAGCAGGGCAGGCTGCCCTGGTGCTAGTAGTCAACAATAAAAGTGTATTTCACCCCAGGGAACAATAACACCCAAAGCCTTGTGTATTTCTCTGGAAACAATCTCTGACAACAGCAGCACAATAGCCCTTAAGGCAACAATTAACTATGATAATAATGTGTCCTGTCTTGGGGGTGGCAGCCATTAGCAATGTCTTTATTTGTTACCACTGAGGCAGCACTAACTAGCCATTATAAGAGATGCTACCAAGGGGCAGACGTTACCAGCTCAGACATTTGTTGCTACATCTGTGGCGGTATGTCACCAGCAACAGCATAAAGAAAGTACTGACCTAAAGACAACAATAGCCAATTACAGATGTATGTACTTCTTGTGTGGTAGCAGAGGCAAACAATGCCAACTGTTTGCCTTGGTTTACTAGTAATGTATCACAGTAGGTTGAGTTTCCCTGGGGCAGTAGACAGTCATTACAGCAAGAGCAGACTTTGAAGCAGCTGTCACCATTTATCGCTCTGTTTGCTGCCCTTGTGGCAGCAGTAACCTACCCAAGTGGGTGTGATCTGCCCTGGAGGTAGCAACCATCAGCAATAGAATTATGCACAAATGAGGCATATCATTCCAACCCACAGCAGTGCATACTGCTTTGCGTGCAGGAGTCATCAGTTTTATTAGTCATGCTACCCTGGGGGCAGTGGGTCCTGAGATACCTAAAATGGCATATGCAGTGATCCATATAATATTATTAATGATGCATTATTGGTATTTATTTCTTCAAGATAAAACATATCAATGACCTCCAGCTACTGATGGCATCCGAGCCCTACTCGACCAAGGAGAGACTGTAGCTCTGATACTTCTAGACCTCTGGGCAGCCTTTGATATGGTTTCCCACTACACACTCATCACTAAGCTGTTTTACATAGGCATCCAAGGAGCAGCCCTCAGATGGATTGCTTTTTTCCTCACAAGAAGAATGCAAAAAATCCACCTTCCCCCTTCACATCCGATCCCAGGGAAATCCTCTGTGGAGTAGCCCATGGATCCTCGCTCAGTCCCACCCTCTTCAACACTTATATGATGCCTTTGGCCAGCATCGCCAAAAGCCACGGACTCAACAATCATATTCTATGCCAACGACACACAACTCATCCAGTCTCTCTCCGAAGACACTACTAACACCAAGACCAACTTCCACAACTGCATGACAGATGTTGCCAAGTGGATGAAGGACAACTGCCTGAAGCTCAACACCGACAAGACAGTGGTACTCTCCAAGGGATGCATCTTGGTGGTCCTCATAACTTGGACATACTCCTACCCCCACTGACCACGCTAGGAACCTAGGCATCATTCTGGACAACAAGTTAACCATGACGACTCAGGTCAACTCCGTCTCCTCCTCCTGCTTTTCCATCCTCCGTATGCTTTGTAAGATATTCAAATGGCTACCTCAAAGCTCCAAATACACCATCACCCAGGCCATCATCTCCAGCCGACTGGACTACGGCAAAACTCTCTACGCAGGGATCACATCGCACCTCCTCGGACGACTACAAACTATACAGATTTCTGCATCCAGATTAGTTCTGGATCTCCCTAGATGAAACCACATCACTCCTCACTTCAGGGAACTCCACTGGTTCCCTGTACAGAACAGATGCCAGTTCAAGCTCCTGACCCATGCACACAAGGCCCTACACAACTACGGACCCGCCTACTTGAACCACCTCCTCATCAGCTCACCAGACACTTCCACTCCCTGTCCCTTTCTCTAACCCTCACTCCCTGCATCTGACATAGCAGATTCCAAGGTTGCCCCTTCTCCTAGCTAGCAGCAAAAACATGGATTGAGCTACCCTTTTATCTGTGGACCTCCCCGTCCCTTCCAGAGTCCTGAAAGTCTCTGAAGACCCGATGATTAGGCTAATCTTCTGGACCGTGCTAGCGCCTGGATACCCTCACGGGTGACAAGTAGCGCCCTACAAAAATACTGATTGATTGATTAAAGATACCCAGCACAACCCTCTCCCACTCCCTAGAGCCCTCACCACACCATTCCATCCAGATCATCATACTCCAGGGTTCTATTTCACAAGACATTTCCACATATCTCCCCCCTTTATACATGTACAGCTCAACTTTTTAATACACTGGAAATAACATTGCATAGGACAGCAGTACAGAACTTACAAATTTTCTATCAGACTAGAACAAATATAAACATAGCACAAAACCAGATATTTACAAGACAGGATTAAAACAGCACAGAGATTATACTCTAGGTCCCAGAACTTTGTATAAACTCCCAGAACTCCATTGTTTCCCATCATTCAAGTAACTTCAGGTACCCTTTACCTTTGTTACTACCAGTGAATGAGAAAATGTATGTTCTCCTTTTTTCACAAATCCTGCTCTCATCACCACTGCCCAATCACCACATTTCATGTTTACGTACCTCAAACCCTTCTGTTCTTGTGGTTCCTTTGACAAGCTTGTTATAAACCTTCTACTGTGATCTCATAGTTCCACGATCTTCCCACACCTGATTCTTCTCCTGCACTCACATGGGGCATTCTTTAGTAGCTGATTCTTCTCCTGCACTCACCTGGGGCATTCTTTAGTAGCTGGTTCTCTCCTCTTTAGAGATATAAAAGGGGGAATACCAGTGATGGAATGAGGCGCCACTCTATGAGCCAAGATCATTTTCTCCAATCCCCTTCTCCATAACAATCCATTTGTCAAAGAAAGTTGAATATTCTCCATTATAATATAGTTCACTATTTCTACTAGACCATTAGCTTGAGGCCTGAACAATGCCACCTTTTCATGCCGGATACCTAATCCTAAGAGAAATTCCAACAAGGAGGTATAAGTAAAGTGTATTCCATTGTCAGTAATTAATACCTTAAGTATCCCTTCCTCCAAGAATACCTCTTTCAAAATTTGTATGGCATTATTGGTAGTTATTTGTTTCATTGACCTAGAAACCAAATCCTATGATAGCCCACAGTACTACCAAGAAACAACTTCCTCTGCCCAGTTTGTCAACTTTACCTATGAAATCCACAGACAATTTGTCCCAAGGCTTCCAAGGTAAATCCACACATTTCAAAGGAGGATCCCTGATTACTCTGGTTTTGTCACTGTTTCTGCATTCCTGGCAATCTGACAACTTCCTCCACTTCCTTATCCATGTTAGGCCACCCAAAGAATTGCCTTGCCTTGCCCTCTTCTTCGTCATACTTCTTCCTAAATGTCCTACATGTGCAATCTTAACCAAATTTTCTCTCAACTGACTAGGTGGAATTAAGCGATCACACCTTAAAACCTTATCTTCCTGAATACTCAATTCATCTTTGACCATAACATACTGCTGTACTTCTTCACTTAACTCTTTAGTTTCTCTCTGCATATCACTTATAAGTATTTTTAACTGATTGTAACCACATCCCTGTCCACAGCTTCCTTCCATTTTCCTTCCCTAAGGGCCAAATCCCCCTCCACACAAACTCTAAGATATTCTTCTTCAGCACACAAAATATCTTCAACAGGCAAACGTGACATACTATCAGCCAAGATATTCCTCCTACCTGTGACATATTCCACCACAAAGTGCAAATCTATAACTGTTATCATCCTTTGTGTAATCCTTGGTGTTAGACTACCCTCCAAACCACATCCACATTTAAAAATGTGCAGCTGTAGAAGTGCAATTATATCACCGGGTGTGGAATCCATTACTGTTTTCTTCTATTATGCTCAGAACACGTTATGATGCAAGGCTTGCTGAAAAGACAGCACCTGTGATATACTCTTGCATGCTAGCTTGAGCAATATGTATTAAGAGATCTATTTTTCATTACACTGACTGCTCACAAGAGTGTCGCTGGGGAAATTTTTCAGACGATGACTGGGTGACTGGGGGCTGCACTCTTTGGGTCGCGGGAATGCGTAACTTAGTATGGGACATATGTATTTATGCACATCATACCACACACAACATAAACATGTTAACCCAGGCCTTGGGGACTAAACATCACTCCAGAAAACAGAAGCGATAGTCTCTCGAAATCCACCTCTACATAGACCACCCCACTGAACTCACCAGAAGAAAAGGTTTTAATAATGTGCCACAGTGACTGCTGCTTTGAGAGGCCAAGTCTGAAGAGTCCAATTTGCAGAACTCAAACACAATCTTTTATCCTTTCAAACCACAAAGGTGTAAATAGGCATTTCATATATTGTCTAATTAAATTTCAATACATGATCATTTCTCAAACAGTTAAGATTACGGTTATAAGTTCACAATATCGAACATAAGATCCAACTAAAAGACAGATAAAATAGTTACAAAATAATGCCTACGTGCGCTACATGATGACAATGGAGACTTGGGGACTTTCCACGCTGGTGAGCAGTACATGCACTGAAAATAAATGTCTTAATAGATATTGCTCAAGCTAGCATGCAAGAGTGCATCACGGGTGCTGTCTTCTTACATCATAACGCCTTCCGAGCATAATAGAAGAAAACAGTGGACATGGTTCATCAAGGTTATGAGCTTTTCAACAACAGGCCTTGCTATCATTGATTATCCTAGGGCTAAGAAATTCAACATGGATTCCACACTTGGTGATGTAATTGCAATTCTACATTCCGCTCTCTAATACTCAATGATAACTTACATAAGCTCCCTCAGGGGTGCTCCATCCTTAGTGCCCTCTAACTTGCAAGCATCCTTCGGTGTGTGATGGTAAAATAGGGTGGTGCCTTAACCACAGTATTTATCAAGTCACATTCTAAGGCATGTGGGGCATGTTTGTATCAGTAGACCCAGGGTGATCAATACCACTGTTCTATTATCAGTGCCTCTATTAACCACGACCCCCAGTGCGAAACAATGATCCTAATGTTCCCCATATTACACCAAAATCTGTAGAAGTGTGTACAATCTTAGCTCCCTTTGGGCTTTCTTCATCTCCCCTATGGCATTGTTGACATTCCTGCTATTGTCCAGTATGTGAACGCAACATGTCTCGAGGATCACATGACATACCCCACCTTCTTTGGCTAAGATGATGTCCAATGCAATATGATTTTGAATTACCATAGACCTTATATCAGTGAGCTCCTCTGTGATGTTTCCTAGGGCTGCTGCTGTACAGTCTGCCAATCTTTCAATTAGCGCTGCCAGTTGATGTATTCTGGTTGTTGAATATACAATCCCTACCAGGGACTCCATTGCTCCCAAAACTGCTATGGCCTTGTCTATCCAGGTGGGGGTCTTCCTTCTTCGTGACCCATAACTAGATATGTTGGTGATGTGGGTCATTTGTGGGGGATAACAGTACCATACCATCCAGCCGTTAGTCTTAAGTATGCATAGTTCCCACATATGAAGAAAAAAAACGTGGTCCTGACAAGCCCACTGATTGTCTTTTTGGGCCATCTCTTATCTTATCTAAATATGTATAGCTGTGGCATTTGCTTGTGCCCACATATATATTAACCTTGGCATCAGTGGTACCCTTCTCGCAATTAGGCAGGGGAAAGTCTGCAGATGGGCGCAGGAATTTGAATATGGGGCACAGGTCCTCATTGATCTTTTTTTCACTAGGCTACTACCCTTGGTGTATTTTATACACCATGGGGCTATTATGTTGCTGTGAATCCTTAAGCATGGAATGCGCAAGCTTTCCGCAGTCCTGTTCCCCGGGGAATGCCAAGCTTCTGGTTCCCCATTCCCATCCATTTCCCGTCACCCCAGAGCCTCAAGTTGGTCTAGCAGTGACTCATCTCGTGTCTGGGGCCCTGTTTGCCACATGATCGTCTATCTGGGGTCTGCGCTGGCCATCGGAGACAATTGTGTACCTGATGGGTGCAGTAAAATGCTACTGTATCAATTTGTTTACTACCTTACATCCTACATATTTGCTAAGCGGAATGTCTGTATGGGCCTCATTACGAACACAGCGGGAATTCCCGCCGTGTTCGGGCTGGTGGTCTTCCCATCAACTGCCAGCCTGGAAAACCCGCTGGCCGTAAAACAAACTCCCTGGCAGGCCAGCGGGCAGAGACATTGTCTCCGCCCGCCGGCCTGGCGGGGAACACAGCCGCAACATTGAGGGCGGCTCCATGAGGAGCCGCCGCCAATGTTGTTGTGCGGCGGGTGCAGTAGCACCCGTCGCGCATGTCACTGCCCGTAAATCGGGCAGTGACATGCACGACGGGTGCCTGCACCGGGGCACCTGCACTGCCCATGCAAAGTGCATGGGCAGTGCAGGGGCACCCCCTCTGCCAGCCTTTTCCTGGCGGGATATCCCGCCAGGAAAAGGCTTGCGGCATTGGAAACATTATCCGCTGGGTAGCGCAGCTACCCTGGCGAATGGTGTTTCCTCCCGCCGCCAGGCTGCCTGGCAGCGGGAGCATGGCGGTGGGTGACGGCTGCCGCTGGCGGCGGTCACCATGTTCTTTCTATGGCGGTTCGGCCCGCCATGCCAGCTGGCGGCTTTAGCCACCACTGCCGGCATGGCGGTCCGAACCGCCAAGTTCGAAATGAGGGCCTCTATTTCAAAATGTCTTGGGAGTGTGTGGAACTACTGGGAATGAGGGGATCACTACTTTGTTTAGCTCTTGAGGATCCTGTGTAAATCTATAAACAGGGGCCCCGTCCAGTCCCTTAGAGGCCTTTACCGGGAGCGGGAGGATATGAGTGTTGCAAGGGCCAACTTGTATTTTCCTTAAGACCCATTGCTGTAGGAGATCTCATATTACTGGGGATATACCCTCCTTGGAGATATTGTATTGTGGAACTCGTGGCATTGGCGCCCCAGGTTTAAAATCGAGCTGCACGGGGAGGGTTAATCCAATATCGGCCCCACATGATTTGGCCTGTGTGATCAGATCTCACTCAGGACAGAATCCTGCAGTTCTGGCGGTATTTCCTGTGCCCTCACTTGGGAGCCACACCTCATAAATGCCTGCAACAATAGTCCATTGACCCTGCTTTCTAGAAATACCCGAAAGGTAAACAGTGGATGGTGCACAGCAATTTACATAGTAGGTCCCTCCCCATGAAAGTAACATGACAGTATCTGCTGAAGACAAATTGGTGGTCAACAGTTATTGGGTCTACTACCAATTTTAGGGGCTGTGTCAAATATTCATCAATGGGTTGTCCTATCATGCCAACTGCTGTTATCTGTGCTCCTGATAGTGGTACCCCGGGTATGTTGGATGCCTTCAGCATTGATTTTGTGGCTCTAGTGTCAACCAGGATAGGAACAGTCCTATATAGCACTTCCCCCTCCACATATGGACCCTCCTGGTCCACTTGTTCACCGGGGAAAACCAGACAATTTCTTACCCTAATACAGCCGTAAAAATATTTTTTTTGTGGTGGCGGGGGTAAAGTGGGTAGCCTCTATCTTTGTCATTTTCATGTGGCCGTTGTCCGCTGCCCTTTCTGGGAGGCGGTGGCAATGGAGTGCTTGAGTTGGGCTGTAGCGTGGTTCTGTGGGTCTTGGAGTTTCTAATTCTTGCACATTAGCAGCAGTGTTAAATATGTTGTCACTGTAAGGTGGTGGTGCATTTTGTGGATGGTAGGACTCTCTTTGCTGCCTTCTACCCCTGAGCGCCCTACCCAACAATGCCCTGGCTGGTTGCAGTGGAAGCATGTTGTGCCAGGCAGGGGTCGGGAGGATGCCCTCTCATTTAATCCTCACCCCTCTCCCACCATGCCTACTCTGTTCTCCACTATAAAACCTTTCCTGCACCATCATTAACTTATCCCTTTCCCTCTGTTTTCTCTTCTTCACTTGCCTGTAGCTGTGCCTGATAGTCTGCACAACACCTAGCTGCCACCAGCACCTTGTCTATGGGCTCTTGTTGCCAGCAGACAAAAGAAGTCTGTAGGTGTGTCTGAATACATTGTTGGAGCCCATATACAAATATGGTAACGAAAGCTGGCATCGCCTCACCCAATGGGTTCTTCATTCCACTGCTCTGCTGGTAAACTTGTAAGAGACGGTCATAATATGAGTTCACACTTTCATTTTTTTCCTGCTTTGTATGTATTATTTTTTACCAGTTTATCTTGTCCTCCGGCACCTTTCCTCTTATGTACTCTATGACATCTTTCCTTGCCTTTTCTACCTCATCTCCTGGTATCCCCCCAGCTTTACCCCTCACTGGCTTCTCTATCCGCCAGTTTATCACCTTCTGACAATTTTCCCACAAATCTCTTGACCCGATTATGCTAAACAAGGTGTCTGGATCCTTCCAAAGAAAACCTCCCAAGGCTATTATTGTGTTTAACTCAGTATACCACTTGTGTGGTCCTCTCTCAATTTGGGGAATCTTTAGTGAATAACATTAAGTCTATCCTGGTCCATGGTACATGAATATATGTAGGGGTGCATGAGTCTTCCCCTGATGAGACTCTTGGCACCTCTTGCAGGGGCATAGTCAATGCTGGTTTGGTCAGCACCGGGTAAGTAGCAGTGTTAATCTTGTTTATGACCTTAGCTGTTGTGATGCATCCTGTTAATTTTTTCCACTCCTGTAATTCTTGTATAGCGTAGTGCAGGGTACCAGTAAGTTTGGCATCCTCCCGGGACAGTAATTCGCTATTGTGAAGCTAAGTTGTGATGTATCCCAGTCGTAGGGCTGTGGGAGGGAGAATGCGTCTTTGGTGTGATGTACATATATGCAGTGTACTTCATGGTGTTTCACCATTGGGTCTGCACATGCAAACATTAATATTTTCTCCTTATATGGCCTCTCATAGGTTTCCTCTAGCAATGTTATTCACCAAATCAGTGAGCAGGGCATGGCATCTAGCACTGTCTGCCTTGAGGAACATCTTTTTGTGTGTTGCTGGGGAATTGTGATTGGTTCCGAGGGGCAACGGTGTTCCCTACAGATAATACTTAAAATTATTTATACCTTAGCAACATGTCAATGCTTCCTTTTCTATGGTAGAATAAGACTGTTTGGCCCCTTTTACTTGACGAGATGCAAAACAAATAATCTTCTCCTCTCCATTCACTCTGAGCGATAATACTGCACCAAGGCACACATTGCTTGCATCAGTAGAAACAAGAGTTTTCTTGTTAACAGTGAAATGGCCTAATGTTGGTGCCTTGGCAATGAACCTTTTAATCTCATGAAATACGTCAAATGCAGAATGATCCTCTTTTCTCCACTCTCTTCAACAGCATTCTCATAGGTTCCACAATCTCAGGAGAATTACAAAAAACTTTGAACCATACTCGGTAAGGCTGAAAAAGGATTTGAGTTGCTCTTTGATCATTGGTCCAGGTGCATCTTCAATAGCTTCCACAATGCTTTTCTTCGGTCTAATACCACTTCCAGAGATTTTATGTCCCAAGTAGTTCATCTCTATTTTCCTTAGTTGACATTTTTCCTTCTTTATGGTCAATTTGTGTCTTTCGATCCTAGTGAGTACTTGGTCCAATAGTTTTTCATGCTCTTCCATCAATCCACCTACTACCACAACATCATCCTGAAAACAAAGTATACTGTTCATTTCTTCAAAGACTTTTGGCATCATGCTCGGAAAAATGGCTAATGCTGACGCCAATCCAAACAGCATTCTACAGTCTCGATATGCCCCCAATTGCGTAACAAAAGAGGTTACCAGTCATGACTCAGGGTGTAAATTGACTTGGTGGTAGGCGGCTGACCTATCTAACACACTAAATATTTCACCACCACTCATCATGCTCAGCATTTTATTGATGCATTGCATAGGAGGTGTCTGTAAACCCATACATTCTTATTTAAGTCTCTCAAATCAATGCAAAAAAAAATTCTATTTCCCTCTTTGGGGGCTACCACAATGGAGGCTAAACATTCATACGATTCAACTGGCTCAATAATTTTTTCCTTGAGTAAATTATCCAATTCCTGTTGAAGTGGCTCCTTCACGGCTACACTTTTTAGAATTATTTTATGAGTGAAATCCTTTAAAGGTCCCAATTTATCAAAAAAGACACAAAGAAATCTCATTATCAATTTCTCATTCCATTCTTGACTTACAGTATGTTCTTCTGGCTGGCTCTCATTGACTGCTTCTACTATCACAACCAGTTCCTTGGAATTAGGGTCTAGAATTATGTTTAGGTCTTTCTGGTGATGCCACCCGAGATAGCCTTCCTCGAACACCATAGCTTTCATGTCAATTTCTCGTCTCAGCTATGTCTCATAAGTACTTTTGGCTATTAATGTAAATAGACCACCTGAGTCAGCCAACATCCTGACCTCTACATTCCCGTGGTTTATATTACAATGAGGGTTCTCCCGTTTTTCCGAACTTTCCCTTTTCATTCTGTTACCCCTGATATCATCATCCTTTTCCTGTACAGTATCATCTAATTAGTTTACAGTGAGCACAATTTCTTGCACATCTTTGCACTGGTCCTCTACTGTTTTTATGCTTGTACCTTGCACTCTTGCTTTTGATCGATATACTTTAGCCAAGTGCCCTCTTTATCCACAAGCTCTGCAAATCGCATTACTTGCTTCACATGCAGTGCTCAAACTAATATGTCCAGGACAGCCACACCTGCAACACACAATGCTTCTATGCTCACAGGTGTGCCGGTGTTTAAATTTGTATGTTTAATAGTTTTTTTTTGTTTAACCACCTTTACCTCTGTCTCTTTGCTCTGTACATTTTTTAGTCTTTCCTTACTCATATCGATCTTCTTAAACCAGATTGCCGATTCTACATTGCTTCTTGCAATTTGAATTGATTCTTCCCAATTAGGATCCTTAGATAATAGTTTTCCTTTTACTCTCTTGTCATTTATCCATCTCACAATTGGATCATGAATGAGGCTCTGTCAAGTTTTGTAAATTACATGAAACTGCTAAATCCCCTAACATGCCTACATCATTCATTATATCTTCATCAGGCTTTTGCACATGACAAAACAAAGTGTGTCTTTCAAAAACGATGTAATCTTTAGGTGTGAAGTGTATTTCTAACATTCGGAGAGACATTTCATAAACATTTGTGGCCTGCCCACCATCCATTCCTAATGAGATTTCAGGGAGATCATATATCCTCCTTCCCTCTACTACTATGTGATATAATAAGATGGCTTGGCTCCTAGGTGGTCCATATTTGTCTCCCCCAATGGCTAGCATATATGAAAAAAAATATTTTCCCATCAGTTCCACAGAATTTGTGGTTTCTATGGGGTTAGTAAAAAAAAGGTTATTGGAACTGCCATATTCTTTTCAGCCATGTAGTTTATTAATTTTTCATCCAGGCATTTCCCATGAATGTTTTCTTCTTTCTCCTTGATATTTATCCAGAGATAGCAGCCAAAACCATATGCTGCCTTCTACGCAGACTTCTCATCACCAAAATATGTAGTGCTCTACACAATATTGTTGATAATGTAGTATTGGTGTTTATTGCTTCAACATAAGACACATCAATGACATCCACCTAAGATCTTATCTTAACTTATATAGTGCATAGCTACCCTAAAGCTTCCCAGCACTAAGTAAAAAAACATGCACCTAAAGTCTGCAGTTAAAAGTTAATAAGGGTATAACAAGGTTTTAAGACGTTTCCTAAATTTGGGCTCCTAAGACTCCGTTCTCAGGCTGATTGCAATGTATTCCACAGTTTGGGGGAAACATAGGCAAAAGCTCTTCCACCCCATTTCACTTTTAATTGCGTGGAACTATTAGAAAACCCTGTGGTGGAAGATCTTAAGGTCCTGCTCGGCATGTAGACAGTCAATTGAGTTCTGATCATAGGAGAGCTCTTTCCATTCATGCCCTGTGAGTCATGCATAATACTTTAAATTTAATTCTATGTTCGACAGGAAGCCAATGTAAGGAGGTCAAGACTTCCTTGACTGGGGACCCTTTAGGTATCATGTAGATGGTTCTGGCAACAGCATTCTGCAGCACTTGTAGCCTTTTCTGTATTGATTTAGGGGTGCCACGATATAGTGAATTACTATAGTCAAGGTGAGAAGAGATCAATGCCTGGACGACTGCTCTTCTACAGGAAATCGGATATAGGGCCAACATTTTCGTCAGAGTCCTCAACATAGCAAAGCAGGAGCCAGTAAGGTTCCAGACTTGGACGTCAATTGACAGAGAACTATCAAACCAAATCACCAAGCTTTTTTAAATGGGAAGAGGAAATGGGTGGTGTCCCTAAACTATTTGGCCAATCTGGCGGTGTCACCAGAGGTAGGATAATCCCCTAATACCATTAGTTCATTTTAGTCCCCATTTAGTTTCAGTGAACAGCTTGCCATCCAATAGGCCACTTTCTCCAAGCATGGGCCTAACTAAGGCTGAAAATCCTCACTTGGGGTGAGGGACACCACAAGCTGTGTATCGTCAGCATAGAAGACAATGGACACTCCAACTTCCTTAACAACGGAGGCCAATGATCTGACATAGATGTTAAAAAGAGTGGGGCTACGTGCGGAACCCTGTGGAACCCCACTCTTCAAAGGGACAACCTCAGAGTAGCAAAGGGGTTCCCAAATCTGGAATGATCTTTCTGTTCGGAATGACAAAAGCCAATTTAGAGAGGTACTTCCTATGCTGATTTCTCCCAGCCTGAGCACCAGTGTCTGGTAATTAACCATATTGAATGCTGCAGTCAGGTCGAGAAGGACAATGACAGCTGCTCCTCCCTTATCTAGGATATGTATAACCTCCTCAGTGAGTATCAACATTGCTGACTCTGTGCCGTGCTTAGGACAGAAAACGTTTTGGAAGTCGACCAGAAGCAAATTATCCTCTAGATACTTAGAGAAATGCTAATTAATATATTACTCAAATTTTTTCCCAAAGCAGAGATATAGGCCTAAAGTTACCTGGACAAGCGGGGTCAAGATTAGTTTTTTTAACAGAGGCTTGACCAATGCACGTTTTCATTCCCGGGGGACTATGCCTGTGGAGACTGAGGTATTTAAGAGTTCCTGATTATAGGCAACATTTCTTGGCTCCCTTGTGAAAGAATATGAGTAGGGAACAGTTTTAATGGGGAACCCGATTTCACCTTCTCAAACAGCTCTAGAAATGCTTCTTCTGTAATAAGGGGAACATTTTGCAGACAATCAGTCCCTTCCATCAATGGGGGAGCATTAGGACTTGTGCAGGAGTGTGAGAAGGTAGCCTCTTTCTAGCCTTGTTACCCCCACTTTTGGCCTGTTTGTGAGTGTATGTCAGGGTGTTTGTCACTGTTTTCACTGTCTCACTGGGATCCTGATAGCCAGGCCTCAGTGCTCATAGTGAAAACACCATGTTTTCAGTATGGTTGTTATGTGTCACTGGGATCCTGCTAGTCAAGACCCCAGTGCTCATAGGTTTGTGGCCTATATGTATGTGTCACTGGGACCCTGTCACACAGGGCCCCAGTGCTCATAGGTGTGCATGTATATGTTACCTGTGTAGTGACTAACTGTCTCACTGAGGCTCTGCTAACCAGAACCTCAGTGGTTATGCTCTCTCATTACTTTCAAATTGTCACTGACAGGCTAGTGACCATTTTTACCAATTTACATTGGCTTACTGGAACACCCTTATAATTCCCTAGTATATGGTACTGAGGTACCCAGGGTATTGGGGTTCCAGGAGATCCCTATGGGCTGCAGCATTTCTTTTGCCACCCATAGGGAGCTCTGACAATTCTTACACAGGCCTGCCACTGCAGCCTGAGTGAAATAACGTCCACGTTATTTCACAGCCATTTTACACTGCACTTAAGTAACTTATAAGTCACCTATATGTCTAACCTTTACCTGGTAAAGGTTAGGTGCAAAGTTACTTAGTGTGAGGGCACCCTGGCACTAGCCAAGGTGCCCCCACATTGTTCAGAGCCAATTCACTGAACTTTGTGAGTGCGGGGACACCATTACACGCGTGCACTACATATAGGTCACTACCTATATGTAGCTTCACCATGGTAACTCCGAATATGGCCATGTAACATGTCTTTGATCATGGAATTGCCCCCTCTATGCCATCCTGGCATTGTTGGTACAATTCCATGATCCCAGTGGTCTGTAGCACAGACCCTGGTACTGCCAGACTGCCCTTCCTGGGGTTTCACTGCAGCTGCTGCTGCTGCCAACCCCTCAGACAGGCAGCTGCCCTCCTGGGGTCCAGCCAGGCCTGGCCCAGGATGGCAGAACAAAGAACTTCCTCTGAGAGAGGGTGTGACACCCTCTCCCTTTGGAAAATGGTGTGAAGGCAGGGGAGGAGTAGCCTCCCCCAGCCTCTGGAAATGCTTTGTTGGGCACAGATGTGCCCAATTCTGCATAAGCCAGTCTACACCGGTTCAGGGACCCCTTAGCCCCTGCTCTGGCGCAAAACTGGACAAAGGAAAGGGGAGTGACCACTCCCCTGACCTGCACCTCCCCTGGGAGGTGTCCAGAGCTCCTCCAGTGTGCTCCAGACCTCTGCCATCTTGGAAACAGAGGTGCTGCTGGCACACTGGACTGCTCTGAGTGGCCAGTGCCACCAGGTGACGTCAGAGACTCCTGCTGATAGGCTCCTTCAGGTGTTAGTAGCCTTTCCTCTCTCCTAGGTAGCCAAACCCTCTTTTCTGGCTATTTAGGGTCTCTGTCTCTGGGGAAACTTTAGATAACGAATGCATGAGCTCAGCCGAGTTCCTCTGCATCTCCCTCTTCACCTTCTGATAAGGAATCGACCGCTGACCGCGCTGGAAGCCTGCAAACCTGCAACATAGTAGCAAAGACGACTACTGCAACTCTGTAACGCTGATCCTGCCGCCTTCTCGACTGTTTTCCTGCTTGTGCATGCTGTGGGGGTAGTCTGCCTCCTCTCTGCACCAGAAGCTCCGAAGAAATCTCCCGTGGGTCGACGGAATCTTCCCCCTGCAACCGCAGGCACCAAAAAGCTGCATCTCCGGTCCCTTGGGTCTCCTCTCAGCACGACGAGCGAGGTCCCTCGAATCCAGCGACACCGTCCAAGTGACCCCCACAGTCCAGTGACTCTTCAGCCCAAGTTTGGTGGAGGTAAGTCCTTGCCTCACCTCGCTGGGCTGCATTGCTGGGAACCGCGACTTTGCAAGCTTCTCCGGCCCCTGTGCACTTCCGGCGGAAATCCTTCGTGCACAGCCAAGCCTGGGTCCACGGCACTCTAACCTGCATTGCACGACTTTCTAAGTTGGTCTCCGGCGACGTGGGACTCCTTTGTGCAACTTCGGCGAGCACCATTTCACGCATCCTCGTAGTGCCTGTTTCTGGCACTTCTCCGGGTGCTACCTGCTTCAGTGAGGGCTCCTTGTCTTGCTCGACGTCCCCTCTCTCTGCAGGTCCAATTTGCGACCTCCTGGTCCCTCCTGGGCCCCAGCAGCGTCCAAAAACGCCAAACGCACGATTTGCGTGTAGCAAGGCTTGTTGGCGTCCATCCGGCGGGAAAACACTTCTGCACGACTCTCCAAGGCGTGGGGGATCCATCCTCCAAAGGGGAAGTCTCTAGCCCTTGTCGTTCCTGCAGTATTCACAGTTCTTCAGCCTAGTAAGAGCTTCTTTGCACCAACCGCTGGCATTTCTTGGGCATCTGCCCATCTCCGAGCTGCTTGTGACTTTTGGACTTGGTCCCCTTGTTCCACAGGTACCTTCAGACAGGAATCCATCGTTGTTGCATTGCTGATTTGTGTTTTCCTTGCATTCTCCCTCTAACACGACTATTTTGTCTTTAGGGGAACTTTGGTGCACTTTGCACTCACTTTTCAGGGTCTTGGGGTGGGTTATTTTGCTAACTCCCACTATTTTCTAATAGTCCCAGCGACCCTCTACAAGGTCACATAGGTTTGGGGTCCATTCGTGGTTCGCATTCCACTTCTGGAGTATATGGTTTGTGTTGCCCCTATCCCTATGTTTCCCCATTGCATCCTATTGTAACTATACATTGTTTGCACTGTTTTCTAAGACTATACTGCATATTTTTGCTATTGTGTATATATATCTTGTGTATATTTCCTATCCTCTCACTGAGGGTACACTCTAAGATACTTTGGCATATTGTCATAAAAATAAAGTACCTTTATTTTTAGTATAACTGTGTATTGTGTTTTCTTATGATATTGTGCATATGACACTAAGTGGTACTGTAGTAGCTTCACACGTCTCCTAGTTCAGCCTGAGCTGCTTTGCTAAGCTACCATTATCTATCAGCCTAAGCTGCTAGACACCCTATACACTAATAAGGGATAACTGGGCCTGGTGCAAGGTGCAAGTACCCCTTGGTACTCACTACAAGCCAGTCCAGCCTCCTACATTGGTTGTGCAGTGGTGGGATAAGTGCTTTGAGACTACTTACCACTCTTGTCATTGTACTTTTCATAAGAGAAAAATATACAAAACAAGGTCAGTGTATATACACATAGCCAAAAAGTTTTGCATTTCCTCTTTTCACTCTTTTCTAAGTGCTGAAAAGTACTTCTAAACTTTCAAAAAGTTCTTAAAAGTTTAAAAAGTTTTTTTCTGTCTTTCCAAAAAGTTCTGAAAACTTTTTTCTCTTTGTCTATCACTTTAACTCTCTCTAAAAAATGTCTGGCACAGGCCAAAAAGTTGAACTGTCCAAACTTGCATATGATCACCTTAGCTGGAAAGGAGCAAGGAGTCTCTGCATAGAGAGAGGTTTGAGTGTAGGGAAGAATCCTTCTTTAGAACTGTTAATTAATATGCTTAGAGTACAGGATAAGGCCATAAGTGCCCAATCTGTAGAAAAAGTAGCTAATGGTTCTCAATCTGATCCAGGGACTCCCCCAGGAAAAGGTTCAGGAAAGAAACATCTCAGCCTGCCCATTACTAGACAGTCTAGCATAGTTGGTACAGAGGTTGAATCACATCATACTGATGATGTGCTCTCACATTATACTGGTAGCCAAGCTGTTAGGGTGCCCTCTGTAAGGGACAGGTCTCCTTCTGTTCATTCCCATCATACCTCTGTATCTAGAAATGTCCCTCCCACCCACCCTGATGACAGATTGTTGGAAAGGGAGCTCAATAGATTGAGAGTGGAGCAAACCAGACTGAAGCTCAAGAAGCAACAGCTGGATTTGGATAGACAGTCTTTAGAAATAGAGAGGGAAAGACAGAAGATGGGTTTAGATACCCATGGTGGCAGCAGCAGTATTCCCCATAGTCATCCTGCAAAAGAGCATGATTCCAGGAATCTGCACAAGATAGTTCCCCCTTATAAGGAGGGGGATGACATTAACAAGTGGTTTGCTGCACTTGAGAGGGCCTGTGCTGTACAGGATGTCCCTCAAAAGCAGTGGGCTGCTATCCTATGGCTATCATTTAGTGGAAAAGGTAGGGATAGGCTCCTTACAGTGAAAGAAAATGATGCCAATAATTTTACAGTTCTTAAGAATGCACTCCTGGATGGTTATGGCTTAACCACTGAACAGTACAGGATAAAGTTCAGAGAGACCAAAAAGGAGTCTTCACAAGACTGGGTTGATTTCATTGACCATTCAGTGAAGGCCTTGGAGGGGTGGTTACATGGCAGTAAAGTTACTGATTATGAAAGCCTGTATAACACAATCCTGAGAGAGCATATACTTAATAATTGTGTGTCTGATTTGTTGCACCAGTACCTGGTAGACTCTGATCTGACCTCTCCCCAAGAATTGGGAAAGAAGGCAGACAAATGGGTCAGAACAAGGGTGAACAGAAAAGTTCATACAGGGGGTGACAAAGATGGCAATAAGAAGAAAGATGGTGAAAAATCTCAAGATAAGCATGGGGATAAGGGTAAAACCAAAGATCCCACTTCAAATCTTAAACACTCTTCAGAGGGTGGGGATAAAACAAATTCTTCCTCTTCTTCCCAACCTGCACACATTAAAAAGCCCTGGTGCTTTGTGTGTAAAAACAGAGGCCATAGGCCAGGGGATAAGTCCTGTCCAGGTAAACCCCCTGAGCCTACCACCACTAATACATCAAGCTCTAGTGCCCCTAGCAGTAGTGGTACTAGTGGTGGGACTGCTGGCAACAGTCAAGCAAAGGGTGTAGTTGGGTTCACTTATGGGTCCATAGTGGAAACTGATGTAATCAGTCCCAAGACAGTTTCTGTCACACCTAGTGGCATTGGCCTTGCCACACTGGCTGCTTGTCCCCTTACAATGGATAAGTACAGGCAGACAGTTTCAATAAATGGTGTTGAGGCCTTGGCCTACAGGGACACAGGTGCCAGTTTCACTTTGGTGACTGAAAACCTAGTGCCTCCTGAACAACACATCATCGGACAACAGTATAAGATTATTGATGTCCATAACTCCACTAAGTTTCTTCCCTTAGCTATAATTCAGTTTAGTTGGGGTGGAGTTACTGGCCCTAAGCAGGTGGTGGTATCACCTAGCTTACCTGTAGACTGTCTCTTAGGTAATGACCTAGAGGCCTCAGGTTGGGCTGATGTAGAGTTTTATGCCCATGCAGCCATGCTGGGCATCCCTGAGGAATTGTTCCCTCTCATTTCAAGTGAAATGAAAAAGCAAAGGAGAGAAGGCCTGAAAACTCAGGATCCCTCTCCATCAACAGGTAAAAAGGGTATCACAGTATCCCCTAACCACCCTACCATTCAGGATACTATTCCTGTGGTGGGAGAAACCTCTCCTGGGGTGGCACCTGTTCCAAGGGAATCATCAGCTGGCAAAGCTGGACTCCCTGAGGTGGAAGTACCTCTCTGTGGGATAACTAACATTGGTGAGAAAAACAGCACCATTTTAGTTAACATGGAGCATCCCTCCAACCCTCCCAGAGAAACTTTAGTGCAGAAACCCTGCACTACCTCACAACACTTAGGACAGCATCCCTGCCCTAGTGTGGAGCTGATAGGACAGCATCCCTGCCCTGCTCCAACCCAAGAGAAACAGCATCCCTGTTCTCTCTTCCAGCCATATGGACAAAGTTTTTGCCCAGCTATGGCTTTTCTGAGACAGCATCCCTGTCTGGCATTTCCATCACTACAAATAGGTTCAGTGGACAATTCCCACTGCTCTAAACTAAAACTTACTGATAGAAACTCTGAAAATACATCTTCACATTGTTGCTTAGCTAAAAAACTTCAAACAGGGTGGTTTACATCCCCACAGGGAAGTAACCATTTAGTGGATGATAAAGGGAGTAACCAGTCTATTGCAGAGCTACTCTCTACTTATCACCACTTAGACAATAAAGTCTCAACTGGCCAAGGTTAGCCTTATTGTCCTTCGTTTGGGGGGGGGTTGTGTGAGAAGGTAGCCTCTTTCTAGCCTTGTTACCCCCACTTTTGGCCTGTTTGTGAGTGTATGTCAGGGTGTTTGTCACTGTTTTCACTGTCTCACTGGGATCCTGATAGCCAGGCCTCAGTGCTCATAGTGAAAACACCATGTTTTCAGTATGGTTGTTATGTGTCACTGGGATCCTGCTAGTCAAGACCCCAGTGCTCATAGGTTTGTGGCCTATATGTATGTGTCACTGGGACCCTGTCACACAGGGCCCCAGTGCTCATAGGTGTGCATGTATATGTTACCTGTGTAGTGACTAACTGTCTCACTGAGGCTCTGCTAACCAGAACCTCAGTGGTTATGCTCTCTCATTACTTTCAAATTGTCACTGACAGGCTAGTGACCATTTTTACCAATTTACATTGGCTTACTGGAACACCCTTATAATTCCCTAGTATATGGTACTGAGGTACTAAGGGTATTGGGGTTCCAGGAGATCCCTATGGGCTGCAGCATTTCTTTTGCCACCCATAGGGAGCTCTGACAATTCTTACACAGGCCTGCCACTGCAGCCTGAGTGAAATAACGTCCACGTTATTTCACAGCCATTTTACACTGCACTTAAGTAACTTATAAGTCACCTATATGTCTAACCTTTACCTGGTAAAGGTTAGGTGCAAAGTTACTTAGTGTGAGGGCACCCTGGCACTAGCCAAGGTGCCCCCACATTGTTCAGAGCCAATTCACTGAACTTTGTGAGTGCGGGGACACCATTACACGCGTGCACTACATATAGGTCACTACCTATATGTAGCTTCACCATGGTAACTCCGAATATGGCCATGTAACATGTCTTTGATCATGGAATTGCCCCCTCTATGCCATCCTGGCATTGTTGGTACAATTCCATGATCCCAGTGGTCTGTAGCACAGACCCTGGTACTGCCAGACTGCCCTTCCTGGGGTTTCACTGCAGCTGCTGCTGCTGCCAACCCCTCAGACAGGCAGCTGCCCTCCTGGGGTCCAGCCAGGCCTGGCCCAGGATGGCAGAACAAAGAACTTCCTCTGAGAGAGGGTGTGACACCCTCTCCCTTTGGAAAATGGTGTGAAGGCAGGGGAGGAGTAGCCTCCCCCAGCCTCTGGAAATGCTTTGTTGGGCACAGATGTGCCCAATTCTGCATAAGCCAGTCTACACCGGTTCAGGGACCCCTTAGCCCCTGCTCTGGCGCAAAACTGGACAAAGGAAAGGGGAGTGACCACTCCCCTGACCTGCACCTCCCCTGGGAGGTGTCCAGAGCTCCTCCAGTGTGCTCCAGACCTCTGCCATCTTGGAAACAGAGGTGCTGCTGGCACACTGGACTGCTCTGAGTGGCCAGTGCCACCAGGTGACGTCAGAGACTCCTGCTGATAGGCTCCTTCAGGTGTTAGTAGCCTTTCCTCTCTCCTAGGTAGCCAAACCCTCTTTTCTGGCTATTTAGGGTCTCTGTCTCTGGGGAAACTTTAGATAACGAATGCATGAGCTCAGCCGAGTTCCTCTGCATCTCCCTCTTCACCTTCTGATAAGGAATCGACCGCTGACCGCGCTGGAAGCCTGCAAACCTGCAACATAGTAGCAAAGACGACTACTGCAACTCTGTAACGCTGATCCTGCCGCCTTCTCGACTGTTTTCCTGCTTGTGCATGCTGTGGGGGTAGTCTGCCTCCTCTCTGCACCAGAAGCTCCGAAGAAATCTCCCGTGGGTCGACGGAATCTTCCCCCTGCAACCGCAGGCACCAAAAAGCTGCATCTCCGGTCCCTTGGGTCTCCTCTCAGCACGACGAGCGAGGTCCCTCGAATCCAGCGACACCGTCCAAGTGACCCCCACAGTCCAGTGACTCTTCAGCCCAAGTTTGGTGGAGGTAAGTCCTTGCCTCACCTCGCTGGGCTGCATTGCTGGGAACCGCGACTTTGCAAGCTTCTCCGGCCCCTGTGCACTTCCGGCGGAAATCCTTCGTGCACAGCCAAGCCTGGGTCCACGGCACTCTAACCTGCATTGCACGACTTTCTAAGTTGGTCTCCGGCGACGTGGGACTCCTTTGTGCAACTTCGGCGAGCACCGTTTCACGCATCCTCGTAGTGCCTGTTTCTGGCACTTCTCCGGGTGCTACCTGCTTCAGTGAGGGCTCCTTGTCTTGCTCGACGTCCCCTCTCTCTGCAGGTCCAATTTGCGACCTCCTGGTCCCTCCTGGGCCCCAGCAGCGTCCAAAAACGCCAAACGCACGATTTGCGTGTAGCAAGGCTTGTTGGCGTCCATCCGGCGGGAAAACACTTCTGCACGACTCTCCAAGGCGTGGGGGATCCATCCTCCAAAGGGGAAGTCTCTAGCCCTTGTCGTTCCTGCAGTATTCACAGTTCTTCAGCCTAGTAAGAGCTTCTTTGCACCAACCGCTGGCATTTCTTGGGCATCTGCCCATCTCCGAGCTGCTTGTGACTTTTGGACTTGGTCCCCTTGTTCCACAGGTACCTTCAGACAGGAATCCATCGTTGTTGCATTGCTGATTTGTGTTTTCCTTGCATTCTCCCTCTAACACGACTATTTTGTCTTTAGGGGAACTTTGGTGCACTTTGCACTCACTTTTCAGGGTCTTGGGGTGGGTTATTTTGCTAACTCCCACTATTTTCTAATAGTCCCAGCGACCCTCTACAAGGTCACATAGGTTTGGGGTCCATTCGTGGTTCGCATTCCACTTCTGGAGTATATGGTTTGTGTTGCCCCTATCCCTATGTTTCCCCATTGCATCCTATTGTAACTATACATTGTTTGCACTGTTTTCTAAGACTATACTGCATATTTTTGCTATTGTGTATATATATCTTGTGTATATTTCCTATCCTCTCACTGAGGGTACACTCTAAGATACTTTGGCATATTGTCATAAAAATAAAGTACCTTTATTTTTAGTATAACTGTGTATTGTGTTTTCTTATGATATTGTGCATATGACACTAAGTGGTACTGTAGTAGCTTCACACGTCTCCTAGTTCAGCCTGAGCTGCTTTGCTAAGCTACCATTATCTATCAGCCTAAGCTGCTAGACACCCTATACACTAATAAGGGATAACTGGGCCTGGTGCAAGGTGCAAGTACCCCTTGGTACTCACTACAAGCCAGTCCAGCCTCCTACAAGGAGACTACCCTATTCTTTAGTAATTCACTATAGATGTCTGCCACCTTATTTGGGAAATAGCCTACTAACTCATTGCAGCGACTTTCTCATAGATTAGGCAGTGAATTCCCGCTTTTATGGGCAGCCTTGCCCAATAAATCTTCATCAAAGGCAGCTTTTGCCTTTTTTATCTCTTGGTGATAGTGCTGAGTGGCAGCCCAATATGTGAGTTTTGTATTCTGATCATATTTGCGTCTCCACTGTCTTTCTAGTTTTTTACATCCCCTTTTCAGGAAAGTTAGAGATTCATTAAACCAGGGAGGCAATTTTTCTTTATATCCCTTTTTTAGAATATCAATAGGGATCTGATCATCCAAGGAATTATTAATCCAACTATTCGCCATAGCATTAGCATACTGGGGATCATTTCCTTATGTTAGTCTAGTGCTGGCAAGTGTAAAAGCCAGATGTCTTTCCTGGGCTTCTAGGCAGTTTAGTGCCTTCTGGAGAGGAAAGTCCTTCCAAAGTAAATGAGATAGTGGTGTGGTCGGTCCAGGCCATTGGGCGAGGGCTTTTCATTTTTAGACTGGGGTCATTACTAAAAACTGGATTTCGAAGGTGCCCCTTCACATGAGTGGACCCATCTCCTTTTGCTTAAGAAGCATAAGATGCCCAGCTCAACCCTCTCCCACTCCCTAGAACCCTCACCAGTCCATTCCATCAGCATTATCCAAGCATCATCATACTCCAGGGTTCTATATCACAACACATTTCCACACAATATTGAAACAAGGTAAGCTAGTACAGAGTTGTGCACTCTCCAGTGGAGACAACCACCAGTAAGGGCAGTGTGTATGACAGTGTGTATGCCACTACGGGCAGCAATAAACATGCTGTGGTGAACTTTGCTGTGGCATAAGTAGTAATGATCTATTCTAGTATGCGCTCAGTGCATAGCAGTTTATGCTGCCCATAAAGGCAGGTCATTGTGACAAGCTGAGGCCAAACTCCTTGAGTTTGTAGCCAGCTAGGTGGATACAAGGAAGAACCAGCAGAGATGATAGCCCTGTCATCTAGACCACCTTCATGTATCGGCCTACCTTCTGATCCCAAAAGCCAGTTTGCTACAGAGTCCAATGCACCCTTCCACATCTTTTGCCATCACATTCATACAGTACTTTACCACAGTACGTGTAGCCCAGTCTTGACTTTTGATCATCAGCATAGTGTGTTATTTAACTTGTAGCAAAGAATAAAACCAAGAGATTAACATAATTAAAACAATAACTGGTAAATTGGAAGCACTACACTCATTTTGTTTGCCTGGTGACCAAAAGATTCAGGTATCCATATTTGGGAGCCCTCACAATGCCTCTCTTCTTGAGTGGTTTCTACAGCCCGAGCTTTGGTATTGGGAGCCTCCTGTTCTGACTTGTGGAGGCCTGCCCCCCGCCACCTTCCCTTCTTCCTTCATCTGCTTATGTTGGCAAAATGTCTAACCAGGATAAGAGGTCTATAACATCCTGAATCTTTGAGGCAAAGCAAGATGTTCACCCTTGACTTCAGCAGAGCAGTGTAACATAAAAATATTATTTATGAGCAAGTATTAAAACCTTAATGCCTTAATGATTGCTCGTGCTCTCATGGTGTGTGCATATAGGCCCTCATTCTGACCTTGGCGGGCGGCGGAGGCCGCCCGCCAAAGTCCCGCCGTCAGATTACCGTTCCGCGGTCGAAAGACCGCGGCGGTAATTCTGACTTTCCCGCTGGGCTGGCGGGCGGTCGCCTTCAGACCGCCCGCCAGCCCAGCGGGAAAGAGGCTTCCACGATGAAGCCGGCTCGGAATCGAGCCGGCGGAGTGGAAGCTGTGCGACGGGTGCAGTTGCACCCGTCGCGTATTTCACTGTCTGCGCAGCAGACAGTGAAATACATGTAGGGGCCCTCTTACGGGGGCCCCTGCAATGCCCATGCCAGTGGCATGGGCACTGCAGGGGCCCCCAGGGGCCCCGCGACCCCCCCTACCGCCATCCGGATCCCGGCGGTCGGACCGCCGGGATCTGGATGGCGGTAGGGGGGGTCGAATTCCCCGCGGCGGTGCAGCAAGCTGCGCCGCCGTGGAGGATTCAATGGGGCGGCGGTACACTGGCGGGAGCCCGCCAGTGGTGCCGGTCCGACCGCGGCTTTACCGCCGCGGTCGGAATCCCCATTGGAGCACCGCCGGCCTGTCGGCGGTGCTCCCGCGGTCCTCCGCCCTGGCGGTCAAGGACCGCCAGGGTCAGAATGACCACCATAGTGTCATGTACACACACCTTCACGCATTCCACCCCATGAATCTCCACTAGGGAAGAGTCTTGGTACAATAGTAACTTGATTATTATATTTTATTCTGTGTAGGGATTTTAATACTAATCTGTCACAGCTACTGATCATAATGAAAAATGATGGGGAGGTTTGAACAATCTACCTACTAAGAACATATTTGTTCACCAGCAGCTGAATGGAAGGGTTGGCTCCGATTGCATTGTTCAATCTTCATACCTCCCCTAGGTATATCCTGGTATACATTTACAACCACACTCTCTGACAGTGGTTGTGGTTGCTGTCCTGAGGCAGCAGTCCCCAGCCATACTGTGGCATGTACCCTTGGGGGCAGCAATCACCAACCATGGTTATGGTAGCCACCTTAGGAGGAGCAGTCAACAGCCATTGCACTGTATTCTATCATGGGGGCAACACCCATGAGTCATGATTGCGATAGCTTCTCTGGAGGCAGGATCAACAATCATAAGACTGCTTGTTGCCTTGGGGCAGATGTTACCATACACTGTTGCATGTTCTGCCCTGGTGTAGCAGTCTCCAGCCATGCTTGTGATAACTGCCCAGGGAGAAGCAACCAGCAGCAGTGGTTGTGGTTGCTGTCCTGGGGTAGGATTACCAGCCATGGTTGTGGCAGCTTTCCTTGGGTGGGGGTCAACAGCCATGGTTGTGGTAGACAACAGCCAAACCACTGTATGCTGGCATGGGGCAACAGTTACCAGTTACTGTTGCAAGTTCTGCACTGCAGCAACATCCCCAGCCATTGCTGTGTTAACTGCCCTGGAAAAGCAGTCAGCAGTCATGGTTGTGGATTTTATGGACTTCTTATCCTGCTTAGTGGTTTTGCTAACGTAAGCAGATGGGAAGGTGGGGGTGCAGACCCCCACATGTAGGAAGAGGAGGCCACCAAGATCAAAGGTAAGGCTATAGAAACCATCCAAGAACGGAGGGGTAGTGAGGTCTCCCAAGTATAGACACCGGAATCTGCCTGTCACCAAGCAACAGAAATTAGTTCTGGGTTTTCTTTTTACCAGTTATTTTTGTACTTCCTCACACAGGAAGTGTACGTTCAAGTAAATAACCGTGCTGAGAAAAACTATGTCCCTCTCACTTTTTTTAACTTTATTTATCAAATTTTCAACAAAGGAAGAGCGAAAGAAAAAATATTAAAGAAATATGAACAATGTGTGCTCTCACTAGGAGTGGCCAGTCCAAGCATAAAAAGAAAAGACCGTAAAAATAGTTGCACAAGATTTGGTAAGTGAGGCGATCCCTGGGCAAGTCGCTTCCCAGAAGTGCGGGGACAGAGAGCCCAGACAAATACTTTCTTCACATTTGACCATATGCAACCCACACATCCACATCTCCCCCATCTCCCTCTAAGTTCGATCCAGTTTCACCAGTCTCGGCCTATCAGGTCTGCAATAGCTACCTAACCCTGGGGGCGTACCTGCACCTGTCCTGCAGAACTGTCCTTCACAAAGTTCAGAAAGGGGGGGTCCATATTTTTTCAAAGCGCAATCAAGTATTCCTCACAGTTGCCATCAGGCTCTCCATATTGTAGATATCCCATATCTTTGCCCACCACAGTTGCAAAGTAGGGATTTCCAGGCCCTTCCAATGAAAAGCAATCGCCAGGCGTGCCGCCACCAAAATATGAGTAATCAATTTACCGGAAGGGCGGTTGAGCGGGTAAAGACCCTTTTCATCAGGAGCTATTAAGAGTGCCTGAAGAGGGTGGGGGTGAGCGTGATCTGAGGATGTCAGACATTTGGTGGAACACATGCTTCCAAAAGACAGCAACTACCGGACTATCCTACCACATGTGAAAATATGTGTGTTAGACCTGACATTCTTGGGGGGTCTTACCCCCAGAATATTTGCCTTTTACCTCCTGTTTTGTTCCTGTAACTTTGTATTGGCCTTAGGACTCTGAACACTTTACCACTGCTAACCGGTGCTTAATAAAGTGCATGTGGTTCTCCCTTAAACCTGGTAACATTGATGTGGTATCCACATTTGGCATTTTTAATTTACATGTAAGTCCCTGGTAAAGTGGTAAACCATAAACCTGGAACCCGTACATTAAATGCTACTAGTGAGTGGGCCTGCAGCACTGATTGTGCCTCCCAATTAAGTAGCCCTGTATATCTCAGGCCTGCCACTGCAGAGCTTGTGTGTGCAGTCTCACTGCCAACTCAACTTGGCATTCAAAACCTCTTGTCAAGCCGCAGACACTCCTTTTCTTGTATATATGTCACCCCTAAAGTAGGCTATGGGTAGCCCATAGGGAGGGGTGCCATGTAAATAGAAGGCAGGACATTACTTTTTAAGTTTTTCATGTCCTGGTAATGAAAAACTTCCAAAGTAGTTTTTCGTTACTGTGAGGCCTGCTCCTCTTATAGGGCAGCATGGGGAATACCTTAAAATACTTTTAAGCTGTAATTCCTGACCAGAGAAGAGTAGCTACATCATGTTTAATATCATTGGAATGGTAATGATAAATCATCTTTACTGGTAATGCCGGATTTATCATTACTTCTTTAGAAATGCCACTTTTAGAAAGTGGGTATTTCTCATCCCTTGCTGTCCTGTGTGCCTACAAACTATCTTCAATAGACATCTAGGCGGGCTAGGTGACAGCTACACTTGTGCATCCCCTCCAGACACTTACAACACATGAAACTCAACTGCATCTGCATACTGATGGTGTAGGAAGCTGGCCTGGTGTGTGGTGGACACCTTTGGCGTTTGCATCTTGTACCAGGTCCAGGCAACCCCTATTAGTGAATGAAGACAGTGTCTAGGAAGCCAGGGCTCTCTAGTGTAGCTGTGGTGAGCAGCCAAGACTTATCTGGGATTGTAAAGCACTTGCAATACCACAACAGTCACACAGTAACTTATGAATGGAACCACACAGTGTTACAAAAATAAAGGTACTTTATTATAGTAGCACTGAACTAGACTACTTATAGGCAGTCCACTAACTGGAGGTAAGTACACACTATATATATACCTTAATGATTAGGAGTTAGCATAAAGAAACAATAAACATTGGCAAAGAAATTAGTAAAAAATAGTTAGGGCCCTACAGGGGGGCCAAACCATATACTAAAATATTGGAATGCAAAATGAAGTTCCCCACCCAAGGATATGGAGTAGTTAGACGGGAGCTGGGAGAACTCAGGACCCCAAGAGGTGAGTACCTAAGTGACCCACAGTGATCAGGAGAGCAGAGGGAAGTACCTGGTCTTCCCAAGGACTAACAAGAGGACTTAGAGGAAGATTGCAAGACCAGGACCAGTCCAGTGGAACCCAGGCATGGATTCCAGGAGAAGAGGACCTGAAACATATGGGGACAGAGTCCAGACCATCTAGGAGTGTCCAGACCGGGCAGGAGCCACTACCCGCCCTTCTGATGATGAAGAACCAGGTCGACGAGGGAAGATGAAGATCCGCTGTAGAGCCCAGGAGCTGCAGAGAAGTCCTTGGAGCTGTGCAGATGATGTCCCACACCGGTCGCTAGGTCACAGTTGGTCAGTGGTTAGGAGGACCACCAACAAGCCTTGGCAAATGCATGTTGGAGCAAAAGAAGAGTTGTAGAGTTGAAGAGGACCAGCAAGGTCCAGGGGACTCGACCTTTGCAGGGGAGTCCGGGCTGACCCTCAGCAGTCGGAATAGACAGTAGACGCAGCTGCAGCACCCACAGGAAACCCACTGGTAGCAGGCACAGTAAGTTTTATTGAGGCCCAGTCGGCACACCTGGAGAGGAGTCCCACATCGCTGGAGCAGCAGAGGAGAGACTGTCCTTGCAGGATGAAGTGCTGGAGGCCGGGGCTACTTGGAGCCTGAAGATCCCATGGAGCAAGAGTCAACAAGCCTTGGTTGTTGCAAGAGCCCCAGTGCAAAGGGGTACTGTCCTGCAAGGAGAGGCAAGGGCTCACCTTCTTCCAAGTTGGACAGCAGGTAGAGAGGACCAAGGGGACCATTCAGACCCACCATCTGTGTTGGAGGTTCTTCCTGGATCCGGATGGGAGAAGATCCCAGCTGCTGGTCATTGTAGTCTTACGTGCCTGCGGTTTCAGGTGAGTGACTCATTCACTCCAAAGGAGATTCCTTCTTGCTTCTTTGGTGCAGTTGAGTTCTTGCCGACCCCAGAGGATGCACAGCCGTGGAAATGTTGCAGTTGCTGAAAGGAGCCGGAGAAAAAATGTGGCAAGGCGATGTCATCTCGGGAGTTGCAGGCTTGTTTGGTTCCTGAAGAGTCCAGTTGCGGTTTTGGTGGCCAAGAGCAGAAGAGATCATTGCAGAGGAGTCCTGTTGGAGTCTTGCATGCCGAATCTGTAGACCCACCTGCAAGGGAGTCCCTAAATAGTCCTACCAGGGGGATTGGTCACTCTGCAGGGGGTCACTGACATCAGTCACCAGTCCTGACCAACCAGATACTCCCAGGGGTCTAGGCACGTCTTGTTTTCAAGATGGCAGAATCCAGTGGACACCTGGAGGAGTTCTGCCCCTGGTGTGGTGATGGACAGGGTAGTGGTCATTCCCCTTTTCTTTGTGTGCTTTCACACCACAGCAGGGACTGGGGGTCCCTGGACTGGCGCAAACCAGATTATGCAAGAAGGGCACCAAATATGCCCTTCAAAGCAAGCCAGTGGCATGGGGTGGCTACCCCTCCCCAGCCATGCAACACCTATTTCTAAAAACGATTGTGTTGCCTCCCTCTGCCATAGGAAATCCTTTGTTCTGCCTTCCCCTGCCTGCACTGGTCAAGCAGCAGGAGGGCAGAAACCTGTCTGAGGGGCTGCCTGCAAACCCTGGAAGACTGGCAGGAGCAATACTGGGGGTCCTCTAAGGAGCCCCCAGAGTGCACAGAACCATGCCACCAATACTGGCATCAGTACTGGGGTATGATTCCAACATGTTTGACACCAAAGATGCCTAGGTTCCGAGTTAGCAATTATGTAGCTGGACCACAGGTAGTGAGTTACCTGTGGCCAGTAAACGGGTAAAATGGCTTCCCCGCACTTACAAAGTCCAGTGCATTAGAACTGGAGTTTGTAGGGCCACCTCTGCCTATGCAGGGGTGCCCTCACACACAGAGACCTGCACCCTGCCCTCTAGGCCAGAAGGGCCTATCATAGGGGTGACTTACAGTGACCTGGTGCAGTGACTAGCAGTGAAAGGGTGCATGCACCTTTTCATGCAGGCTGCAATGGCAGGCCTGCAGACACAGTTTGCATGGGCTCTCATGGATGGCATAATACATGCTACACCCCTTGGGGGACCACTGGTGTACCACTGCCCTGTGTACACAAGTACCAAAAACTAGGGACTTACAGGGGTACACCAGTATGCCAATCGTGGGGTGTAAAGGGTACCAAAGCAACCAAATTTGGAGGAGAGAGCACAATCACTGGGGACCTGGTTAGCAGGATCCCAGTGAAGACAGTGTAAACACACTGATAAACATGCAAAAAGTGGGGGTAACCATACCAAAAAGTGTTCCTTTCCTACAGACGGGTCTTCCTGGGGAGGAGGTTGGGAAGGGCTCCCACTTACATTTCAAAAGGTACTGGCTAGCGCCCACAAAAAGGGGCTGATTACCTCCCACTAATGGTCTGGATCTAGGGCCGGGCTAAAAGGGGGACCTGTGTACTTTCCATCAAAGGCACTTTTTAGTATAAGTATTGGGTCTCTGACCCCCAAAAGTCAGTACACTCCTGGACTTAAGGAACCTGCTGGAGTAAACACTGTTGTGTGCCAGGATTGTCTCCTTGCCAGGACTGACTGTTCCCAGGAACTGCTGCCCTGCTGCCTGCTGATTTCTGCCCTGCAGCCCAAGAATCAACAGCTAACCCCAGAGTGACTCCGAGAGCTTGCTGACCTGCCTCCGCGTCTACTAAGGATCTCCAGGACATCAAAGACCCCCAAGTGGCTTGCCTGCAACCTGCTGCTCGTTTTTATCAAAGACTGCAGTGCGGCTTCCCTGCTGCTCGCCACCCGCTTTGTCAAGGATCATGGAGCGGCTTCCCTGAGGCTCGCCACTCGCTTTGCCAAGGATCTCAGAGTGGCTTCACTGCAGCTCTTCGCCCGCTTAGCCAAGGATCGCAGAGCGGCTTGCCTGCAGCTCGCCACCCGCTTTGTCAAGGATCATGGAGCGGCTTCCCTGCAGCTCACCGCCTACTTTGCTAAGGATCGCAAAGCAGCTTCCCTGCTGCTCGCCGCCTACTTTGCTAAGGATCGCAGAGTAGCTTCCCTGCTGCTCACCACCCACTTTGTCCAGAATCGCAGAGCAGCTTCCCTGCAGCTTGCCACCCGCTCTTAACACGGATTGCAGAGCGGCTTCCCTACGGTCTGTCGCCTGCTTTGTCAAGGACCACATATCGGCTTCAGTTCAGCAGACCACTGCACTCCCTCCTTAACTCTCCACCCGTGGCCATGGCGGTAATTTCCCAATGTGCCACTGCCCCCCCCCCCCCCCCCCCCCCCCAGCATCTCCCCCACAGTCTTGACAACTTTCTTGCTGCCGTGCTGGGAAAAAGTTTGTTCGAGAACATAGCATTCGTCCGCTCTCAGCGAAAAGCGTGTCCGATTTATTACCGTACTGAACTTGCATTCCAGAGTGCACCGCATCCTATTTCTACTATGTAACCAGCTACAAGCACTGCTTTTGTTAACTTTGAAAGTTGAGCTATCTTAATTACTTAATCGCTTTGGTCTTATCCTATAAATAGATAAAGAGTGTTTATTTTCCGAATATTGTGTTGAGTATTTCTGTGGCGGCCTCATTGTGATTACTACAGGGGGTTGAACAAATTCTTTACACACTGCCTTCTAAGTTAAGCCTGCCTGCTCTGTGCCAAGCTACTAGAGGGTGAGCACAGGTTAACTTAGGTTGTGTATTTGACTTACCCTTCCTAGATTGTAGTCCCTACTTGGACATACCATTGCCAACTAGAAACCCAATTTCTAACAATGTGCCTTGAGCCTTGCACCCCCGCCAACAGCTATCTCTCGTTCCCATCATGTGGGACAAGCTGGATAGGGCGAGATACTAGTGCAGGAGCAATCCTTATACTGAATACACATGGGGGACTTAGCTGTCCTCTACCAAATTGCACTCCAGTCCCCCTCATCAGTCTCAATATTCAGATCACTCGCCCATTGTTTAATATAGCCTGTCCCACTTAGCTTTTTGTTCACCATAATTTGTAATAATGCTCATATATCTCCCTTTTGACTGAACTCTTATCTGGTGATTCACTGAAGGAAAGAGTGCATAAAAGTAAATGTTCTTTTGGGACTCAAATATTTTATTAATGGACAGAGGATAGAAGACTGAGCGTGTTACTCCTTTCATGAAATTCAAGTCTTTGAAAATCTGGTGAGTAAGCCTGTAGCTGCCTCCCATGAATACAAGAAATCTTTGTTTGCCTTGATGCCAATGGCAGTTGGATGAGTGCAGTACTAGGTAAATGTCAGAACCCTTTTCAGAGGGCCACAGGGCATTCAGGGGTGACTGGACCCAACCATGGGTGTTGAGGCCTTTTACTTCTGATGTCCTAGGGCTTGACCTACTATGCATCCTGAGCAACTGGACCAGGTACCCTTTCTGTGCTTGACTCTCAGTGGTAGATGTGGTCGAGCAGTCCAAGACTACCTGGAGGGTGGGAGGTGTGGATATAGATAGTAGACATGGGCTCACAACTCAAATAGTGCGAGGCAGCAATAAATCAATGTCCAGTATAATAGTCACTTTTATAGAAAGGGATGTATTTTATTTCTAATTCTACTAATTCAGAGGAGAATTATGACATTCACATACAATTGCACATTTCCCTCTTGAGGTTGGGGCTCTAGCGTTTCAATGACAAGTCCCTGTCTCACCCTTCTCGTAATAAAGTAGGGGTTATTACCCTTTCACTGGAGGGAACATCCAGGCAATACTCAATTATCAGACCGTATCTCAAGAGTCCACTCCTACTCTTAAAGCCAAGTCAAAAGTGTATTAGCGCTGCAGTGATTTCAGCAGTGAATCTCCTGGGGCCCAATAAGTATGAAAAAAAGGGTTATCCACTTCGGGAGAAGTGAAATGTGCAGCGTCTTGTAATAAGCCCCATCCACGGTTGCCCCAGCAGCTCTGGTACTAATCGGGTGAGTTGGCTGCAGATCGACTCAGCGGCTGCACTCTGCAGTTGCAGGCTATCTCGCTCTCTGTCAGGTCGTACTCCAGCAGCGATCTGCGATGTTCCTGCACTCTTCCTGCAGAATATGTTTCCATGATTCTGATGCTCCTGTCCTCGATCCCGAGCTGGGGCAGCGATGATCCCTTGCCGTCCTCATTCATTGTATGGGGTCGGATCAGTCACAGTTCTTCTTGCTCCTGGTGACCTATGGGACACTACTGCTCTCAGCTTACAGTCTCCGGCTTAATCCACGTGGCACACTTACTCCCGGCAGCCCTTCCTGGTATTTGCAGGCGAGGCTTTGGCCCTTACCACATGGCCCTCTTTACCACAGCTGCCCCTCCTGGCATTTGAGGTCACCACAATGGTGTTGCACAGGCTTTGGCCCTTCCCTGCAAGGCAATCTTTTCCACAGTGGCCCCTCCTGGCATACAGGGTCACCGCAATGGTGACACACAGTCTTTTGCCTTTACTATACAGCAATCTCTTTTGCAGCAGCCCTCTCCTGGTATACAGGAGCCTCTGACTTAGTACAGCACACAGGCAATGAACTGATCAGTGCAGGTGCCATTCTCCTGACTCTTGCACCAGGAGTCCACTCAACAGGGTTCCCCAATGGACCTTGCTCCCTGCGACCCTCTCTTCATTCTCACAGGGCACATTGGTCTTGGTAAGCAGGCAGACACTGGTGCTCCAAGTTCTAGGGCAGGTGGTCTTGGCTTCCCTTAGTCATGTCCCCTGGGGCCTTGGCTCCAGTACTGGTCACAGACAGAAGTCTTGCAAGGCTTCCCCTCCTCACACAGCCCATCTGGCTACTTGGCAGATGACAATTTTTGGGCTGTCAAACTCCCCTTCTTATAGTCCATTTCCAAACACCAAATGTGATTTAGTGTCTGGGTCTTTGAAGTTTTATGTTGAGTTTCTGCTTCTTTAGAAGTTTATACTTCTACTCTCCCTCTTGAAAAGCCATCTGTCACAGCAGGAGAGACTCTGAAGCTTGTAGTCCCACAACTCAGGCCATGGGAGTGACTAAAGTTCACACCTGGATGTCAGCCACAGTGATATGTGCATCAAAAGGTTACTCTTGGACTCCCTGCTCTACTTGTTATGCTTTTTTTTACCAAACCCCTCTCCTTCCTAAGATGTTTTCTTCAACTTCCTTGTGATTGCTTACTAAATCAAAGAGCACCCTTTGAATTGTACAGGGGGAGCCTATCTCTCCTTTTTCCCAGTGTTTCCCACCAGCTCATATGAATGCAGCAATACACAAATCTTGTCTTGGGGGATTCCTCTTCCTTCTCATATCTTTACCATGCAGGCCTGGGTTTGCCAAAATGAAACCCAAGGTCCTCCATGTAATGTACCATCACAGGCAGTCTTGCAGTCAGTGCATATATACAGAACACACACAGTCCCGCAGTTACCTCCATGATTGTGCCACTAAAGCACACATACACTTAGCACACACATTCACTCTGTGTGCACTTCACGTTCTGTATCCTTCCCATATTGTGCCACCTGCAGGGACACATATACCCAAACACACACACTGTCCATTCACGCTCCACACAACACTACACACTTTGGGGGTTATTTTGACCCCGGCGGGCGGCGGTCGCCGCCCGCCTGGAGGGAACCGCAATATGGCCGCTCCGCGGTCGAAAGACCGCGGAGGCCATTCTGGCTTTCCTGCTGGGCTGGCGGGCGACCGCCAGAAGGCCGCCCGCCAGCCCAGCGGGAAACCCCTCCCCACGAGGAAGCCGGCTCCGAATGGAGCCGGCGGAGTGGGCATGTGCGACGGGTGCAGTTTGCACCCGTCGCGTATTTCAGTGTCTGCTAGGCAGACACTGAAATACACAGTGGGGCCCTCTTACGGGGGCCCCTGCCGTGCCCATGCCATTGGCATGGGCACGGCAGGGGCCCCCAGGGGCCCCGCAGCACCCCCTACCGCCATCCTGTTCCTGGCGGGCGAACCGCCAGGAACAGGATGGCGGTAGGGGGTGTCAGAATCCCCCATGGCGGCGCAGCAAGCTGCGCCGCCATGGGGGATTCCAAGGGCAGCGGTAAACCGGCGGGAGACCGCCGGTTTACCCTTTCTGGCCGCGGCAGAACTGCCGTGGTCAGAATGCCCTTTGGAGCACCGCCGGTCTGTCGGCGGTGCTCCCGTGGCCGGTGACCCTGGCGGTCACCGGCCGCCAGGGTCTGAATCAGGCCCTTTATGTATTGCACTCCTCGCAGGTGCACATACACCCAGTACATGCACTCACAATGCACACAATGCACAGCCCAACCAGTGCAGTCACAACTCCTGCGCAGCACTTCACATTCAACTGGTGTAGGCCAAAAGGCTAGTTAAGCATACAGCTGCAAAACTTTAACGAGTGAGTCTGTAGGCCTCACTTCAGTGATAGGTTAAAAAGGACCTGTTCACTTCTACTGATCACTGCACAGTATGCTGTCACCACTGCACTCATGCTTCTTAACTCTTGGTAAAGGTGGTAGCCTTCATGACTGTGAGGGTAGGGTTTTGGACGCCCCTTCTGATCAAACAAGGCCACAGTCTGTGAAACAGGCCTATGTCATGGCACACATGCATGATCTATGTTTGGCTCTGACAACATAAATCAGTGTTAGAGATCCAGGCATCAGTATAGTTGTGCACTCAGGGCACGAGTACAAGTCCAGTACAATGAAGAGGACTCGCCAAAAACAACTTAATTGAGCTTGACTGAAAGAAATACAAAAACAACACTTTCAGCACTGTAATGGAGAATCCAGGCTCTAATCCTGGGCAACAATCACACCACAGCAAAGTTCAGTGACGGTAAGAGAACTGGCTCAACTACAAAACTCTCTCCCTCTGGTATATGCAAACTAACCACACAAACACTAATGAAGAGGGGGAGGGCGGACTACCACAGTACATCCTCCCTTCTAAATATTAAATCACAAAAGTGTTGCGGTGGTAGGCAGGAGGGCATTAATTAGACACAAAATCATGTTGCAAACCCCATTCGGGTGGAGAAGGTCTATTCGTGTCATGTGAGAGAAAAAATATTTTATTTGGAAGAGGAAGCCTCACACATTAGTAGTGTCATGCTTCATCATTGGCAACCTCTCCCAACCCAGGTAGGACAGTGCCACCTGGGCGGACTCAACTTCCCCTGATGTAATAAGTGGGAGAGAGTTCTTAAATAAATTATAGTGGATAGTAATGGGAATCTAGACACAATTAAAAATATCCTGTGGTTCCCAGGCTATCACCTTTATTAGTTTGGGAATGCAGGTATGATTAAAAACCAGTGGGATGGTTTAAGAGAAATGGCTTATGCCATCTCTTTAGGCCAACATGTTTCTGTCCTTAATGAGGCCTAACAAGGTCAAATACATTCTTCAGGGCCAAAGGATCCCTACGGGAAAGCCTAAATACTAATTAGTAGAAGGCACGAGTGAGCTACTACATCTATTTAACAGGTACTCTATCTATATAAAAATAACATAAATACATAAAATTTCAGCAACACGATTAAAAAAGTGCCTTATGTGAGGTGACGGTAACTGTCTAATTATGCACATAATAAACCACTCACATTGCACCAAAAGGAAAAATGATAAATTCACTAGTGAAACGTGACACAGCAAACCGAATGCACTGCAAAATTGAAAAAAACTGTGGTGTAAATACATGCATATAACTTAAAAGCACACAAAAAATCAGGAGTATGCCATCAATATACCTTTTCCACAATTTTATTTGATCTAGAAAAGAGTTATGATGAAGAAGTACAACGTCTTTTTTAAAGGAATGGACATACAAACATGACAAACTGGGGGCAAAAGAACTCCCCATTGAAGTCCCGTGGACTTGCAAAAAGAATTATCCCTCATATTTAAAAAAGTTTCTGGTGAGAGTCAAATGGGCTAAATCAAAGATGTAGTCCCTTGGTGTTATTGAGGTCTACTCAGTTTCACTTAAGATCTTCCTGCAGGATGCCTGTATAAAGGGACTCTACATCCAGACTCACAAGAAGCTCTCTTTCACTGTCAAAGGATAAGGTTTTTAAAAGATTAAGGACATCTGTAGTATCCTGTTAAGTATATGGGCATCTCTCAAACCAAAGGTCTGAAAAAAACATCGCAAACTTGTGAGAGGTTCGAGGATTGAACTGATCCCAGACACAATAGGTCACTCTTGGGGTGGATACTTATTCTTATGAACTTATGGATGTATTCAAAAATAGGGAACTTTGGGCTCTTTCTGGATCAAAAACTCAGCCTCATGCGTGGTGATCCAGTCAAGAAATTTGACTTCTTCTTGTATTTCATTAGAAAGGGTCTCTTGTCAGTCATTTGTAATTGCGACCGTCGTTAAGCCATTTTAAGCACTCTTCTCCATACATTGTCTTGGGAAGTATCATAATATACCCACCTTTGTCAGCTGGCTTAATGACTACTGAATCATCATCTGCCAGAGCTCTCACGTCGTTTCTACTGGTATTGTGGAAGCTCTTGTAGTGATTAGTACTTAGGAAATCAATACCTTGTATACTGCCTTCTCAAAAGCTAGGACTTCTGGTGGCATTTCATGGGAGGAAGGTGTAAATGAAGATTTCAGTTGTAGTCCTCTGTTAGTATCATGACATTCTTCTTGAGGGCCATCTTTATGCAGGAACTTGGCGGTTTCCATTTTTAACTTGAATATGTCTTCTTTTGGTGTGGGTGCAAAACCTAACCCTTTGTCGAGCACCTTGCTCTCTATCTCTGTTATTAAACGATCATTCTAGGTAATTGTGAAATATTTGGGGGTGGGTCAGGTTCTGCTCATATTGGGGGTTGATTCTTCTGATGGATTGTTCTCGGCTTGAGTCTCCTGGTTCTTTCAAGTTACTCCTTTCCTGCTCCCTGTTGATCGTTCTCCACCTATCTCTAAAAAAGTACTGTTAGGGTTAAACCAGGGCACATTTTGGCCTGGAACAAAAGTTGGTGCTTCATAACTAGGGGGAGGGCCATACCCTGGTGCCAAGCCCATGAGGATTCACTGGGGGCTGCGGGTGCAAAATAGGTCAGATGAGGATAAAAAACCCAATGGGTCCATCTCCTGCTTCTTCTCTTGCGCACTCCACTGGAAAAAAACTTTTTTCTGAGCTGGATGAGATGCTGCTCCTTGAGGAGGAGTCAATCGAGTTGGTAGATTTTGGAGCAAAGCCCTCCTTTGAATATGTTTACACAGTCTTGTGAGAAAACTTTTTCAAATCTTTCTGGAACTTAGTGATTTTTTGTTGTGTAAGGGTTTCTTTGAATTCAGTCGTAACTGTGTTAGCTTTCTTTAGTTTTATCTTAAATGTGGTACTAGTAAGGCATAATTTTAGACTCCCTTCACTGGCTTTAATTTGAATGACCAACTCATCCGATATTCTCTTTGCTGTTTTTATAATTAGAATCAGCCAGTCCCTAGCACAGCCAGGCAATAAGGGAGCAATCCTTTCTGAACTCTATGTCCTCGAGAAAAATCAGAGGTCTGTTCTTTACCATTAAACCGTGTGGGGCCGCATTACTTTGCAGGTACTCTTTCATCATAGCCCTGTGAAGAATTGTCTTTACTTGTGATCATTTTATTTCGATTAACGTGTCCCAGTCTCTGTAGGAAAGTACCATCTTGCCTGGCATGTTACCCCCATATTTCACTATATATATGTTGTTTTAGTGTATGTGTCACTGGGACCCTGCCAGCCAGGGCCCCAGTGCTCATAAGTGTGCCCTGTATGTGTTCCGTGTGTGATGACTAACTGTCTCACTGAGGCTCTGCTAACCAGAACCTCAGTGGTTATGCTCTCTCTGCTTTCTAAATTGTCACTAACAGGCTAGTGACCAATTTCATCAATTCACATTGGCATACTGGAACATCCTTATAATTCCCTAGTATATGGTACTGAGGTACCCAGGGTATTGGGGTTCCAGGAGATCCCTATGGGCTGCAGCATTTATTTTGCCACCCATAGGGAGCTCTGACAATTCTTACACAGGCCTGCCACTGCAGCCTGAGTGAAATAATGCCCACATTATTTCACAGCCATTTTACACTGCACTTAAGTAACTTATAAGTCACCTATATGTCTAACCTTCACCTGGTGAAGGTTGGGTGCCAAGTTACTTAGTGTGTGGGCACCCTGGCACTAGCCAAGGTGCCCCCACATCGTTCAGGGCAAATTCCCCAGACTTTGTGAGTGCGGGGACACCATTACACGCGTGCACTATACATAGGTCACTACCTATGTATAGCCTCACAATAGTAACTCCGAACATGGCCATGTAACATGTCTAAGATCATGGAATTGCCACCCCAATGCCATCCTGGCATTGGGGAGACAATTCCATGATCCCCCGAGTCTCTAGCACAGACCCGGGTACTGCCAAACTGCCTTTCCCGGGGCTTCACTGCAGCTGCTGCCAACCCCTCAGACAGGTTTCTGCCCTCCTGGGGTCCAGCCAGGCTTGGCCCAGGAAGGCAGAACAAAGGACTTCCTCAGAGAGAGGGTGTTACACCCTCTCCCGTTTGGAAAAAGGTGTCAGGGCTGGGGAGGAGTAGCCTCCCCCAGCCTCTGGAAATGCTTTGATGGGCACAGATGGTGCCCATCTCTGCATAAGCCAGTATACACCGGTTCAGGGATCCCCCAGCCCTGCTCTGGCGCGAAACTGGACAAAGGAAAGAGGAGTGACCACTCCCCTGACCTGCACCTCCCAGGGGAGGTGCCCAGAGCTCCTCCAGTGTGCTCCAGACCTCTGCCATCTTGGAAACAGAGGTGCTGCTGGCACACTGGACTGCTCTGAGTGGCCAGTGCCAGCAGGTGACGTCAGAGACTCCTTCTGATAGGCTCTTACTTGTGTTGCTAGCCTATCCTCCTTCCTAGCTAGCCAAACCTCCTTTTCTGGCTATTTAGGGTCTCTGCTTTTGGGAATTCTTTAGATAACGAATGCAAGAGCTCATCAGAGTTCCTCTGCATCTCTCTCTTCACCTTCTGCCAAAGGATCGACCGCTGACTGCTCAGGACGCCTGCAAAACATCAACAAAGTAGCATAGACGACTACTGCAACCTTGTATCGCTGATCCTGCCGCCTTCTCGACTGTTTCCTGGTGGTGCATGCTCTGGGGGTAGCCTGCCTCCTCTCTGCACTAGGAGCTCTGAAGAAATCTCCCGTGGGTCGACGGAATCTTCCCCCTGCAACCGCAGGCAACAAAAGACTGCATCACCGGTCCTCTGGGTCCCCTCTCAGCACGACGAGCGTGGTCCCTGGAATTCAGCAACTCTGTCCAAGTGACTCCCACAATCCAGTGACTCTTCAGTCCAAGTTTGGTGGAGGTAAGTCCTTGCCTCCCCACGCTAGACTGCATTGCTGGGTACCGAGTGATTTGCAGCTGCTCCGGCTCCTGTGCACTCTTCCAGGATTTCCTTCGTGCACAGCCAAACCTGGGTCCCCGACACTCTAACCTGCAGTGCACAACCTTCTGAGTTGTCCTCCAGCGTCGTGGGACTCCCTTTTCTGACTTCGGGTGGACTCCGGTTCACTCCTCTTCTAAGTGCCTGATCCGGTACTTCTGCGGGTGCTGCCTGCTTCTGTGAGGGCTCCCTGACTTGCTGGGCGCCCCCTCTGTCTCCTCCTCCAAGTGGCGACATCCTGGTCCCTCCTGGGCCACTGCAGCATCCAAAAACCCTAACCGTGACCCTTGCAGCTAGCAAGGCTTGTTTGCGGTCTTTCTGCGTGGGAACACCTCTGCAAGCTTCTACACGACGTGGGACATCCATCCTCCAAAGGGGAAGTTTTTAGCCCTCTTCGTTCTTGCAGAATCCACAGCTTCTACCATCCGGTGGCAGCTTCTTTGCACCTTCAGCTGGCATTTCCTGGGCATCTGCCCAATCTCGACTTTGTCGCGACTCTTGGACTTGGTCCCCTTGTTCCACAGGTACTCTCGTCCGGAAATCCACTTTGGTTGCATTGCTGGTGTTGGTCTTTCTTGCAGAAATCCCCTATCACGACTTCTGTGCTCTCTGGGGAATATAGGTGCACTTTACACCTACTTTTCAGGGTCTTTGGGTGGGCTATTTTTCTAACCCTCACTGTTTTCTTACAGTCCCAGCGACCCTCTACGAGCTCACATAGGTTTGGGGTCCATACGTTATTCGCATTCCACTTTTGGAGTATATGGTTTGTGTTGCTCCTATACCTATGTGCTCTTATTGCAATATATATATCTTGTGTATATTTGGCATCCTCATACTAAGGGTACTCACTGAGATACTTTTGGCATATTGTCATAAAAATAAAGTACCTTTATTTTTAGTATATCTGTGTATTGTGTTTTCTTATGATATTGTGCACATGACACCAGTGGTACAGTAGGAACTTTGCATGTCTCCTAGTTCAGCCTAAGCTGCTCTGCTATAGCTACCTTCTATCAGCCTAAGCTGCTAGAAACACCTCTTCTACACTAATAAGGGATAACTGGACCTGGTACAGAGTGTAAGTACCCCTTGGTACCCACTACAAGCCAGGCCAGCCTCCTACAGTCTCCTAGTTGGTACACTGTCTGGACCAGCGATGACTTCCCTAGGCGTATTGGTGCTGATAAGATCGAGGATCTTTGTCATCGAAGGCTAACCCTTCAATAGTGATCATTCTACTACTTACTGGATCTAACTCAAGTTGGTGTAAAATCAGGTGTATAGAGTAATATAAGACCGGGGTGAAGAAAGGCCATGCTGGACTGATTACCTATTGGTATAACAAAACCTCTCTCAGCAGGAACTGCTGTACTAACCACACAAACAGTAATGAAAAGGGGGAGGTCAGACTACCACTGTATGTCCTCGCTTTTAATTACTAAATCACAAAAGGGTGGTAGGCAGAAGGGCACTTATTAGGTGCTCCTCACAAAATCATGTTGAAAACCCCATTCGGCTGGAAAAGGTCTATTTGTGTCACGAGAGAGAAAAATTATTTTATTTGGAAAAGGAAGCCTCACACACTAGTAGTGTCATGCTTCATCATCAGCTACCTCTCCCCACCCGGGTAGGACAGTGCCACCCCGCAGACTCAACCTCCCCTGATGTAATAAGTGGGAGGGAGTTCTTAAATAAATTATGCTGGATAGTAATGGGGATCCAGACACAAATAAAAACACCTTATGGTTCCCAGGCTATCACCTTTATTAGTTCACGACCGCAGGTATGACTGAAAACCAGTGGGATAGTATAAGAGAGAAATGGCTCATGCAATCCCTTCAGGCCAACATGTTTCTGCCCTTAGTGGCCTTCAAGGCCAAAGTATCCCTATGGAAAAGCTTAAATACTAATTAGTAGAAGACACAAGTGAGTTCCAACCTTAATTCAGCAGGTGCTATTCTTCAAACTGTTGTGTATAAAAGGCATCATCTTATAATAATTACAGTACGGCCAACCATAAATGAGTAGGATAAAATGTTTGTACCTCCTTGGGGTCCAAGTCAATCAACCATCAAATAGGGAATCATATAATACTTCCTAAGTTGAAGGGAACATTTCATCAATAAGAAAATACACTCAAAGAAATGGTAAGTGCTCCTAAAAATAAGGTGCATAATATCCTGCAGTTCCTCATTAACCATATTTGGACAGAAATCCTAATCCAGGGTTACAAGAAATAGACCTACGATCATCCTCAAGGTGCAGATACAGGATCCCACTCCAAGTGAGTGCTACTAGTCGATAATATATTCAAAGGACAGTTACCAAAAGAAACTAAAACAACCCTACAGATGGACATGCAATTCGGAATCAGTATTATGTCCCCAGGGTACGTCAGTTCCCAGTGTTACAACTAATTGGGATTCCTCCTTTCTCAATTCCTTCTCTTTGTCACCCCCTTGCGGGTGGGGTTTCACATGTTTGATCCCTTAAAAACTGAGAGTCAGTAGGGACCTGGCATGGTGCTGTTCAAAGTGACCAGACAGCGGATAACTCCCGTCAGCATTCTTAATAGCTTGAATATGCTGAAGGATTCTAACTTTCAGTTTCTTAATAGTGCTGCCCACGAATAGTTTGTTGCACCCACATTTTAGTACATAGACAACATGATCTGTCTTACAAGTTATTCTATCTCGTATTTTGATGGTCCGACCTTCAAAGGTCTGATATTCCTTACAATTTAAACCATACCTGCAAGCTTTACAGGTATCACACTTGATAAACCCCTTGGTATCACTCATTACCAATCATCTGCCCCCAGTTCTCTTTTGGAGTAAAAAAAAGCTGCATGTCAATGTATCACTTAGTGACCTGGTTCTCTTGGAGGTTATTCTGGGACCAGTGTTCAGAATGTTTTCAAGTGCTCATTTCTATGCAGAATATGCCAATTTTTGCACAAGATTCTCCTCACTGGATTGGGCTGTATTATACTCCTAGAATAATCTTTTAATTCCCTCATTCTTCGCCACATTATCCTTTTCCGCGGGTACAATATTTATTGTCTTTCTTTTGTGATGATTCTCTCTTTAGCACTTTCCAACACACCCACAGGATAGCCTTGTTCAATAAATCGCTTCACCATCCTCCCAATTTCCTTGTTACATTCCTCATCAGTGGAACAAATTATTTTCGCTCTTATCATTTGACTATAAGGAATGCCCACTTCAACACTTCTGAATGACCACTATTAGCATGTAAGATGGAATTAGTTGTAGTTGGGTTCCTATGTATTTACTAACCAGCTTGCCTTCAAAGATATCTAACCCTCGGCACATGACCAGCCATGACCCCACCATACTGGAGACAAAGGATTGAAAAAGAAAAAAAAACTACAAGACAACAGGTCTTCTCAGTCTATGCACCCAGGATCTGAAACAGCATTCCCATGTCAATCAGGACCAGCCAACCTTACTCCAATTTAGGGAACAGCAGACGATACTACATTCCAAGGCAGAAACAAGTCCCCTCTCGCTCTCAGAATCTCACTATCTTTCCAAACACTTGATAATTTCATTTTTTAACTTTGACGCTGTACACTTACCACACACATACATCCAGATGTAGTCTGAGGATTTTATATATATAGATATATATATATTTTTTATTATTATTATTTTTTCCCCTTAAAACTTGTCTCCGTAGGCAGCTGCCTTGTTTTTCTTCTGACTGTAACCCATAACAGCAACGCGTGGTGCTTGGCTATACCCATCCAGTATGAGTAAGTAAATGTTGTAAAGGTGGGGTAGCCACTGGAAATTCGAACCAGAGGCCTGGCTGTGGCTCAGCTTAAGATCCTTTTGGAGCCTCATGCCCAAAACGATCTGAGCTTTCATTTGGCTTCTTCCTGCCACCCACAGGTGCCAAAAATTAAAGACAAACATTAAATGTTTATGTAAAACACAACAGAGACAAAGATACCCTTCTTGACACTAAACAGCACCATGCGCAACAAGAAAACCTGTGATCTTAGCTGCGCTCACAAATTCCGTGATCAGAGGCAAATATTTAATTTCAGAGTCTCCTTTCTCTCCTTTACCACGTATGAGAAAGTCTTCGGGATGTGCGCTGTGATTGAACAGACTGTAATGTTGCTCAATCTATAATAAGAATCTAGGCCACTTTAGGTTATATGTAACAACTGACTTGCCTCTCCCACTAATTGCATTGTCAGGGTGGAAAGCAGGGATGTTTCTAAGTTTATGATCAAAAACTCACTTTAAATAAATGCTTCTCGAGGTTTTGATATAATCGGATGTATTAGGGTGAAACGCTTCCACATGTGAAATAAATACACTTTTTTTTTTAAGGTAGTGGGGACTTAATCATAGTTTTACATGATGTTTGGTGCATCATAACCGGCCAAATATTTACAAGGGTCGGCTCGGCTCGTTCACGGGCACTTAAAGCCTAGCCAGACCCTCTGCTCAACACTATCACAGGTCTCCCAGGCAGTCTGTTGGCTTGACCACCTCTAGAATCTTGTAGTACTTTTGATGGCCATACTTCATCCTTACCTGCCATGCCACTTCAAATCATAAGTGACCCGTCCAGTTGTACTTGGCGTTTTAGATAGCAGCACTTTGCATGCTCTAATTTCTGAGGCCATACAATTAATGTTGAAAGACTAACTAGAAGCCCCAGAATGCATCTGGCTGTATGATAATAAATGAAACCCTAGCAGAAAGGGTCATACATGAAAGAAAGGGCCTCTGGGCAAACACATATGTGAGCTCTACATTTAAAAGAAACTTACACTGTTGCAACGCCTTATTAAAGTTTATGAACCTTTTTATTATTAAAGAAAAGCACATCTTTTCCTTTTGTCTTTGCTTTAACTTTCCAGCACCCTTTTCTCACCCCCATGCTTTGAGCGTTTCTTTTTTTGTTGTTTTACTATTCTGGCTTTCTTTTTTTCTGCCCCTCTGGCTTTCTTTTCTTTCATTCTCTTACCCTTGTGTGTCTTTCCCCATGATTACTTCTTCACTTTCATTGAAGCATTATTCCTTCCACTCGTTTTCGCTTTGTTTTCCTCTTTTATTTAGGGAGCATCTTCTGTATACCTCTCAACCCTCTGTCAGATTATTTATGCAAGTGATAAAACGCACCCCTGGCAAGCCTGGTTCATTTTACGAGGCTCGAAACTCCCGCAACCTCCAGTTCCTTTGAGCGGCCGAAAATAAAAAGTGAAACTGTTCAGATATAAGAAATAGCTCAGCTCGACCCCAAAAGCGAGGCGCGTGTGCGCGAAAAAGCAGCATTTTCAGAAACAACCAATAGAAAACAGCTGTCTCTCAGCCTATCCGATTCAGCGCTGTCCCGAAAGCGCATCTTCATAGCAAAAAAAAATCGACCCCGCGTTGCCAAGCCAAATATCAAACGTTTACGTTTTCAGCCTCGTTTTCAAACAGTCGACTGGCCTTTATCCGTCGCTGTTTTCTGTCGTTGGATGTTTGCATTCCATGCCTCGTTTTGGAGACACGCTCGCCGTAGGCTACGTCATTGTCCCTTTTTGACGTACACAAGCGAACGAATCAGCTGATTGGGCACCCATCGTGGCTGTCCCACAAAGCGTGACATGACATTGTCATGTTTTGTTTATAGTTCCTTTCTAAACTGGTCTTCCGGAAGGGCACCTCTAGTTGTGTCTTGCCGCGCAGAGGACTGCTAATATGGCCGCTGCTATGGGGCGTCTGGCCCGAGGAGCTGCGGCTCTTAGCGGGCGGTGAGTGACCTCTCAAAGCCTCACTGCTATACTGTGTTTTGCTTTTATTTATTTAAAAAAAACAACATGCATCTATCTGACACTGCTAGTCCAATGTTGTCAGTGCTTTCTCTGGATATTGTGATACAGGTGTTTGCAAAGAGGGTCAATCAGGTGCTAAATGCGCAGATATATTTAGCACAGGAGAAAGTGGCTGCTGCCTTGAATCCTGCATCCTACAGTGTCGGGCGTGTTCCATTGCCATGGATTGCGTCTCCAAAGGCTCTGAATGCTTTATTAACCATCTCCGTTCATACTCTGTAGCACTTCATCTCACCGCCCCTACTTTCATTTATTTATATTTCTCTGTAGAGCAGACATAATTATGTTTACACGTTCATCGTTTACAGTCGCCTTGGACTTACAAGGTGAGATGTAGCATTTCGGCAAGCTGAAACCGTTCAACTTAGGAGAGGGCCCCTTAGGTAGGTGATCGTAGGTGCATATGTTTATTTTTGAAGTTTTATATTTATTCGTTTTTATGTAGTGCGGACATTACCCAGGGTGTGATAGCGTTTTACAATCAGGCCCTGTTCCAGGAATTTTTATCTGGTTGGCCAAGGGTGCTGCCAGTGTGTGCCCGATTTTCGGCAATTCTGGAGGTAGCATACAAGCGCTAGATTTACATTATATTTTCTTCCAAGCGGCATACAGGGCATGTAGAGAGTTATTTGAGAGTCAAAACTGATGTCTATAGTAGTCAGACCCAGCCCTCATAATTTCCAGCAGTATTCTTGCTACCTGGGAGCAGTTTTCATGCCCGGCAATCGTAAAGCTGGTAATTGCAGTCGAAGAGATAACCTTCTGGGATGTATCACACATAGAGACCCAGGGATGCAACGGCCCTGTTTGTGCACCCCGGGATACTATATTAAAGAAAAGGGCCACTTGTGCAGCCACTTCTGTAATACTGTTAGCGCATCCCCTCATTTGCATGCGCATTCCCCCATTTTCATGGGAGCATGGTCCCATGCAAATGAGGGAATGATCTTGCCTCAGCACTGGCCCCATATCAAGGATGTGGGCACAGGGGTAAAAAGTCCTTCAGGATACGCACTAACAATATGTCACGAAAAGGTGGTGCACTGTTTATTTGCCTCCTTAAACCTGGTTTTGGAGGGTGCCAAGGGGCTAACATGGACCCCCAGACATTGCCCTGCAGGCAGGTGCAGTCTCTATTTGTACCTGCCTGCAAGGGGATCTCTCTCCCCCCTTGAAATTGCAGGCAGCATGCTCACCTGTATTGTGAAACTGATGATTTCTAAGCTTATAAACAGCTATTCCATATTTCTCTGAAAGCGTAGCCCACAGGACAGGCATAGGTTCTCAGTTGTTCAGAGGGCACGCATTAATTGTAACAGGGTGCACTTTCCCTGTGTGCGCCCAGGGCACCTGTTTAAAGGTTTGCAGTGATGCAAACTGAGACAGTGCTCCCTATCTGTAATACAGGCCGCCCTGTTGTTTGTTTGAAAACTTTCTGACTAATTCAGCCATATATAAGTTGCTGTGAGCTCTTTTTTGTTCTAAAGTGGTCAAAATCTGTTTCCACTCATTGGCACCAGAAAGGTGTGAGGACAGGAGATAGTATTAAAAAGGTGCTCTGAGAGGCTGCAGTTGCAATCGCTATAACAGTTGCAGATACAAGTACTGGAAAAGCTTCAGTATTGTCATGCACCAGTTCACAGATGGTGGCAACTTCTGCACTAGTGTAGCTCCTTGAGGCGAGGTGAGATATGTGCCTTTAGAGTGTAAATGAATGAGGTGGTGACAGCTGTGACTTGGGCTGTCATGTTGAGTTTGCAGTCGGTGATGATATTGAGGTTCTTGGCATGGGTCATGGGAATAGGAATACGTCCTAGCTCTGTTAGCCACCAGTGTAGTCACAGGGAGAAGAGCTATTCCCCAAAGATCTTCAATCTTCTCAGTGTTTAGTTTTAGGTAGTTTGACTTCATTTATTGGTTTAACCATTCTAGGCAGATTCAGCTAAGGTGGGAGAAGCTCAGAGAGCTTGTGGGGCTTGCAGTTTTTCAGGCCCTGTTTGTGAATAGTGAACATTTGTGCTTGTGTAATTCTAGTATTTGGGATCAACATATGTACATGTGTAGCTTTAGTGAGTACTGTATGTGTGTGCATGCCTGCGGTGTTTTTGCGCATGTGTGTGCCATGGCCATTTGGTGCATGTGTTGGTGTGTGCAATATTCGTTTGAGCTTGGTGTGAGTGTGCTAATGTGCAGTATGTATAGGCATAAACATGGTGTTTATGCATGTTGTGGGTTTGTATGTAGTGTGTTTTGCATACATTAATCACTGGATTGGTGTGCAAAATGATATTGATATACCATAGCCACAAAAGTGCATATTTCCAGTTTCCCTGACAACCTGGGAATGTGCAATGTACTGTGACAAGATACCAGAATATGAAATGCCCACATTTGTAATCCTGCCGCGCTGGTGAGAATAAAACCAGCCCAGCACAATATCTTACATGAGTAAAACTGTTATTTACTTTACCATAGCATCTGGCAGAGATCAGACAGATACACACATTCTAGTAGGCATTGTAATTTCACATTATGGCTGCTTATCCAATGAGGAATGAACTTCCGCTATCTGAATAATATAACGCAGGACCCATTTTACAGTATTTTACTGTGTGGCTACTACACAGACTAAACTACATAACAGCCTCAGTACCCCCACACAGAAACAGACATTATTGTTGAGGTGCAGAAGGCCGCTCATGGTCCTGGGCCCTGGTGCCACTGCATCGGCTGCATCTTTAACAGGTAAACCCCTGTCTCCTCTTCCCCAATACACACCTTCCCTCTGCCGGCTGCCTCAGACATGAACTAGGGTTGCCACCTGGCTGTTTTCTTTTTACCAGCATGCCCAGTATTTTAATGTCTTAGCCAGTAGAACAAGCATTGGCATTGCCAATAGGTCTTGTCTTTTGCATATGAATGCAGGTTTATTACTTTTGTCATATTTTTGTTGTTATTCTTGTGCATTAGTAGGAAAAAGTAAAGGTGTCATGACATGCATGAGTGCATATGTAATTGGAAGCTTGTTTGGTGTAATGTAAAATGTTATTTATTTAAAAAAACTCATCGTAATTTAACAATAGTTTTTGAAAAATGTGTTCCTTAAAATTGTTACGTTTTTAACTAAAAGTGTTAACATAAATGTTTTATTGCATAAATGTTGATTTAGCTTTTAATTGCATAATTCCCATTGATTCATTTAAAGGTTAACCTGTACATTGTCTTGTTAGCGATATATTAATTAAAAGTAAAACAACAAAAAAAGCACGGTGACCTTTACATCAAAAAAGCTTTAACATGATTGGATTTCAAAAACCAATTCCTTTTAAAGTGACAAGTGTTGCAAACATTTGTTTGGTCTTGTTTGCATTAACAATAGTGTGCATTTTACCCTTTAGACAACCTTTTCCGCTTTAGAAGATTATGTAAGACTCACACCTTTTTACCTGAATCCAGCACCAGGATAGAGAACCATGTGGCATAGGAAAGTAGACTACTTGCCGGCTCGATTATTAAAGGTGCCTGCTAGACTGTATCAGGAAATACATTGGCAAAAGCGAAGATTGTTATCAGTGTTAAAAGCTGCATTCGGGAGGTTTCGAAACATAAAGCAGTAAAGTAGCGTAAAAACAGTGTTAATCCACCCACCAAGCCTCAGCCGTGCTCCCAAGAAATAAAAGTCAGTAGATTAATTTAAAGGCAATTAAACAGTGCCGAACAGGCTGGTCTCACAGGTTAATGTGTTACCCCTCTTTTAACAGTTTATGGGAATGTTTTAGTAGCAGTGTTAGTGTTACTTTTCTTAAGTTTGATATCCTTGTTATTCCCGCATTTTTTAGCAGGAGCAAAGACTAGTGCCTGCAACCGCCCATAACTTGCAAAATACGCAAACAGCATGGAGTTCTAATTTAAAATCTGTTCCAATTTACCAAGGTGTATTTTTTCCTTATTTATTGTGAGTTCCTATTAACAAATATATCTTTTTAATGCTCAAGCCTATTTAATGGCCCATTCCGACCCTGGTGAGACAGATGAGAGATTTAGCATAAGCCATACTAAATAATAACAGTGGCAGGCAATAGATGTAAACAGAAAATAAATAATAACAAAAATGAAGTGGCTAGGATAAGTGTGTTCTCCGTATCTGTGCTGCAACAAAGAAGTATCATAGAAAAATAGGCGAAAAAATAAAACATGGATAAAAAAAAATCCAAGTCCAGTTTGTTTACACGGTGCCCAGGGTGGCATATATACAGGCAAGAGAGAATTTCAGAGTTCATCTACATTAAAATAGGAACAGAAGAGAGGATGTCACGTACAGATGGTCATCCTCACTCTTGCATTTCTTTAAGAGTATGAGGAAGGTTTACCATCCTATACTGAAAACAAAGCTGTGAGTGTATGACAGTGTGTGGAAAAGCAGGAGGCACTGCTCATAATGTGCTACTGTATTATAATATAAAAACATTACAAAGAGTAATCCTTCTTCCCACACTAAAAACACAAACCAAAAGGACCGCAATGTTAACAGATAAAGCGCTGCAGCCCTGAAACATGCGGTGCACTAATCCATGAACACAAACATCTGTGAATATAACAAAAAAATCTCAAAAGTACCACAGTGCTCAAACTTAAAGCGACGCAACTGTAAACCAGGCGCCATTGTGAACAACAAACATGCTTTATTGCATAAAAGTTAATTTAGCTTATTATTGGATAGTTCCTGTGTATACATTTAATAGTTCACCTGCACCACAGTCTGTTATCACTATATTAATAATAAGTGAAAAGTAAAAAAAAAAAAACTACCTGTAACCCAGAAAGAGTTCTGAAGATTGGATATAAAAAACCCAATACGTTTAAAGTAAAAAGTGTTGCAAACATTAGTTTTTTATAATTTGCAAGCACCAAAGTACTATAATGTGCCTCTTAGCCTTTACACAACCTTTCTGCTTTACAAAATTGGGGAAGACTCGCACCTTTTCTTCACTTAAAACCAACGCCCAAATGGAAACAAGAATTTGCAATACAACGGGTCTTGCATTTGTTCGAGTTAGAGCTATTCCCGTTTTAAACTCCTATCCGGACTTTTCTTGCCACCTAAACTAATAAAAAGTAAAACAGTTTCACATAAGCGAGCCCACTGCCCCAGTTTAGCGTGACGGAGACACACAAAATGAAACAGAAGTTCACTTGCAGTGAAACGTATCGGCAAAAATGCAGTTATTATCCATGTAACCGTCAAAAGTGCAATTAGCCATGTAACAGGGTCGATGTCATGCAAAGCGCACGACTACTCCCCAGCGAGATCGTGCTGCCTGTGAAATAAAGAGAACCAGCAAGATCGCGCTGCATGCGAAATAAAGAGAAAAAGTAGTCCAGAAACCATGAGGAAAACATCAAGGGCCAGATGTTTCAAGGGTTTTTACCCATTCTATGTCTGTGGGAAAATGTGTTCATACATATGTATGTTTTCATTAGTTGGCCGGTGCGCTCGAGGAGGGCTAAACACCGGAAACGGCATGACGTATGCATGCCTTTCACTAATGAAATCAAGCGAATTGTAAAAGTCAAGCCCACGAACCAACCAAACTTATAGGCGTCGTTAAAAGCCCCCAGAGAGATTACACCAGGGACAGAGGGCTTTGCACTTGACCCTAAAAATAGAATGTAGCAAAGTAGACTACTTGCCGGCTCTGTTATCAAAGGAGGCTGCTAGACTTTATCAGGGAATCCATTAGCATATGTAGAGATTCTTATCGGTGTTGAAATTTAGATTCTTGTTGGGTTCAAACAGAAAGTAAAATACTGTAAACAACAAGATGTTAAACCACCCACCAAGCCTCATTCCTGCTCCTAGGGAATACAAGTCAAAGGCAGTACTTATAAAGTTACATCATCTGTTTCTTCCAAAAATTATCCATTTAAAGGAAATGAAACAAAATAAAAAAAAAAGTAGATTAAGTTTGTAAGTGGAAAAAAAAACTCAGCTAGTTCTTTACACACTCCCTTTTTAACCCCTTTGCTGCCAGGCCTTTTCCCCCTCAGGTGGCAGGCCTTTTTTTGGCTGTTTGGGGCAGTTTGCGTTAAGGCCCTCATAACTTTTTGTCCACATAAGCTACCCACGCCAAATTTGCGTCCTTTTTTTCCAACATTCAAGGGATTCTAGAGGTACCCAGAGTTTGTGGGTTCCCCTGGAGGAGACCAAGAAATTAGCCAAAATACAGTGAAAGTTTCATTTTTTTTTAAAAAGGGAAAAAAGGGCTACACAAGAACGCTTGAGGTTTTTTTTCTCCCTGAAAAAGACATCAACAAAAGGTTTGCTGTGCTAAAATAACCATCATCCCAGCTTTCAGGAACAGGCAGACTTGAATCAGAAAACCACATTTTTGGCATTCTACTACGACATACCCCATTTTTACTATTTTTTTTGTGCTTTCAGCCTCCTTCCAGTTAGTGACAGAAATGGGTGTGAAACCAATGCTGGATCCCTGACAGCTAAACATTTCTGAAAAGTAGACACAATTCTGAATTTAGCAAGGGGTCATTTGTGTAGATCCTTCAAGTTTTTCCTACAGAAAGTAACAGCTAAAATAAAAAAATATTGAAATTGAGGTGAAAAAAGAGCCATTTCTGTCCACATTTTCTACTATAACTTTTTCCAGCTATGGCAGATTTTTTTAAAGCAATATACCGTTACGTCTGCTGGACTATTCTGGTTGCAGGGATATATAGGGCTTGTAGGTTCATCAAGAACCCTAGGTACCCAGAGCTAATAAGTGACCTGTACCTTGCAATGGGTTTTCATTATATACCGGGAATACAGCAATTCATTTGGTGAAATATTAAGAGTGAAAAATAGGTATCAAGGAAACCTTTGTATATTCAAAATGGGCACAAGATAAGGTGTTGAAAAGCAGTGATTATTTGCACATCCTTAAATTCCGGGTCCCCATATTAGCATGTGAATTACAGGGCATTTCTCAAATAGTCATCTTTTTCACACATTGTCTTACATTTGGAAGGAAAAAATGTAGAGAAAGACAAGGGGCAATAACACTTGTTCTTCTATTTTGTGTTCCCCCAAATCTTCAGCTAAAAATAGTACATCACTTGCATGGGTAGGCTTAATGCCAGCGACAGGAAACGCAACATGGATACATCACATTTTTAGATTGAAATCTGACGGGTTTTTGGAAAGTGCCTAGCTGTGGATTTTGGCCTCTAGCTCAGCCAGCACCAAGGGAAATCTACCAAACCTATACATTTTTGAAAACTAGACACCTAGGTTAATTCAGAATGGGGTGACTTGTGGGGCTCTCACCAAGTTCTGTTACCCAGGATCCTTTGCAAACCTCAAAATGTGGCAAAAAAACACACCTTTTCTCACATTTCGGAGACAGAAAGTTCTGGAATCTGAAAGGAGCCACAAATTTCCTTCCACCCAGCATTCCCCCAAGTTTCCCGATGAAAATGGTACCTCACTTATGTCGATAGGCCTAGTGCCCGCGACAGGAAATGCCCCCAAACATAACATGAACACATCACATTTTCCCAAAGAAAACTGACCTGTTTTCTGCAAAGTGCCTACCTGTGAATTTTGGCCTCTAGCTCAGCTGGCATGTAGGGGAACCTAGCAAACCTATACGTTTTTGGAAACTACACAACTAGGGGAATTCAGAATGGGGTGACTTGTGGGTCTCTCACCAGGTTCTGTTACCCAGAATCCTTTGCAAACCTCAACATTTGGCAAAAAACACATGTGAGAAAACAGGGCTGATTGCAGAGGCCCCATAACTTTTTGCCCCTATTTTCCACTTTTTGCTGGTGTTTTCCTGACTTTAAAGGTGCCCTGGGTACTGCTAACCAGTCCCAGGGCCTGTGCTCTGTGTAAAATGGATATGCAAATTAGGCTAATTATAAGTGGCTAAGTTAACCTACCTATAAGTCCCTAGTATATGGTAGGGCATGTAGGTTTAGGGACCACAGCATAGGTGGTGCACACCTAGGTGCATTGCTGAGGTGCCCAGTGTCATTTTAAAAGCAAGCCTGCCTTGCTGGCTGCTTTTAAATTAAAGTTATATGCAAATTCGACTTTGGAATTAAAGGTACTTCCAAAGTCTTAAACTACCTTATTTTTACATATAAGTCACCCCTAAGGTGTGCCCTATGTGCCCCTAGGGCTGGGTGCCATGTAACTATAAGTAGGGACTTTATAAAAATAGATTTATAAGCCCTGGTGAGGTAAAAACAGCCAAATTCATTTTTCCCTCATTGAAGTAAATGGCCTTCATAGGCTAGAATGGGCAGACTTTATTTTAAATTTTAAAGTCTCCTTAAATGTTGCATACCAAGAATTTGGTATCAAATTAATTGTTGTAATAAATCCTACAACTTCCAGTTGTTGGATTTAATATAACTAGTTCAGGTAAAAAGTTTAGACTTTACCTAAAAAGTTGCCAATTTCAGCTCTGCATTGTTTTTGCTGCTGTGCTCTGATTGGCCAGCCTGCAGCAGCTTCTGCCAGGCTGCCTTGATGAGGTGTGAAGTGGCCAGGCTTCACACAAAGGAATGTGCTTGGGGGAGAGAATCTCCCCTCAGCAGATGGTGAGGCAGGAAGGGGGAGGGCTGCCAAACTGGTCTTCAAAGACAGAGAAGGACATTTGCAGCACCCAGCAACACCCCCACATCCTGCAACCCCAGACAGCTAGGTGCCCCCTTGATTAGATTAGGAGAGGGCAGGAGAGGGGTGTGTTTATGATTTTTAGCCACACCAGTGGGTGGGCTCAGCCAGATGTAACCTCCAAAAATCAGATTCATCCATGTTGGATTTTTAGAGACTGTTGCCTTCTGGGATGGATTTTTGCCACACTTCCCAGGAAGTGGTCATCACAGGGGGACGACCCTGTCCCTGATTGGAGAACCAGGGCCCCCCTGCTTTTCACCCAGGAGCAAGGATAAAACTGGTAGACCTGCACCCACACCTCAGATCCCCACCAAATTTCAAGAAGAAAGAACTTAAGGAGAAGAAGGACTGCCCTGCTGGACCCCTGGCCTGCACCTGGAACCTGCACTCAGAAGGACTGCACCAGCTGCACACTTGGGCTTCACCACAAGAAGGACTTTACCTGGCTTCAACTGGTTCAAGGAGGGACTCCCTGTTTGCTACAGGTGAAAAATTGCTAACCAGATTCCCCTGCACCAACTCCTGAAGAAAGCGACCAGCTGACCACTGTCCAGGGGCCAAAAAGGAGTTTGCGCCAGGTGCATTCTGGGAGGTGAAGTCCTCACCCCCCAAGGACCATCACAGAACTTCTGGACCCTTGGGGTGAGCTGTGGACCCCAAAAGAACCTTAAAAGAACATCTGGGTGAAGCCCCAGAAGTTTGGAAAAGATTTGAGAATTTTTGGAAAAAAGCTCCAGAGAGGGACCGACCCGCCGCGGAAATTCTAGCCGGCTTGCCTCAACCGCGACCCGGCCTGACTTCGTGGTTCGTCCCGGTAAAGAAAAACATCCAAAAAAGAGACTAAGTCCGATCGTAAAAAGTTGACCGGGACCTCCCAGCCATCGTATCCGAGAAGGGCTCCATGGACGTCGGATCAAGATCCAGGTTTACCCCGGTCGAAGGATTTTCATCTCGAAAAAACGACTAAGTCCGAAGGTAAAAGTCTCCACCGAGGAAACCCACATCGCGTATCCGGACAAGGGCTCCAGGAGGTCGGATTCAACTGGCAGGTTCGTCCCGGTGAAGAAAAACTTCAAAATAAAGACTGTCAGAAGGTAACTTTTTAACCGAGGCCTCCCGCGACCTGTAGCCGAGCAGGGCTCCATCGCGGTCGGCCTGAAAGTTTGACTTTGCCCCGGTCGAGGTGCAACCAGATGACCCGATTGGCGCTTTTTGTTTCTAAGCGCTAGAAAAGTAATAATTCTTTAAAAATTCATATCTCCGGTTCCCCTGAACCGATTTTAATCGTTTTTGTGTCATTTTAAAGATAAAAATATAAACTATTTTTATAAATTGGTTTTGGATTTTTAAACTGTTTCCTGTGTTTTATTTAATTACTGTTTTGTGATATTTGAATGCTTTACACTTTGTCTCCTAAGTTAAGCCTTGACACTCGTTGCCAAGCTACCAAGGGTTGAGCTGGGATTAATTTACTGAGACCTAACTGTACCTATGTGGAGGTTAGTGGCTTGTTGCTAGGTGTAGGTACCTACCTGCCCTACCAATAACCCATTTTCCAACATAATTGGAAGCAGCGACTGGATCCTGTACTTGTGTTCAATATCACGTTCCAGTTTTAGGTAAAACAAATTAAAAATCCTTTAAATTGTCCTAGTGCAAAAATTGTTTTTAATTTTTAATTTGGATTAATTTCAATTATTGAATTTTTGTAATTTTTCTAAATTCTTGTTTCCAATTTTTGCAAAAAGTTTTTGTTGACACAAAACTAGGGAACCATGGAGCTTGATCTGGCTAGCCTACCCACACTGACAGTAGTCCAGCTTAGGGGGTTGTGTATTGAAAGAGGGTTGCCTGCAACCACTGATCTCAGGAAGCAAATCCTGATCACATCCCTGACAGCATGGGCTGAGGCCCAAGAGGTAGAGTCAGAAGAAGCTCCAGAGGAGGGAGAAAGAAGGGAGGATGCAAGCTCTAACCACTCAGGGGAGGGAAGGCATCTGACCCTAAGTGAGGATGAGGAAGAACGGTCCTCAGTAAATACAGTCACTAGGGGCAGATCCAAAGCTAGTGGTGGGAAGCGGGTCCTTTCAGGAGGAGAGAACCCATCCATCAGAGAAAGAGAGCTGGAGGCCCAGCTAGCATACATAGCTTTGGAAGCAGAGAAGCTGGCCCTAGAAAAGAAAAAGTGGGCATACAAAGAGAAAAGAGATGGAAGCAGCGATAAAGAAGCTGAGGTGTCCATGGGTGGGGGAGTTTGCCCCAGATTACCCAAGGGGGTAGTTCCTGCTTATGTAGAGGGGGATGACATAGATAAGTGGCTAGGGGCCTTTGAGAGGGCACTCCAAATGAGAAGGGTTAGGCCTCAATACTGGGGCTCCCTTTTGTGGGAGTTGGTCCCCAACTCCGGGAGGGATAGGCTTCTGACCTTAAGGGGGGAGGAGGCAGATTCATACCCTAGTATGAAGGGGTGCTTAGCCAAGAAGTTTGGTCTGACCCCAGAGCAATATAGAATGAAGTTCAGGGATACCCAGAAGGTCAGTACCCAGTCTTGGGTTGACTTTGTGGACATTTCACTAAAGGCACTAGAGGGCTGGATTATTGGTAACAAAGTAGATACTTATGAGGGGTTATACAATCTGATCATGAGAGAGCACATCTTGACCAATTGTATCCAAGAAAGGTTACGCCAGCATCTAGTGGACTCTAAGCAGACCAACCCTAGAGAGCTAGGGGAGGCAGCTGATGAGTGGTTGAGAACCAGGGTGGTTGTCAAGTCCCAGGGGGGAGACTCCAAGAAGGGGGGGACAGGTCCCCAAAAACCTAAGGAGGGAGGTGGTAAGCCCACCACAGAGACTCCCTCTGTACCCCAGAACCCTAAGAAGGAGGAGAGTAAATCCCACTCTGACCAGCAGAGACAGTTAGACCCAGGGTTAAAAAAGCTCTTGGACAGTAGGGCTTGCTTTGACTGTCAGCAGACAGGTCACTTCAGAGGAGATGCAGCCTGTCCAAAGAAGGTGGTTAGCACTGGGCTGTCCAGTGTAGCCATAGAGGAGGATTCCTCAGATGATGAAGTCCTCCTAGCATTGAGCTGGGAGACAGGACCAGATGGTAAGCTGGTGATCCCTGAGGGTGGGAGTAAACACTTCCACCACATTCAAGTGAATGGGATCCCTACCACTGGCCTGAGAGACACCTGTACCAGTCACACTATAGTGAGTGACCGGTTAGTGACCCCAGACATGTATGTCCCAGGAAAGACAAAGAAAGTCAGGATAGCCACAGGGGAGGTCACCTCCAAACCTGTAGCCATAGTGCCCCTAGAGAGGGAGGGTATCCTTGACTGGATTAGGGTGGTAGTCAGTGCTGACCTTCCCCTAGATTGTATCCTGGGCAATGACCTCCCAGAGGTGAGTCTGGTCACAGATGGGGTGGTCGCCCAGGGCGCCCCCCCAACCCAAAGTCCTGGGGAGTCAGTCCCTACAGTTAGGAGACAGGGGTCCCCAAGAAAAGGAAAGAAGAAAAGGAAGGGTAGGCCACTCTTAAAGAGAGTTCCAGGGAGCCAAAGGCCTTCTGCCCCAGTAGGGGGGGAGCCCAGAGTTGGCACTGGTGAGGCCTCACCTGACCCCAAGGAATTCCTGAGTAGTCAGGCAGCTGTCCAGATGCAAGGTGTTGCCCCTGCACTGACTGAAGGGAGAGTGGAAGGAGGGTGTCTGCCACAGGAGGTGGTAGCCCCCCACTCTAGACAGCAAGAGGGGTGCCAGGACCCCAAAGTTGCCCCTAAAGCAGCTCAGCCACCTGTCAGTGGAGAGCTTAGGGTGTGGTTCTGGGTACTGACAGCTGTCAGTAGCCTCTGCTGGGTGCTAGCCTTCCTGGCAGCACTGTACTTGGCCTGGGAGGCAGACCCCAGGGCCAATAGCAAAGTAGGCCCCCTGACCCTATTGGTCATGGTGGGGTTGCTCAAGTGTTGGGTGACCTCTTTGGGTAAGCTAGGTGTTGCCCTAGCAAAGTTTGGAGTAGGGGAGGTGGGCACCTCACTACCCAAGTTGGCAGAGAGAAAGGAGGAAGACCCCCCTAGAGGAAAGTTTCAGTTTGTGTTGGGTCCTTTTACTGTTGGGATGGCTTCACTACCCATAGGGAGTGACCCTGACAGGAGGATATAAGGCAGAGTAGGCCCTGCAAAGGGACAGCCAGTTTTCTTCACTGTCTTCCTCGCCTAACAAGCCAGGAAGACTCTCCCAGGGTTGGGCTGAGTCTCCTGGGCGTGTGGGCTGGGGGGGGGTTGTGTGAGAAAACAGGGCTGATTGCAGAGGCCCCATAACTTTTTGCCCCTATTTTCCACTTTTTGCTGGTGTTTTCCTGACTTTAAAGGTGCCCTGGGTACTGCTAACCAGTCCCAGGGTCTGTGCTCTGTGTAAAATGGATATGCAAATTAGGCTAATTATAAGTGGCTAAGTTAACCTACCTATAAGTCCCTAGTATATGGTAGGGCATGTAGGTTTAGGGACCACAGCATAGGTGGTGCACACCTAGGTGCATTGCTGAGGTGCCCAGTGTCATTTTAAAAGCAAGCCTGCCTTGCTGGCTGCTTTTAAATTAAAGTTATATGCAAATTCGACTTTGGAATTAAAGGTACTTCCAAAGTCTTAAACTACCTTATTTTTACATATAAGTCACCCTTAAGGTGTGCCCTATGTGCCCCTAGGGCTGGGTGCCATGTAACTATAAGCAGGGACTTTATAAAAATAGATTTATAAGCCCTGGTGAGGTAAAAACAGCCAAATTCGTTTTTCCCTCATTGAAGTAAATGGCCTTCATAGGCTAGAATGGGCAGACTTTATTTTAAATTTTAAAGTCTCCTTAAATGTTGCATACCAAGAATTTGGTATCAAATTAATTGTTGTAATAAATCCTACAACTTCCAGTTGTTGGATTTAATATAACTAGTTCAGGTAAAAAGTTTAGACTTTACCTAAAAAGTTGCCAATTTCAGCTCTGCATTGTTTTTGCTGCTGTGCTCTGATTGGCCAGCCTGCAGCAGCTTCTGCCAGGCTGCCTTGATGAGGTGTGAAGTGGCCAGGCTTCACACAAAGGAATGTGCTTGGGGGAGAGAATCTCCCCTCAGCAGATGGTGAGGCAGGAAGGGGGAGGGCTGCCAAACTGGTCTTCAAAGGCAGAGAAGGACATTTGCAGCACCCAGCAACACCCCCACATCCTGCAACCCCAGACAGCTAGGTGCCCCCTTGATTAGATTAGGAGAGGGCAGGAGAGGGGTGTGTTTATGATTTTTAGCCACACCAGTGGGTGGGCTCAGCCAGATGTAACCTCCAAAAATCAGATTCATCCATGTTGGATTTTTAGAGACTGTTGCCTTCTGGGATGGATTTTTGCCACACTTCCCAGGAAGTGGTCATCACAGGGGGACGACCCTGTCCCTGATTGGAGAACCAGGGCCCCCCTGCTTTTCACCCAGGAGCAAGGATAAAACTGTCAGACCTGCACCCACACCTCAGATCCCCACCAAATTTCAAGAAGAAAGAACTTAAGGAGAAGAAGCACTGCCCTGCTGGACCCCTGGCCTGCACCTGGAACCTGCACTCAGAAGGACTGCACCAGCTGCACACTTGGGCTTCACCACAAGAAGGACTTTGCCTGGCTTCAACTGGTTCAAGGAGGGACTCCCTGTTTGCTACAGGTGAAAAATTGCTAACCAGAGTCCCCTGCACCAACTCCTGAAGAAAGCGACCACCTGACCACTGTCCAGTGGCCAAAAAGGAGTTTGCGCCAGGTGCATTCTGGGAGTTGAAGTCTGCACCCCCCAAGGACCATCACAGAACTTCTGGACCCTTGGGGTGAGCTGTGGACCCCAAAAGAACCTTAAAAGAACATCTGGGTGAAGCCCCAGAAGTTTGGAAAAGATTTGAGAATTTTTGGAAAAAAGCTCCAGAGAGGGACCGACCCGCCGCGGAAATTCTAGCCGGCTTGCCTCAACCGCGACCCGGCCTGACTTCGTGGTTCGTCCCGGTAAAGAAAAACATCCAAAAAAGAGACTAAGTCCGAACGTAAAAAGTTGACCGGGACCTCCCAGCCATCGTATCCGAGAAGGGCTCCGTGGACGTCGGATCAAGATCCAGGTTTACCCCGGTCGAAGGATTTTCATCTCGAAAAAACGACTAAGTCCGAAGGTAAAAGTCTCCACTGAGGAAACCCACATCGCGTATCCGGACAAGGGCTCCAGGAGGTCGGATTCAACTGGCAGGTTCGTCCCGGTGAAGAAAAACTTCAAAATAAAGACTAAGTCAGAAGGTAACTTTTTAACGAGGCCTCCCGCGACCTGTAGCCGAGCAGGGCTCCATCGCGGTCGGCCTGAAAGTTTGACTTTGCCCCGGTCGAGGTGCAACCAGATGACCCGATTGGCGCTTTTTGTTTCTAAGTGCTAGAAAAGTAATAATTCTTTAAAAATTCATATCTCCGGTTCCCCTGAACCGATTTTAATCGTTTTTGTGTCATTTTAAAGATAAAAATATAAACTATTTTTATAAATTGGTTTTGGATTTTTAAACTGTTTCCTGTGTTTTATTTAATTACTGTTTTGTGATATTTGAATGCTTTACACTTTGTCTCCTAAGTTAAGCCTTGACGCTCGTTGCCAAGCTACCAAGGGTTGAGCTGGGATTAATTTACTGAGACCTAACTGTACCTATGTGGAGGTTAGTGGCTTGTTGCTAGGTGTAGGTACCTACCTGCCCTACCAATAACCCATTTTCCAACAACACATTTTCCTCACATTTCGGTGACAGAAAGTTCTGCAATCTGAGAGGAGCCACAAATTTCCTTCCACCCAGTATTCCCCCAAGTCTCCCGATAAAAATGGTACCTCACTTGCGTGGGTAGGCCTAATGCCAGTAACAGGAAACGCAACATGGACACATCACATTTTTACATTGAAATCTGACGTGTTTTTTTGGAAAGTGTCTAGCTGTGGATTTTGGCCTTTAGCTCATCCGGCACCTAGGAAAACCTAGCACACCTGGACATTTCTGAAACCTAGACACCTAGGGGAACCCAGGATGGGGTAACTTGTGGCTCTCTCACCAGGTTCTTGTACCCAGAATCCTTAGCAAATCTAAAAATTTGCAAAAAAAAACACTTTTTCCTCACATTTCGGTGCTACACACTTCTGGAATCTGAGGGGAGCCACAAACTTCCTTCCACCCAGCATTCCTCGAGGTCTCCTGATAAAAATGGTACTTCACTTGCGTGGGTAGGCCTAGTGCCTCTGACAGGAAATGCCCTAAAACACTAGGTGGACACATCAAAATTATCAAATACAAAACTACCAGTTTTTGCGAGGGGTGGGTGGGGGGGGGCGCGGGCTGCGTTTTTTTGGTCCTGGGCTTGGCAGCCATCTAGGGAAACCTACCAAACCCAAACATTTCTGAAAATTAGACACCCAAGGGAGTCCAAGGAGGTGTGACTTGCGTGGACCCCCCAGTGTTTTCCCACCCAGAATCCTCAGCGAACCTCAAATTTAGCTAATAAATAATAATTTCCCCCATATTTTAGTGTGGGATCACCACACCAGCACACATTTCCTACCACTCAACGTTCCCCTCAGTCTCCCGATAAAAATTATACCTCACTTGTGTAGGTGGGCTCAGTGCCTGTGACAGGGAAGAGCCAAAAAGATGTTGAATTTAAGGGGAAACCAAAGCGGGTCCAAAAGGGCAGTTTGAAAAAAAAAATGTTTTGAGGCTGACAAGTAGGGCAGTTTTTATCGGTTTAGATACGACAATGCTGGGTGGTAGGAATTTTGTGGACTCCTGAAGATTCTGGAAGGTTCCATCACAAAAATGTGAGAAAAATTTGTAATTTCAAGGAAAGTTGGAGGTTTGCAGGGCATGGTGGGTAGGAAAATGGTGCAGGGTGCATGTGAAGCACACCACCCTGGACGCACCCAGATGTTAAGTTTTCAGATATCTAGGTCTCATAGATTTTTCTAGATGGCAGCGTCCTAGAGTCCAAAAAGTGTACACCTCACCATTCCAAGTGGGATGATTTTGAGAGTTAGCCAAGCTCTCATGGCCCAAATGTAAAACCAAAACCCCAAATAATCAAATGTTCTCTAGCTTGCCGTTGGGATAAGATCTTTTAGTGTGCGGGGGAGAGCTAAAAAAACTGTTACCCCCTTCAGTTGGGGTTGGTAGCCACCACCCCACTATTTTTTTAATTCCCTGGCATCTGGTAGGCTTTCTCTTAGGGGGAGTGAGGGGGGGAGGGGGGGGAGGAGGCATGGTCGGTCGGTCAGAAAAGGCCTTATAAAAAATTACCCCTCTTGTGAGCGAGCCTTGCTCCATGCGTTGCTCCTCTCATGCCAATTTCTGGAAAAACAAACAAAAAAACTCCCTGGTGTCTAGTGGGCATTTCTGCAGCCCGATCGCTTCATGATCGGGCTGCAGAAATGCTCAAAGAGACAAAGAGAGGCCAATGAGGCGGTCCCAAATAGTTGGCTTGATAGGTGAGGGTCTCAGCTAATTTCTTTACTTTTTTATGCATGTTTTAGGACCAAGTTGAGCTCTTTCAATTTATTTTGTAAATCTAAATTCCACAAACATTGTGAAAACAAAACCCAGTGACATTCACTCTCCCATATCTTTCAAACAGCCCCAAAAGCGAGTGGTTATAATTTCAAATATGGACTAATTATACAACTATATCTTAAGGAGCTATTTGCATATCCATAATAATTGATTTTTTCATTTTAATGCCCAAGCTTATTTTGTGTTGCAGCACTCCCCGATGAAGGAGACGAGATCTCTTCTCTAAACATTTAGAAAATGCTAAACTAGAAACAGATTGCGACACAAACAAAATAACAACTCCAAATACAAGTCTCTCCAGCAAGTGTTTCCTCCATGTCTCTACTGTGCAAAGCAACGACTAACTATAAACATACAAAAGTCATTGAAAAAATACAGGTAGGACAGAATGGCAGAGCTGGCAGACGTCTGAACTAGAAAGGTACACCCACAGCTTTGTAATTATATAAAAAAAAAAAAGAGAAATGCCTACCAATCCTAAATAACCAGAAAAGAATAACACTATTTCCCACAGCCGAAATAATATTGAAATATGAAGAAAAATAGGTTAATCCCTCTGCCGTCATTAAAAAAAAATATATATATGTCCCAAAACGTACACAAAACTAAAACAAAAAGCATGGCGACCGTAAGATGGGCACTGCGCAAAGTGAATGAGTAAAAAAATCATAAACAGTTATGGGGAGTCCACATTAAAATTTCAACTAGTGCCTTCCAGTCACAAATTTATCTATCCATTACATTTCCTTATTTAAAAAATAATAATAAATGTTAGTTATAAAAAAAAAAAAGGCTTCAAGATTTAAATACCAAATTTTCCCCAAAATAGTAGTCCATTTAAAAAATGAAACAATACTTAAGTCTGGATACTTAAAAAAAAAAAAAATTTAATCCATTTGTCTCCAGTAGCATGATCTCTCAAAAGTATATCAATAGTAAAAGATATTGCGCCGCAGCCATAACTCGGACGCCAAATAAACACTATAAAACAAAAGAAGAGCTCATTCAAATATTAAAATACATTACCAATGATCAAAATATAATAGTCTTACTTTCTAGAGGAAAAACACCTCCCAAAAGAACAGCAGTAGGAAAGGTTAAAGCGCCGCATCCATAAACCAAGTGCCAAGCTCAGGCAGGAAACCAAAATTGAAACACTGTTTGTTAAAATAATTTGTATATTAAAAAATATAGTAATCCTTCAGTACACAGTAAAAACACCTCCCAAAAGTAGCTCAATAGTAAAATATAAAGCACCACAACCGTGAAGCAGACGCCACGCTCAGCCGTGAAAACAAAACAATTCTAGAAAGTTCTCATGTAAAATAATAATAACAGACCAATAAAAAATACTAATTTCCTTCTAAACCAAATAACCAAAGTGTGAAAATTTGGCATTTCCTTACTTTTTTTTTAAAGTAACGCAATAAATACCAGTTTTAAATAGAAAAAAATGAAGCCACCAATGCATAAACAACATATTCATATACCTACAAAATTACACCAAAAAAAGCCCGCAAACAAAAATAATTCCTTCATTTTGGCAAATGAATAAAATTAGATTCATCCATCAACCCACAAAGAAAATAAGTCTCCAAAAATAGAATTACTAAAAGATAAAGTGCTGCATCCGTAACCCGGATGCCACACTAAAGCTATTTAGAACATGTACCATAATAAATAAACAACAATTAAAAGCATTACATTTCCATTGTTTGTCAGTAAAAACCCCTCCCCAAACTACTGAAATGTTAAAAACTAAAGCACCGCATCCATCAAACACTCGACGCTAAGGCACTACAACAAATCCAAAAAGTATGGTTAAGAAAATTATAGCAATCCTTTTGACAACAGTTTGAACAAAAAAAAATACTCCAAAAAAATAAAAAGGACTGCAAACGTAAAGCGAGTGACTAGCTAAGCCAGTGAACAACAACACAAATACTCTACAAAGTGTTCCTTCAAATGTTTAAAAAAAAAATATACAAAAAAAGTTCCTGAGGCAGGAAATAAAAAAAGAAAACTGGAAGAGTACAACTACATTGGCTATGGGCCATGGGAGTGAAAAAATGTCAAAAAGGTGGGACAAACAGGATACATTGGCCACTTACATCAGAGCAAATTTAAACAACACCGACAAAAACAAATGAAAACCAGTGGACGGGCTGTAAGCCCACAAAGTATAAGACCACAGGTTGCTAAGCGACAGCATGAGTGCTGTCTAGGCTTGACCTAAAAATAGGGAAAATCATCAAATGCTGGTATGTTCTCCCTATCATTACATAATTAAAGCAGCTATTATTAAAACATTGCAGTTTGAAATGTATTCTAGAGGTTACTTGTTGGCCCCTGACTGATAATTAAAGTAACCAAAAGTGAGAAAAAATAATCGCAACATTTGCCAACATGGATGAAGCACATAGCAGGTGCATTCTCTGTGACCTCTTTCTCTGAGACTGGGATGGCCAAAGGTCATGTTTGGGTGAGTTTGGCCCACCCGCTAGAGCCAGACATGTTTATAATAGTGCAAAAGAACATTACACAAGAAATTTCGAGTAACATAATAGTAGGTGACAATACATATAACTACTATGGTCACTCATGGTGAAAGTTACATATTTACAAAATACATATTTAGCACGAACATGGCCCTGCAGCACAAAATACATACATAACGTGTACGTGGCCCTTAAGCATTGGAGTGCTTTACAGAGATGGATAGTTAGTTTCAGAACACAATATAAGTAAATGTACAGCAAAAGAATTATTGGCCTCATTATGAGTTTGGCAGGCGGCTGAGGTGGCCCGCCAAACTCTTTGGGCCGGAAAACCGCCACCCCGGTTTTCCGCCCGCTGGCCCTATTACAAGTTTCCTGCTGGCCCACGGGAAACTCACCACAACATTGACGCCAGCTCGTTATAGAGCTGGCTGCAATGTTGCGGTGCATCGGGTGCAACAGCACTCATCCGACTTTTCACTGCCTATAATTCAGGCAGTGAAAAGAGCGAAGGGGCTGTCCATTGGGACACCAGCGCCCCGTCTCCGCCAGCCTTTGCATGACGGTAGAACCTCCATGCAAAAGTTGGCGGAGAGGGTACTGCAAGCAGTGCTAATCTGGTGGATTAAGACCGCCGGCACCGCCGTGGCAGATCCACCACGGTCAGAAAGTGGAGGCCAGACTGCTGCTTTGGTGGCGGTCCGACTACCACCACAATTCTGGTGGTCACAGGACCGCCAGACTCATAATAAGGGCCTATATCTTTAGGTAGGTAAAACAGTATAGTCTTCCATATAAGTGCTGTGAAATTAATGTTCTCAAGCTTGAGTAGGAAGGAAATTGAAATGTTGTGGAAGAGAAGGAAGCACGCAGTAGGAAAATGAAAAGTGGAGGTAGCTACGTTTGAGGGAAGTCCAGGGTGAGATCATTATTTGTGCTAGATGATAGAATGATAAATCAGAATAAGTAGGCTTAGGATAATTTAAAAGATGATAGGAAGTTGTCTTTGAAAGATAAATAGTTTCAGCTACCTCTTGATGGTGTTTAATGAGGGAGTGGTGCAGAGGCAAGGAGGTAGAGAGTTCCATATTCTGGTAACACTGCAAAAAAAAAAGAAAAAAAAAAAAGTATGACATTTTACTTTCCTTTTTTGAAGATGTGGTTCTAGGAGCAGTGTTCTGGTACTGCAAAGGAATCTGTCCCCATCTGATGTTTTTAGTTGATAGCTAATAGCTAGGATATGCCTAGATGTGGGTCCTTTGCTTGCTGCGCCACTGGATTCAAGCTAGCCTGGCGGATGAAGGGTGATACCCTGAAATCGGTCCTAGGATGCTTAAATCCTGTCCAGGGAGGTCCTGACTTAGCAGTTCGAGCTGGACTGCTCCCATAGGGAGCAGGGTCCAGACTGATATGCATATAGCTGGGTCTGAATTGGGGTGACGTGGCAAGCAAAATAACGATGGATTAGACCCAGATCTGTGACTGGGGGTGAGTGTTTGAAAAGTTTTAACACTCCGTCCATAATTTTATTTTGAGATATTGCCTTTAGTTGATTCAGTACAGCATTGAGGGATTGTTGGGAGGGGGTGGTGTGTAATGCAGACAGGCTTGTATAAAGCTCTGACTTCCAAAGGAAGCCACTGGAGAATAGAATGCATCAGAGAGATATAGCTACGTTTTTGTCCCTCAAACAAAGCATGCAACTGCACGTAGGACTGATTTTAGATGGGCAAGATGATTTTTTAGGTTACCCTTCTATAAAGAGTTTCCAGAACCAGAGATTGAGCAGAGGGTTTTAGGGCTTGAAGAATCAGTTGGCAGATACCCCGTTGGAGTTGTAATTGAAAGCGTGAATTTTTGACCATGGTATGAATTTTAGTTTGGAAATGAAGTCTGCTGTTTAGAATGAGCTGTAGAGATTTGGAGCTGTCAAAAGAAGTGGGATTACTATCGAGCACACTGCATGAGTATTGGTAGCTTTGAGTGAGTAGGCTAATTATGAATAAATTATCTTTCAATTGGATTGAGTTTTCTGCAATTTAAGGTCATCCAGTGTTGCTTCATTTGCAGAGTTTTGGCCAACAGTTGAACATTCTCAGGCTAAGTGATCCTGTGATACATTGGAGTATCATCAAAGTAATTATAATAAAGTAATCCTGAACGTTTGAATAGGACTCCAAGGGTTCGACATAAAAAGATAGGAGACCAAAACTGACCCTTGTGTCAAAGAAGCAGGGTGAGAAAAGGCATTAGATTTGAGCCGTTGAGTATAGTTGGTTAGGTAAGTGTTGAACCATTTGTGGACTAAGCCTTCCATGCCTATGTGTAAGAACCAGGAGACCTGAATTGCTAAGCGGACTGCATCAACTACTACCTTCAACGGGGAGGAGCCAAGATGGCGACCGAGTCGGACGCTTAAACAAGGAGCTCCGACTCTGGCCTGACTCAAAGATCCTGGTGGGCACCCCCGGTCAGGGTGCTTCAACAAGGACAGGACGCGCCTGTCTCCAGAACGGCCCTAGAACCGACGAGCCGAAAATCGGCCCCGGGGAGTTGGTGGAGGCATCCCGAGTCGGGCGCGGGACTCCGGAGCGGATAAAGGAAGCGCCCGGAGAAGCGGCGATCGAGCCGGGAGACCATCCGTGAGGCCAGGTGAGGACGGGGTGGAGGCGGCGTGAAGAGCCGGGGCCCCGGGACGTTGGTGGTACGGGGGGGCCCGGGTGTTGATCTGACCCTCCCAGTCCCTTAATTGCCTGAAGCCGCGCTCCGCCACCTCTCCCCCCACCCTCCCCGTCAAGCATAGAAAGGAGCTGGAGCTCCCCGCCCCTGCACGGGCCGATCCCGTGGAGAGCAGGATCGGCGAAATTAAACAGTAGAGGGAGGGCCTCCTCCCCCCCTCCCCGGGCGGCGGCCGGTTCTCTGGACTTGCGCCCGCCACCAGAGTGAGACCCGACCCTGGAGCGGATCTCCTCGGCCTTTTTCTGCCGGCCGCCGCGCTCCGCCCCCCCCTCCCTCCTGTGCATAGCGCGGAGCTGGCGCCGGCCACGTAGACGCGGGCCGGCCCTTAGCGCTCGGGCCGGAGACCGCGGGCTGAGGGGGGGGGGGCACCCCTACGGCTGGCGGAGGGGGGGGGAAAGAAAAAAAAAAAAGAAAGAGAAAAAATAAAATTAAAAAAACACAGGGAGCGCTCACCTGGGGGCGGGGTGAGACGTGCAACGCAGGCTACAAACAAGTAGCCTCTTCCTAACCGCCTTGCCCCCCCCCAGGGGGGGGCGAGAGAGACGTCGCCCGGCTTTAATGGGGAGCAGCCTGGTGGAATTGGCGCGGGAAGCGGACCTCTCTTCTCCTCCCCCTCCCACGCGGGGGTGCACTTGAAGACCTGCCCTCAATCTTGGAAGTGGGTGGAGGCAATCCCACGCAGAAAGCGCGGACCCCCTGGATTTCCCCCTCCCACCGGGGGACTCTGCGAGGGGCATTCAACAAGGGGTGGGGGCTCACGTATCCAACACTTCATACCCTGCGGGCGCTGCGGGCCGGGGTGTCTTCGAGAGTGTGGACTGACCTCCCCCTCCTCCCCCCCCCCCATAACTGCTGCAGGAGTCATAGCGCCAACCCACGCAGTTCTTTGAGCCTGACCCGCAAAGTAAGCGAAAAAGCCTCAAAATAACTCTGCACTCCGGAAGAAGCATAGACGCACTCGGAAAGCTCGCTGCTGCCGAAACTCGTCTCCACACAGTCCCCCCTACCTGGTCGTGTGAGACACTTGCAAGAGGAAGAAATGGCTGGGAAATCTAAGTCAGCAAAGCACCAGGAACGAAATGCGCCTGGCCTGGCGCACACTGAACAAACACAAAATATAACTCTGAAATCACTCGAAAACACACTCCAAATGCATTCTTCGCAATTCGAAAAAATACTACAGGCTATCATGGACACTAAATCTTCCCTAGAATTTAAGATAGACGCAGTAACGCAAGACTTAAATCTACTCAGAGTGGACCATCGGAAATTGTCAGAAAGAGTGAAAACAACGGAGGACACCCTAGTAGCAACATGCCCAACAGTAACGGATAATCAGAAACAGATTCAGGGACTGGACGCAGAGGTGAAGAACCTGTGGAGACGGGCCGAAGAAGCAGAGAGCAGATCCAGGCGTAACAATATTCGCCTAGTGGGGATACCGGAATTCCCCCCTGAACAAAATTCGGAACTAACAACAGAGCAATGGCTAATCAAAGAGGTACTGAATGGCTCCCCCTCTAAGTTCTTCTCGGTAGAACGAGTGAACAGAATCCCGGGAAGAGCCCCACTACCGGGCTACCCGACCAGATCTCTAATAGTGAGATTCCTGAACTATAGGGATCGCAACCTTATACTACAACGTTTCCGCAATAAAGGTCCATTCCAATACCAGGACGCAGTGATCCACGCATACCCGGACTTCACGCAAGAAGTACAGAATAGGCGGAACTCTTTCGTGAAAATCAAACAACGACTCCGGGAACATAATATTAAGTACGCTCTCCTTTTCCCAGCCAAACTGAGGGTGAACTTAGAGGACCGCAAGCATATGTTCGCCTCTCCAGAAGATGCCTGGACATGGATGCACGCCAAAGGCATAGCACAATCAAACGAGGATGCACTGAAGGAGGAGGAATGGGCCACCTCCGCATCAAGGAAACGCAGCAAGAGACGCCCAAGAGGCCAGCCCACTGAGAAACAGGCAGCAGAAGAAAGAGCGAAAATACTAAAAGAAACCCCGATACTCATGCAGAACCCTTTTGAGACACTCAGGTCGGCCCCTCCATCTGTATCAGATTTGGAATCAACCAACTCAATCTCAACAATTACGGAAGCGCTCAGGGGCCCAGAGGTCACTCCAAGAACAGCAGACGAACTTTGATTTGGGCACTGCTGTAAAAGCGAGACTGTCAAATATCGGTCAGTGCATAAGGAGCCTGGAATCCAGAAGCGGCTGAATCAGGAACCGCATCACAAGCCGTACTGGCTCCAAAGAGTATCTTTTTGAACTGTTAACCAATGAAAACAGTGGTTTGAGCGCAATTCGCAGCGACAGGGGGGGCGGGGGACAGATAAATGAGAAGACCCACCAGAGGTGCCCACGTCAATACACGTGCACATTCGCAGACTAGATCTGAGAAAGGGTGTGTGTTCCATATAGGTGACACATCCGACCCGAATGAAGGCCCCCCTCGAGTATCCGAACGGATACTGACCCCACCAAGCAACAAAGAGCGGGGCTTTCTCTTATACTTTTTCTTTTCTTTAAATATGTGTGGTAGTAATCGTTTAGAGGGAATAGTAAACAGTGCGGGTGGGCTAGAGGGAGTTAAGGGGATTAGACGAGGTCAACACTGCCAGCAGGGTACACTAACGTGCTTGCCAGCTCTAAACATAGACCCAATAATATGTGCAGATAGCCGGAAGGGAACAGGACCCAGGAGGGAGCACAGGAGTAAGACGCCACATAAGGAAATATGGCTCAACAAACCAACGCACACGCACAACAGTATGAGATAGTCACGTGGAATGTAAGGGGAATGTCCACACCGAGTAAAAGAGCGCAAGTGCATGCACGCCTCAAACGCCTAAAGGCCCACATAGCTATCCTACAAGAAACACATTTAATGGAAGCTGAGTTACAAGAGATTCAGACGAAATGGGGCGGACAGGTCACAGGCACAACACACTCTGCGTTCGCTAGGGGGGTGTTGATCTGGATAGCAAAAGGCGTCCCGTTTGCCCGAACCTCACATAAGCTAGACACAGGGGGCAGGTATGCAATAGTGGAAGGGCAGCTAGATGGGAGACAATTATCGCTTATAGGGATATACGCATCCAACAATGCGCAAGCGAGATTTCTGGAGTCACTCACCCCAGCATTATTAGATAACCCAGCAGCGCCTGCCATATGGGGAGGCGATTTTAACTGCCTACCTAACGCAGAGTTGGACAGATCAGCTCCTCCTAAAAAAGCAACAACAGGCAGAGGCACCAAGAACTCACTACAGAAATGGGCGGACGACATGAGACTCCATGACCTTTGGCGAGTGCAACACCCCAGACAGAGAGAATACTCATTTTATTCAGTACCACATAAGGTGCACACAAGAATAGATATATTCTGGGGCACTACCGACATATGCGCACTGACGAACGGATCAGAATACTTAGCCATGACACTATCGGACAACTCCCCGCTCAAAATAACCCTGGGTCGGTGCGGAACTCGCCAGGTAATCTCTACATGGCGGTTGCAACCAGAAGCGCTCCGAGACCAGGCTTACGCAGAGGGACTAGACACAGCACTAAAGCAATACTGGGAAGTCAACCCGGAATCCGCAAACACAAGGGCAGCAGAATGGGAGGCACACAAGGTGGTGGTCAGAGGGTTCTGCATGGCATCCTCCTGGGGGGTTAGGCGCGCCCTACACACGGAGATTAGCAAACTAGAGAAGGAACTGAGAGCACTCGAAGTGGCGATAGCCGGGGAAGAGGCACCATACACTGCACTAAAAGAAGCACGCATAAAATACAAAGAAGCAGATTCCCGCCTACGCAAGCATGATTATAAGTACCACCTAATGCGTCAACAATCAGAGGGGGACAGGTTGGGCAGACTGCTGGCCTGGCTCCTAAAAGGAGCACAGCAACAGACTCCAATAGGGACTATTAAATTAGAAAACAATGAGTTGGCCTCCACGCAGGCAGATATAAATGAGGCGTTCAGGGAATACTACACAAACCTATACACTAAGCGTACGGATTGTGCACCTGGTCAGCTCGTAACTTTCCTGTCTGGCTCTCAATTAACCCAATTATCACACGAACACACCGAAAAGCTAGAGGCCCCTCTGAGTGTAGAGGAACTAGAAGCCGCACTAACACAAATGCCAAGGAACAAGGCACCAGGAATGGATGGCCTACCACTGGAATACTATGTGAAATACTTGGACCACTTGAAGCTTCATCTACTAAAAGTATACGAAGAGGCCTGGAGTCACAAGGTACTGCCCCCTACACAAAGAGAAGCCATGATAGCGGTCCTGCCCAAGCAGGGACGGGACCCCACAGATGTCAAGTCATATAGGCCACTATCACTCTTAAACACTGACTGTAAAATCCTGGGCAAAATATTGGCCAACAGGCTGGCCCCTGTCATTCACACATTGATACATGAAGATCAAAACGGTTTCATTCCCAAACGTAATACATTCCTAAACATCCGCAGACTAATGGGAGTGATGGGAAGTACCCCCCCGGGGGCACACGACGAAATGGTACTATCATTGGACATTGAAAAGGCGTTCGACACGTTGGGATGGGATTTCTTATTTGATACTATGCGGGAAATGGGAATCGGCCCACAATTTATTCAATGGGTGCAGACACTATACTCCGGGCCACAAGCACGTGTTAGAACAGGCGGAACGGTATCCGAGAGTTTCCCGATCGCAAGAGGCACTAGGCAGGGTTGCCCCCTATCCCCCCTGCTATTTGCTATCGCCATGGAGCCTCTGGCCACCCGTTTGCGATCGATGGAAGAGGAATGGGGCATAATTAGAAATGGGACGAAACACATAATATCTCTATACGCAGATGATGCCTTAATATATCTACGCAGAGGTAGTGAGACAATCCCATCAGTTATATCACTCCTGGCCGAGTTTGGCACGTTGTCCGGGCTGGTAGTAAACTGGGAAAAATCGTGTGTGTTTCCCCTGGCTGCTCGGACATTGTCAAACCGGGCAACAACCTTGACCGGGCGCTTGAGATGGTGCTTCGACTCATTTAAATACTTGGGGGTTCAAATATACCATAAACCGGAGGACCTCAGAGATGGAAACCTGGGGAGAGCACTTGCCTCCATCAAGGGATCACTTTGCTTCTGGGGTAAGCTGCCACTGTCACCAATGGGCAGAGTCGCTATAGCAAATATGCTGATACTCCCTCGGCTCCTGTATTACTTCTCAGCGCTGCCACTCCTGATCCCCAAGAGCTTCTTCCGCGAGCTGAACGGTGCACTGCTGCAACTCATTTGGTCGGGAGGCAGGACGCGCGTCGCCCTCGCCACAATACAGCGCCCAGTATCCGAGGGTGGCATGGGAGCCCCAAACTTTGAACGCTATTACGCGGCTGCACAGCTCCAGTGGGTACTAGACTGGATACGTAGGCCCACACAGGCGGAGTCGGCATGGGCGCTGGCTAACCTGAGTGACACACCATTGGTCGCCTGGATGGCAGCCGGAGCCCCAAGGGGAGGGGCCGGTAAACCGCAATTGCAGGTGGCACATGCATGCTGGAAGAGATATATCCAAAGCGGCCGTCGCGTGCTCCCCTACTCCCCCCTAGTGCAACTAGGGGCCCTCCCGGGCTGGGCTGGGGGAGATAGAAGAAGGTCGTTGGTGGTGTGGGCAGAGGCGGGCATTCAGAAGATTGGCGATTGCTTCAAGAAGGGAAATTAATGACTTTTGAAGAGATATGTGACCTCACATCAGTAAACCCGGGGCAATTCATGTCATACCATGCCTTATGCCACACTATAAAGAAGGTGTGGGGGTCGGGGGATCAGGAGCCTATGACCTCCTCACCATTACATCACATGTTGCAATATGACGGCCAGCTGCAGATAGTGTTGAATTTATACAAAGCATTGAATAAACACTCGGTGCCCGCCTTGGAAAAGGCACTGATTAAGTGGAACGAAGTGCTCCCACTCCCGATCACACAAGAGGAATGGCCTCGCGCCCTACTGCATACCAAGGGAGTCTCAAGAAACCCTAGGTTCCGATATACGCAACTCAATTATTTACACCAAACGTACCTCTAACCAGCCAGGATTAAACGAATGTTCCCCACCATGGACCCAGCCTGCCCAAGGTGCCAAGCCCCGCTGGCTCATTTCTACCACATGGTATGGGATTGCTCCCAAGTGTGTGTAAAGTGGAGCGCAATAGTGGAGAAGGTATCGGAATTGACGGGCCTGGTACTTACAATAGACCCTAAATCCTGTTTGCTAGGCCTGAGAAATAGAGATAAAAAACACAAACACCTGCCTAAGTTTATTGACCTAGCGTTCGTAATGTACAAAAGATTGTTAGCAATGAACTGGAAGTCGGCCACCGCCCCGGACCTGACGTCCTGGCACAACATGACACTGAGATGGGCCAGCGCAGAACTGATGGTGCTGAGGAACATAAGAATGGGGCCCCTGCGGACAGGCAGGGAGGTGTGGGAGACCCTGATAGATAGACTAGACGCCAAAAGCGACGAGAAACCGCCCTGAACTAAAACTAATGCACACGAAAAACTGTAGGCAGTAATCGGCCTGTCGCCCAACACGTGGCTCTTTGAATGCGATTCACTGGGTCGATTGGCACCCCCCTGTGTCTGATTTTCCGCCAGGGGTGCTCCACAACGATTTCCCACAGAGGAGCTAATGCTCCACACAGAAATGTAAGCCACATACCCCAAACCTAACACGCACACCCCCTCCACTACGGATCTTCCCCCACGCAGCACATAAGCAATAGTCTCATAAGAGTACATACCTAATGTAGTGATATAGCGTCCATAATAACATCATGGCGAGCGACTGTTTAGGAACCATTTCTGTACTCCTTACTGAATGAGCGATAATGACCTCAGTTAAGTTGTTGAAGTTAATGTGTTAAACTTTGGAATAGTAACGCAATTGATTTAACATACCTGTACAATGTGACTGGTAAATGTAGGACACAGAGTTAAAGCAAAAAAAATGCAATAAAAATATTATTAAAAAAAAACAACTATTACCTTAAACGGTGCCATATTCACACTACAGCCATGTCTAAAGCTTGATTTGAAACTCATCCAAGAGATCGTTATCTGCAGTGTATTGAGTGAGTTGTGCAGCAGTGGAGCTTTGGAGAACCTTTGATAGAAAGGGCAGACACGGGACAGGTTGTACATTTGTTTTGTATCCTTGGGTCTGCTGATGGCTTCATCATTGATGGGGTGTTATGGCCAATTTTTAGATAGCTGGCCACTGCTCCTTGATGAAGAGAGAGGTTCATCAGATTTGTCTAATGACGCAGAAGGTGTGATCTAGTCTTTTGCTATGCTCCTTGGAATAGGGTACAGGAATTGATTTAGAGATTTAAGCATTCGGTGTGCTATTTAATAGATCACAATCTGATTGGGGTTTTACCCCAGAACCATTTGTACTTAGACTTACATTTGTGTATAAAGCTATCTTGAAGAGTGAGATGTGAGAAAGAGAACGTTCTATAGAATTGGCTTCCTGTTTAAAAAAGTTTTCCAGCTCATCAGTTTTGGCCTTACTGCCTTCAGATCTTAGGGTAGGGTAAGGGTTATTTACAGCTTTGACAAAATTAAGGAGCTGTTTTAGGTGCTTTTGCTAAAGTCACCTTCTGGCTGTTCTTAGGGTTTTTAGGCAAGCATGGGAGGGCGATTATTTCCTTTTACTTTCTATCATTCCTGGTGATTTATATCTTAAATAACTCTTTGGAGAACAGGTGGGGAGATGGTTTTGGCTTTTTCACTTACTTTTAATTTTAAGCAAGGTTGATTTGACCACTGCATATGCCACACTGTTGTTGAGACTATAGGGTGGATATTGAGATCATCATTGGGATTGATCAAAGGAAGACTGTTAAGAGCCTCTGCTGTGCAATGGTTGAGATCACGTTTTTTAATGCCCCTAAACCAACAAAGCACGTTTCGTTTGACAATAAAATATTTTATGTTGAAGGAACTTTGCGAAAGGAATCTGGTGGTGATTGGACCAGTTTTGGTTCCCTTGCAGAAATAAGTTCTATTTTTGTGATTAAGACTTCAAATGTAGCTTCTTTAATGTGTTTAGGTTAGTAGCAGTGTTGAGATAGGTCATTCTCTGAGAGACATTATGAAAAAAATAGTTTTCACTACCATTTAGTCCAACCCACTGGAGGTTGAAATCCTCTAGAAAGATGTTTGTATCTGAGAGAATTTTGTCATGTGTTTCGTGTTTTCTTTAATAACCGCCTCGATTTTCCCAGATGGGAGATACATGATATTAAGCCTGATGGAGGAAGAATTCTCAGTTTTACATTTACCAGTCTGTTAGGACTACAGCATACAGGGATGGATTGGCTCATGTCCTTCTTTGCCTCCCATTCGCCGATGGTACGCCAGGGTCTATGCCATTCCTCATTCTGAGTACAAGGATGTGGAGTACCCCAGTGGTCTGCTTTCAGCCTGACTCTATTCAACCTATGTATGGCAATCCTTGCAGACCTCATCTCATCCCTCAGGTTCCAATTTTATGAATATGATGATACTCAGCTAATTTTTGACTTGGGAGATGGATCTGGCTTCCAGAATTGTTTTACCTCATGTATGGCCGTGGTTGTTAAATGGGTGAAAACCAATTCACTGCAGCTCAGTGCAGATAAAACTGAGGTCTTGGTTTTTGGAAACTCTTTCGGCTGGTCCTCATCCTGGTGGGCTCACTCTCTGGGACCTTCCCCTGATCTTGCTCCCAAAGTGTGTAACTTGGGAATCATCTTCAATGCCAGTCTGTCTTTTGGCACTCATATTCAGAAACTTGCCTATTTTCCTCATTATGACTACTTAAGAAGGTCCTACTCAATATAGTTATAAGCAGATTGGAATGCTGCAATGCCTCATTCACAGAACTTCTCCTGTTATATCTCTCAGGCTGCAAATCCTCCGCAATTCTGCATCTTGACTAACACTGAACATTCCAAAACATTCAAGTGTATCAATGCCCTTTAACTTGCTTCACTGGCAACCCAAGAGAAAAGATGCCTTTTTAAGGTACGATGCTTCTGCCAGAAAGCAGTAAATTTCCACTTTTCATAAGAGCTATATTTCTACACATGTTTTTGCGGTATATACCTTCCAGACCTCTTTGCTTCTCTACCTCCCCTTTGGTTTCTGTTCCTTGCTTTTGGAAATAACATCTTAGAGGGCTCCCTTTCTTTGTTCTGTACTTCAACAGTGATCAGTCTCCTTCTTGCCATCTACGTGGAGCCACATTTATTCATGTTCTGAAAACGTTACAAACATACCTGTTTCAATAACTTCATAATGTCCCTTTTTTGTGAGTTTTCCTTATTTCACTTTGCAGCACCAGGATATCCTTGGATAATTGTATGTTGTATAAAATTCAAAATCAAATCATTGAAGGAGTCAGCCACAATCTTTCTGCATTTATTTGAGTTTTAATGAACTACTTGTATTCCTCCTCCAGCCCATCTGCATGATGGAGTAATTGTTGGGAAGAACATCTGTGATATTATGAGACGTGTTGTTTACCGTGTTTCAGTGAGCATAAGGAGATCAACGTCATGCCTTTCAGTGATGTCAGAGATTTCAAACTTATGTTTCACTGCAGATCTACAGTTTATACTAAACATTACAAAGTAGACTTCACTGTTTTAATGAAAGGAGTGGTCACTGATTCAAGATGGTTCTGGATAAGGTTGTTCTGATCAGTGTTTCTTGAAGAGCAAATGTTGAATGGTGACCTGTGTTCACTGCCAATGGGAGGCAGGCTCTGGAGGCGAGTAAGTTGCATTATCCTTAGGATTAGTTCATGCAGAGCCCAGGTTGTAAAGAGTGTAAGCTAAGTACTGATGTTTCAAATTGGGTCCTCAAGTTGATTAACTTGTTGGAAAGGAGTCCAAGAAAGAAAAGGCTAGATGAGTTATGAGCTAAAACAGATCTTGTTTTCAACGTGTCAGTATTGATGTTGGGGCTAAATGAAATTTGGGGTAGAGAGGCTGGTACAGTTATTACTGGAGTTGAAAGAATTTCCCTCTGAAGACCTGGAAGGGATGATCAATGGGTTTGGTGCAGTAGGGGCAATATGTCTGTGATTTGTTGCCTGCTCTAGTTTGTTCCGCTAGTACCATCATTAAAACTGACCAGGCAAAAAAGATTGGTGGAATAGAATTCTGTCATGGCAGATGGAAAGAGGTCAAAGAGAGAAGGAGAAGTAAACAACTAAGAGGTGATGAGATGGTGCTAGAAGGGATAATTAATGATTAGGGTCATTGTGTCCAGGGTCTGTTGTCTGCTCAGGATTTTTCAAGTTGGATACCTTAACATCAATGTTAGATTGGAGAAGGGACAGCAGTCGACTTGTGAGAAGTTTAGGACTGTATCACTGAGTGATATCATTCCAATTTGGGTCGAGTTCAGGAGTGGAGGAAGTTGTGTTAAGGAGCACCGATCTGATGACATACTTAGTTTTGTTGGTAATAACTAAAGACTGTTGGTCAGAACCAGAGCTACTGCCAATCAAGGACTCTACTTTCATTCCCTGCAGTCTCATTTGTGAGCAATTTGTGACAGTCTAACCCAGTGTCCAGTTTAGGAGCGAAAGTATGTGAAATAACTCCCCGCTGGTACCCACAGCTGCATTTAAACATTAACTTGTTTCTGGTCACAGTGTTTGGTTCTGTTTGGCAGTGATCACGATTCTTCCTTTTATTGAAGTACTGACCATATAGGCCTCTCTCAAAGTGCATTATAAACTTCACCTGAACTGGGTGATGGTCACCGGTTGCAAGCAGTACATCCACTTTGGCTGACTTGGTTATTTTTAGACCATTATCTTTGTCTAGTGTCTTCAGTGGTTGAGGTTAGAGTCCAGGAAGGAACATTTGGATTGGTGTCTCGGACAGGTCTTTCAAATAACATGGAGCCAGTGGTGAATTTGGTGGTCTGGTATGGGAAATGATGGTAGGTGGGGAGAAACTTGGGTATTGATCTTTAAAGATCTTCCTGTTATGATGATATGATTCAGCTTGGATAGTATGCCCTCCTCCTGGAAAGACCTTATTAAAACCAACTGTGCGCCAAGATCTCAATGGCATTGTTCTTTTGGAATATTTGTCCATTAATCGGCCTTCGCAGCTTACGTAGGTCTGTCACTGCCTTTTGCTACTTGGATTTTTTTGGGGACTTAAAGTTGTCGGGCATGTTCCCAGGACAACAAGTGTAACATATTGTTCCATGTTTACAATCAGTTGACATGCAGATTTTTTTTTTTTTGTGTGTGGTCCTGGGTGTCTGTACAAGCTGCCAGCTGACCTGCTTACACTGATTTGTGGATATTTAACTGCGGGGCAACACAATAGCACTCTAGGTACGGATGTTTGGCCATTGGTGATTGCCCTGTGTTATTTTAGGTTGAGAGTAGCAGGCGCAAGCGTTGCTTTCCGTTGTGTTGTAATCTATCTGTGGGCTTTTAACCACACCCACTTCACGCCCATCACTTTCATTCGTTCTTGGGCTTGCCTTGCAAAAATCCATTGATGTAATTGATAAATGCTTTATGTTTGTCTCGCCTTGGGGTGGTTTTGTCACTGCTTTGCAGACTGACCCTGTTACGAAGATAATTGCACCTTCACAGATATGCTTTAGTGTGGAGAACTGCTTTTTAGGTCGACCATTAACGTTCAACCTGGTGTATACTTATACGGTGAGTTAAAGTAATTTCATTAGTCGGTTGCTGTGTCCTTTAAATATTCTTGCTCGCTAGTGGTCAGTTCTGCCTTTTTCTCCCTCCTTTTTATGTTTGAGAGCAGTGACCGAGTACTGTATTGTTCCACTTATGTTTCTTTATCTGTTGCTGTGACAGAATTTTTTTTACATTTCTTTGGTGGTCCCCTTTCACTGTGCTGTTTAGGCTGGTAGCTGCCTGCGTTTTATTGCAGCATTTGTTCTCCCACCTCCTCCTATTTTGCTGACATTTGTTTTGGTTTTATTCCAGTGCTGTCTGCTGCCCTGCTCCTAAAATAAGCTTATTATTTTACTAAACAAACACATATGCCCTCGCATCGCATCGCAGAGGGCACCTCTGCCAGCACTCATGACCTGGCACATCCCCGTAATGGGGCCATAAATCTTCTCAGGCTGCTATGTTAACTTCATTCGAGCTTTTTTAGTTAGTGCGTAAGCGCACGACCTCTTGAATACTTTCAAATATACTTCTCTGTGGGCTTCCAGCTATTTCATTTATTAGTTTCAGCATCATTTAAAAATTCTTGCTTGCTAGTGATCAGTCATGCCTCGTTGTCCCTCCTTCTTCTGTGTGGGAGCAGTGACCAACTACTGTATAATTACGCTTGGGCCTGTTTATCTGGTTTGTAGGGGACAGTTTTTTTCTTTGTTTCCTGCTCCTGTCCAGGGAAACTTCCCTTTTCATTTGCAGAGCATTCTTCCTCTGAGCTTTACAAGGCTATAAATCAGGCTGTTATGTTGGTCACATTTAGTCTTTGTGGGCTCTCTTCACCCTCTCTCAGCTGCCTGGCTCCCACCCTTCCTTGGCTTGGATTTTATTTACCAAGTGTGCCTGCCTGTGTGCTGAGTGCCTGGGCAGACGATCGCTTGTGATTGCTAATAGCCTAGGCACCCAGCTCTACCAGGGCTCCGCAATCCTTGTAGACAGTGCCCACTTCTGGTCCACCAGTGCACCGCAGTTCACACACTCCAAGCCCTCGGCCGTGCCAGTGCCAGGAACCCCAAACACGCTGTCTGCCAGAGCACCTCAGTTCTGGCAATCAGTACACTCTGCAGCTCCATCAGTGCACCACAGTTCACACACTCCAAGCCCTCATTCATGCCAGTGCCAGGAACCTCAGACACGCTGTCTGCCAGAGCACCTCAGTTATTACAGTCAGTACACACTACTATTCCAGTACTGGGACCTCGGGCACACCTCCATCAGGGCACCTCAGTTCACACACTCCAAACCCCTCAGCCATGCCAGAACCCCCGACACGCCGTCTGCCAGAGCACCTCAGTACTTACAGTCAGTACATTCTGCTTTTCCAGTTCTGAGTCCTCAGGCACACCTCCGTCGGTGCACCTCAGTTTACAGACTCCAAGCCCTGTTTTGTGCTAGAACCCTACACACGCTGTCTGCCAGAGCACCTTAGTTCTTACAGTCAGTACACTCTGCTGTTTCAATACCAGATCCTCGGGTGCAGCTCCATCAGTGCACCTCAGTTATACTGCGGCGAGGCCACTTCCTTTCCTATACTGGGACTCCGCTCACATACAGTTCCATTACAGCAGCTCAGTTCTAATATTCAGTCCCTTGCCATGCCAATAGTGGACCCAAAAGAGCAAAACACAGCTCAGCCAGTGCACCTCAACTTTAACATCCAACACCACTGTTGAAGGGAACCACCACAGCTCCACTAGAATCCATCAGTTCTGGCATTTATTGCACATTTCTTCTCAGTACTAAGGCTCACACACGCGCCCTTCAGGACTCCTCGCTTCTGTGGTTCAGAGGCAATGCCAGTCCCATACTGTGCCCCACTCGCAGCTTCACTAGAGCACCTCCAGGCTAACACTCGGCAACCCTGGCTTGCCAATACTAGATTCCACACATAGCTCCATTATCCTACCTCCCTTCTGACCTTGTATGCCTGTTACTTTTCCAGTACCGCAGCCCACGTACAACTCTGTCAGTGCACCTCAACCCAAACTTGCAGCACCCCATTATTCCAATACCAGGAATTACACGAACTCCGTTTCTCATTCCTCACCTGCTGCCTTTCCTTTATTCCAGCAGTGGGCCGGGACACAGCTCTGTCTATACCCCCAATCCTGATCTGAAACCGCCCAATATTGCTGTATCGGGGTTTACATACAACTCTGCTAATACACCTCCTGCTGTTCTGCAGTGTCCCCCAGCTGTTCCACAATCTGACTTCTGTTTGAGGATGTGGGGTAGACAATTAAATGTATTCTTAGCTGCCATCTTTATTTGGGAGGGTCTGTTCCCCCTATCTCGCTCTGTTCTTTCGTTTACTGTTTATTCTCAATGTTTTCTTTCTCACCCACTTTTCTCTTTCCAGCTCCTAACACAGCCTACTGTTCTGCAGTGCCGCCTGCTGTTCCACACTATGACTTCAGTTTGAGGACATAGGGGAGCCAATTAAATGTACTCTTATCTGCCATCTTTATTTGGGAGGGTCTGTTTCACCTATCTCACTCTGTTCTTTCCTTTACTCTGTTTATTCTCAATGTTTTCTTTCTCCCCCACTTTTCTCTTTCCAGCTCTTAAAATCCACGTTAACAGTTTCGCTCTTTCTTTCAACTGTCTATTTCCACTCCTCTCCCTTTCTTTATTTCCCTGTTCATCTTGCTGCCTCCTCTTTCCAACTTGCAAAAACTTGGTTATTTTTTCCTTGTTTCGTTCCTCTCTTTTTTTTCTTCATCAGGCGTTCATTCTTTCACCATTTTTTTCTCTTCCCTTTATTCTTTCTTTGTCTTCTTTATTTGCTTTTTCCTTTGACTTGGTATGCGTCCTTTCACTTTTTTTGTTTTTTAGATCTTCCTTCCTTACTCTGGTGTTTTTCTTATCTTTATCTGTCAATGCACTTTTTACTATAAATCCCTCTTTTTCCCGTCTCTCTGTGTGTGGAAGCCACAAGTTACTTGTCGAGACCCGAAGTGTCAAATTGGTTTTCTCATTCTGTGTCTGTGAGAAATGTGTCAGTACTTACATGGTTCTGTTGCTGCTTGTTTCTTTCACCATCTCTCTTTTTTTTTCTAATTGTCATTTTTCTATTTCATTTTACACTTCTTTCATTATTTTTTCCTCTTTATCTTTCATTTGCTAGCTTCCTTCCCTTTTTTCTTTTGTCTCACGTTTGCTCTATTTCTTCTCTTAGTTGTGTTTTCATTTTCTTGTGCCTTCTTTCCCCTCTTTCTTGTATTTCTTTGCGACCACTTCTCTTTCTTCCTTTTGTCTGTTGTATTCTTTTTGCTTCTCTTTTTCTGCCCCATCCGCTTTCTCCCCTGAGGCCTAGTTATCAATGTGTCACTGAGGCCCAGAAACCTATGGGCTTCACTCAACTCTAATTGCTGCTGTATTTTCCTACTGAAATTGCAGTCAGCCATTTTCCTTTCTTACTCCAGGGCCCATGACACTATTACTAGGCCACTTGTCCTCTCAATCTTTACTCCCGACTCCCTCTTTCCTTTCACCCTCCAATCCGTCCCAAATTATATTATTATTTTGTTTTGAGCATTACACTCTAATGCCACACGTTTATTTCTGATAAAGGTTTATATGATAATTGTATATGTTTTTAGGTAGAGGAAGAAGGTAAATAGAAGTGCTTTAGTTAAATGATGGGCCACTGGAATTATATGGCAGGAAAAGACAAAATTATGAGGCAGGGTTGACCAATTTATGTGGCAAGAAAATTCCAGTTATGAAATTACAATGCCAATAGCTCTAACTCAAGAAAAAGCGAGACCTATTGCATTGTAAATGCTTGTTTTTGCTTGTGGGTGCTGTTGTCAAAAGATGACAGTTAACTTGTTCGAAATGTGCGAAACCTATTGCATTGCAAATGCTTGTTCATCAGCTGCCTTTATGCCCCAGACCCATTTCCACAACATCCTTTGATTCCCCAGTTGCTTGTCACCTGACCTGTCACAACTGAAATGGATGGCCTTGTAAAGCAGATAAGGAGTGCATCCCTGGGTCCTGTCTGTTTTATGTGCCTGCTGACACTCCACACATGGGACCTCTCCCACTGCCCAGATGTCGTGGAGGCTCTTCTCTCCACTTCAGAGGGGGGTAGGGCGGAGCTGGGAGTTCCTCACCCACCTTTCATCTGCCGCACAAACTGTCCATCACTTCCACATGCTTCCCTTTCAGCCACCCTATGCATGTTTTGCGTTCTTAGTTGGGATCCGTCAGAGCAGCCCATGTTTATATGTAGCACCTGGCGCACAGCGCCTCAGCAAAGTGGGGAGACCAGAGGTTATGCTGACCTCCTCAGAAGCCTATTTTTAATTGTGAGGGTTTGATGCAGAGGCTTTGGCATCAACACACAATTCAGACAGCAGAGAGAGTAAGTAATCAGGCTTGATTGGCGATAGCCCACCTGCATCTTCTCTTCCTCAAGCTGCTGTCGCAGAGTAAGCGTCAGTGGCAAATGGCGTCACCACGCGCTCAGAGAGGACCAAGGACATTTGGAATTTGTATGTGGGTCCGATTGAATCAGTTTCCATTTCGGTTCAGTTTTAGGTTTAGTATACAAATTTATTCAGTCAATAGTCCATAAAACCATCACAAAAAAAACTGAATAATTCACGCTTTTATGTCAACAAACTAACAAGGACAATTACAATGATTGTGCGCTCTGCAGTAATGGATCTAATTCCCTTTCCTACATTTAATAGCATTCAGTGCTTAATTTGTAACTATAAATGTGATTGTGCCTAAAGCTCTCCTCTGAAACGCGGCTGTTGCGCTTAAATGTGCGAGCACAGTATACTGAGGCAGCTTAATCCTGAAGCCACCTGGGGCCTCTTTAAACCATTTACAGCCACTTCCTGCCCCTTCATCTCACTCTTGCCGCTGTCTGCTTTCTCCCTTTGTGATGCTTTTTAGTTTTTTAGGTCGAGCATAGCAGCGCACAAACGCTGCTTTTCCGGCGTGTTGGTATCTATGTGGACTTTTAATCACGCCCTCCTCACGCCCATCACTTTCACTCTTTTGTGGGATGCCTTTCAAAAATCCTTAGCCATTGGTAAATGCTTTAGGTTTGTCCCGACTTGGGGCGGTTGGGAACTGACCCTGTTACAAGGGTAATTGCACTTTACCGATATGTTTGACTGCAAGCGAACTTCTTTTTCCTTTTGTGTCTCTCTGCGCTCACACTCATGGTGGCCTTGGCGCTTTGAATTGTGTTGCTTATGTCAGCTGTTTTACTTTACATTTTCAATTTAAGTTGCAAGAAAAGTCCAGCTAGGAATTTACAATGCTAATAGCTCTAACTCGAGCAAACACGAGACCCATTGCATTGCAAATGCTTGTTTATTTTGTGTCTGCCCTTCGCGCTCCTGGCACTTTAAAGTTTGATACAGATCGAACTCCATCGGGTTTAGAAGCGTTTTCCCTTTGTCTTTCTTCGCGCTCCATTGCGGCAGGAGAGCAGAAATGCTTTGGCCTGTTTTTTTCTTGAGCTCGGAATCTGGTAAATTCGTTTGAACATACATTTGGCACAACGCTGGGGACGTACTGTGCGTCAAGCTGGTTTTCCCGGACCCCACTTTAACTTAATGACAAGAGTGAGCTTTTAGGAACACTGGTTCTAGAGTTTGCTTACCATTTAACACACAGTGTTGAGCCGTAAATGCAGCATTTATTTAAATAGCGCACACACACAAGGAGCTTCTGTCTCCTCATTACCATTACAGCACAGACGGTCCAGTACCAAGGAGGCAGTGAGGAATTTTTGCTGTGCTCAAAACTCTTTCTCGGAAGAAAAGCAAACCTCTCCCAAAACGGAACCGAAAAATCTAATCTTGTTATTTATAGTTACATTTCGTTAACTTACTTCTGGACAAGGCAGGCTTTCACAGAATACTCAACGAACGTTGCTCCTTTTTAGCAACACCTCCCGATTGTGAGCAAATGTAAAATTCTGGAGTAACTTGCACATTAATATGAGAGTTGCCTCTAAGTGTCCCAAAATGACCGACGCATTTTACTTCTTCCCAGGCCAGTGGTCTCCAAACTTTTTAATGCCACCTCCCCAGTTGAAAAATAAAAACAATTGGGGCCCCCTTAGAATTTTTCACAATTACTTTATAAAGATGGCAATGTTTAAATACGTCTAGACCAGTGGTCTTCAAACTTTTTTATGCCGCTTCCCCCAGTTGAAAAATAAAAATCATTGGGCCCCCCCTCTGAATTTTTCACAATTATTTTAGAAAGATGGCAATGTTTAAATAGGTCTAAACCTATTTAAACATTGCAGTTAAGTACTGTTACCTTTTTAAAGCTGCAATAAAATGCTTCTGCTTAAAACAAAGGCATGTTATCTGTATAATATTTCTTTTGCCCAGAGTTTGGTGCCCCCCCTGGGATCACTTGAGGCCCGCCCCCCAGTTTGAAGACCTCTGGTCTAGACCTATTTGAACATTGCAGTTAAGTACTGTTACCTTTTTAAAAATGCAATAACATGTTTCTGCTTAAAACAAAGGCCTGTTATCTGTATAATGCTTCTTTTGGGCAGAATCTGGCGCCCCCTGTTGAAACCACTTGAGCCCCTCCCCTAGTTTGAAGACCTGTGTTCCAGGCTATATTAACAATTTAGTAATGCTGTCATCCTTCAGGCGAAGTTTAAAAGGTGTTATCACTACACCATCCCAACTAGATATTGCCATACTTTATACGATTTGTCTTTGCTTTTCCAATTTTTTTTCCAAGCCAGTAGTCAAGCACGCTTAGCATGTTTGAAGGAGTGCAAACCAAGTTAAATACACAACGCATCACAGCCTACATACATTCACAATAACACAGCAAGGCTTTTTTGAAGCTCTCTGCAAGCAGATATTTCCTTGAACGCCAAATTGGCCTAATATCAATATACGGGTGAAAGTTCAACATTGTACATAGGCATTATGGGCTGTTCGCTTAATTTATGTCTTCTGTGATTGTCAACCTTCTGCATGGCACTTAGTCAATAAATCAGTTTGCACGTTTTCATCTACATTTTGTTTGGAGGTTTTACTTGATATAATACCAGTTGCCTCCATTCCTATGGAAATCGGACACTGCAACACTGCCCACCAACCTTAATTTAAAATGTGTTTTTAAAATTCATTCTAGTAGACTCAGATTTAAAGTCCCATTGCGTGGTAAACTATATTGAATGCAGAGTGGAGTTTTATATAAAAAAATAATATAAAACATGGAAATAGTGATACACATGCAAACCACGAATGATGTATGCCTCACAATGTTTCCAAATAAATGCATGCTTGTGGCTCAGAATGGGGTGCATCTATAGTTGGACATGTTTTGTACTAGTACAGAATAAACAGACCTAAGTCTCCATCCGCTGCGATTTTTATTTTCTTATTTGGGTGTGAATGTATGCAAACGTGCATACATATGGTTATAGATTTCAAACCTATTCAAGTGGAAGTCTGCTTCGATAAATGATGGCGGTCCTTTTATGGTACTAGTAGATGGTTGTACTAATGAACTAGGTAAAACTGCAGAATCCTGCTCTTCTCAAGGCCCCCAGTTTTCCACATCCACTAGATTTTACTGAATGAATTAAGTTTTTTAATGTAGTACTTCCATAGGTGTACATATGAATGATAGAAACCTATGTTGGCCAATCAGCACTCAGCATTGAGCTTAACGTTCCTTAGTGGGGACCCCAAAATAAAAACCCCTCCCTCTGTTCAGTGCCTTTTTAAGCTCTCAAGGCTGGAACGTTTGTTTTACAGCTGGGAATAGTTTGTGTTTTAAGGGCTTTGTTTGTTATATCATTGCAATAGGCCTGCTACCCATGAAAATGTGTAATGCAATATGTCCTCTGTGGGCTCAATATATGGTTACACTGTATTACTTTCTCTCATTCGTTTTCTTGTGGTTATGCTCTCTAAGGGCTGCCTGTATGAGTATATGACCATGTTTCTTATGCTATTTGTATTGTGGTGTTCTCTCAGAGCTGTTCTGAGCATTGCAGTCAACATTCTATACTATTTATGGCACAAAAACTCACCCCATAATGCTTTGCAGGTCATTATGTTTACCAAACATTTTTGTTCGTAACTTAGCCTGTGGTGGTCCTAGGACAATGGGACTACCTTTAACAGGGTCTTTCTGACTGCATCGTCCCTGGGTCCCCAAACTAGGTCAGTGGGGACCCCAAAATAACCCTGTCCACCATTCAGTTTCTTTTAGGCTTTCTTATGGCTAGAACTTTTGTTTTACAGCTGGAAGAAGATTTGTTTTAAAGGCCTTGTTTGTAATATCATTGTGGTAGGCCTGCTAGCCCTAAAAATTCCCTCTAGGGGCTAAGTATATGGATACACTGCATAACTTTCTCCTGGTTTTTTAAAGGGGTGATGCCCCCTAAGGGCTAACAATATGGGTATTTGACCATATTTCTTACAAATGATATTTTTGTTATGGTGCCTTCTAGGGACTGTTTTGAGCATTAACCCCTTCACTGCCAGGCCTTTTCCCCCTAAGGTGCCAGGCCATATTTTGGCTATTTGGGGCAGTTCACGCTTAGGGCCTCATAACTTTTTGTCCAAATAAGCTACCCACGCCAAAGTTGCGTCCTTTTTTTCCCAACATCCTATGGATTCTAGCAGTACCCAGAGTTTGTGGGTTCCCCTGGAGGACACCAAGAAATTAGTCAAAATACAGTGAAAATTTAATTTAAAAAGAAAAAAATCAAAATGGGGAAAAAAGGGCTGCAGAAGAAGGCTTGTGGTGTTTTCCCTGAAAATGGCATCAGAAAAAAGGTTTTCAGTGCTAAAATCACTATCTTCCCAGCTTTCAGGACCAGGCAGACTTGAATCAGAAAACCACATTTTTCAACACAATGTTGGCATTTTACTGGGACATACCCTATTTTTTTTATTATTTGTTGGGCTTTTAGCCTCCTTCCAGTTAGTGACAGAAATGGGTGTGAAACCAATGCTGGATCCCGGACAGCTAAACATTTCTAAAAAGTAGACAAAAATAGAGCTGAATTCTAGCTCAATGGTACCTCACTTGTGTGGGTAGGCGAAGTGACTGCGAAAAGAAATTGCCCAAAACATAATGTGGACACATCAAAATTATCAAATACAAAATTACCTGTTTTTGTGGGGGGCAACTGCGTTTTTGGTTTTGGTCCTAGGCACAGCAGCCATCTGGGTACACCTACCAAACCCAAACATTTCTGAAAACTAGACACCTGAGGGAGTCTAGGGAGGTGGGACTTGCGTGGATTCCCCAGTGTTTTCATACCCAGAATCCTCAGCAAACCTCTAATTTAGCTAAAAAAATCGATTTTTCCCACATTTCTGTGTGAGATCACCTCATCGGCACAAATTTCCTATCACACAATGTTCCCCATAGTCTCCTGGTAAAAATGATACCTCACTTGTGTAGGTGGGCCAAGTGTCTGTGACGGGGAAGAGCCAAAACATTTCGAAAATGAGGGGGAACCAAAGCGGGTCCAAAAGGGCAGTTTGGAAAAAAATGTTTTTAGGCTGACAAGTGGGTCAATTTTTATCGGTATAGATGAGGCAATGCTGTGTGGTAAGAATTTTGTGGATTCCTGCAGATTCCGTAAGGTTCCATCACAAAAATGTGGGAAAAATTGTGATTTCAAGCAAAGTTGGAGGTTTGCAGGGCATTGTGGGTAAGAAAATGGTGCGGGGTGCATGTGAAACACACCACCCTGGACTCACCCAGATGTTTGGTTTTCAAATGTGCCTAGGTCTTATAGATTTTTATACATGGCAGCGTCCCAAAGTCCAAAAAGTGCAGCCCTCACCATTCCAAGTGGCCCGATTTTGAGAGTTAGCCAAGCTCTCATAGCCCAAATGTAAAACCAAAACCCAAAATAATCAAATGTCCTCTTGCTTGCCGTGGGATAAGATGTTTTAGTATGCGGGGGGAGAGCTGAAAGACTGTTACCCCCTCCAGTTGGGGTGGGGGCATAACCATGCCAATACTGGTTGGTAGTCAACATCCCACTATTTTTTTTTTTATTTTTTTTTTCTGGCATCTATTAGACTTTTTGCCCCCCTAGGTAGCGGATCGGACGTAATTGCCTCATCTGTCCACCGGTGGGCAGAACAGATTTGTCCCCATTTATTTGAGGTGGGGGTATGGCTATACCCCCACCCTCTTGTTTTGAAAAAAAACTTCCCTGGTCTCTGGTGGGCTTTGTGGCCCCCTTGGGGGCAGATGGGCCTTACAGAGATAGGCAGTTCTGTCCCCAGGTGGGGCAGAAATGGCCTAAAATAAATTTGCCCCCCCCAGGGGAGAGACCCTTGCCTAAGGGGTTGCTCCCATTACGTGAAATTGGTGCAGAAAAAAAATCCCTGGTGCCTGGTGGTTTCTGCCCCGCCTGGGGGCAGATCGGCCTAATTAATATAGGCCGATCTGCCCCCGGGGGGTGCAGAAAAAGCCTAAAATAAAATTGCCCCCAGGGAAGCGACCCTTGCCTAAGGGGTTGCTCCCTATCTGTAAAAAAAAAAAAAAAAAAGTGCCTGGTGGTTTCTGCCCCCCCTGGGGGCAGATCGGCCTAATTAATATAGGCTGATCTGCCCCCGGGGGGTGCAGAAAAGGCCTAATAAACAAATTGTCTCTTGGGGAGCGACCCTTGCCTAAGGGATCCGAAAAAAATCCCTGCTGTGTAGTGTCTTCTGCCCCCTTCGCCCCTGGGGGCAGAGTGGCCTAATTAACATAGGCTGATCTGCTCCCAGGTGGGCAAAAATGGCCTTAGATAAAAAGTCCCCCACCCCTTTAGGGTGGTGCGACCCTCATGTCCATTTAAAAAAAGAAAACAAATCCCTGGTGACTAGTGGCCTTTCCTTTCCTTTTCATGCCTCCCTGATCTCCCCAGCCCCCATACCAAGGAGAAACTAATCTGTTTCTCCTTGGTTTGCTGGAAGATGGGAGGCAACATCAGATGTCACTGGGGGGTTTGAGGGGGACGCAGGGGTTGAAGGGGATGCGATTCCCCTTCCAGCCCTGCCCCGGCGGGGGGATGGGGTGAGGCCCTCGGGGAGCACTAGCGCTTCCCCCGAGGGCCAGGTGCAGGAAGTAGCGGTTACGTCCTGGGTACCCAAGCGGTGCTGCCCAGTACGTAACCGTTACGTCCAGGGCACCCAAGAGGGTAAAGTCTAATGCCAGAAGTTTATTTCTGAAAAAGGTTTATATGATAATTGTATATGTTTCAATAATCTCTTAATACATTTATGATGACTATTCAGTCCAGCTTAACCTCCTTATTACCCTGTCTGCTTGATATGTTTGGGTGACCCTTCTAGTTTATTTCTCGTCTTTGGCTTTTGTGTGGTTTTTTTGGGAAGAATTGTGCTAGCCAGCTAGCAACTCTGGTGGTGGGGTGGTGAAAGTGGTATTCTATTGGAATTAGCATGGCAGCTTTAAATTAGGATGCTAAATGGCAACATTTAAATTTTTAGCTGCAGATATAGGAAGAAGGTAAATGGAATGTAAATGGAGTTATATGTAGGGCCACTGTAATTATATGGCAAGAAAATACGAAATTATGAGGCAGGGTTGACCAATTTATTTGGCAAGAAAAGTCCAGTTATGAAATTACAATGCCAATAGCTCTTATTCATGCAATTGCAAGACCTATTGCACTGCAAACACTTGTTTTATTTACAGGGGTTTCCTGCCCCTCCCTGTACCCTTACTCCTTTTCTCACCCTCGTGTCAAGCACTTTGCCGTCTGAATTTGCTCCATTGTTTTACACAGTCCAATGCAGGCTGTGAATTACCAATCAGCAGGAAAGATGAGGCACAAAGGCCACACACCTTTTACACTTGGTCAGTACTTAACGAGAAATCAGTATATTACCAATTGCGGGCCCATTTTTCTATATGGCATCTTGAGTGTTCCATCTGGCATCAAGAGTGTGTTGCTGTACCCTGGAACAGAGATGCATACCCTGTAGTCCATTACCACTCTGAATCGAGTGCATTAGAGGCATAGGTGAACATGTTGGCTCCCCACCGTATGTTGATTATCTTCCTTTCTACATGGGAACATTAATACTCCTTGTTCGTCAGTGCTTTACTGACGAATGCTATGGGAGCCTACACCTTTTGTAGATTGTTTCTAGAGCAGTACAGCCCCTAGGCCACAAGGGCTGGTGTACAGTGTCAGCACAATGTTCTTGGCAGTGTTGTAGCAGTTCATAACGTCATCCTGGAATATTGAGTTCTTTGAATCTTGTAACTCCTTGTAGTGGCATTCAATCCATGACCATATGGTCTTGTTTTTGGTCAGATTCTGGAGGGGCTTGGTTATGATGGCCTAGTTAGGAATCAGACTACAACAGTATGTAGCTATCCCCACAAAGCTGAGGATGTCTGTGACTTTCTTTTTTAAAGGGGCAGCAGACTTTAATTTCGTTTTCTTGTGCAGAGTTAGGACACAAACCCTTATTCTGTATAGACCATCTCTCACACTCTTGTTATGTCTTGAATATGTGTTCCCTTAATTAGGATGTCATCACTCCCTTACATGACACCTTTGAGTCCAACCATGACTTCTCTTTGTGTGCTCAGGAAGACTTTGGCAGCTAATGAGATGTCAACCATCAACCTCTAGCATCACCATATTCACTGGTGGGTGGAGAATATTGTAATGTATCTGTTTGAGTCTTCTAGTGGCAGTTGGTGGCATCTTGCACAGAAGCTCAGCTTTATGAGACATTTCACTTCATTCAAGTCAGCAAGAATGTCAATAGATAAGCACCTGCCCGGCATCTTTCTTGATTGCCTGATTAGGAAGGCACATGTTGATGCAAATTCTGATGGCACCAGGCTGTTTTAGCTAATGGCTATGGATCTTGGGGACACCTATGGGCTGAGGCCGCTAACAGTCCTAATGACACTCTCTTCTGCCAGTTTCTCCAGCTCCACTCCCTGTTGTGGGCATATATATAAGGATGGATATTTCATTGCCACATGGCTACTAGCCTGTCTGTTATATCAATGTGGAGTCTTGTCAGCCTGGGCTGGAGGCACCGAGGCCTGTGTCGAATTCATGCACCAAATGATCTTTCAGGTGCTGGCATTCCCTGCAGATTGTGGGAGGCATGTGTCTTTCACTGTGCTGCTGCTAATGTAAGTACCAGTGCCTCCTTTAACCTGTTTGTCTTCTTGCTTCATGGTCATTTCAAAGATACCAACTAATACCAAAGGCACCATATTTCCCTATGCATAAATACAAGTGCTAGTTTCTTCCTTGGTTTGGGCTTGTGGTACTAATTAGTTTTTGTTTATCTATACATTCACTGAGGCACAAGTTTTGGGTCCCTGACATTTTGGTTTCATGCTTCTATCGAAAGATGACAATAAGAATACTTCTTTTTTTTTTTCTTTTTTCCTCACTGTGCACAGGGCTTGTGTCTGGGCGTACCTGTCACATTTAGGGCATCAAAAAACAAGGTGATGGATTGAATGCTTGAATTAATCTCAGCCACTGGCAATCTCTCGGGCAGCATGTTAATCCTTGTGTTTGATGTCATGCCTTAAGAGGCTAAGGGTATTCCCGGACTGGGCTGTTCCTGTTAGAGCAGGGCTAAGACTGTCTTGCATGTGGCTGGGTCTAATCTGAGTTAGCATGGCAAACAAATGAATGATGGGTTGGAATGCTATCCTGAGCAATTGCCAGTGTTTAGACGTATTGCATGCATCCTGCCATCACCCTTTGTGTGATGTGTGAGCAGTAAATATCTGCCTAATTGAAGGCGATGTAAATAGGCAAAAGAACATACCTTTAATGCACAAAGTTAAATAGAGCATTTATAGCAATGCTTTTCAGTGAAAACCCGAAGTCCCTAGTCCTTACCCTTCAGATGTTATGACATTCCTCCCACCCACTGAAAAGGTTTACCACAGTTAGGGGCAACTGCCTGATGAATTGTAGCGGGGCTCTTATCCTACTTGAAGGTTTTTTGATATCTCACTGGTTCTAATGCAGCATTTGCAAACATTTGGTTTCTGTTCTCCACAGGGCCAATAGATCTGTGGTGCTTTTATGGTTGTGTCAGTTAATACCAAGTCACTTAATAGCATAAGTAGATTTGGAATTCCTTTGACTTTATCACTGGGATAAGCAGTGAACATTTGATTGTAAATCCATTGAAAAACAGTTTGAAGGTGTGAATGAATTGCTGTGATTGTTGATAGGTTTTCTGATGAAACGGAGGTCCAGGAACCTGCATACAGTTAGTTGCGCTGGACATGGATAACTGAAACAGTCCCATATCTGGGATGTTACCAGTCCTTTTCGAGATTATCTGGTGCCTCTCGAGTGTTTAGAATTTTTGACACATCCCAGAAAACGTCAGGAGCAACAACAGGAATTGCCCCATTTCAGAATCTGCAGACTGTTTTAATGTTTTTTGTTTCTCCATGGATGCCCAGTCTCCTACTTTGCAATGATGGTTGAGTGCAGTGGGCAGCTGCACCTTAGCTTTGGCTACTTGTGGCTAGGAAGCTTGCAGTCGGGGCCCAGGCTGAAACCGTCAGTCAGAAGTCCTAAGGCAAGAATAAAGCCTCTGACTTCTTGTGAAGATCATAAGCATGGCGATATCCAGTCTGGTCATTTATGTAGAGGAAAAGCAAGGTACCCTCCTCGAGCACTGGTCATGGTTGAGAGATATTGCATAAAATATACGTTTTCAGATTTTCTACAAATTTTTGTAAATTGGAAAAGATCAGTGCATGTTTGTGCCCACATTGCACTAAACTGTACCCAAAGCATGCTGGCAATTTAAGAAGCCTAAAAGCCTTGTTTAGGGAGTTGTCCTTTGGTTTCAAATACGACGTTCTGGGACACAAGGAGACACCTCTAAGCTATATGGTTTTAAATCTGCACACCATAGGAGCTCTGTTGCTGACTAGGAGATCTCGTTACCATTGATTGATGAAACTCCGCAAGTACGACATTTTCTGGTTTTCTTGTCCAAATAAGTAGATTATCAATTCAGGCGGTCTCTTGCAGAAACATATTTGATACAAAGACGTGGCCTTAAAATCAGTCTACTGTTATAAAAAACAGACCCTAATATATAATTACAACATTTGAGAAGATAACTAGGTCTGGCATTGTGAAGTTTGGTTAGTTTAAAAATTGCTCTTTCTAATGTTTTGAAATGTTGGACTTAAGTTTTCTTCTTGTGTGTGGTTTTTTTTAATCGAAAAATTAGCATTTCTTTAGAAATTCAGAAAGTGACTTAAGAGTTGAAAATGTGATATATAAAAGGTGGAAGCCTTTGTTTAGGGACGAAGGTGGATAAAAGATTTATATTTCCCACCCTCAACCTTCAGCTACTGCTTGCAGGCTTTATATCCACTTCCACTCAATGGGAACTGCACTTTCGTTTTGTGGTTTGCATCACTGAGGATTATGGGTCAATTGAGAAGTTGCCTTGAAGGTAGTTACATAAATAACTAGCTTTCACCTTTGCCAGAAAGGGCTATCGTAGTTTAGAATTATGAGCTATGGGGCCTACTCAGCCACCTGTGCACAGAAGCATAAACATAAGCAACACAGCAAATGCCAACTGATGTTTACAAACAGTATTGAACTAATGTCCAGCCCATGACCTTCCACAACTATTTGGGTCTCGTGCTTTCTCCTTGTTCGTTACAGCATTCATGTTTTTTTACAGCATTCATGGGAGGTGTGCTTTAGAATTTGCTAAATACAAATGTGTACACTTTTTGTTTCTAAGATTCTATCGGCGGGAGATCAAGAGTAAATGTTACTCCACATTCAAGCCGGCTTTGAACCATGTGGGACTACAGAAACCAGCGCTTCCTTCAAGCGTGTTGTACAATTCAGGTAATAGTTTATTGTTTGAAGCTTTTCTGTATTTTTTTTCTTAATCCTTTTAGTAAATCTCAGTTAAGTCCCATCATTTAAGCAATATTTCAAAGCAATTGTTCATGCACGACAGAAGCTGCAATATTTGGGGTTGACACTGAACTGGTACTGAACAGTTTCCTTCTTGGCATTCATTGGAATGTTTTGTTCTGATCATCTTGTTATTGTGCAGGGCTTATTTTCATTTAGTTTACCAAGAAATACTCAAGACTTGCCCAGTGGCCACTAGACTAGTTAATCTGCTGGAGCCATAGTACCTCATGTCAACAACGGCTACATGGCCTAGCACTTCTGTCAATTTCTCTCCTTATTCCACAAAACGTCCTTTTTCTAACCCTTTTTCTTTTGCTTTTCTGCTACTTCATGTCTACCTCTGTTTGGTTTGAATTCTTTTATCACAATTCTTTTACCACTTCTGCTGAAGGATATTCCACATACATCTCTCTCTCTATCTGTCTCTTGCTCTGAAAACAGTTCCTTCTGTTGCTCCTAAGCTTCTTATTATGGAGTATTATGACTACTCCAGTACTGTTGCGTCCCCATAACACGCTACTCCATTTATGGATTCCAATCACTGAATTGTCCATGATCTTCCACACATTTGGCTCCAACTATGGAGTTTAACCCTACATGGGCCCATTGACAGAGTTTTACACAGTTGGTTAACCCAAAAATCCCACTTCCTCCCTCCACACTTCATCATAGCTGTAGGATCTTGAATGATGCCGCATGCACAGATAGACAGTGTATGAGAAGTTTACAGGATTATCTTAATTTCCCTCGAGCAAGTTACTTAGGGACCTGTTACCACTAGAGGTTCGAGCTTATCACAGACCATGGTTACTGGTTGCAAAATAAAAGTCAAGCCTTCTTGGTTGGTCACATGAGTATCTAGTTCAGGCAGCACATTGATAATTCACAGAAAATATTATGTCCAAATAGATTTAGACTTTGGAAAATGACATGATCAGTAAAGTCATAGTCACAATAACGTCTTATAGCATAAGCGATTTCTCTGACTATGCATCTCTGTTACTCTGTAATTTCCTTGTGTCTAACACCTTTGCACACTTTTCAGGGAGTACCATTGTAAGGTTAATTTCCATAATAGTTAAGTTCAGAGCCTCTTGCGCAGCTTTCTTTTTGGCACAGTCTGACACATTTTTTAGGGCTATTATACAGTGCTGCACAGGTACCGCTTATTGAGCCTGGACAGTTTAAGGAATCCAGATGTAGGGGAAAGTAGCATCTGTGTCAGTGAAAAACCTGGCTCAGAGGTACCTGGACCCTGTGCATAGTACTTGCCGCTCAATAAGAAAAGGCTCACAGCTGAAATGTGGGTATGTGGCACTTGAACCTCATGTGCTAAACAGTGTGGTTTGTAGAAAAGGGGTGCAATTAAATGAGTGTGCAGGTACATAGACCTCACACAGACATCAGAGTTGCTTCAAAAAAGGGCAAAGAGCAATGCACTGTGCAGGGATCCGGTCCTCACTTGGCCACCAGTTGTCACTAGAAGAAGGATTAAAGCACATCGCTCTCATCAGGGATGTGGAATTTAATAAAATATCTACTTGTCTCTGCGACAGGTTGCTTCATAAATCTACTTGTTCTGTAAAAAAAAAACTTCTTGTCCCTTTGGTGCCATGTAGTGTGACAACAAATTATGGCAGCAATCTCATTACATAAGAGATCTGATAAAAGCCTCTCTGATTATGCCAGGGCTAATACTATAGTATGGCTTGAATACTAGCAAATGCCTAATTTCACCAACTTTCTGCAGATCTACATACTAGGGCTGGCGGAATCAGTAGGCAGCACTGCAGGGTTGGATTGCTTTTTTAGGTTGTGCAAACTGCTAGCTTGCATGTTTTAAGGATGTTCACCACCTCTTCTCTAATCTTTTCCCATACTGAAAAATTTACTCCTGACAAAGGCCGAAGTAGAAGTTCTTCCAGGTTTGTGAAAAAAAAAAATTGTTGGAGGGAAAGTGAACTTGTAAACGCTCAATAGATTTTTGCATGAGCAAATCTACACATGCATATTTCTCATACTAAAATACAGTCCACAAATATTTTGTAGGAGGATGATTTCCTGGTTTAGATCTGTAAATGATTGTGAATTCATGAAAGCCATAATTCAGCACTAATGCAAATGCATATGCCATGGGTACACTTTTTTTGACTTAAGAATTGGGCCCTAACTAGGTCTGGCGTCTGCCGTTAACCAAGACCTTTTTGTTTTTATTAAAATTTTATCGGCTGGCTTTACTTTGAGTTATAGCATTCTGCTTTTTCAGAAGGGGCATATTGGCAGAAACTGTAGTTTTGTTCAGTGCTAGGCACTATTGTGGCAGCATGTGCTTTCAGTCCTGCACTGAAGGACTGGGTAAAATACAGGGGGCATCTCTAAGATGCCCTCTGTGTGCATTTTGTAATAAATCCAGCACTGCCATCAGTGTGGGTGAAGTTTGATACCAAACTTTCCAGAGTTCAGTGTAGCCGTTATGGAACTGTGGAGTTCGTTTTGACAAACTCCCAGACCATATACTTAATATGGCCACAGTGTACTTACAATGTCTAAGACTGGACTTAAACACAGTCGGGGCATATTGCTCATGCAGCTATGCCCTCACCTGTGGTATAGTGCACCCTGCCTTAGGGCTTTAAGGGCTGCTATAGGGGTGACTTACCTATGCCTGACTAGTCTGTGCCAGCCTGCCACTGAGAGACAAGTTTCTGACCCCCTGGGGTGAGAGCCTTTGTGCTCTCTGGGGCCAGAAACAAAGCCTGCACTGGGTGGAGGTGCTTCATACCCCCCGTGGAACTGTAACACCTAGCAGTGAGATTCAAAGGCTCAGGCTTCGTGTTACAATGCCCAGGGCACTTCAGCTACTGCAGATGCCCAGCCCACGGACAAAGTCCCACTTTTGGCGGCAAGTCCCGAGGGATAATGAGAAATACAAGGAGGAGTCACCGGCACAGCCAGGACCACCCTGAAGGTGTTCAGAGCTGAAGTGACCCCCTCCTTGAGAAATCCTCCATCTTGCTTTGGAGGATTAGGCCCGATAGGGATGTGCCCCCCTCCCCAGAGGGAGTGGACACAAGGAGGGTGTAGCCGCCCTCACTGTCTTAGGGCTTTAAAGACTGCTAGAGGGGTGACTTATCTATGCCACAGGCAGTATTTTGTGTGCATGGCATCCTGAGGGGGATGCCATGTCGACTTTGCCCTTTTCTCCCCACCAACACACACACTCCGCATTTGGCAGCATGCATGTGCTAGGTGAGGGGTCCCTTAGGGTGGAACAACACATGCTGCAGCCCTTAGGTACCTTCCCTGGTCACAGGGCCCTTCGTACCACTGGTACCTTTTTACAAGGGACTGAGCTGTGTGCCAGGGGTGTGCCAATTGTGGAAATAATGGTACATTTTTTGTGAAATAACACTGGTGCTGGGGCCTGGTAAGCAGGATCTCAGAACACTCTCAGTCAAGTCAGCATCAGTATCAGGCAAAAAGTGCTGGGGGAGGGTAACTGCAACAAGGAGCCATTTTCCTACAAGGGGGTTGAACCTACTTGTCCCAAGCACAAAATGAACATGAAAACCTGTTGTCCTTGACCCTGAACAATATGTCCTGGGCATCCTGCTATTCCACACCTCTGCTCATACTGCAGGCTGCTTAGGAAATAGAGGCAGCCTGTCTTGTCATGCTGGGGATTTCAGAACACTTCATAGCGAGATTATGCAATGCTGCACTTTTGTTTCTGGGCTGGGCAGGGCAGGTCGTCTACTCCCAGGGGATTCCATCTCTTTGGGCACCTCTGCAGCTTACTGCAGTCTCTGTAGAATACATTTATTATAAAAAAGTATATTCACTCCCTTCTTTTTTGTAAACGACACTGAAAACATACACATATTCATGAATTAAAACAACTATTTACATCTTAGAAAGTTATCCAAAATACTGACTGTATCCTCCATATTCCATCCATTCAGAGTTGATTATAAGCAGTGATAGTAAAAATACTGCAGATACAGAATTGTATTGGTTCAAAGGTCATTACAATGGCAACATTTATTTGAATATATGTACGATTTCATAAGTGTCTGTTTTATCAAACGGGAATAAGGACAAGAAGGATAACTGATATACATTTGGGATATTTTTATGCATACAAGAGAGACTGGTGTCAGATGCTTATTTATTAAATTAGGGCGTTGCTGGTGGGCAACATAAAAAATGTGATACAATAATTTTACCAGAAGTTAAAGCAAAACCATTTAAAGTCTCAGTACATCTTAAAGCTTCAGCACTAACAATTTTAGTAATACATGTTGGTAGTTGTGGTTAATTACATAGTAAGGGCGGCTATTATTCGGGTTACAGTTTTTCAGTTCTGTGCCCTTGGTTTTGAAGGTTTGGTCCGTTGATGCTATTATATTCAGATAATTCTCTAGCCAGACAAATGTTGTTCATTGGGGAAGGGGTCTCTCCCTTACAGGGAGTCCATCTGCTTTTTATCAGGTGTTCAGGCTTAACCAAACCTTTTGGTCACTTCATTGTTCAAGTGACGCTCTTATTCGCTCACAGACTGACCTGCTAGAACTGGCTTGGTCCAATCCCAATGATCATCAAAAGGTGCTTCCGTCTTCATTCACTGGTTGTATGAACTTGGATGCATTTGGCTTCACAGTGAATTCTACTGGATGGGAGAATCACAGAAGCAGGGAAGGGGCACTCAGGGAGATGCAGAGAAGAGAGCATTGACTGCCACACTCATACAAACTCTACATATATTTGGGAGATCCATTGAGCCCAGTGATGACATACTACATGGATTTACTAGGGAGAGCGAGTAGGCTGTCTCTCAACTGAGCTGCGGATCCAAATAGTTGCCACTAGTGGTGCCGTAGGGAGTGGGGGGAGAGGGTGGAGCAGTAGCTGCCAATGGAAAAAAAGTGTACCATCCTGGGACACGCTCCTATATGCCAACAGGGTGTACCACTCTGTTTGTAAGCATACACAAAATAATTGTAGAGCGCTCGTCATGAGACTCTTAACATAAGTCGCATTCTTAAGTTTGAAAAAAAGGTCTACTAGAATGGCAAAATGCTCAGTAGCATGTGACATGGATACAGAGGTGGGGACTTTCGAGCCTAGTTATGTTAGTGGCTGAGGTCACCTGCACAGACATTGTAATGCGTGTCGGCACCTTTACAAACTGTGAGTAGCTGGTGGCTCCCAGGCATATATCCTGAGGAGATTAGGGGAGATAAATTGAATGTGTGAGGAAGTTGAGGCACAAGGATAGTGGGTGCAAAGAAGTGGGGCCTATGGATATACTGCATGAAGTTTTGACTTGTTTTCGTCTTTGTAATTTCCATCGGAAGAAGAAATGCTGCGGATTATCACATAGTTTGAGTACAAAGAGCAATGTGTTTAATTTTTCCCCTTCTTTCTGGTTTACAGTGAGGTGCATGTTCATTCAGACGCAAGACACGCCTAATCCCAACAGTCTGAAGTTTCTGCCGGGCAGGGCGGTCCTAGAAGGAAGAACTATGGATTTTCCATCTCCTGCATCTGCGTATTGCTCTCCCTTAGCCAGGTATTTGGAAAGATGGCAGTAGCCTATGAACTTCTCTGCTGTGACATATGGGACGCACACACTAATTAACAGTTCAGGAGAAGAGATATAGAAATAAAATTTCAAGCAAATATGCGTCACCCAACTTATCTATTTTGCATACTCTTTCAACTCTACTTGTCGTTAAACTTCATACAGATATACAGGGCTTGACAGTGGATAGGAAGTGCTGTGTCTTTTATTCATTCACATCTAGATACCCATCCATACGCTTGCACTCCTCTTTTCCACAGTCTCTATCTGGAAAATGAGCAGTTCAGGACTTCTGCTCCAATCCCATCAGCGCCAAAGGGTAGTAAACAAGAGCAGAGAAGTGTGGAGGTGGGTGGGAGCATTCCATACCTGAGGCATTGTCTGATGCGTTCCCAGGTCTGTTCTGGGTTTACCTGGAATCATCTGGTGAAAAGGCTAGTGCCTGCTGCACGCCTGGTATTTGCTCTGGGGTAGTCTGCACTCTTGAAATACAAATTGTGTTGCCAGTTTGCAAGTACTTTACCAGGATTGATGGTATTTACATGACCATGCCAGTTAGCACAACCTTCCTTTTGAAATATACATCTTAAAATGCCAGTAAAAAGAAGAAATCCCTTCAAAGTATTTTAGGGGTGTCTAAATTGTTTCTACATGAAGCCCAAAGTAAAAGTAGGCAGAGTTGCAGTGTTAAAATCAATACAGAGGATGGTATGCAACTTATTTTTCAAGTACTGTCCTGTGGCCCTCCCAGCATCTCAAAATACCAACAAATGGCCAGTGGTTTTCTCTGGAAACGGTGGTAATCCTAAATACAATTTGAATAAAGGGAAACAATAAGCAAAGGTAAGCTGGTGTTCAGGGACAGAGTACTTTTCCAGAGAACTAGACAATGTCACATTCAGCTCTCAAATGGCTACATGACTGGGGAAGAGTCAGTCATGTATCAGATCACATCTGAAAGGCCAATAGTGCAAGGGACGAGTCTTCCTTAGGTCGGTCCTCCCTCAGAAAGGGCTGCTGTGCTATGAAAGAGTTAACTTCTACATTAGTGAACCACTTCATGTAATTGACTCTTCCCCAAATATATGGCCCACCTAGTATTGCTTGGGCAAGTGGGTTGCTAAAGTGAGTTTGCAGTATGCAAGCTGTCACTTCTTCTAACCGGAATATTTATGTGATATTTGGAGACCAAATATTGTTCAACGTGTTCTTAGATTAGTTAAAGGTATTGCAGGAATGACATTCACATGGATTGCCACTGGAAATTAACCTATTTATGAGAATGTTTGAAAGTAGAATGTTTTTTTAAATTGAATACATGTGGAGGTATTATGTACCCGGTATTTGCGTTAAGAACCGTTCACCCCCCTTTCGGTATATGACAAATTCAAGGTGGCTGCTCGTAATTAACAGTAACAACCTTCCCCAACCTTTTATCAGCTGTGTGAGAGAAGCAGATGAGATGGTCTTACGTGGTCCATAAAGGTTGTGGGAAACTTTGCTCAAAAGGATGCCTTGACGTTTTTGAAACAATCTGATCACATGATGATGAAAAAGGCACGGTTATTTATAGCTGTTTGTCCTTTTTGAAGGCTAGTTCTTTTTTGTTTATATTTCCATTTTTGTACAGCACGCTATTGCCACAAAAGAACAATTGATGGTGGTACAATATGAAATGATTCTTCTCCTGTTTTATATCTAATACATTGTAGGGGAAGCATTGATATGTTATGTGCCAGAAGTGTAATGACTGGTCTGTCAGACTATACAGATCTGGTAGCAAAGCATACTGTGTGCAAATTATTTGTATGAATTCATTCGTGTGAAATGGATTAGTGGGTTTGTGATAGAATGCATGAGTGTGTGTTTTGATAGGTAGTTAGAGACTTGGGTAGTAAGTTGTTTTTTAATAAACTTTAATGTCAAAAAAATATTATTTTTCAGACAGCTATTCAAGGTTGAAGGAGTGAAGAGTGTCTTCTTTGGGCCAGACTTCATCACTATCTCTAAGGTAAGCAGACACACTGACGGGCTCAGGGTTCCCATCTGCACTCACAAGTCTCTCTATTCACGTTTGTCCGACCTGCAGAGGTTGTGGTCTGCTCTGGCTGAGGTAATTATGCATGAGAACATTCTAATTTATGCATTGCTAACTTTACAGGAGAGTGAAGATGCAGACTGGAACTTAATAAAACCTGACATTTATGCAACAATCATGGATTTTTATGCCACTGGCTTGCCAATAGTGACTGAAGAGGCAGCTCGTCCAGATGGAGGTAAAAACACTGACATGCGACACAGGCACTTGCCTTCTTTCTTTTGTGTGTACTATTTTATAATATCAAGCACATGTTTTGGAAACTTTGGTGCACCTCGAATTTCATGCTAATTGTTTGATAAGGAGAAACTGCTATAAAAAGGACATACATTTGGTATGACACAACTAATTTGTACAGAGTCGGCATTGACCTGACTGGGGAGTTCAGTGCTCAGTAGGATCCCGGCTCTAGTAAGTCAGCTGAGGCGTAAAATGTCTATTTTCACCTTCGTAGTGGCAGTACTTCCAGGAAAATTTGGTGGCTTGTGGTAAGATTTTGTTTTCTGGAAAAGAAGAAAAGGGTTAGAGGTTCTGTAGTTCTAGGAGGAATGGGTTTTGTGGCTTGGTGCCTCTGGCCACTAATGTGTCTCACTCCGAGGTGAAATTTGAAAGAGAGGCCCTAGTCAAACACACTTGTTCAGTGCTTAAGTGTATTCGGAAGCTCTTTTATTTTTTATTTTTTTATTAATGAAATCCTTTGTTTGGATTGAGGGCTGTGTTCAGTTTTGCCTACGATGCAGTCTTCGGAATGGATATCTTGATCTACCACTAACATCTAAGACATTTCAGTGCCAGTTTGGTTGTCTTGGCCACACAGTGTCCTATTTAGTATCTGTCATATTTCCACAGTGTTAGGACACTAATGGTAAATGCATGGGATTACAGACTTGCACTCTTTTCTGGAGTGATCCTAGTGATCTTGTATTCTGATAGTCTTTTGGCCCAGAACACATGCTCTGGCACACCAAGGCTTAGACTTTTCATAATGGTTCTGATACTCATAGTCGAGCTCTGTGGTCTTGTGGGTTGCACAAAGCAGTTTCACCAGTCAACACTGGACTACTATCCATGTCCTGGGTCATATATGTTAAGCAGAGATGGCAGCTTACTGTTTTTTGATTGATAGTACTACCCAGGCCTCCTTTCTGTTCAGTGATGTGGCTCATGCCTACATGCTCCACATCTGTAAAGTTCCTCTTAAATGTAATACCCAGATGCTGCACTGACATCCTGTAGGGAACTGGGTTCTTGTTGCGGTACACCCCCCACACTTTTTGCCTGGTATTTGATACAAGTTTGAAGTGTACTGGGTCCCTTCCAACCAGGTCCCCAGTGCCAGGGTTCTTTCCCCCAAAACTGTATTACTGGCACAACTTTTAGGCCCCTCTGTAAGTGCCTACTAAATGATACCCTTGGTACCTAGGACCTGAGGTACTAGAGAGGGTCCCTAAGCGCTGCAGCATGAATTGTGCCACCCTAACAGAACCTCTCCAAGCGCATGCACCACTGCCATTCCAGGACGCGTGTCCTGGAGCAGACAAAAATTAAAACACAACATGTCACACATCCCTGTGTGCCATGTCCCCTACCACTGCGTATGATATTTGGAAGTTACCCCTACAACAGGCCTGACAGCCCTAAGACAGGGGGCTTAATATTATATGTGTGTGCATAAGCTGATATGCCCCTGTGCTGGTCAGTCCTGTTCCCTAGTTACATGATGACTTCACTGAAAATAGGGGTGTTTGGTATCAAACATCTTGTATTGGTGAACCCACACTGATGCCAGTGTTGGATTTACCAATGCATGCACACAGAGGGCACCCTAGAGGTGCCCCGGAAAACCTACCAGCCTCTGTTGTGCTTGCTGACTGGTCTCTACCCGAGACACTGTTCAGACATCCTAGGGTGTGAGCCGTTGCTCTCAGGAGACCCAGAACAAAGGCCTGTCTGGACAGAGGGTGTAACACCCCCTCCCACAGGATGGCCTGCTATTTAGTCTCCTTGTGCTGGCAAGCTTCAAAGAAGCTGTCACTTTGAAATGTGAATCTGGCACCCCTCACAGAAGAGGAAGCTACCGCCCCTCTGTCCAGAGCCCACTTGGCACCTGAAAAGGAGGGAAAATTAGCTAGTCAGATAGGCATGCCACCCTCAGGCTAGTACCACCCCATAGGTGGGCTAAGGCGAGGTAAATACTATTTTTCAGAGGTAGCCACCTTTGAGAAGGCATACCTAGGAATTCTGGGACATGGTTATGCCCACTTCCCACAGGAAGTGGTCATATGGGGGTGGGGTAGTGACACCAAGGGTCAGTAGCCTTTGCGCTTCATCAGGACCTAGAAAACTACCCGATGACCCGTGCCTTCAGGTTCAACGCAGGACTGATGGAAGTTTCAATAATTCTTCCTTGATCTGAGACTGACATGTGCCTATGATGCCTTTTCTCTACCATGGGAGGGGCGACCATTCGACTAATTGACGGTGACAAGTCGGTCAGTAAGTGACTTGTTAGCATTTATTTTTCTTTATACTAGGAGAAGTAGTTGTCTAGGTCCTGATGAAGCGCCAAGGGATACATTTTTTTAACCACAGAGGCGCGAAACATGTTGACCACTTTTTGTTAGGATGGGGTACTCTACCTTCTCTCCTTGCATGGAGTATAATGGGACATTGTTCCCTGTGTTGACTCCTCCCTCTTTCTTTTAATCTTGGCCTGTTCCTTTTTTCCTGAGTTATTAAATTATGATGTCTGAGGCGCAGAGCCAATTTTAATTCACCCGTCTCTACTACACTTTTGTCGTTTTGCCAGTCTTTTCCGAAGACTCACTGATATCTGCTGGAAGATCTTCGGTTGAGTACCACTGTAGGAGGCTGGACTGGCTTGTAGTGAGTACCAAGGGGTACTTGCACCTTGCACCAGGCCCAGTTATCCCTTATTAGTGTATAGGGTGTCTAGCAGCTTAGGCTGATAGATAATGGTAGCTTAGCAAAGCAGCTCAGGCTGAACTAGGAGACGTGTGAAGCTACTACAGTACCACTTAGTGTCATATGCACAATATCATAAGAAAACACAATACACAGTTATACTAAAAATAAAGGTACTTTATTTTTATGACAATATGCCAAAGTATCTTAGAGTGTACCCTCAGTGAGAGGATAGGAAATATACACAAGATATATATACACAATAGCAAAAATATGCAGTATAGTCTTAGAAAACAGTGCAAACAATGTATAGTTACAATAGGATGCAATGGGGAAACATAGGGATAGGGGCAACACAAACCATATACTCCAGAAGTGGAATGCGAACCACGAATGGACCCCAAACCTATGTGAGCTTGTAGAGGGTCGCTGGGACTATTAGAAAATAGTGAGAGTTAGCAAAATAACCCTCCCCAAGACCCTGAAAAGTGAGTGCAAAGTGCACCAAAGTTCCCCTAAGGACAAAATAGTCGTGTTAGAGGGAAAATGCAAGGAAAACACAAATCAGCAATGCAACAACGATGGATTCCTGACTGAGGGTACCTGTGGAACAAGGGGACCAAGTCCAAAAGTCACAAGCAGCTCGGAGATGGGCAGATGCCCAAGAAATGCCAGCGGTTGGTGCAAAGAAGCTCTTACTAGGCTGAAGAACTGTGAATACTGCAGGAACGACAAGGGCTAGAGACTTCCCCTTTGGAGGATGGATCCCCCACGCCTTGGAGAGTCGTGCAGAAGTGTTTTCCCGCCGGATGGACGCCAACAAGCCTTGCTACACGCAAATCGTGCGTTTGGCGTTTTTGGACGCTGCTGGGGCCCAGGAGGGACCAGGAGGTCGCAAATTGGACCTGCAGAGAGAGGGGACGTCGAGCAAGACAAGGAGCCCTCACTGAAGCAGGTAGCACCCGGAGAAGTGCCACAAACGGGCACTACGAGGATGCGTGAAACGGTGCTCGCCGAAGTTGCACAAAGGAGTCCCACGTCGCCGGAGACCAACTTAGAAAGTCGTGCAATGCAGGTTAGAGTGCCGTGGACCCAGGCTTGGCTGTGCACGAAGGATTTCCGCCGGAAGTGCACAGGGGCCAGAGTAGCTTGCAAAGTCGCGGTTCCCAGCAATGCAGCCCAGCGAGGTGAGGCAAGGACTTACCTCCACCAAACTTGGGCTGAAGAGTCACTGGACTGTGGGGGTCACTTGGACGGTGTCGCTGGATTCGAGGGACCTCGCTCGTCGTGCTGAGAGGAGACCCAAGGGACCGGTAATGCAGCTTTTTGGTGCCTGCGGTTGCAGGGGGAAGATTCCGTCGACCCACGGGAGATTTCTTCGGAGCTTCTGGTGCAGAGAGGAGGCAGACTACCCCCACAGCATGCACAAGCAGGAAAACAGTCGAGAAGGCGGCAGGATCAGCGTTACAGAGTTGCAGTAGTCGTCTTTGCTACTATGTTGCAGGTTTGCAGGCTTCCAGCGCGGTCAGCGGTCGATTCCTTATCAGAAGGTGAAGAGGGAGATGCAGAGGAACTCGGCTGAGCTCATGCATTCGTTATCTAAAGTTTCCCCAGAGACAGAGACCCTAAATAGCCAGAAAAGAGGGTTTGGCTACCTAGGAGAGAGGAAAGGCTACTAACACCTGAAGGAGCCTATCACAAGGAGTCTCTGATGTCACCTGGTGGCACTGGCCACTCAGAGCAGTCCAGTGTGCCAGCAGCACCTCTGTTTCCAAGATGGCAGAGGTCTGGAGCACACTGGAGGAGCTCTGGACACCTCCCAGGGGAGGTGCAGGTCAGGGGAGTGGTCACTCCCCTTTCCTTTGTCCAGTTTCGCGCCAGAGCAGGGGCTAAGGGGTCCCTGAACCGGTGTAGACTGGCTTATGCAGAATTGGGCACATCTGTGCCCAACAAAGCATTTCCAGAGGCTGGGGGAGGCTACTCCTCCCCTGCCTTCACACCATTTTCCAAAGGGAGAGGGTGTCACACCCTCTCTCAGAGGAAGTTCTTTGTTCTGCCATCCTGGGCCAGGCCTGGCTGGACCCCAGGAGGGCAGCTGCCTGTCTGAGGGGTTGGCAGCAGCAGCAGCTGCAGAGAAACCCCAGGAAGGGCAGTCTGGCAGTACCAGGGTCTGTGCTACAGACCACTGGGATCATGGAATTGTACCAACAATGCTAGGATGGCATAGAGGGGGCAATTCCATGATCATAGACATGTTACATGGCCATATTCGGAGTTACCATGGTGAAGCTACATATAGGTAGTGACCTATATGTAGTGCACGCGTGTAATGGTGTCCCCGCACTCACAAAGTTCAGTGAATTGGCTCTGAACAATGTGGGGGCACCTTGGCTAGTGCCAGGGTGCCCTCACACTAAGTAACTTTGCACCTAACCTTTACCAGGTAAAGGTTAGACATATAGGTGACTTATAAGTTACTTAAGTGCAGTGTAAAATGGCTGTGAAATAACGTGGACGTTATTTCACTCAGGCTGCAGTGGCAGGCCTGTGTAAGAATTGTCAGAGCTCCCTATGGGTGGCAAAAGAAATGCTGCAGCCCATAGGGATCTCCTGGAACCCCAATACCCTGGGTACCTCAGTACCATATACTAGGGAATTATAAGGGTGTTCCAGTAAGCCAATGTAAATTGGTAAAAAATGGTCACTAGCCTGTCTGTGACAATTTGAAAGTAATGAGAGAGCATAACCACTGAGGTTCTGGTTAGCAGAGCCTCAGTGAGACAGTTAGGCACCACACAGGGAACATATACATGCACACCTATGAGCACTGGGGCCCTGTGTGACAGGGTCCCAGTGACACATACATATAGGCCACAAACCTATGAGCACTGGGGTCCTGACTAGCAGGATCCCAGTGACACATAACAACCATACTGAAAACATGGTGTTTTCACTATGAGCACTGAGGCCTGGCTATCAGGATCCCAGTGAGACAGTGAAAACAGTGACAAACACCCTGACATACACTCACAAACAGGCCAAAAGTGGGGGTAACAAGGCTAGAAAGAGGCTACCTTCTCACACAACCCCCCCCCCAAACGAAGGACAATAAGGCTAACCTTGGCCAGTTGAGACTTTATTGTCTAAGTGGTGATAAGTAGAGAGTAGCTCTGCAATAGACTGGTTACTCCCTTTATCATCCACTATATGGTTACTTCCCTGTGGGGATGTAAACCACCCTGTTTGCAGTTTTTTAGCTAAGCAACAATGTGAAGATGTATTTTCAGAGTTTCTATCAGTAAGTTTTAGTTTAGAGCAGTGGGAATTGTCCACTGAACCTATTTGTAGTGATGGAAATGCCAGACAGGGATGCTGTCTCAGAAAAGCCATAGCTGGGCAAAAACTTTGTCCATTTGGCTGGAAGAGAGAACAGGGATGCTGTTTCTCTTGAGTTGGAGCAGGGCAGGGATGCTGTCCTATGAGCTCCACACTAGGGCAGGGATGCTGTCCTAAGTGTTGTGAGGCAGTACAGGGTTTCTGCACTAAAGTTTCTCTGGGAGGGTTGGAGGGATGCTCCATGTTAACTAAAATGGTGTTCTTTTTGTCACATATGTTAGTTATCCCACAGAGAGGTACTTCCACCTCAGGGAGTCCAGCTTTGCCAGCTGATGATTCCCTTGGAACAGGTGCCACCCCAGGAGAGGTTTCTCCCACCACAGGAATAGTATCCTGAATGGTAGGGTGGTTCGGGGATACTGTGATACCCTTTTTACCTGTTGATGGAGAGGGATCCTGAGTTTTCAGGCCTTCTCTCCTTTGCTTTTTCATTTCACTTGAAATGAGAGGGAACAATTCCTCAGGGATGCCCAGCATGGCTGCATGGGCATACAACTCTACATCAGCCCAACCTGAGGCCTCTAGGTCATTACCTAAGAGACAGTCTACAGGTAAGCTAGGTGATACCACCACCTGCTTAGGGCCAGTAACTCCACCCCAACTAAACTGAATTATAGCTAAGGGAAGAAACTTAGTGGAGTTATGGACATCAATAATCTTATACTGTTGTCCAATGATGTGTTGATCAGGGTGCACTAGGTTTTCAGTCACCAAAGTGAAACTGGCACCTGTGTCCCTGTAGGCCAAGGCCTCAACACCATTTATTGAAACTGTCTGCCTGTACTTATCCATTGTAAGGGGACAAGCAGCCAGTGTGGCAAGGCCAATGCCACTAGGTGTGACAGAAACTGTCTTGGGACTGATTACATCAGTTTCCACTATGGACCCATAAGTGAACCCAACTACACCCTTTGCTTGACTGTTGCCAGCAGTCCCACCACTAGTACCACTACTGCTAGGGGCACTAGAGCTTGATGTATTAGTGGTGGTAGGCTCAGGGGGTTTACCTGGACAGGACTTATCCCCTGGCCTATGGCCTCTGTTTTTACACACAAAGCACCAAGGCTTTTTAATGTGTGCAGGTTGGGAAGAAGAGGAAGAATTTGTTTTATCCCCACCCTCTGAAGAGTGTTTAAGATTTGAAGTGGGATCTTTGGTTTTACCCTTATCCCCATGCTTATCTTGAGATTTTTCACCATCTTTCTTCTTATTGCCATCTTTGTCACCCCCTGTATGAACTTTTCTGTTCACCCTTGTTCTGACCCATTTGTCTGCCTTCTTTCCCAATTCTTGGGGAGAGGTCAGATCAGAGTCTACCAGGTACTGGTGCAACAAATCAGACACACAATTATTAAGAATATGCTCTCTCAGGATCAAGTTATACAGGCTGTCATAATCAGTAACTTTACTGCCATGTAACCACCCCTCCAAGGCCTTCACTGCCTGGTCAATGAAATCAACCCAGTCTTGTGAAGACTCCTTTTTGGTATCTCTGAACTTTATCCTGTACTGTTCAGTGGTTAAGCCATAACCATCCAGGAGTGCATTCTTAAGAACTTGGAAATTGTTAGCATCATTTTCTTTTACAGTAAGGAGCCTATCCCTACCTTTTCCAGTAAATGATAGCCATAAGATAGCAGCCCACTGCTTTTGAGGGACATCCTGTACAGCACAGGCCCTCTCAAGTGCAGCAAACCACTTGTTAATGTCATCCCCCTCCTTGTAAGGGGGAACTATCTTGTGCAGATTCCTGGAATCATGCTCTTTTGCAGGATGACTATGGGGAATACTGCTGCTGCCACCATGGGTATCTAAACCCAACTTCTGTCTTTCCCTCTCTATTTCTAAAGACTGTCTATCCAAATCCAGCTGTTGCTTCTTGAGCTTCAGTCTGGTTTGCTCCACTCTCAATCTATTGAGCTCCCTTTCTAACAATCTGTCATCAGGGTGGGTGGGAGGGACATTTCTAGATACAGAGGTATGATGGGAATGAACAGAAGGAGACCTGTCCCTTACAGAGGGCACCCTAACAGCTTGGCTACCAGCATAATGTGAGAGCACATCATCAGTATGATGTGATTCAACCTCTGTACCAACTATGCTAGACTGTCTAGTAATGGGCAGGCTGAGAAGTTTCTTTCCTGAACCTTTTCCTGGGGGAGTCCCTGGATCAGATTGAGAACCATTAGCTACTTTTTCTACAGATTGGGCACTTATGGCCTTATCCTGTACTCTAAGCATATTAATTAACAGTTCTAAGGAAGGATTCTTCCCTACACTCAAACCTCTCTCTATGCAGAGACTCCTTGCTCCTTTCCAGCTAAGGTGATCATATGCAAGTTTGGACAGTTCAACATTTTGGCCTGTGCCAGACATTTTTAGAGAGAGTTAAAGTGATAGACAAAGAGAAAAAAGTTTTCAGAACTTTTTGGAAAGACAGAAAAAAAAACTTTTTAAACTTTTAAGAACTTTTTGAAAGTTTAGAAGTACTTTTCAGCACTTAGAAAAGAGTGAAAAGAGGAAATGCAAAACTTTTTGGCTATGTGTATATACACTGACCTTGTTTTGTATATTTTTCTCTTATGAAAAGTACAATGACAAGAGTGGTAAGTAGTCTCAAAGCACTTATCCCACCGCTGCACAACCAATGTAGGAGGCTGGACTGGCTTGTAGTGAGTACCAAGGGGTACTTGCACCTTGCACCAGGCCCAGTTATCCCTTATTAGTGTATAGGGTGTCTAGCAGCTTAGGCTGATAGATAATGGTAGCTTAGCAAAGCAGCTCAGGCTGAACTAGGAGACGTGTGAAGCTACTACAGTACCACTTAGTGTCATATGCACAATATCATAAGAAAACACAATACACAGTTATACTAAAAATAAAGGTACTTTATTTTTATGACAATATGCCAAAGTATCTTAGAGTGTACCCTCAGTGAGAGGATAGGAAATATACACAAGATATATATACACAATAGCAAAAATATGCAGTATAGTCTTAGAAAACAGTGCAAACAATGTATAGTTACAATAGGATGCAATGGGGAAACATAGGGATAGGGGCAACACAAACCATATACTCCAGAAGTGGAATGCGAACCACGAATGGACCCCAAACCTATGTGACCTTGTAGAGGGTCGCTGGGACTATTAGAAAATAGTGAGAGTTAGCAAAATAACCCTCCCCAAGACCCTGAAAAGTGAGTGCAAAGTGCACCAAAGTTCCCCTAAGGACAAAATAGTTGTGTTAGAGGGAAAATGCAAGGAAAACACAAATCAGCAATGCAACAACGATGGATTCCTGACTGAGGGTACCTGTGGAACAAGGGGACCAAGTCCAAAAGTCACAAGCAGCTCGGAGATGGGCAGATGCCCAAGAAATGCCAGCGGTTGGTGCAAAGAAGCTCTTACTAGGCTGAAGAACTGTGAATACTGCAGGAACGACAAGGGCTAGAGACTTCCCCTTTGGAGGATGGATCCCCCACGCCTTGGAGAGTCGTGCAGAAGTGTTTTCCCGCCGGATGGACGCCAACAAGCCTTGCTACACGCAAATCGTGCGTTTGGCGTTTTTGGACGCTGCTAGGGACCAGGAGGTCGCAAATTGGACCTGCAGAGAGAGGGGACGTCGAGCAAGACAAGGAGCCCTCACTGAAGCAGGTAGCACCCGGAGAAGTGCCACAAACGGGCACTACGAGGATGCGTGAAACGGTGCTCGCCGAAGTTGCACAAAGGAGTCCCACGTCGCCGGAGACCAACTTAGAAAGTCGTGCAATGCAGGTTAGAGTGCCGTGGACCCAGGCTTGGCTGTGCACGAAGGATTTCCGCCGGAAGTGCACAGGGGCCGGAGTAGCTTGCAAAGTCGCGGTTCCCAGCAATGCAGCCCAGCGAGGTGAGGCAAGGACTTACCTCCACCAAACTTGGGCTGAAGAGTCACTGGACTGTGGGGGTCACTTGGACGGTGTCGCTGGATTCGAGGGACCTCGCTCGTCGTGCTGAGAGGAGACCCAAGGGACCGGTAATGCAGCTTTTTGGTGCCTGCGGTTGCAGGGGGAAGATTCCGTCGACCCACGGGAGATTTCTTCGGAGCTTCTGGTGCAGAGAGGAGGCAGACTACCCCCACAGCATGCACAAGCAGGAAAACAGTCGAGAAGGCGGCAGGATCAGCGTTACAGAGTTGCAGTAGTCGTCTTTGCTACTATGTTGCAGGTTTGCAGGCTTCCAGCGCGGTCAGCGGTCGATTCCTTATCAGAAGGTGAAGAGGGAGATGCAGAGGAACTCGGCTGAGCTCATGCATTCGTTATCTAAAGTTTCCCCAGAGACAGAGACCCTAAATAGCCAGAAAAGAGGGTTTGGCTACCTAGGAGAGAGGAAAGGCTACTAACACCTGAAGGAGCCTATCACAAGGAGTCTCTGATGTCACCTGGTGGCACTGGCCACTCAGAGCAGTCCAGTGTGCCAGCAGCACCTCTGTTTCCAAGATGGCAGAGGTCTGGAGCACACTGGAGGAGCTCTGGACACCTCCCAGGGGAGGTGCAGGTCAGGGGAGTGGTCACTCCCCTTTCCTTTGTCCAGTTTCGCGCCAGAGCAGGGGCTAAGGGGTCCCTGAACCGGTGTAGACTGGCTTATGCAGAATTGGGCACATCTGTGCCCAACAAAGCATTTCCAGAGGCTGGGGGAGGCTACTCCTCCCCTGCCTTCACACCATTTTCCAAAGGGAGAGGGTGTCACACCCTCTCTCAGAGGAAGTTCTTTGTTCTGCCATCCTGGGCCAGGCCTGGCTGGACCCCAGGAGGGCAGCTGCCTGTCTGAGGGGTTGGCAGCAGCAGCAGCTGCAGAGAAACCCCAGGAAGGGCAGTCTGGCAGTACCAGGGTCTGTGCTACAGACCACTGGGATCATGGAATTGTACCAACAATGCTAGGATGGCATAGAGGGGGCAATTCCATGATCATAGACATGTTACATGGCCATATTCGGAGTTACCATGGTGAAGCTACATATAGGTAGTGACCTATATGTAGTGCACGCGTGTAATGGTGTCCCCGCACTCACAAAGTTCAGTGAATTGGCTCTGAACAATGTGGGGGCACCTTGGCTAGTGCCAGGGTGCCCTCACACTAAGTAACTTTGCACCTAACCTTTACCAGGTAAAGGTTAGACATATAGGTGACTTATAAGTTACTTAAGTGCAGTGTAAAATGGCTGTGAAATAACGTGGACGTTATTTCACTCAGGCTGCAGTGGCAGGCCTGTGTAAGAATTGTCAGAGCTCCCTATGGGTGGCAAAAGAAATGCTGCAGCCCATAGGGATCTCCTGGAACCCCAATACCCTGGGTACCTCAGTACCATATACTAGGGAATTATAAGGGTGTTCCAGTAAGCCAATGTAAATTGGTAAAAAATGGTCACTAGCCTGTCTGTGACAATTTGAAAGTAATGAGAGAGCATAACCACTGAGGTTCTGGTTAGCAGAGCCTCAGTGAGACAGTTAGGCACCACACAGGGAACATATACATGCACACCTATGAGCACTGGGGCCCTGTGTGACAGGGTCCCAGTGACACGTACATATAGGCCACAAACCTATGAGCACTGGGGTCCTGACTAGCAGGATCCCAGTGACACATAACAACCATACTGAAAACATGGTGTTTTCACTATGAGCACTGAGGCCTGGCTATCAGGATCCCAGTGAGACAGTGAAAACAGTGACAAACACCCTGACATACACTCACAAACAGGCCAAAAGTGGGGGTAACAAGGCTAGAAAGAGGGTGGTCCGCCAGACATTGCAGTGCCGGTCTGGCGAGGAGATTGCCCACTGATGATACTCAGCATCCTAGTAGATGCTTGAGAGCTCTCCTGATAACACTGGTACGCCCCTATCTCTTTCTCTTTTGTCGTGGAACTGGTACCAACCTTGCCAGCCTGTCGGCATCCCTCAACAAAAATCTGTCCCAAAGTCGATTCGTCCTGCAGCTGTGACTCCAAAAACCTGGTAAGAACGTCTGCCTTTGAAAAAGATTCACCTTAACTCCTGGAGATTGGTCTTGTAAGTCTACTTGTTTGCAGAATGTGTTTTTCCTCCCATAGGATAGCATTGCAGAACTCAGAAATTGCACTGTGTCCATATTTCAAAGTGAAAAGAATTCCTATTTAAACACATACTTACCTGAAAGATTTTTCTCTGATGCCTAAACATATATCAATATACTTACAATTTTTATAAATTGATGTGTATCTCCTTTTTGAGTTCTGTGTCTCATTTATTGACTATTGTGTATATTTGTGATGTCTGCTACTCCTCTGTGTTAAGCCTAAGGCTGCTCGACCGCAATACCCCTAAATAGAGCACGTTGGTATTGCATAGCAGGCCCTGTCTACTCATTGGAGAACCCCTGTAACCTTTACATGGTATTTACATACCACATAAAGGGGCAGCTTCCTACACATCCCCATGTGTGTGTAATGCATGTGTGTGTGTTGTATGATTCGTGACTGGTATCAGGACTCCATATTGTTTATGTGTGTGGCTGGAGAGACCAGTGGGATCTATATTGGATAGCTCTGGTAAAACATAGCACAAGATGGAGGCTGAGGTGCAGTGTTCCTAGGCAGTGGAAGTATATTCCTTGCATTCCTAAGCTAAAGGGTGTAGCGTAAGACAGTGACGTATGGAAGGATAAAGAAGCCTTTCATAATTATTCGATTGTGACCTGTTAACAGGGAGTCCGATAATTATTTTTTTAGCACTGCCAAGGGGACGAGGGGTTCATTCAGCAGATTCTATTGTTAGGGAGAGGTAATCTTCTAGCCAAGCCCAGTTCCGTTGTCTTCCCCTAAAATGCTGTTACAAAAGGCTGGTGATGGCCATTGCAGAGTCTTCACACTTAATTGTGCTCATGTGTTGGATGCTTCAGTTAGTAAGCATTGCCACTGCCTGGTGTGAAAGCCATCATCTTTAGTGGAGAATGTGTCTGCTCTGCAGAAGAAAAATGAACTAAGATGAGGAATCACTTCGACTGCTTCCTAGGCTGTGACAGTGGAATCAACATCCCCTGTCTGAAAAATGTGTATAAAAATGGGATTTGAAAAATCCCACACGGTTTCAGTTCCATAGTTTTCACTGGTTAAGGCAGAGAGTGATCCAAGTACTCGAAGGACTGCTGAGATCCAAGGATGGTTTATTTGCTAGCCAGTCTCCCAGAGGTGAGGGGGCATCACCTGAAGTGTGTGAATCTTGATGCTTGCAGCCTGGCCTGCTGATCAATCAATCAATGTTTATAAAGCGCAGCTACTTACCCGTGAGGGTCTCAAGGCGCTGGTGGTGGGTCTGGGCCTAATTCGAAGATCCATGTCTTGAGGTTCTTCCTGAAGATGGTGAGTGATGGGCTTTGTCTGAGGTGCGTGGGCAGCTTGTTCAAGCACTTAGCTGTGAGGTAGGAAAAAGATCCTCCTCTGCATTGGTTTTCCAGGTGCGTGGGATGGTGGCTAGCGTCTGCTGCATGGAGCGGAGGGGTCTGGTGGGGTTATGAAAAGAGATGCAATGATTCAGGTAGTCCGGTCCGATGTTGTGAAGGGCCTTGTAGGGGTGGGTGAGTAGTTTGAAGTTGATTCGCCTTCTTCACTGGGAGCCAATAATGGATCCTCAGGTGTTGGGAGATGTGTTCCTGGCGGGGGAGGTTCAGGACGAGTCTGGTGGCTGCATTTTGGATGAGTTGTAGTTTCCTGATGTTCTTTGTTGTGGTGCCGGCATAGAGTGGGTTGCCGTAGTTGAGCTTGTTTATGACTAAGGCGTGGGTGACTACTTTGCAGCAGTCGACCGGGATCCATTTGAAGATTTTGCGGAGCTGTCGGAGGGTGTGCCACCAGGAAGAGGTGACTGCGTTTCCCTGTCGGGTCATTGATAGGGAAGAGTCGAGGATAATTCCTAGGTTGCGGAGGTTGTCAGTCTGAGTAGGTGGGGAGCTGAGCGATGTGGGCCACCAGTAGTCGTCCCAGGGTGAAGTGGAGTTTCCGAAGAAGATGAGCTCCTCTTGTCCGAGTTGAGCTTGAGGCAGCTCTCTCTCGTCTCATCGTGACAGCTTTCATTCCAGTGTGAAAGTTCCTCTTAGCTTTGTCCGGTCTTTATTGAGGGATATGATGAGTTGTGCTTCATCGGCGTATGGCATGATGTTCATTCTGTGGCCTCTGATGATGACTGCAAGTGGAGCCATGCAGATGTTGAAGAGCGTTGGGCTCAGGGAGGATCCCTGAGAGTTGGTTTGGATGTGAAGGGTGGGAGTCTGACTGTGATCTTCCGGTGAGGAAGGAGTGAATCCATTGCAAGGCTTTTCCGCAGATTCCTGCATCATGGAGACCATGGTGCATAAGGTCCTGTGGGAGACCGTGTCGAAGGCTGCGGAGAGCTCGAGAAGTATGAGTGTGCGGATGTCTGTTTTCAGTACCTATCAGCCAGCATAATGTCCCTGTCATTTGCCAGAGACAGGTGAATTGATGCTGACTCTGCAGCAACATAAAGCCTTGTTATCAAAGACCTGATACAGCCCCAGTGAGAGGATTGTTTTCAGGAAGGGATTTCTGGGTGCTACTGGACCTGCACTGCTTTTGCCAAGAGCCACTGTACTCAAACACCAATACAGAGAATCAGAGGAGGCAGGACCACTAATAACTATTGGGAGTTACAGCAAGGACTACTTACATGTACTCTCCTTGTATGTTCCAAGCCCCTGATTCACCAGGTAACTTGAGCCGCATGAACATGAACATTGTGTCTCCCACTGCTAAAATGCCATAAGCATACTTAACCCAGTGAGACAGATTCACTTTAAAGAACCAAGAACCTTAGTAGTTAGACACAGATAGACTAGTCAATGAGTCACTCAACCAAGGAAGCTGCTAGCACCATATCATAGTGAGTGTGCATGTGTGCCAAATTACTCCAGAATACTTCTGTGTACTTAGAAAGAACCCTGTAGCGTCCTTGAAGGGTGTATTAGCTTTTCTTATGTGCAGAATTGGGTTTTGGTGTGTGATTAAAGTACTACTTTTTTATTTTATAACTTTATTTTGTAACTTTTTTTTTTTTATAACATAGGAGCGGGAATCACTGTGTGTTTGACTGTTTGGGTACTTGGTCTCTACTTACATATTATCTCTGTGAGAAGCCTCTGACTCCTCTGGAGAGTAAGGTGTACAAAGGGTGCTGTTGCTACCCAGTTTGCAGCTCCACAGTAAGTCAGCCCTCAAGACCTCTTTGGTAAAATGCTGCAAAACCCAGGGTGGTTGCTCACTAACCCCTGCTTGCCACCTCTCCAGGCCCATTGGGTTCTTAAAATAAGTTTTCAAGCAGACCAAGATAGAAGATGGTGCAGTTGTTGAAGATTGAGTAGACTGCCACTATTTAGGCATTGTTGGAAGACAAGGCTTTCCAACTTGGCTATATTGGTGTCTTTGTGATCTGGTTATTTTGTGGTTCAAAAGAAAGTTAATGCTTGAAATTCATATCACATTTTGTACTGGCATATGACGATAACTAGTTGAAGATGCCCATAAAATTAGCTTTCACACCCACCTCGATTCTGTTCCCTTTTACTTCAGAATGTTTGACATCCAGCTGTGCGTTACCCTCCCTAACATCGGTGGCAAAAGCAGTTTGCAAATGTTTCTAAAGAATTCCATTATGGAAGGGCGTCTTGTCTCTGTGCCCATTCATTTGCTCTCATTACGAGTAAGAGTGGTAGCAGGTGATTTCATGGATCCAAGTGCTAACAACAATTCCACAGTTCCCTCCCAAAGTCCTGGTATCAGTAGGGTACATCCTTCTATCAAACGGGATTGGCAGCATCGTAAAAAGCCTTTTAGAAATGTAATTTAAGTGTTTTCAAACGTTCTGTCCAGGGAGAAGAGCCAGACCATAAAAGACGAAAGAAGAGTGTGCTGCAATGCAATATAGAAATAATGGAAGCCTGCATTGGATGCACTATAGCTGTGAAGTTTGGCTTCCTGGTGGTTATAGTCACAATCACACTAAATGTGATGTAATCTACCATTAAAAAAATGATTGGTCATACCTACCCAGGCTTTAATCTACGCTGCTACCTTAATCCTTTTCTGGAGACATTTCCTCACAAAAGACTTAGGGTGTTTGTGACTCTGAATTTGTTTACATGGCCGTGGAGAATATTATGGGTATGCTCCCTGTCTTTTTGCAAGACCTAATTCTGCGGTGTAGGTATACTGATGTGTCTACTGAGCCTCCTGGATCGAGGCATCCCTCTTGGTAGATGGCCATCAGGTGTAGGAAGCTCAAGCAGACTCTTGATTTTGAGTAGGAGCACCAGGGATGGCCGGAGCCTGCACAAACGACTCCAGAGTATTATGTAGCTTCTTCATGGTTGCAGCACCTTGTTCTGTGCTTCTGACCATGAGAAATGTGTCCGCAACATGAAGCAAGGCCTGTGTGGCACAGCTAAAGGCATTTCAAAATGCCAAATCCCTTAGTGGTGAAAGGTGCTGTGATGTTGATTTAGACACCAGGAAAACTCTCAGATTTAGCCAGAAACTGTTGTAATCATGGCTTCCTGCTTAAGAAGGACCCCTACAGGTGTCAAAGTGTCTCCAGGGTGTCTATTGTAAAGGCTTCCCACCTCTTTGTCCCATCCCTTTGCTGGGTTTGTACCATGAATTAAAAGCATCATCTCATACCCTTCAAACCTTTTCCAGCTTAACTCACCGATTATTCACGTCTGTCTTTCATTTGTAAGGCATTTCTTGACAAATGGTATACACGTCTGTGATAAATGATGTTCCTCAGTCCTTGTGCTGCACTGAAGGACAGATATTTATCAGAAAGAGTCAGGACTAATACGCACCAACTACTACAGGGACAACCCTTCCTTATTTGAGAAGTATAAATAAATCCTGATAGAAGACTTTAAAAGTTCACAGATGTTTAAACCATTGAATCTACTTGAAAATCCTCTTGCTAGGGATTGATGTTTATTTAACTAGAGGTCAGTAGTTTTTTGAGGAACAAAGAATTAAAAAGACTTTTAGCACAGGTGTGGTTATGCACTGTTTGTTTGGTGTGGAGTATTAAATAATTAGTTTGGAATGCTATTTTTATCTGGCCACTTCTTTGCTTATTTTTTAAGTGTTTTTTCCATGCAGGTAAGGTATTCCGGAATGTTAAGGGTTGGCAGAGAGATTCTGTGTTTATAAATATTATCAACGACACAATGGTGGAGAAAAGTTTATTTCTCAGAAAAGCCTTACTCTTTCTTTACATCACTGACTAATAAAACAGGGTCGCAAATTCTTACACAGGTTATCTTATGCGCCCCAGCAGCTAAACAACCATGTGTGTGGTTTGATTACAGGGCACCCATCGACCCTTGCTGCCTTTATGGTGTTCTGTTTTCAGTAGATCTGTATTTTTGTACAGTTTGGCGCTTCCACTTGTGGCTTAAAGCATGCGGTATTGCTAAGAGCTCACACACACTTACAAGTTTTGGTAAACTATGTTTTTTTGATAGAAACCTTCACTACAAAGGTCCAGCACTCTCTTCTAATTTCACAATGCCCTATTCATAGAGTTGTGGGCTACCAAAAGAGGTGTGAACCCCTTGTCCTCAAATAAGAAACATAAGCTGCAACAAAAAACTGGTAAACCCACCATAAATCCAAATTAAAGGTCCAAGTCTTCACGTCACAGGGGTGTGTTAAATAACACGTTGAGCCAAGTAAATAAGTCCACTAGAAATTTATTGTGAAATGCTTAGAAAAGAACAACAGCTGACACGTTTCACCCTCTGTCGGTATATATACCTGGGGCTTTCTCAAGGCTGCAAGACCAGGAAACTGGGTTAGCAAAGAACTTAAGAAAATATTATCTAACCTCACCATCACTCCGGAGAAACTGTTTTCTCTATAGGATGTACTGGTTTCTCCAAAAAGAAGACACGTATTTTAAGGTGAAACAGAAACAATTTATTTATAGGTAGATGCTGTCAAGTGACTAAAAGAAGAAGGAAAAATAGACAATATTTCTAAAGAAGAAGAGAAGAAATGTTCAAAAATAAAGATAAATATAACCAAGATCTCCCAAAAGTATTAAGGTGAAAAAGCAAGTCCTGACTAAAAATTAGAACAACACAACCTCCATCCTGTGTCAATATTTGCACGATTATTATAAGAATAAAACCATAAAAAAGTAATAAAAAAAGGCAATAAGAGTGGAGGAAAGCGAAAAAATAGATAAACCCTCCACCCATGCCAATTTCAGCAAAATCATACGACACCTATTCATATGTTCACAAAAGTATATCCATTTTTGAATTCCATAACATATGTAGATGGTCAGAAAAGTATATCTTTACAAACAAAAATATACAATGATCACATGAATTTATTTCACCCTAGCAAACTATCAATTGATACTTATAACGAAACGGACAACATTCTAATTGTGTAAAGGCCTATTACTAAATCTGCGATCAGTTTTTACATCCAAAGGCACATGCCAGTGCTGGTTTTGGCAAAGCATAGGTAGTGATTCCTTTTAAGGGTCCCAAATGTGTTTTAATATTAGCAGCTAGATGTTTAAATGCTACATCCCATAGATTAACCTAATGCATATATATCTAGTAGCACTCTAAAGTGATATGTCATTTTGAAATTATATGTTGAATAAACAGTAAAGAAAATAAGTGAAGAATCAAAACATGTCAAAGAGACCCAAAAACAGTCATTTTGTTGATGTCAAGTCAATACTTTGTCAATAAACACCAATTGTAACAGAAGTAATAACAATGCTACTTCCAAGGGAAAAAAACTATTAATCAGATTTAATTTTCCAGGGCACATGTAATCTGGAGTTACACCAACAAGTAGCGTATGGCCAGAGAGGAGGAGAACATTCGATAACTTAGATCATATATTGGTTTTACATAGTTGGGACAATAATATTAGTGATGAAAACCAGGCAAAGACAGTTTATCACAATGTTTCATAATTCACGGGACATAGGAAGATGTGTCTGCTCTGGTAATGTTTCATAAATGGTGTAGGCCAGCCGGAAGGAAAAAACAGAATATAGTAACCGATAGTCTAAATTAGTTATATCGAGCGCTTATACCTGATATGAATATAACTGTAACTACTGAATAAAGATAATCTAAATATCCTAAAAAACAATAATATTTTCAAGCTCCACTTACTGATACAACATGAGATTGGAAAAACAAGCTTTTGTTTGTTGCAGGTTAAATCCCTGGCCTCGAAAGGATTGAAAGCGAACTGGTATCCTAGTTCAGCGCCATATTTGATAGAGACGGAGAATATGTCCTTCTTTTGTCTGTATCAAGCAGCATTTTTCCAGAACCAGCAATGGCAGCCATATTGAAAAGGTGTTGTTTGAGAGTGTCGATATCGAGAAACGTAGCTATCAAATCTATGACTATTTTGAAAATTAGAAATTGAGAAAAATAATAATAATAAAAATATTGGGGTACAGCATACTCCAATCAAAAAAGGAGGAAGAACAGTCCCTAATCCGTCACAATAATTAAAGCCTCACAATAGGTCCCAAACATAAGGATTATAAAATCCTAATTTAGTAGGCGCCATATTTGTAGGGACAGGGAGTACGTTCCCATATGTTCTTTTGTTGTTTCTATTATGGAAGCATACATAGGTCCTGCTACATGAGTTACCAGACAGGCAAATGATAGCTGATGTAAACATATCTCAGGATAATAGATGGACTGTATGCATATAATAGATCTAAGCACAGATTAATGTCAAACAATATTTTGCTACACATTTAGACAAATCGAAAGTCCATAAGTTGGACAACCTCATATCCTATGGGTTCCTGTCCCATGTTCTTACATAAGAAAGAAAAACATAAATTATTTATTTTACACATATCCGCATTAAAGTAGCCAATAGTGCCATTTCGCGTCTTTGTTCAGACCATATCCAACAGTGTCAAAGCGGATAATGAAGGCACTTTAACATTCTCGTAGTTTCAGTTCTAGGTCTCCTCCTCGAGGGTGTTGTTTTGGTTTCAGAAGACCACAGAAAGTAAAGATCCTGGAATCCATGGAATGAAAAACTGTTTTTGAAAGCAAAAACGCCTGCATTGTATTTACCCAGATGGTTGATATTATTTATTTCTCCTTCCTTTCCAGTTGCCTCTGAAGACGACGATGAGGTGGTGTCAATGATTAAGGAGCTTTTGGATAGTAGAATAAGGCAAGTGCAGACTAGAGACGGAACAGACAGCACATAAGTAAATGCCATTTATTAGGGCACTGTCAAGATCTTCTTGTGGGCCTTTCTTGACTCCCACTTGGGTATATGTTCACACACATGCATCAGTGAAGCTCAATCCACTGTTAAAGAATGCTGGGATGGAAGTCCACTGTCCACTGCCTTCAAAGTGATTGTTTTGCAGAGACATGTTAAGGGAAATGGAAACTTTGGGATGACAGATTTACTGTAGTTTTTTAAATTAAAGATCCCTTTACATTAAAATTAGGAAACAGCTAAACCTTTATGCACAGTAAATATTCATGAGGGATTTAACTGGAGAAAATGTTTAATTTTGCATGAAGTTAGTTGGTTTCCTTGTTTGAAGTGGCTCTGCTCAAATGTGGTGTGTTGATTTGCCCCTCCAGAATGCCATGCGACTGTGCAATGTAGTGGCAATGTGGGAAGGGCACGGGGAAGCTGTTGAATGCAAATGTTGGCTCCAAACATGAAGGCAAATATTAAAATGGCCTGCAGTTCTATGGCATGGTTTCATCCTGTGAAGATACTGCCAGGCATTTTCCTTTATTCTCAGCCACCTTCTTAGTCATATGCTTGCCAAACATGTTATGTATGAGTTTGTGTATATGCGAGCTGGGTGATCAATGTATTTTTTACGACTTTAAAATGTTTTGTGAAGTCTCAGAAAATTACATGAAACTTTCATGATATTACAGTAAAAGTCTGGTGGGTCCGGGACAGAGTCAAACATGTGCCAAGTAGAAACTTGTTGTGAGTAACTCTATCACAACACTCAATTAAACTAGCTTGCCTGACCCTGGGCCTCGGTGCCTGCACCAATAAATCCACCCTCTGCAAGTGATGGCAGACAGATTTCCAGTGGAAAATCCAGTTTTTGTCAAAGTGGAGAAACCAGAATTACAGGTTGTAGGAATTTGGATCTTCACTCTTGTGCTTTGGTTGTAAGCAGAGCTTATCAGCTGCTGCAGGATCCTCTTGAACATACACGTGGTGCCCTGCTACTTCTTTCAGAGGTCTCAGACTGTCACTAGTTAGCAGAGCACACAATTCTGTTTGTTGAAGTATTTAGAAGGCTCATAACTACCCCGGGACCTCTGAGCACAGGCAAACACGATAGCCTATGAGACCAGTGACCTTTACCTTGTAGCACTAAATGAAACTGTTTTCGAGCTTTTGTTGAAGAAAGTGGTATTCAGCCAAGAGATTTCAGAGAATTTCAAAGAGCAGTGGCCTGAAATGAATGGATGAAAGCACCTATGTTGGGTCTAAGGCTGTGCTGAGCTGTTCGAAACAAGTATGTTCTAAGTCTGACGATTGCACGGAGGAATGTGAGCTTTTTATTTTTTTTATCTTTATTAACATACAAAGGTGCCAAAGACAAAAATAGCACAGATACTTAAACTGGGTCCAGCAGTCATGCAAGTCAGGAGGTCAGTGCTTAGACATGCAAGTGGTTAAAAAAAAAAGTTGTCTATATATTCGAAATAACAAAGGTCAGCATATAGACTTCACAGGAACTGATGTTATGTGCAGCATAAATGTTGCACTTGTCTATTCAGTTAGTATCCACTTCCTGGATATATTGATTTTTTTTTTATCTGTGAGAGGCAATTTGTGTGTCATCTGCTTCATGGCAACAGTGTGCCAGAGATGTGTACACCAGGATGCTGCCAGAGAAGCAAAAGGAGGCTTTCAGGGTGGAGCTAAGAGCTGTTTGGCAGTACCAGTCATATGACTTATGAGATACCAGACTGCGTGGGTCATTTCAGCTAATGATATGGGACGGATTTCCAGAATGATTGTGTGATAGTCTGCCGGGATGGGGTAACCCAAGGTGCCTTATATAAATGAATCAGAATCTCCTTCCAAAAAAATGTGAGAGAAGGGCAGGGCCCCCATATGTGGTGGAAGTCCCTCACCTGTGCTCCACAGCGCCAGCACATGGCTGCGTTGTAGCGTAGATAGAGTGTAGATGGGCTGGTGTATAATGCCACTGGACCATCACCTTATAGTCTGCACTTCACTGCAGTTCCCATTGTTTCGGAGTGATATCTGGAATATTCTCTGGAGCCCATTTCCACTGGTTTGAATGGCCGGGGAGGAGGCATAATTGTCTTAGGACATCAAACGTCTTAGACATTTGACCATAGTTGCCTTAGAAGCTGTGAACAAATTGCTTAAAGAAGGTAACGATGCGGGTAGCAGCCATTGCGTTTGGTGGGGTGGAGAGCCCAGTGCAGTAGCTGAAAGTATTGATGACTGGCAGATTCAAGGAGGTGGAACTCTGTTTTGCACTGGTTGAAGAGTTTAATAGTTAAGCCCTGGAATAAGTCCTGTAGGATTCTGCTCTCGCCCTTAACCAAATCTGGCAGGAATCTTGAGGGAGGGCAGGAGAGGTCGGTCTTCTGCGCAATTAGAGTGTTCAGGGATGGGAATGTGGTCAGGCACCTCCCAATTGCTAATTTGTCCTATATCTCCGGTACTGTGCGCATCGGGGTGGTTATATAAGCACTGCAAGGGAGGTGCTGCTTCAGAGGCCAGGCAAGGTCCCAGAGCGGGCGACAAGTGACATCTCAATCCATCTGTACCCAATCTTTCTCGCTCTCCCACACCACTCCCTGGTTTCAGGGAAGCATAAGAAGTGCAGTGGAAACGCGAGGGAGTCTCCCCTTCCTTATGAACGAGCAAAGATCCCCTTGCGGTTGTTTGATGTCTCGTGAGGGAATGGGAGTGGCAAGTGATAGAAACAGATATGAGAGCCGGGGGAGGACATTCATTTTCACCACGTTAATGTGTCCTAATGATGAAATGTGGAGTGATCTCCTGTGCTGGAGGTCTTCAAGTATTGCTTTACAAAATAGGGGCAAATGAGCCCGCATCCAGGTAGTTAAGGAGTTCGTGATTGTGAGCCCTAGTTACTGATATCGAAGGATTGCTGTAGATGATTGACCAGTGGCTCCACCAAGAGGGAAAGTAACAGGGGTGACAAGGGGCAGCCCTGCCTGGTGCCCCGTGAAAGGGAAGAAGCGAGTTGTCTGGACATTAATTCGAATGGAGGCAGTGTGTGCAGAGTATGAGGCCATGATCCTACTGACCATGACTGGGCCTAGTCCTTTTTTCTGGAGGATCGCTCTTAAGAAGTCCCAACTCACTTGGTCAAAAGCCTCCTGGCATTGAGGGAGAGGAGGAGGTGAGGGATAGCAAGTCGGCGGGCCTTTTCGACTAGTTGAGTGAGGTTTCTGATATCGTCCGAACCCTGCCTATGTCATATTAAGCAAACTTGAATGTTGGGATCTATTAATCAGTGTAGAAGAGTTTCTTGGCAGTTGGCCAGCATCTTGGTGTAAAGCTTAGCATCAGTATTCAGTAGGGCTATGGGGCACTAAGATGAGCGGAGTGTCGGGTCCTTGCCAGGCTTGCGATAGAGTGTAATTTCTGCATTGGACATGGTAGGTGTGAGGCTTGTGGTGTGGGTGACTGAGTTGTTGAGCTTAAGCTAGTGGCCTACTGGAGTTGCAGTAAGAAGACCAAATAGAATACCAAGGTAAGACCATCTGGGCCAAGGGATTTGCCCTTGGAAAGCACTTCCTTTTTTTTTTTTTTTTTTTTTTTTTTTTTTAGGCATCTGCGTGTGGCACTCAGTTACAGGGAAGGGTTCTTCAGGTCACGGGTCTAAGAGGGGTCTAGTGGTTGCCAGGGGCAGTTCTGGAGGTACTTGGCTATTGTGGTTTGATCCTCACCCGCATGTACCATAAAGGCGCTGGTAGAAGGCTTTGAAAGCCTGCTTGTCTGACTCTCTGGTAGCCCAGCCAGAGTAATCTGTGTGGATTTTGGTGATGTGGGACCTAGCGTGCTGTTAGCACTGGCTATGGTCAAGAAGAGGACCCACCTTGTCCCCTCCCTCATAGTAATTTGGTTTGCAGGCGACAAGGGTATGCCTTCTTTGTTGACCCTGTGTCCCCAAACTGGCCCCACAGTATAGCTAGCTGTCACTTGTCCCTCAATGTAGGATGCTGCTTATCAGAACGCATTAACAAGAGAATGTCTTCTGTGAGTTTCACTTCTAACAGGCGCACCTCCTGAGCTCCGACTGTGAATGTTATTACTCCACATATAGTGGCTTTAAACCTGTCCCAAAGGGTATGTTGTGGGGAGAGGGGTGTTGGGTAGGGAGTTAAGTGCAAAGTATTCGGAAAAAGCATCTTTTATAGCTGCTTTGTTGATCGGTTCTTGCAAGAGTTGAGGAGAGAGGCATCAGCGCAGGGTTGCGTGTGATGTATCTGCACACGGTGTCCACCTAAGATGTACATGTTCGGAAATAGAGATGTCAGAAATTTGCACAGATGTTAAGTATCTCAGTAAGGAGGAGGTGATGAACAGGTAGTCATTGGGGGAGTCAGATAAGTGCACATGTGAATAAAAGGAGTAGTTTTTCTTGTCCGGGTGTAGATATTGCCAAGCCTCGACTAAACCTGCATCTCGAAGCTCTTTCTTAAGTAGCACGGACATAGCTCCCGTACCTGAACATGTGCTGTATTTCTGTCCAGATCGGGATCCCAGACTAAGTTGAAATCCCCCCAACAGTGATGTCACCACCAACAGTTCTCAGTTGTTCTGTGAGTGTCTGACATATGAATACATCCTGTGCTTGGTTTGGGGCATAGAGGTTGAGGAGTGTTAATGTATCTCTGCCCCTCTCAACAGGGTGAGGAGCCGCCTGCCAGGGTCCGTAGTCATTTTGACAATTTTTTCGTGTAAAAGCCTCTTTTGCAAAGTATGGCGACCCCTAGCATCTTAGTCGGTGTAAGCCGAGTGCTGGTGAGGGTACCTATGGTGCCACATACGGTGTCAATCAATTCTAAGCAGGTGGGTCTCCTGCAGGAAGATGACATCGGGGTCATGTTGTTCAAGATAGCGCCAGACCTGTCGACGTTTGCTAGGGGAGTTGAGCCCACGTACGTTAAGGTATAACGACTTCAAATAATGTGTAGTGCCCATATGAGAGATAATACACTCAGTATGCATCTTGGAAGGAGCACAGCTATCCCGTGGGTGATAGTTGGAGGAGAGCGTTCCCCCTTACACTGCCAGGATGTAGCATGGACCATAGGAGCGGCATAAAGACCCATCAGGAAAGGTATGAGTGTAGGAAGGTGTGAGGGGGAAACTGGAGGGGCCAGCAGGGCCCAACCTAACGAACCACTGCGTGAAGGATTGGGGAGAGTTTCGCAGCAGTGTAGAGGTGTCGCCCTCAATAAAGGAAAGCTTAATGAGGGGGGGTTGTGAGGTCAGGAGCTGCGCAAGAGAACAGTCTGTGTAAGGAAACAATCCTTAAAAGGAAAATGGCAAGTTACAACAAGCAGGCATTAAAAGTTCGAGCTCTGGGCCATGAGCTCTGCCAAGTGTGCTGAAGTTTGGTGATACGGTGAGTGTCGAGAGCAGTGCAGGAGCGAAACAAGAGTGTGTTCTGCTAACGTTAATTCTCCTCGGCTCAAGAGTGGGAGGGCTCCTTCTTCATCATTTGAAGGTGCTTGACAATGTCTCCGTCACCGTCTGTGAATCCTGCATGGCGTTGTGGTTATGGCTGCTTCATTGAACTGTGTGCCACTTAGGCCACCAAGTGCCCGGGTGTGCGGAAGGCGAGGGCGAGGCATGCCTACTAGAAGAGATCCCTGGGAGGCAGAGGGCCCTCCTAGCCTCAGCGAGGGAGCATATCATGCATTGTTTTCCAGTCCAGGTGAATTGCAAGCCAAAGGGGTGGGTCCATTGATATTTGTTTCCCTGGGTGCATAAGTGTTCCGTCACAGGCTTAAAGTCTCATCTGTTCTTCGAGCCAATGGAGGGAGGTCCTGATAGATCTGACGGCATAGCTGAGAAATACTGTCTGCTTCCCCCTCGCAGCCTTGAGCATGGCCTCTTTGTCCTGGAAAAGTGGACTTTGGAGAGAATGTCAGAGGGTTTATCAGGCCGTCCAGGCGTAGCCATGACACAATGTGTTCTGTCAAGAACCAGGGATGCCCCCTCCGAGTCGCCACGGATGGTCCCCAGCAAGTCCCTAGTGCAGGACATGATATCTTCCCCCTCCTTCTGCGGGGAATGCCTTGGATGTGCAGGTTATTGCATCGGCCCCGGTTCTCTAAGTCTTACTGCTTGACTTGAAGTTGACCCTCCTCTAAAGGTTTTCCTGATCTCCTGTGCAAGAGTCAATGGTGTGTTCCAGGTCATCTACCCTGTCTCCCACAGCCGCTATGTCCTTGTGAAGGTCATTGAGGCAGCTTTTAAACTCTGTTTTCAAAGAGCCAAATTCGTGGCAGATATAAGCCAAAAATGTCTCCATATAGTCCTGCATGATGAAGAGGGTTTTGGGGTGTCACCGGGGCCTGTGTGAAGGGGTCTTTCTTTCCACTCATGTCGGGTGAAGTAGCTGAAGCCCAAAGGAATACCACAGAACTGTCCGTAGCGTTCCTGGCTCTGGCATAGTCAGCCAAGCAGTGGTGATGCATGCTCAAAGGGTGCTGAATAGAGTGCCACTAGAAAATCATCTCTGCGGTTCGAGGGCAGATGATGAGTAGGGCAGGAAGATGGAGCCCTCTTGGTTTAGAGGTCAGCCATAATGTGGGGTGGGGGAAGCCTACGTGTGAGAGTAGAGCAAGGCAGGGGTGACCGGTGGAAACACAGCCAGGCCAGGCCATCCAGAGTCAGTAGTGTGAAAGGCAGACAGTTTCAACAAGGACCATTGTTCGGACAGTTCCCGGCCATGCGGTCGGCACACCAGGCACCCGGTCCATCCCCAAGAATCTAGGCAGAATAATGCAGAAAGACCCGATGGGCCTGGGGTTCCTCGACGATGCTCAGATCTCTCAAAGCAAGACTTTGCGGGCAGGTAGGTCAGTCCCCTCAGGAGCCAAAACTACTCACAACACAGGTGCCCCTATTGCAGAGACTGGGGGGAAAAGGGGCATACCATCCAAGGGGGTACAAGGCTGAGAAGGGTTCCCCATGAAAGCTATCACGAGGAGGCGACAACCCCTAAAGTCACTGTGCAGTCAGAAGAGGTGAGCGATCTCGACACCCTGAAACAGAACCCCAGGACCCGGCAGAGCGTGGTTATCCGGCCGCGTGGGAGCTCACCTGCAGCTCCACAGCAATGGGAGTCATATTTCCGTCTGTCCCCGGGGTTGTGCTGGTCCTTGGGCCCTTTCATGGCCTGGGGAAGCCGGATGGACACAGCAGAGGTTGCGACATGCTAGTGCAGGTTCCCTTCTTAGAGCCAGGGAACACGATACGGGATGCTGCAAAGGGTGTGGAGGGGGATGTTAATCAAAGGCAACCAAGGCAGAGCTTTCACTGAAGAACAGTGAGGATGAACGCGAAAGAAGAGCCACCAGGACCATCCAAGGTCTGTCAGGTCTCATTGCCTGCTGCTTTCAAAGCGCCCGGGTAGTAGTGGACGTCTATTTGTTAGAACACAACAGCCGAGTCCAGAGCTGACATTTTCCCTTGGACACTAGCAAACAGCGGGCCCCCAAAGGCCAGAGGGTGACCCAGCAGTGCCGCGAATGCTGCAGTAGCACCCCACAGGGCGAGGCAGAACCCAGCAGCAGCTTGAGGGTAGACCTCTAGAGGGACTCCCACCCAGTGTTTCAGGACTTGGAGAGGTCCCAGGCAGGAGCAGCGCCCCCTCGCTTAAAGGAGCCCTATCGACTCTACTTGTTGATCCTGGCTACAGGAGCCAGGATGGAAGGCCCCAGATCTTCAGGGCAACCCCAGTGGAGTTGTGTTTCTCCTTGGTGAGCTCGCCAGCTTCAGAAAGATCTGGGCAAGATTGAGCCTCATCTCTGTACTAGGGGTGGCTGCCGCACCGCTGTCATGAAAGAGCAGGGGATCCTTAACTGCGCTGCAGTTGCAGTCACTCCAAGTAGAAGCAGCTCCAGCACTACCAAGCTCAATTTCAGGCCACTGATAAGCCTTTTGGATACATTTGGGCCCAAGGGAAGCAGGAGCCTGAACAATGTGCGTCTTACGCCAGGCCCGGTCAGGCCACGCCCCTGACTTTGCACTTTTGCCTTTCCAATAGTTATTGAATCTAATGAACTATTCATAAGTAGACTGGTTCCATAAATCTTGAATTAGAACAATGAACACTTCATTTTTGTGGCCACATGCCACCGCCAGCATTCAACTCAAGTAGTGCACCAGCTGGTGCAATCAGATGTCTGTTTTTCCGGCCCTTCTGATAGTCGATATTTTGCCTGAGGTTGAACCGCAATGCTTATTCTTTCTGCCAGTAAATGCACTGGCTAGCTAATCTTAAAACAACTGAATACTGTGATTGATGGTTGTTGTTTTACCTTAAAGTTGCGGGCTGGGGAGGAAAGAATTCGGGCCGTGCCTAACCTCTTCAAACCCAAGCAGAGTAAAGGAGCTACTACCATTTCTAATTAAAATTGTCATCTTCATCTGGACACAAGGTCTCTTGAGTTAAAGGGGGTTTCTGTGGCATAATGACCTTCTTCTAACTCCCCTAGGGTGATCTGCTGGTTGGTTCAGATTCCTTGCTCTTCCAGGTGTGATCTGAAGCAGCTGACTTCTTTTCAGGAGTTTGTACTTAAGGCGCTTGCCTTCATGGCAACTCCTGCTCCTCAGACCTCTGACGCTCTGCAACTAGATCTCATAGTTCATGTTAAGTGTTGACTCTGCTCAGCTGTTCGTGTCCTCAGTTACAGGACCGGCCCCAGGGCCATACGTTGTGAAGCTGCTCAACATCTTTGTGCTGTTTAGCTCTGTGTTGCCCTCTAGGTCGGCTTCTTGTGCTGGCTCTCGTCTTCACAGAAGCGGTGGCAGTGACACTGAGGTTCACATTCCAGTCCCTGTCTCGGGGCCTGTGTGCATCACCTTCCTAGATCTTATGGAAAAGCTCAAAAGGCATATAAGGTTCCAAAACGTAACTTGTGCCAAGCAACATTCTGATAAAGAGCACCATGGCCTATTGGAAAGCATTTCTGACGCAGCCTGTGCCTTCATCAAATGCATGAATTATGAGTCTCAGTAAGGCATCATAATTTTAGCCTTTTAGACTCCAATTCGGGTTGATTGGCTGCTCTGGAAATGCCAGTTATCTGGATCCTTCTTTGAAAGCGAGTTTCATGGTCAATAGTTCTCCTCGTTTCCTGTAGTTATTATCTGAGAAGCCAAGACTTCAGAACCCCGAAGAAGGACTCAATCTCAAAAGCCGTTAAATAGGGCAAGTATGCTCACCCTCATGGTGGGGCACTAAAGTGAGCAGAGAAGGGTCTCTGTTGCCTCTTTGTTGCTGCTCGTCTTGGCGCTAATTTTGTTGTTTGGCAGAAACTAAAATCTATTTCTCTAGTGAAGAAGTGGCTGTATCGGCAGCTTCCTCTATCCTTGATTTCTTTTTCTTTTTTTTTTTTTGAAGGCACCCTTAAGGAAGTCCGGACATTAATGCAGAAGTATGTCATGGAAAGCAAACTGTCAGACGTAATTAAACCATAACCAAAAACGAAGTTTTTTTTGTTGCCAAATACAAATTAATAAGTAGATCCATGTTTTTGTGCGTAGAACAGATTAGACTTGAAACTAATAATATACTGGCCAGGGCACTGGAAAAGGTGAAAGGAGACCGGTATTTATGTGAAAGGTTTCATAAAACACACAGATTTTAAAAAATATAAATATATTTTATTTTTCAGTGTAAAAAGTATACATATTTTAATATGTAAAACCTTTTTGGAAGCACAAATAAAACATTTCCTATTGTATATTTGAGTATAAAGGAGACAAAGGGCCTGATGTACCGAAATATTTTGCAGTTGCAAGCCCTGCGATAAAAAAATAAATAACAGGATTTGTGACCACAAAATGGCTTTTTCATTGTTAAACCTAATTTACAATTTGGTAAACCACTTTAGATCCATATGATTGGGTTTACCAACCAATACCACATCGCATTTAGGAAGGGGTATAAAAGGGATGTCTCTCCAATTCACGATTCAGTGTGGTATGTATCCATAGCCTGCAACTGCTGTTGCACATCAAAGGAGGAGATAACTGATTTGTCGCAACCTCTAGTGTGCCCCCTGTAGGAAAGTAGCCTTTTTTAGCATGATTACTCCCACGTTTTGCCTGTTGTCAGTATGTTTTGACTGTGTTCACTGGGATCTGCTAACCAGGACCCGGGTGACTGTGCTCTCTCCCTTTAAACTAGGTTGCTTGAACCACAAACGCCCCACATTTGGCATACTGGTGCCCTCTTATAAGTCCCTAGAATATGGTACCCAGGGCATTGGGGCACCAGAGGTCCCCCATGGGCTGCAGCATGTATTATGCCATTCATGGGGAGGCCATGCAAAGTGTATCTGCAAGCCTGCCATTGCAGCCTGCGTGAAAGGGTGCATGCACCCTTTTCACTATGTCACTGCACCAGGTAACTGTAAGTCACTCCTGTGATAGGCCCTCCAAGCCCAGAGGGCAGAGTGGAGGTACCTATATGTGAGGGCACCCCTGCATGAGCAAAGGTGCCCCCGTGAACTCCAGCTCCATTTTCTTGGACTTCGTGAGTGCGGGGATGCCATTTTATGCGTGTACTGGACATAGGTCACTACCTATGTCCAGCTACATAATGGTAACTCTGAACCTGGGCAAGTTTGGTATCAAACATGTTGGAATCATAACCCAATACTATTGCCAGTATTCGAAGTATGGTTCCAGGCACTGTGGGGCTGCTTAGAGGACCCCAGCATTGCTCCTACCAGCTTTCTGGGGTTTTCTGGGCAGCCCAAGCTGCTGCCACCCCTCAGATGGGTTTCTGCCCTCCTGCTCCTTGACCAGCTCAAGCCCAGGAAGGTAGAACAAAGCATTTCCTTTGGGAGGGGGGTAACACCCTCTCCCTTTGGAAATAGGTGTTACATGGCTTGGGAAGGGTAGCCTCCCCAAGCCACTGGTATGCTTTGAAGGGCACATTTGATGTCCTCCTTGCATAAACCAGTCTGTACCGGTTCAGGGACCTCCAGTCCCTGCCTGGCGTGAAACTGAACAATGGAAAGTTAAGTGACCACTCCCTATCCATCTACATGCCAGGGGTGGTGCCCATAGCTCCTCCAGAGGGTCCCTTGATTCTGCCATCTTTAATCAAAGGTGAGCAGAGGCCTCTGGGAGCATCTGAGTGGCCAGGTCAGGCAGGTGACGTCAGAACCCCTTCCTGATAAATGGTCACCTGGCTAGATGACCAGTCCCCCTTCCAGGGCTATTTAGGGTCTCCCTCTTAGGTGGGTCCTCCGATTCGACTTGCAAGATTCCAGCAGGACTCATCTGCAATGTCTACTTCGAATTTTGGCCTCTGGAACTGCAACTAGACTTCACAGGAACCTACAATCTACAGCTCCAGCAATGACTTCGCCCTGCAAGATTGTTTCTCTATCTCCTTCCAGCAGCTGCAACATTTCCCCGGCAGTACATTCTCTGAGGGCGGCTAGTCTTCAGTCTGCGCGAGAAGGAAGAAGGAATCTCCTTTGGAGTGAAGGAGTCACTCCCCTGAATCTGCAGGCACCAACTGCAGCGATGACCAGCTGCGTGGATCTCCTCTCATCCTGAGCTGCATGGATTCTGCATCGGGGGGGGGGGGGGAGTGTCTGGAGTGGTCCCCTTGGTCCTCTTTACCAGCTGTCCAACTTTGGTGAAGGTAAGCCCTTGTCTTTCCACGCAGGACAGTATCCCGTACACAGTGTCTCTTGCAGCTACCAAAGCTTGTTGGCATCTCCTCCAAAGGATCTTCAGGCTCCATGTAGCCCCAGCCCCCACCACTCTTCAATGCGATGCACAGCCGTCTGCATGCTTCTCCTGCGGTGTGGAACCTTTCTTTATTTGTCCTGCGTGGGCTCCACTATGACCCCCAATGGGAGTCCAGTGGGTCCTCTGTGAGTGCTGCCTCTTCCTCTGTGGACTCTCTGCATTGCTGACGGTCCCCGGAGACTCCCTTCCATGGGTTGAGTCCACCTGGACCTTGCTGGTCCCCAGCAGCTCCACTTTTTGCCTCCCGGGACTCTTGCCTTTGCCAAGGCTTGTTGGGGATTTTTTCACACCACAGACAGACTGCAATCTTCCATCTTGTGTGAGACATCGACTGCATCCTCCAGGAACTCCTCACCGACTCCAGGGCTGCATTGCTCACTGTCATCGTCCTACCGTCAACCAACTCCTGCAACCACAGAAGGGTAGGTAGTGGCTCCTGCCACCACCGGACACTCCTACAAGTTCTGGGCCTGGTCCCCTTCTTTTTCAGGTCTTCCTCCTGAGGAATCCACCCGTGGGTTCATGCTGTCTTGTCTGGGTGGTGCATTATTCTTCTTTTCAGTCATCTTGGTGGTTTGTGGAAAAACCAGTAACTCACTCCTTTCTTCCTGGTCGCTGGGGGGCACTGTGGTACTTACCTTTTGGGGTTCCTAGTTCCCCCAGCTTCCCTCTACAGATTCCCCTTACCTGGGTGGGGGAGTCCTGCATTCCCACTCCATTTTTTTAGTACATGGTTTTGGCTCCCTCAAGGGTCACTATTGTCTTTGCTATTGCACTGTTTTTTTATTGCTATTTATGCCTATTTCTGTTTATTAGTGTACATATTTAGTGTGTTTACTTACCTGCTATGGGATAGTTGCCTATCTAGTGCTTTTGATAATTGTGTCACTAAAATAATGTACCTTTATTTTTGTAACACTTCATGTGTGTGCTGTGTGACTACAGTGGTATTGCATGAGCTTTGCATGTCTCCTAGATAAGCCTTAGCTGCTCACCCACAGCTGCTTCTAGAGAGCCTGGCTTCTAGACTTGCCTAGACTACACTAATAGGGGACACCTTGACCTGGTATAAGGTGTACGTACCTTGGGTACCCACTACACATCAGGTCAGCTTCCTACAACCAATTTTTTAAAAAGATTTATAAGCTCCTTGGTTCCTTTAAGGAACATGAGCTTCTTTAATAACAAAAGAAATCCTGTTTGCAAATTTAAGCAATGGGATGTTGGTCTACTGCTCTTTACAAGCCAGCTTCCCAGTACTTCCAACCAATGAGATGGTCACAATAGTGACCTTTCTAATTAATATGCAAAAGGAAGGTCATTCTGCAACCCTGTCCATGTTTAGAGATTTTTAAACTGTACCGAATAGTACAAAGGTTGCTTTGCAAAATTAAAGACTGGTTGCTAAATCCTGTGCACGATGTTGACCAGTCTTTTAGGACATCAGGCCAAAAGACTTTTAGTAAGGTAAAAAACACACAGCGATACATAGATGTGCATTTTGAGATGCATGCCAACGTAAACTTTTTTTGACCTTCGATCAATGCATTTATGGCCAGGTCGACTTAGCCTTCCATCGTTACAAGTTCAATACATTGAGTACACCTGCATTTGGTAACAAATTTTTTGAAGCAATATAAAATAAAATATTAAAAATGACTCATCACCTTCCTAGAACTTACGGATAAGCTGAAAAAGCTTATAAGGTATAAGTTATAGCTATGTTGAATGTGCAATGATGAATGCTTGGCCAGGTCACTGTTTAGCACAGACTTTGTCTAATAGCCCACTGCACCACTCATGGTGTGGAAAAGCATGTCCGCAAGAGAAGGCTGAAAAATAGGCTAATTCTTGTGATCAACGTCTCCAAACCTAATTTTCGCATCAAGGGCTTATTGGTACACCCAGGCACTTCTGACAGTTAAAGGTTGCATCTTCACGTTTTATAAGGAACTCTACTACTCTTTTCCTAGTACCCCATAACAAGTAGGGTGTTCACCTCTACATGAGTTGCTCCTTCCCCAATTTCACCATAATTTTCAACTCATCAACCAGTGCTCAACTCTGATCAGCCAAGCACCTAAAACAAGAGTCTCGCCAGCTGCCTTTTTTTGGATGGGATAAATGTAAAGATATCACTATCAGTCGCTCAAGACGCTCTCCTAGAAGTATTGAAAGTAGATCACCATTTTACATATGTAATTTCAGCCATTGAACTGTTTTACTTGCTTCTGAATTAGAACACTCTTTGCCAAACATAGCACTCTCATGCTGTCATTGACCATCCTGTGGAGTATTACAAAACACCAAACTAAGTACCCATCAAGAACATAAAGAGTCCGCTGGCAAATGAACCCTAGCAATCCTGCAGTTTACCTAAGTAATTGACTGAAAAATCCCTCTGGAAAATAACCCAAAAATAGGAAGCTAATTACTGTTTGGTCTTTTGGTAGTCCATTTCTGCTGGAGGGGTGTAGATATTGCCAAATGCTTACCTATGATTCTGAATATTATCAAGAAAATATACTAGATTATGTTTGTGCATTTGAGGAATTCTGGATATTGTCAAGAAGAGACCTCTGAGAAAAATGAATCTGTCCATTATCCATAGAAGAGCAGAGATGTGTATATTCTGAATTAGTTGGCTTCTTTTCAACTGCAACCCTTTGAGTGTGTCTGGATACTATGAACGGAGCTCCTGGTAATTCTCTGATTTTAAGGAAAGGTTTTTGTGAGAGACCGACAAAATGAAACTATGTATCATCAGGATAGCTTGGGTATGACTAAGAGCAGATGACCAGATTAACATAGATAATATCAAAGGACTAATCACTGTGTGTTTTTTTTTTTCTGCGCATTATAAGAAGCAGATATGTGTGTTTATCAGGTCAGTTTCAAATCATGAAGTAACAATGAAACATTATTTATTTATGGTGAAGAGCATTGCTAAAATCTATTCATTTTAACTGTTTCTTCGTCGACAAGAAGAGTTTCAAAATACCCTTTATTGACCATTTATTTGCATGCCGTGAACATTGCCTCAAATGGTAACAAGTTAAAAGGATAACCTGGTTGATTTATGACAGAATTGTCTTGTTTTAGTATGTACTAATGATGACACATATTATGGTGTATATATTGAGATAATGGGCCAGATGTACAAAGCATTATTCTGGTTGCAAATGGGCCATCGGGCCGTTTGCAACCATAAAAAGGTTTTTTCAATGTACAAAGGACAAAATGCGATTCAGTAACTTGTTACCAAATCACATTTTGTTTCCACAATTCGGTATTTGGAAGGGGTGTGTTTAGGGCTTCCCTTCCAAATACTGACTCCGTATGGTGTGTATTACTGTTTTGCAACAGAAATTCTGTTTACAAAACAGTAATACTTCACCACCAGTTTCAAACTGATGGAAACCTATTTGGTTACATAAGGGACCCCTTCCCCTTTGAGAATGTAATCAATATTTTTTAAGAGCAGGCAGTGATCCCATGGACTGCAGTGTTTATTTCTTTTTCTTTTTAAATGGCTGCATTAAAACCAAACAAAAAAACTTGCTTTATTAAAAAGCAATCACAGACATGGTGGTCTGCTGAGCCTAGCAGGCCACCCTCCCTGTGATGGCTGCGATTCCTAATGGATCGCAAATTGCGACCTACCTAATTCATATGCATGAGGCAGATCTAGTTGACCCACTAGGAATCTCTAATGAAATTCAAAGGGGAGTATTGCAAATAGGAATTGGGTATTCCTAATGTTAGTGCATCTAGCCCAATATTCTTTGGGCATGGCCTGGCTCATGTTCTAAGAGTCACTGACGTATGTCTCAATATTTTGAAGGTCGTTGTACCATTACACAGCACTACTATGTGGGATTACTTCAAAGAGGTACACATCATTTCAAGTGGATATTATTTGTCATTGCATAGTGTATATGCTGACTGTTGAATTTGCTTTTGTTTATTGCTTCAATTTTATATGTTTTCTGCTGTTAAACAAAAATTGGTCATCCAGAGTTCAAGTTGGTCACATAATGTTTTGCTAGGCCTGTTAAAGTTGTTAGAGCTGCTTCTGTTGCATTGTGTTAAAGTTTGAAGTATTACATCAATTTGTGATGCGATTCTTAGTTGGGAATTATCAGCACTTGAGGTCTGAGTGAGTCTATACACTAGAGAAAACGGAACTCTGCGTGAAGTAATCTGTTATTAGCAGAGTTTTGATTATAGTCAGGGTGTCATTTTGAGGTAGTGTTTGTCATCAAGACCTTAGCTTTGAAGTACCTTGTATATACTCAGGCGTAGGGTCCCATGTATTATAAGAAACATTGTTCACAGCGACTCTCGGAACTTAAAACGGAACTGAGTGTGTCTTGATATGAAGAGCAGAGCTCTGAGTGAATCTCTGTTGCAAATCTAGAGTTTTCACTGGGCCAGACATATTTTAGCAAGCCAATTTAGTTCTATCTTGAACCAGCCTTACGACATGCTATCTGTAAAGTGATTCATATGTAGTCTTAACTAAGCAAGACTTTGATTTGTCCTTCCTGTAGTTGTTTATGCTGATTTCAAAGCATCGGAGGCCATTTTGAGGGGAATGTGTTCTGTATAAATTGGTACATCATACCACACTGAAGTCTTGTTTTGGAGAAAATGGCACTGTACGATTTTTTTAAATGCCAAGGGAGGTCGATGGCAAGAGTGTCACCACTGCCCTCGGGAAAGTGCTTGAGCTTCGCTAAAATGCTTGTTTAGTAATACCATTGTTGTTTTTCACCCCTCTGACCTTTGTGAAGTAGCACCACTGGCCAGCAACTCTATTCTGAAGACTTTTCCAGCATTGCTGAGCCTAGTATCTCGAAATCCTCAGCCAAATAATAACCAAATGCTTTAAAGTCACAAAATACATGGGTGTACTCAGCAAATAATCATAATTTTTAGAAACGAGATAGTCCATAAGACCCTTAAATTGCCTATGATACATGAGGCATACAAGCCCTCTACAAATCAAATTGCAGTTCATTAGTTCAGCTTTTTGTGGTAATCATGTTGTGGCACTGGAAAATTACGTTTTTCTGCTCCATGTTTTCTAGCCAAGAGTAGGAAATGCATTGAATTAACCCAAAAAGGGCCCTCCTGCCTTTCATCATCTCAACAAAAGGATATATTCTGCTGCCTAAAAATCCTGATTGCTCTCTGTATCAGGCTGCGCTGTGCACTGGGAAAAAATGACCCTCCAGAAAACATTCATGCTCGTCCCATGATGTTGATGCGGTAACAGGCTTTTCTGAGAGGAACTGCCTCCATTTTTAGGTCCTGCCTGCGACAGTGCATGCACTCTTGCGAGAGGTAGTATGGTATACAACAAGGAACTTAGAGCCAGCACATTGCTTACCATTTCTTGGCTTTATAGTCACTCTTATTTTCTGCCTCCTAATTGGGCAGCCCCTGCCAGCTTCACTTCCTCCTTTCTCTTCTGGAGCATAGATAAAGTAAAGATTGATTGTCATTGATTAATGTCCTTCCACCTCTGCTTGTGTTGGGATTGAGATACTTTTTACGGTCAAGCCTGCAACAGACTGCATTAGCAAATGTGTTTTGCTTGTGAGACACTATTGAAAACAAAAAGGGCTTGGAGCCTGCTCGTTGCTTACCATTTGTTGACGTGCATGGCACTCTTCTTTACAGCATCACAATTTGTCACTGCAGGCCAAGCATCATTTCTGTTCTCCTGTCGTGACTGAGGTATTTTTTTGAACTTCTAGTGCCCTTAAACAGAACGCATGTTTCTGGCAAAAACATACCCAGAAGGACAAACAAAATTGCAAATTTTTATTTTCTCTAGTTAACTTTCTTTTATTTTGCCAAGTCTTCTTTTCCTCACTTTTAACTCATTGTTTTTTTTTCTTCTCGTGGGTGCTGCTCTTAAAAGAGGACGATTATCTTCTAAATTTTACAAAGCAACATTGTCTCTTTCTTATGTGTGATTTCCGAAATTATGCTTTAGCATGATCATGCAGTACAATCCAATACAACTCAAACCAAGCCAACCCAATCCAATCTGCCCAATTCCACCACACCCCACCTCACCCCCAATCCAATCTGCCCCAGACCAATTCAAATCACTCCAGTCCGATCCACCCCAGTCTAGGCCACCCCACTCCAATCTGCTGCAGTCCTGTCTGACTCAGTCCAGTCTACCCCACTCCAAACCACCCCAGTCCAATCCATCCTAATCCAGCCCAATCCAGCCTACGCCAATGCAGCCCACATCAATTCAATCCTCTCCACACAAATATAATCCTCCCCACCCCACTCCAATCCATCCCACTCCAAAACAATCCACCCCACTCAATCCAATGCAGTCCCCACCGATTCAGCTCTCCCGCACACAAATTCAGTCCTCCTCCCTCATACCAATCCAATATACCCCACTCCACTCCAGTCCATCCCACTCCAATCCAGTCTACCCCACACCAGTCCAATCTGCACCACTTCAATCTGCCTAAATCTAATCTGTTCCATTCTAAACTGCCCCACTCCAATCCACCCCAGTCGAATCAACCACCTACTCCACTCAATCCACCTCATACCAATCCAGTCCATCCCACACAAGTCCAATCAATCCTAATCCAGTCCAATCCACCTCACGCCAATCCAATGCAGCCCACACCAATTCAATCCTCACCACACAAATTCAGTCCGCCCCACCCCAGTAAAATCTACCCCATTCTAATCCACTCACTCCAATACAATCCACCCCACTCAATCCAATGCAGCCCGCACTGACTCAATCCTCCCCACACAAATTCAGTCCTCCCCACCTCACTCCAATCCACCCACATCAGTCACCCCAATCCAACCTGCCCCACTCCAATCTGCCCATATCCAGTCTTTTCCGATCTAAACTGCCCCACTCAATCCACCATAGACCATTCCAGTCAACCCCACAATCCACCCCCACTCCCATCCAGTCCACTACAATCCAATTCACTGCACCGCAGTCCATCCCAATCCAGGCCACCCTACACCAGTCCACCCAATCCAGTCTGCCCCAATCCACCCCACTCCAGTTCAATCCACCCCACTCAATCCAATCCTCCCCACACCAATCCACAATGCTCCCCACACCAATTTAATCCACCTCACACCAACCCAGTCCACCCCACACCAGACCAATCCACCCTGTTCCAATCCATTCACCCAACAATTCCCCCCTATTCCAGTCCAATCCGCTCCACTCCAATCCAGTCCAGTATACTCCAGTCCAATCCACCACAATCCAAGCCACCCCACTCCAGTCCAACCCACATCCATTCCACACCAATTAAATTCCAATTCACTCCACTCAATCCAATCCACCCCATACAATCCACTCCAGTCCACCCCACTCAATCAAATCCACCCTACTCAATCAAATCCACCCAACTCAATCAAATCCACCCCACTCAAGGTAATCCACCCCACTCCGGTCCAGTTCGACCCACTCCACCCAGTCCAATCCACCTAATCTGCCTAATCCAATCCACCCTAGTCCAGTCTACCCCACTGCAGTCGCCTCCACCCCACTCCAGTCCACTCCAATCCACCACAGTCCACCACACTGCATCCAATCCACTCCAAACCACCCCACTCCAATACACCCCACTCCAATCCAGTCCAACCCACCCTAGTCCAATCCAATCCACACCACCCACTCCAATCCTCCCTACTCCAGTCCACCTAATTGAATCCATTCCACCGCAATCAAACCCACCTCAGTGCACCCCACCCCACTCCAATCCATTCTACCACACTCCAATCCATTCCACCCCTTCTCCAGTCCACTTAATTCCATTTCAAGCCACTCCAGTCAAATCTACCCCACTTCTAGTCCACCCTACTTCAATATAGTCCAACCCACTCAACCCCACTCCAGTCCACCCAAAAAGAATCCAGCCCAACCCATTCCAATCCACCCCACTCCAATCCACCCAACTCCAATCGACCCCTCTCCAATCCAGAACAATCTGTCCCACTCCAATCTGCCTAGCTCCAATCCAGTTCACCTCAACTCACCCCAACCCAGTCCCCCGCCTCCACCTGACTCCAATCCACCACAGTCTACCCCACTTCAATCCAAAGCAATCTTCCCCTTTCCAGTCCAAAACAATCTACCCCACTCCAAAGCAAAATGTTTTACTCCAATCCCCCAAAAATCCACCCCACTTCAATCTGCCCCTCTCCAATCCAAAACAATCTGCCCCACTCCAATCTACCCCACCCCAATCCAAAACAATGTGCCCCACTCCAGTCCAAAACAATCTACCCCACTCCAATCCAAAACAGTCTGATTTACTCCAATCCCGAAAAAATCCATCCCGCTCCAATCTACCCCTCTCCAATCCAAAACAATCTGCCCCGCTCCAGTCTGCCTCACTCCAATCCAAATAAAATCTATTCCTCTATAGTCTACCCCACCCCAATCTAAAACAATCTGCCCCCCACTCCAATCTACCCCACCCCAATCAAAACAATCTGCCCCACTCCAGTCCAAAACAATCTTCCCCACTCCAATCCAAAACAATCTGATTTACTCCAATCCCAAAAAAATCCACCCCACTCCAATCTGCCCCTCTCCAATCCAAAACAATCTGCCCCACTCCAATCTTCCCCACCCCAATCCAAAACAATCTGCCCCACTCCAGTCTGCCTCACTCCGATCCAAACAAATCTATACCTCTACAGTCTACCCCACCCCAATCTAAAACAATCTGCCCCCCACTCTAATCTACCCCACCCCAATTAAAACAATCACCCCACTCCAGTCTGCCTCTCTCCAATTCAAAGCAATCTACCTCACTCCAATATGCCCCACTGCAATCAAAAACAATCTGCCCCACTCCAATCCAAAACAAACTGCCCTACCGCAATCTACCCAGGGCAATCCAAAACAATCTTTCCCACTCCAGACCAAAACAGTCTACCCCGTTCCAATCTGCCCCACTCCAAACCAGTCCACTTCACCTGAAGCGAGTCCACCCCCACTTTATCCCAATTCACCCCTCTCTAATCAATCACAGGCCACCTCACTCCAGTCTGCCCCACACCAATCCATCATGATCCAATCTACTCCACTCCAATCCACCTCACGCCAATCCAGTCACCCCAATCCAATCTAGCCCACTCCAGTCCAGTGCACTCCACACCAATCCAACACACCCCACTCTAATCCAATGCACCCCAGTCCAATCCACCCCTCCCCACTCCAATCCAGTGTACCATATCCTATCCCACACCCACCGACCCCACTCCAATCCAATGCACCCCACACCAATCCAATCCACCCCAATCCAGGCCAGTTCACCCCACGCCATTTCAGTCCACCCCCACTTTCATTGTGCCCACCCGCTCAAATCCATTCCACCCCATTCCAATCTAATCCACCACACTCCAATGTAATCATGCAACCCAGTCCACCCACTCCAATACACTTACCCTACTCCAGTCCATACGACTCCAATCCAGTTCACCTTAATACACCCCCACTTCAGTCTAATCCAGTCGACCTTAATCCACCCACTCAATCCAATCACCCACGCCGGACTACCTCAATCTACCTCAGTCCAATCCACCCCACTCCAATCTTCCCCACTCCATGCACTCACTCCAAAAATCCACCCCACTCCAATCCACTTCACAACAGTCCGATCCACCCACCCCACCCCAGTCTAGTCCACGTCCTCCAGTCCAATCCACCTCACTGCAATGCACCACATTCCAATCAACCCACTCCAATCCATTCCACCCCTCTCAATCCCAGCCCACCCCTCTAAAATTCCAGCACACCCCTCTCCAGTCCAATCCACCCACTCTCCAACCCTCTCTATTCCACCCCACTTGAATCCAATTCACCCCATCTAATCCACCCTACTCCAGTCCAATTCACCCTACTCCAGTCCAATTCACCCAACTCCAATCCAACCCACCCCAATCCACACCCCACTCCAATCCAGTCCACCCCACCCTAATCCACCCAGTCCATTTCATTTCACCCCAATCTAATCCACCTCATCCGGTCCACCCACTCTAGCCCACTCCAATCCACCCCACTCCAAACCAATCCAGTCCACACTACTTTAGTCCACCCGTTCCAATCCAGTAATCCAATTGTCTCCACTCTAATTCAGTCTAATCCACCCCACTCCAAGACACCCCACTCCAATCCAGTCCACCTCATCCCAGTCCTATCAATCCAGTTCAGTCCACCCACACCAATCTAATCAAATCCACCACAATCCAATTCACCCCACCTCTACCATTCCAATCCACCCCAGTCCACTCAATCCCCCCACTCTACCCTAGTCCAGTCCACCACACTCTACTCCCTCTATCCCCTCCACCGCCTCAATTCCTTCCACCCTATTCCGCCCTGCTCCACACCACTCCGAGACAGTGCACTTTACGACACTCTCTGCTACTGAGCTCTAATCAGCTTTGTGACACTGTACTCCCACTACTCCACTCTACTCCATCAAATCCACTCTGACACTATTCCCCCACTCCACTCTGACACTCCACACCACTCACTTTTAGCCATGCTGAACAGCAGCCGCACTTGCCAAGCCAATCGCTCTTGTGTAGCTTTGCCAATGCTTCTTCTTGAAAGGTTGTCACCGAGCACGTGGAGCAGGGAAGTAAGGCGGAGCTAATGCCATTACTATGATGAGGCAGCACTGTTAAATCACATCCTGTGTTGCCGGTCAGAATAACACGAGCACCATATTGTGGCCATTGCTGAAATCAATTTTTTGGAGCCCTATCTGGCACCTGCGGATGTTTTATTAAATGAGCAATATGTGTGGAGATGGATGCATCCTTAAACTTGCACGTAAGATCGATATGCACTTTTTCCTCAATATGAATGCAGGATTTCACTTGTCGCCAGGGGAAGACGAAACCAGAGCAGGGAGGGATAATCACTGTTGTTGCGGAACACTATAAAGATTGAAACCTTTCCTTATAAATGATTAACGAGGCACTCTGATAAAGGTGCAGGAGGAAGTGAGTGTGGATTATACCACTGAGGACCACACCCAGCAAATGCTGAAGAAAGGGCTAGCTCAGCTTTCCCAGCGTTTTTTTTTTTTTTTTGGCTGATTTGGGGTCAAATGTGGAATGTAAGCCCGTCTTTTCTGCTGTAGTTAATTGAGGAAATATTTGGTAACTTTTGTTATTCTGTTCCCCAATAATGGTATTATGTCTTCACCGCATGTTGACTGCATTGTAAGAATGACCACTTTTGTATAGACACTTCAGACTAACTTGTTGTCTGCTGCTTAAATAGTATGTGTCAATATTGCTCAGCCCAACATAACTAATTGTATAGACGTTGGAAGGATAAAAGGCTGGACCAGGTCTGATCGAACTGGCATGTGTAAAATGTGTGCCACGCAATGATCATTGCAATGTACGCTAAACCGTGTAAACCATGAGAGGTAACTTGGCATGACATTGTGCAAGGCCATTTGCTACGTAGGAGCTAATGAAGACTGTGTACACGCATTGGCTGGGGTTGCTACGCGTCATGACCTTTTTTCTTTTTTCCTTCTTTTTTTATGACGGCTTTTACTTTTTTGTAAAACTGCTAGCGTTCTCGTTCCATTTTCTAATAAATTCTGCATTTTTTCAATTTAGTATTTTCATTTGTCCGCGAATATCCACATAAAATCGATCATAACAACGTGGCATTCCTGGAGTGAACGAACTTCAAGACTGATTTTCAGATGCGATCTGCTTCTCCTAGCTAATCCATTCTGACCTGCTTTTTTATTTTTTTTTATAACCCAGCACCTTGCATGCTGTTAAGTTTAAAAAGGTTATTGTGCAACGCTGCGCAACTTATTGGGCAGTCCTAGACCTTTTTTCCATTATTTTTCTTTTTCGGCCTCTGTATGTTTGGTCTGTTTCCGTGCAATAAATCTAACATGTCTGCCTCAGCTGTGCTGGCCCCAGGGGCTTTGCCTTGGCATGTCACAGACTCTGTGCCAGCCCGTCCGATCTGTTAGCAGCAAAAGACTGTCTTGTGACCAAATCTGTCCCAAACCAGACGATCTTTAAGTAGTGAACCTGAGTTTGGCGCACTCGATCAGACCGGTCTATCATAGCTGGGGCATATCTTGGGAATCTTCCGATTTCCTTGTAGGTCAGTCTGCCTCTGGCAACGGGTTGGTCTAGTCGGATATCTGTTGCTTAATTTCATTTTGTCACCTCGCGTAAGCACACAGTTGAACAATCGCCTAGCCTTATCTCCTACTTAGAATGCCGTGGAGCCAATTTGGTAACCAGTGTAATTACCAGGCAGCACTTTGAATAACTAAAGCAGGATTGTGTTTCCAGAGAGTAAATCCCTAAACTGTTTAAAAAAATAAAAACAAACACACACACACACACCACCCCCTTAGACGACCAACTCATTTACCCCATATTCCTTTGTGACTGACTGCCACGGCCCTGCCAGTCTTTCAGATGTGACCCTGGTTTTCAGTCACTTTTTCTTGGCTGTCCACCTTCATGCCTTCCGGAGCCGAGTTAGTGCCTATGAATACATGTGGTAGTGGCATCATGACCATCCCTTACCCCCCACTTCCATTGGAGCCAAAGTGGCTCTTGCCACCGGACACTATGGCCTAGTAAGCTGGGTCACCCCAAAAACATTTGTGTTTTATTTTGGCCATTTCGGTTATGATGCTGTGTTTGCAGACCTCTAGGCTAAATATCAGGGAAGAGTTGAGAACTGTCAAGCAAGCAAAGTTCAGTGAAGGAAATAAAAAATAATGAAAGATGGAAAAATGGACAGAGAGATGGGTAAATCGAGAGGGAAAGGGAAAAAAGAAAAATAAGGTGCTAAAATAAATATGGATGGATACAAATGGAGGACAGATGGCTGAAAGCATGAAAGATATGAATGCAGGTTAAAGAAGAGTGGAAAGAGGGGTGAATTAGGAGGAAACATTCCAGTGATACACGGATGGAAATATGAAAAAAATAAATGTGAAAAAATAAAACAATCAATTTGTGGATGGGCGCATGGATGGGGAAATACAAGGTGAACAGAAGAGTAAAAGAATGAGTAGATGGAGGAGTGAAAGGGTGGGCGGTGGATGATGATTGGATAAATATGTGAACTAATTGGTCAGTGGATAAATGGAATGGTGAAATGGATGGGAATGGGCGATGGGCATGCGAAAGAATGGATGGAATGGCAAGTGTACGATTTGGTATGAAAGACTGATATTTCGACAGCTGAAAAGGTGGATGAACGGATTTGATGATGGACTGGTTAGAAGATGAATGGCTTAATTGGTGGATATGAGAGTGAAGTTAACTACTTTAACCTGCGTCATTACATTTTTGGTTCAAAGTGGGGGTATTACAATTTTCTAGCTACTCCCTTGTAATGTAGATTGGATGGAAGGCTCAGAGTGGTTACTGGGCTTCATTTGTTTAGTAAAGGCCAGAAGTCTAAAGTGTTCCTTAGGAACCCGTTGTTGAATACCAAGGCTGCCTAATTTGAATTCTGCCGCATCTTTTTCACCTTTGTTTTTCTTCTCTCTGTATCCCGCTCTTCTAAGTATATTTTTCACATCTGCTGTTTTCCTTTATTACTGTTTTTCTATCCTCTTCCTTCCTTCACCTCTTTTGTCTCTCTTGGTCAAATCTTGATAATGGAAAAATAGTTCCTGGTTACCAAAAATGAGTGCCAATACACCACCTTCAGTCACGTGTACAAAAGAAGCAATTAGGTTTTGAGATCTTTGTGAAACTTTAGAACACCTTCTTGACTCAAATGGGCCAAGAGAATTCCCAGAGTGAGCCCTGTGGGTGTAAGGTTTAACCACTGTATCTTTTATGTCTGGTGACCTGAAGTATCTTGGGGAGCCCGACCTCCAGTGTCTCTGACTGGTAGAACCCCAAGTCCTTGGAGTGATATCCTTAACCAACCATATCTTCTTAATTCAGAGTCCTTGTGGTCTTAATGGTGGTCTCACAATCCCCGCACAGCAAATTGCATGTAATCAGGAGCTTGTGGTTCAGCACCCTTTAGAGCTGGTAGAGCTCTTTATACTACGGAAATTGTCAGGGCAGTTAAAAAGAGAAATAACTCCTCGTACGTCAAATAATGCAATCTTTTTGTTGCTTTGACTGGTGGATTATTCAACAGGGACTGATGCTTCACTCATCAAGGTTTGGATTGCTTTTGGTCATGACTATGTGGAGAAAAATCATATTAGGAGTTTGGCAATGGTCAGTGGTTATCTGGACGCATGAGCAACATCTGTCTTTCACCACTGAGGTATAGAAATTGCTGTACTCTCATTAGGCGGTTACCCACTTTTTGTCTTTCTCTGGGTCTCTTGCATCTTTTTGTGAACATTAAATACTGTTGCAAAAGAGGTTACCAAAATTAGTCAGTGGTGGTAACATGTCTGGGTGTTCCTTTTTTGTACTGAAGTTCTACCTTCCGAAGTACTGTTCCCATTCGCAAATCAGGAATGGGCACATGGACTAATTGCGAATGGAAATGCAATGTGCGATGCACCCACTTATTTAAAAGGGGTTGAAAAATGGTCTGCCTAATGAATATTAAATAGGCAAGTTGTAACTTATGATCCCCTGTGATTGACTGAGAATGCAATGATGAAGGGCCTGCAAGAAACAGCCACCTCCCACAACCCTGCATTTGCTTTCTGGAATTGAACTTTTTGTGTTTTTAAGCAGCCCATGGGTAGTAAAGGAAATGGTACTGCTTAAAAGTTTCCCATTTGGTGCACTGCACCACTGCCAGCACCTCCGGAAATGTCTCTGAAAATTCTCAACTAGGAGTCTGCCTCAAAGGTACAACTTCCTCCTTGTGAATCGATTACCACCTCAAATCAAGCTGGCAAGTGGTTTGTGGCCACACTGTGTCCACAAACCTTTTATACATTTCCATTGCGAATCCCGAAAAAGGTGGGGGAAGCCTCTTGCACATCTTCTCCAATGAATGATTAGTAATAAATTGTGAAAGTCGGACTTTACTGACTCGTAAAAGTGCTTTGGTACATTTCTAAAAGTGTTTTTTTGTGGTTGGAAAGGCAATGTATTTTCTACTTGCAGGATTTTCTGCACCTAAACACCTCCGTACATTAGGCTGCAGGTCTCTATTCTGAAAGTCTTTGTGATGGGATATATAAGAATGTGACATGTCTGTTTGTTAAAAAAAAAAAGACAAAAACCCCAAACAAAGGGGAATAAAAATAGGATTATGTGGTATCAGAGCTTCAGCTTTATTGTAGCTGTGTTTAACACACTCTAAAAACATACAGAGTCATTTTTGCCGTATGCAATAACATGTTTCTGCCCTGTGAAGGCAAGCCAGAATTTCTCCTGTGTGTGCTACTGAAACCCAGTATTCTTGTGGGTGAAGTGGCTTAGGTACTTATAATAATACTGTATATTTAAACTCGACCTCTTAACTTTTGGACACTTATCATACCTTCTTTTTTGGCAAGTTTGTGTTTGTTAGAATGGCATGTATCTCTTTGTAGTTTCTTGTGCCATAATCCTCAGACTTCTACTTAAAATTACCAAGATGATCACATTTAAAACGCGCAAAAGGTGTAAAACTGTGGAACTCCATTGGTCTTGCTGCTATATTCATTCCGTAGCATCCATTTTCAGCGTGCCAAAGCAGCTGAGATGGCAAGGAGCACACGCATGAAGGACTGGCCTTCATCATGAGCAGACAACAGTTTCTCCCTAATGTTTAATATCATGTTTTCTGTTCCATCTTGTGAATCAGAAGGAGGGCTAAAAGTCACTTCGCTGCTTTTAGGCAGTGGTAACCACAATTTCCAGGGTTCTTGCAAAGCAGTGTGCATCCCAACTTGCCCACAGTTGGGCAGCATATTAAGATCGCCATCCATCTTTGTCAATAATGTAGTATAATTGCATGTCTGACGTTTTTAGATCTGGTGTTAGCCAAGACCTTTTGATTCTACTAAAATATGTATAATATACTTCCATAAAGGGGCTTTCAGCCACCTCTCTTCATTTGTTGATCTGTTGTTGTGTCATTCACATTTTGCTTCCGTGACTACGTTATGTAGCATCGGGCAGTGAGTCAGCCTACTTAAGCCACCTACTAACTTCACTTTGAGTGACTGTATCCAAAGGGCACATCCCCACAGAGTCTAGTTCCCTTCAGTACCAGTGTTTTCGTTTTTACATTGTTAGAAATGGGTCTCTATTTGGCAGTGGTTTGCACCCTGTCCAAGTAGGGACCTTCTCTCTAGTCTGGGTAAGGGAGTCACACAGCTAAAATAACCCCTGCTCGCCCACTTGGTAGCTTGTCAATGTGTGAAGTATTTGTAACACCCACACACAGTAACAGTGAAAACACTTCAAAAGTACTGCACACCAGTTTAGAAGAATAGCCAATGTTTATCTGACTAAAACAAGACTAAAACGAAAAAAATCCAACATATACAAGTAAAGATACGCATTTTTGAAGATTAATTGTGGTATACCACTTAGAAACACAATAGCTCCAACTGGGGCTAGCAAACGACTTGACTGAGTCACTTCCAACAGTCTGGTGCCACACGCAAGGGAGTGTGGCCGGCCACGGAGTCATCTAGACCCCGGTTACAGTACCTTGGAAAACAATGAGGAAACAAAGACGTTGTAGAGGTGAGGCGACATGGGAGCCTGTGTGGCATTGGTTTCGTACTGCCACTGGGGAGATGATGCAACAAGGCAGCAGTTCCTTACGACAAGGTGGGGTAGATGAATCCAGTAGGTCAAGACCGAGGCTTTGACTTTGTTGTGTTGCAATCGCACCACAGGGCCACGGGTGCTGTGGTGGAGTCAGGTGCCACAGATGTTGATGACATGCCAGTCTGGACTCATGCTGTGGCGGTAATTCGGAGGTGCCTCGGCAGCGGCGGGCCTGCAATGTACGTCACGGTTGTTGCACTCAGCATGGACCATGGCTCTGGTGCAGGCAGCAGCACCATAATGTCAGAGAGTGGCGTTGGTTCTGAAGTCGTTCTGGAAGTCGATGCACTAGTTTCTTCCTTGTTGCACCAGAACTCACTCCCAAGGGCCCAGAAACTGGATTTGGCACCACTTGGCAAGTCAGGACTTTGAGCAAGATAGCCCAGGTGCTGGCAAGTGAAGTCTGTGATGTCCCTGAGACATCTTAACAGGAGACAAACTCGGTCCAAGCCCTTGGAGAACCTTTGGAAGCAGGATGTAGAAAGCCAAGTTCAGTCCTTTCACTCTCAGGGCAGAAGCAACAAGTAGCAGGCCAGCACAACAAAGCAGCAGGCAGACTGTCAGTCCATCCTACAGCATCCAAATGCTGAGTTTCCTCAGTCCAGAAAGATTCTAACTATGTGGTGTCAGAGGTCCAGTACTTATACACATCTCTGTCTTTAAAGTAGGCACACTTCAAAGAGAAGTCCTTGTAGTGCACACAGCCCTTCCTTTCCCGCCATGGCCCCAGACACAACCCAGGGGTTGGATACAGCTTTGTGTGAGGACAGGCACAGCCCTTTTCAGGTGCACGTGTCCGCTCCTCCCACCACTCTAGTCCAGGAAGGCTTATCAGGATATGCAGGGCACGCCTCAGCTCCCTTTGTGTGACTGTCTAGAGTGAATGAACAAACAGCACAGCTGTCATCCTAACCCAGATGTGTATTCAGCAGACAAGCAGAGGCACAGAATGATTAAGCAAGAAAATGCCCACTAAAAGTGGCATTTTCGAACTCATAGTGCAAAAACTTCACAGAAAGATCTATTTTTAAATTGTGAATTCAGGACCCCCCTCCAAACTCCATATCTCTATCTGCTCCTAATGGGAAATTACACTTAAAAAATATTTCAAGGCAATCCCCATATTAACCTATGGGAGAGAAAGGCATTGCAATCGTGAAAAAGGCATTTAGCAGTATTTCACTATCGGAACATGTAAAGCACACCAGTACATGTCAATCAATCAATCAAAAAAAAAATATATATTGAGCGCTCTACTCACCCGGCAGGGTCTCAAGGCGCTGTGGGGGGAGACAAAGCAGGGGAGGGATGCTGATTTACTGTTCGAAAAGCCATGTCTTGAGGTGTTTTCTGAAGGTAAGGAGGTCCTGGGTCTTGCGTAGGTTGGTGGGGAGGGAGTTCTAGGTCTTGGAGGCAAGGTAGGAGAAGGATCTGCCTCCGGAGGTGGTTCGTTGGCTGTGGGGGACTGTGGCGAGGGCGAGGTCAGCAGAGCGGAGGAGGCGAGTGGGAGTGTGGAAGTTCACTCTTTCGTTGAGGTAGGCTGGTCCAGTGTTGTGGAGGGATTTGTGGGCGTGGATGAGGATTTTGAAAGTGATCCTTTTGCTGATGGGTAGCCAGTGAAGCGATCTTAGGTGGGCGGAGATGTGCTCATGGCGTGGGAGGTTCAGGATGAGACGTGCGGCTGCGTTCTGGATCCGCTGGAGTTTCTGCTGAAGCTTGACTGTGGTACCAGCGTAGAGGGCGTTTCCGTAGTCTAGTCTGCTGCTGATGAGTGCATGGGTGACGGTCTTCATGGTTTCTATGGGGATCCATTTGAAGGTCTTTCGCAGCATGCGGAGGGTGTTGAAGTAGGAGGAAGTTATAGAGTTGATTGAGTCTAAAATGATGCCGAGATTGCGTGCGTGGGTGGAGGGTGTTGGGGGTGGTCCTAGGGCGGTGGGCCTCCAGGAGTCGTCCCATACTGTCTTGTTGGGGCCGAAGATGATGACTTCGGTTTTGTTGGAGTTGAGTTTGAGGTGGCTTGCTGTCATCTGTTTGGCGGTGTCGAGGAGTCCGGCGTGGAGGTTTGTCTTGGCGATGGTGGTGTTCCTGGTGAGGGAAGTGACAAGCTGGGTGTCGCCTGCGTAAGATCTGATGGTGATTCTGTGAGGGCAGAGGATGTTGGCGAGCGGGGCCATGTAAATGTTGAAGAGGGCAGGGCTGAGGGAGGACACTTGGGGGACCTCGCAGATGATCTTGGTTGCTGGGGACTGGAAGGGAGGGAGACGAACTTTCTGGGTTCTTTTGGCGAGGAAGGAGGCGAACCAGTCCAGGGCCTTGTGTCGGATTCCTGCGTCAAAAAGGCGTGTTCGTAGGATTTGGTGGCAAACAGTGTCGAAGGCTGCAGAGAGGTCCAGGAGGATGAGTGCGACGGTCTCGCCCTTGTCAGCTCTGGTTCTGATGTCGTCAGTGCAGGCGATGAGGGCGGTCTCAGTGCTGTGGTTCTTGCGGAACCCAGACTGGGAGGTGTCGAGTGCGTTGTTTTCCTCTAGGAAGTGTGACAGGCGGGTGTTCACTAGCTTCTCAGCGACCTTGGCGGGGAAGGGGAGAAGAGAAATGGGGCAGTAGTTTGTGAGGTCATCCGTGTCTGCTTTGAGTTTTTTGAGGAGTGTGGTTACTTCGGCATGCTTCCAGGAGTATGGGAAGGTGGCGGCGTCGAAGGAGCTGTTGATTACGGCGCAGAGCTGGGTAGCTATGATTGGGCTAGCCTTGTTGAAGATATGGTGGGGGCAGGGGTCTGTGGGGGAGCCTGAGTGGATGGAGTTCATGGTTTTTTCGGTTTCTTCATCGTTAGTAGGGGCCCAGGTGTGCAGTTGGTTGGAGTGGGGGGTGTGTGGTTTTGTTGGTCGTGTCGGTGGTGGTGATGGTGGGTGCAGGTGGTGTGAAGCTGTTGTGTAAGTCTAGAATTTTGAGATGAAAGTGGTTGGAGAGGGAGTTGCAAAGTTTTTGTGTGTGAGTGGGGTCATTGTTGCAGGATTTGGGTTTGGTGAACTCTTTGATGATGGTAAAGAGTTCCTTGCTGTTATGTGAGTTACTATCTATGCGTTCTTTGTAGTAAGCCCTTTTGGTGGTTCGGATGAGTTGGTGATGTTTGAGTATGGTGGTTTTGAGGGTGGAGAAGTTGATCAGGGAGGGTTCTTGGTGCCAAGCTTTCTCCTACCTTTTAAATACACTGCACCCTGCCCATGGGGCTGCCTTGGGCCTACTTTGGGTGTGACTTACATGTAGTAAAAGGGAGGGTTTGTTGGTGCACTTGCCAGATTGAAATGGCAGTTTAAAACTGCACACACAGACACTGCAGTGGCAGGTCTGGGAAATGTTTATAGGGCTACTCATGTGGGTGCCACAAGCAGGGCTGTAGGCCCACTAGTAGCATTTGGTTTGCAGGCCCAGGGCACACAGTGCACTTCACTAAGTACTTAATAGTAAATTAAATATGTCAGTCATGGATACACCGATCACCAATACACTTTAGTCGGGGAGAACTTGCACTTTAGCTCTGGTCAGCAGTGGTAAAGTGCCCAGAGTCCTAAAGCCAGCAAAAACGAAATGCAGCACACAGTCAAAAATGGAGGTCAGAGGCAAAATGTTTGGAGATAAGCCCTGCTAAAGGGGCCATTTCCAACACTTTATAATTACTTTAGGGTTGCCTTTGTGTTCAGAGCCTAATTTGATAGCAGGACGCTTCTGTTGGCAACAAAGGCACATTCCATCTTAATCAGATCCCATCTTCTCCCAATAATGTTGTAAATTCCTTTTGGAGTATTGTGCTGTTCTGACTACAGCTATTCCACAGCAAATCAGATTGTGTCCAGTGGAAACTGTTCTGTATTGTTATCCTTTTTTAAAAACTTTTTTCTTTCTATTTCCTTTTCTTTCTTTCTTTCTTTCTTTTGCTTTCCTTTTTCCTTTTGCTTTCCTTTTTCCTTTTTTCACTTTCCTTTCTTTCACTTTTCTACTTTTTTTCTGTACGTCTTTCTTGCCTTCTTCCTCTCTTGCCTTCTTTCTTGTCTGCCTTCTTTCGTTATTTGTTTCTCTTTTTTCAGAGACAAGAGACTTGCATCCAGTCCCAGACTGAGTTGTTTTCCAAGCCCTTTTCAGTTTACTAAAATTATGTGTAAAACATAGTTGCATATTTTAGTAGCAACCAGACTTCATCCGTTAGTCTGTGGTTGATGTCATTCACAAATTTTCCCCCCACACCAGCGTGCACTAAGTGGCAATGCATAAGCCTACTTCAACCATTGGCTGACTTCACTATGGGTTTAAGCATGTTACCCTGTCAAAGGGACACATCCACACACAAAGTAGTTCCCTTCAGTGCTAGGAAGTATTATAGTACTATGTTTGTGTGTTTTTTTTTTTTTTTAAGATCAAAAATCATTTTTTGCTGCTGAGTTCTCTACATATCTCCTTACAATAATGTATTGCAAAAACCCATTGCACACCAAAACAAGAATTTGCAGAAGGCTAGTGGACAATGTCAAACCTATTGGCTTTGCCAATGCTTGTTTTGAGTAAATGACTATAACATCTTGATCAGGCTTGCATTCAGCAGACTCCAGTGCAATGAGGCAAGCCTGGGGCAACCTCAGATTGTAGATGTCTAGCAAGTTCAGTTTCCTTGTTCAGAACTTTGCTTTTGTGACTCTCAAATGTTTGAGTTTGTTTTTTCACCATTTATAGTTTACTAACATAGCAAGCAAAAATGTGCGAATTATGCAAAGGAGTAGGCGTATGGAGTAAGTTACTCCATTTTCTTTTTTAATAATAGGTAAGTTGTCCCCCTATTTTACTTTCCGTTATCGTGTAAAATTTGGAGTGGTTTGAAATTTTGAGATATAGATGAGTGAGCCCAGCCTACAGAGATCTTTCAGTAGTGTAGCAAGACTTCCATGAGCCCTCACATAAGCAAGTAAGATGAACCCTGTTACCTTTCATTGGTTAGTAAATGAAACCTGTAATGTGGCGCATTGGACGTCTCATGCCTCTAGCTATCAGTGCAACCGTATCTGCTGCACTACTGATAGTTATGTCCATGAGTTCCTTATTACTTTTAGACAGTTTTTGTTTGAAGTCTAACAGACAGCGCAGTTGACTAATTTGCTAACATCATCTTGGGGACTTCCCTAGGAATGCACTCTTGCTATATTGCTTAACATTGGCTTTGTGGTTTGTAACTCAGCTTTGCTTGCTTTCTATTTGCTGGCTTTATTTATTTTAGACCATCCAACCTCAGGTTGTCCCTTGTGTTGCCCCAACCCTATTTACTGTATTCTTCCACCAGTACTGATTCCTGTAAATAGGTCTTTAAATCTTGTTGTTATCTTGTCATTTTTGCTCTGCATTCAAAGACCAAGGTCATATGACAGGCTCTGATATCCAGGGAGCTTGGTGTTTACTTTTCTTTCTCTGACTTCAGAGTGAGATTTATGTGACAACCATGCTGGCTCCTAGTACTGTACCCCAATTCACTCTACTCTGTACCACTCCACTCTGTGGAAGTGCACTCTATGCCAATCCACTCTGTGCCACTTTAATCTACTCTGCAATCTACCGTGCGCAACTGTTCTCTGCTGTGCACCATTCCACTCCACTCTAAAACAATCTACTCTATGCCACAACACTCAGCACCACTCCGCTCTCCTCTGCCTCTCTGCACTCAAGACCAATCTACTCTGCACCACTGCACTCTATTCCACTTTACTCTGCAACCTTTTATTCCACTGAACTGTACACCACTGCACTCTACGCTATTGTACTCTCATTGCGCGCTATGCCACTCTAGAGTACTCTGCACCCCTGTGCTCTGTGCCACTGCTGACTGCCACTCTGCACCATTGCACTCCATGCCAATGCACTCTTAGTCTACTCCGCAACACTGAACTCTGCCATTGTACTCTGCACCACCCTGCTCTATGCCACTCTGCACTACTGCACTCTACCCTGCACCACTCTGCTCTACTCCACTCTATGCACTGAACTCTGTCACTGTAATGCACTGCATGCCGCTACACTCTACACCACTCTACTCCTCATTGCGCCACTCTACCTTATTGCACTCTATGCCAATCCACTTTAAGCCTCTCTGGTATGCGTCAGTGCACTATACTCTGCACCACTCTGCTCTGCGCCACTACACGCTATGCCTCTCTTCTAGGGACCACTCTACTCTATTCCAGTGCCCTCTACCCCACCCTACTATGCACCACTACACTCTAAACCACTCAAGTCTAGGCCACTCCAGCCTGTGACACACTGCTCTGCAACACTGCACCCTGTGCCACTGCATTCTACGCCACCACTATGCCACTGGACTATACTGCACCACTCCACTCAGTGGTTTCATTGTACACTGAAACAATCTACTATACGCCACTGCACTCTAGGCCACTCTTCTCCACTCAGTGCCACTGCACTCCACACTGCGCCACCCTACTCTGCCACTGTGCTCTACGTCACTCTACTACTAAACCACTGCACTCTACACCACTACTGTATGCTACTGCACACTGCCTTGCAGCACCCCACTCTATGCCACTTCACTATAATCTGAAACAATCTGTCGTACACCATTGCACTCTATGCTGCTCTACTCTTCTACGCACCACTGTTCTGCACTGCTTCTCTATGCGACTGCACACTACCCTGCACCACTCCATTCTACACTACTTCACTCTACTCTGAAACAATCTACTCTATGCCATTTCACTCTACTCTGACATAATCTACTGTACGCCACCGCACTCTATTTCACTCTGTGCCACTCCATTCTCCTCTGCAGCACTCTACTCTTCACCACTGCACTCTACCACTGCGACTCTAAACCGCTGCACTCTCCTTCAATGCACTCAACACCATTTTACTCAAAACCAATGCCCTCTACACTCTACTCCATTCTATTCTGCTCTGCATCACTGTACTCTACGCCACTGTATTCCAGGCCACTTCTCTCTACGCCACTCTACTCTGCAACACTGCATTCTCCACCACTTAACTCTATGCCACTCTTCTATGCACCACTTAACTCAGTGCCACTGCGCTCTACACCATTGCACTCTACATCACTCTACTCTGCACCACTCTACTCTATGCCAGTGCATTCTACTGCACTCTATTCCACTGCACTCTACACCATTGGACGCTGTCATTTTACTCTGCACCACTCTACACCACTGCACTCAACAGCACTTTCCTCTGAAACACTGGACTCTACGCCACCCTGTTCTGAACCACTGTACTCTGCGCCACTGCATTCTACTCTGCGCTATTCTGCTCTATGCCACTGTATTTCACTACACGGTGTCTCCACTCTGCATCACTGTACTCTATGCCAGTGCGCTATACCTCACTCTACTTTGCCCCCGCTGCCCTCTTCACCACTCCAGGCTAGGCCACTCCACTGCAACATTCCACTTATGCCACTGCACTCTACTCGTTTACTCTATGCCACTGCACTCCACCCAACACCCCCTACGCCACTCCACAACACAATATGCAATTCCAGTCTGACAATCTACTCCACTCTGACACTCTACTCCATCCAGCTCTACTACCTGCCACTCTAAAACTCTCCTCTCTCCATGACACTCCACTTCAATCCACTCAGCACTACGTCACTGCATAACACTCCAGTTTACAGCAATCCATGTCACTCTCCTTTACACCACTAACTTTTACCCATGCAGAACAGCAGCCACTCTGGTGTACAACATGGCTAAAACATATTGGCAAAGCCAACAGCTTTTGCATAGGCGAGATCTATTGTCCTTGACAAATGCGCTTCCCAAGGGTAGCTACCTCTTTAATATTAATAACATTCAGTTTTACAAGCTGTGGGCAGTACTATAGTTTTTCATTACATAACGCTCTAAGTAATGGATTTCATTTTACCTAAGTTGTTTGATTTGTCAACCTTGAATGATTTAATGCCAGCTCTGCCGAGATTCAGACTTGTAAAATGAATATTACATAGATGGTTCCCACAGTTAGTTAAGTACTTGCTGCTGGGATCTAACCTAGCCTGAGTGCCTATAGACAGTATCTGACCGTCCCACGTGGTAGAGTTAATATGGTGGCCTCTTAAGGCAGCTAAAGATAGATTGCCCAGAAGTGCCAACAAATTATTTTCTTGCATAAAAACTGATATATTCAGGCCATTCAAAGGTTACCTTCAGGCTGCCCGAAGTTTGACGTTAATTCCGAAAGATCTGGAAAAAAGGGGCTTGAGCTAGTTACACTCCTGCTTTTTAGGTCGCAGCTGTCTGGTTTTCTAAAGACATTTTGGGGACATTCAGAAAGCTGACCTAGGAATGCATTCCTCTTGTTGCTTGCCATTGGTTTTGTGGCTTATAACTCACATTTTCTTTCTTTCCAGTTGTTGACTTTATTTGTTTTAGGCTGTCCAGCGTAAGTTCATTCCTTCCCTTGGCCAAACATATTTACAGTATCCTTCTGAATGCTCCCTTTCTGTAAACAGGCCTGTAAATCTTGTTCTTATCTCCTCACATTTGCTGTCTTCTGATGGAGCTTGTTTCCTTTTATTTCTCTGATTTCAAAGTGAGAGGGGTTATGTGACAATTTTGCTGGATACAGGGGGTAGGAGAGAGGTTTTTTTTCTAGCACACAACAACATTTAAATAAACTGTGTATGTATTTCAGAATCTTTCTGAATTAGGAACACAAATGAAGCTCGTTTTTGTTATTTCTGGAGTGTGTTGGAAACAAGTACTTTAACCCCTTCGCTGCCAGGCCTTTTCCCCCTCAGGTGCCAAGCCTTTTTTTTGGCTATTTGGGGCAGTTCACGCTTAGGCCCTCATAACTTTTTGTTCACATAAGCTACCCACGCCAAATTTGCGCCCTTTTTTTCCCAACATCCTAGGGATACTAGAGGTACCCAGACTTTGTGCGTTCCCCAGAAGGAGGCCAAGAAATTAGCCAAAATACAGTGAATTTTTTTTTTTTTTTTTTTTTTTTTTTTTAAATGGGAAAAAGGGGCTGCAGAAGAAGGCTTGTGTTTTTTTTCCCTGAAAATGGCATCAACAAAGGGTTTGCGGTGCTAAAATCACCAGCTTTCAGGAACAGGCAGACTTGAATCAGATCAGAAAACCCAATTATTCAACACAATTTTGGCATTATACTGGGATATACCCCATTTTTTACGATTTTTTGTGGTTTCAGCCTCCTTCCAGTCAGTGACTGAAATGGGCATGAAACCAATGCTGGATCCCAGAAACCGCAACATTTCTGAAAAGTAGACAAAATTCTGAATTCAGCAAGGGGTAATTTGTGTAGATCCTACAAGGGTTTCCTACAGAAAATAACAACTGAAAAAACAAAATATTGAAATTGAGGTGAAAAAATCTTCAATTTTTCTCTACGTTTTACTCTGTAACTTTTTCCTGCAATGTCAGATTTTTTAAAGCAATATACCGTTACGTCTGCTGAACTCGTCTGGTTGCGGGGATATATAGGGCTTGTAGGTTCATCAAGAACCCTAGGTACCCAGAGCCAATAAATGAGCTGCACCCTGCAGTGCGTTTTCATTCTATACTGGATATACAGCAATTCATTTGCTGAAATATAAAGAGTGAAAAATAGCTATCAAGAAAACCTATGTATTTCCAAAAAGGGCACAAGATAAGGTGTTGAGGAGCAGTGGTTATTTGCACATCTCTGAATTCCGGGGTGACCATACTAGCATGTGAATTACAGGGCATTTCTCAAATAGATGTCTTTTTTACACACTCTCTTATATTTGGAAGGACAAAATGTAGAGAAAGACAAGGGGCAATAACACTTGTTTTGCTAATCTATGTTCCCCCAAGTCTCCCGATAAAAATGATACCTCACTTGTGTGGGTAGGCCTAGCGCCCGCAACAGGAAATACCCCAAAACGCAACGTGGACACATCACATTTTTTGAAAGAAAACAGAGGTGTTTTTTGCAAAGTGCCTACCTGTAGATTTTGGCCTCTAGCTCAGCTGGCACTTAGGGAAACCTACCAAACCTGTGCATTTTTGAAAACTAGAGACCTAGGGGAATCCAAGATGGGGTGACTTGTGGGGCTCTGACCAGGTTCTGTTACCCAGAATCCTTTGCAAACCTCACTATTTGGCTAAAAAAACACGTTTTCCTCACATTTCGGTGACAGAAAGTTCTGGAATCTGAGAGGAGCCACAAATTTCCTTCCACCCAGCGTTCCCACCAAGTCTCCCGATAAAAATGATACCCCACTTGTGTGGGTAGGCCTAGCGCCCATGACAGGAAATGCCCCAAAACACAACGTGGACACATCACATTTTTTTAAAGAAAACAGAGGTGTTTTTTGCAAAGTGCCTACCTGTAGACTTTGGCCTCTAGCTCAGCCGGCACCTAGGGAAACCTACCAAACCTGTGCATTTTTTAAAACTAGAGACCTAGGGGAATCTAAGATGGGGTGACTTGTGGGGCTCTGACCAGGTTCTGTTACCCAGAATCCTTTGCAAACCTCAAAATTTGGCTAAAAAAACACATTGTCCTCACATTTCGGTCACAGAAAGTTCTGGAATCTGAGAGGAGCCACAAATTTCCTTCCACCCAGCGTTCCCCCAAGTCTCCCGATAAAAATGATACCTCACTTGTGTGGGTAGGCCTAGCGCCCGCGACAGGAAATGGCCCAAAGCACAACGTGGACACATAAAAAAATTTTCATAGAAAACAGTGCCTACCTGTGGATTTTGGCCTCTAGCTCAGCCGGCACCTGGGGAAACCTAGCAAACCAGCGCATTTTTGAAAACTAGAAACCCAGGGAAATCCAAGATGGGGTGACTTGTGGGGCTCTGACCAGGTTCTGTTACCCAGAATCCTTTGCAAACCTCAAAATTTGGCTAAAAAAAACACGTTTTCCTCACATTTCGGTGACAGAAAGTTCTGGAATCTGAGAGGAGCCACAAATTTCCTTCCACCCAGCGTTCCCCCAAGTCTCCCAATAAAAATGATACCTCACTTGTGTAGGTAGGCTTAGCGCCCAAGACAGGAAGTGGCCCAAAACACAACGTGGACACATCACATTTTTTCATACAAAACAGTGCCTACCTGTGGATTTTGGCCTCTAGCTCAGCCGGCACCAGGGGGGGCAGAAATGGCCTAAAATAAATTTGCCCCCCCAACCCCTGCCAGGGAGCGACCCTTGCCTACGGGGTCGCTCCCCCTGCGTGACATTGGCGCCAAAAAAAAAATCCCCGGTGCTAAGTGGTTTCTGCCCCCTTGGAGGCAGATTGACCTAAAATCGGCCAATCTGGCCCCAAGGGGGGCAGAAATGGTCTAAATACAATTTGCCCCTCAGGGGAGCGACCCTTGCCTAATGGGTCGCTCCCCATCTCTAAAAAAACAATCAAACAAAAAAAAACACAAAATAAAATTTGCCCTGGCGCTAGAGGTTTCTGCCCCCCCGGGGGAAGATCGGCCTAATAACAATAGGCCGATCTGCCCCCGGGGGGGCAGAAATGGCCTAAAATAAATGTGCCCCCCCAACCCCCGCCCGGGAGCAACCCTTGCCTACGGGGTCGCTCCCACTGCGTGACATTGGCGCCAAAAAAAAAAATCCCTGGTGCCTAGTGGTTTCTGCCCCCTTGGAGGCAGATTGACCTAAAATCGGCCAATCTGCCCCCAACGGGGGCAGAAATGGTCTAAATACAATTTGCCCCCCAGGGGAGCGACCCTTGCTCCCCATCTGTAAAACAACAACAACTAAAATCCCCGGTGCCTAGTGGTTTCGGCCCCCCTTGGGGGCAGATCGGCCTAATTACAATAGGCTGATCTGCCCCCAGGGGGGGCAGAAATGGCCTAAAATAAATTTGCCCCCCAGTGGAACGACCCTTGCCTAAGGGGTCGCTCCCCTTACGTGGACACAAAAAAAACTCCCTGGTGTCTAGTGGTTTCTACCCTCCTTGGGGGAAGATTGGCCTCATAAAAATAGGCCGATCTGCCCCCAAGGGGGGCAGAAATGGCCTAAATATAATTTGCCCCCTATGGGAGCGACCCTTGCCTAAGGGGTCGCTCCCCACACCTAAAATACAAAAGAAAACAACAACAACAAAAAAAAGTATCCCTGGTGTCTAGAGGTTTCTGCCCCCCTTCCCTTTGAAGCCTCTCCTTGCCTCCCCCACGTGATCGAAAGAGAAATGCTGAGCATTTCTCTTTCGATCGCGCTGGAAGCTCACGCGCTGACATCACAGGGGGGGTGGGGGGGTCAGGGGTTGAAGGGGAAGGGATTCCCCTTTCAGCCCTGACCTGGGGGGGGTGGGGGCGGCCCTCAGGGGGAGCGCTAGCGCTTCTCCCGAGGGCAGCATGTTCCATGGCGGGGAAGGGGTTAATATGATCAAAACGAATCATTAAACTAGGTGATACAATTTCCAGTCGTTTTAGTCTGTGAACTGGATAGTTTTATTACTAAAACTGTATGTCTCTACAAATGTAAAGGTTGATTCAATTGAAAATGTGTTGTCTATAATGGCATTGTGCTACCACACAATGAATACTTCACTTTAGGCACTCCACTCTCCTCTGCTTCACTCCACACCACTGCACTCTACTCTGTACCAATCCACTTGCACCATTCCACACCACTGCACTCTGCACTACTCCACTGCACTCTGCGCCTCTCTACTCTACCTTGTACCACTTTACTCTATGCAAATGCACTCTTTGCCACTCTACACCACTGCACACTTCACCACTACTGTCTAGGCCAGATCAATCTACTCTGCACAACTTGCTCTGTACCACTGTACTATACGCCACTCTGGAACACTGCACTCTACGCCACTGCAATACACTCTATACCAGTACACTCTAGGCTAATGCACTTTACTCTGTAATGCACAACTCTATGCCCCTGCACTCTATGCCAATCCACTGCTGCATGTAGGAAAGTACCATCTTGCCTGGCAGGTTACTTCCATATTTCACTGTATGTGTGTTGTTTTAGTCCTTGTGTCACTGGGACCCTGCCAGGGGTGTGTTCCCTGTGTGGTGCCTAACTGTATCACTGAGGCTCTGCTAACCAGAACCTCAGTGTTTATGCTCTCTCTGCTTTCTAAATTTGTCACTGCAGGCTAGTGACTAAATTTACCAATTCTCATTGGCACACTGGTACACCCATATTATTCCCTTGTATATGGCACTGAGGTACCCAGGGTATTGGGGTTCCAGGAGATCCCTATGGGCTGCAGCATTTCTTTTGCCACCCATAGGGAGCTCCGACAATTCTTACACAGGCCTGCCACCTCAGCCTGCGTGAAATAACGTCCAAGTTATTTCACAGCCATTTTCCACTGCACATAACTAACTTATAAGTCACCTATATGTCTAACCTTCACCTGGTGAAGGTTGGGTGCAAAGTTACTTAGTGTGTGGGCACCCTGGCACTAGCCAAGGTGCCCCCACATCTTTCAAAGCAAATTCCCCGGACTTTGAGTGCGGGAACACCATTACACGTGTGCACTATACATACGTCACTACCTATGTATAGCGTCACAATGGTAACTCCGAACATGGCCATGTAACATGTCTAAGATCATGGAATTGTCACCCCAATACCATTCTGGTGTTGGGGAGACAATTTCATGATCCCCAGGGTCTCTAGCACAGAACACAGGTACTGCCAAACTGCCTTTCTGGGCTTTCCACTGCAGCGGCTGCCAACCCCTCAGACAGGTTTCTGCCCTCCTGGGGTCCAGGCAGCCCTGGCCCAGGAAGGCAGAACAAAGGATTTCCTCTGAGAGAGGGAGTTACACCCTCTCCCTTTGGAAATAGGTGTGAAGGGCTGGGGAGGAGTAGCCTCCCCCAGCCTCTGGAAATGCTTTGATGGGCACAGATGGTGCCCATCTCTGCATAAGCCAGTCTGCACCAGTTCAGGGATCCCCCAGCCCTGCTCTGGCATGAAACTGGACAAAGGAAAGGGGAGTGACCACTCTCCTGACCAGTACCTCCCAGGGGAGGTGTCCAGAGCTCCTCCAGTGAGACCCAGACCTCTGCCATCTTGGAAACAGAGGTGTTGGGGGCACACTGTACTGCTCTGAGTGGCAGTGCCAGCAGGGGACGTCAGAGACTCCTTCTGATAGGCTCTTACCTTTCTTGGTAGCCAATCCTATTTCTTGGTAGCCAAACCTCCTTTTCTGGCTATTTAGGGTCTCTGCTTTGGGGAATTCTTCAGATAACGAATGCAAGAGCTCACCAGAGTTCCTCTGCATCTCCCTCTTCGACTTCTAGCAAGGATTGACCGCTGACTGCTCCAGGACGCCTGCAAAACCGCAACAAAGTAGCAAGACGACTACCAGCAACATTGTAGCACCTCATCCTGCTGGCTTTCTTGACTGTTTCCTGGTGGTGCATGCTCTGGGGGTAGCCTGCCTTCAACCTGCACCAGAAGCACAGAAGAAATCTCCTGTGGGTCGACAGAATCTTCCCCCTGCTAACGCAGGCACCAAAAGACTGCATCACTGGTCCTCTGGGTCCCCTCTCATCCTGACGAGCGTGGTCCCTGGAACACAGGAACTCTACCCAAGTGACTCCCACAGTCCAGTGGCCCTTCAGTCCAAGTTTGGTGGAGGTAAGTCCTTGCCTTCCCACGCTAGACTGCAAACCTGTGTACTGCGTGATTTGCAGCTGCTCCGGCTTCTGTGCACTCTTCCAGGATTTCCTTTGTGCACAGCCTAGCCTGGGTCCCCAGCACTCCGTCCTACAGTGCTCAACCCGCTGAGTTGGCCTCCGACGTCGTGGGACCCTCTTTTGTAACTCTGCGTGGACTCTGGTTCACAAATCTTCCAAGTGCCTGTTCAGGTACTTCTGCGGGTGCTGCCTGCTTCTGTGAGGGCTCTCTGAGTTGCTGAGCGCTCCCTCTGTCTCCTCCTCCAAGGGGCGACATCCTGGTCCTTCCTGGTCCTCAGCAGCCCCCAAAAACCTCTACCGTGACCCTTGCAGCTAGCAAGGCTTGTTTGTGGTATTTCTGCGTGGGAACACCTCTGCAAGCTTCATCGCGACTTGGGACATCTTCCCTCCAAAGGAGAAGTTCCTAGTCCTCTTCTTTCTTGCAGAACTCCAAGCTTCTTCCATCCGGAGGCAGCTTCCTTGCATCTCATCCGGGGTTTTCTAGGCTCCGTCCCCCCCGGACACTGTCGCGACTATTGGACTTGGTCCCCTTGCCTTGCAGGTCCTCCGGTCTGGAAATCCATTGTCAGTGCACTGCTGGTGTTTGTTGTTCTTGCAGAATCCCCCTATCACGACTGTTGTGTTCTCTTGGGTTACTCCTACTTTTCAGGGTCTTGGGGTGGGGTATCTTGGACACCCTGACTGTTTTCTTACAGTCCCAGCGACCCTCTACAAGCTCCCATAGGTCTGGGGTCCATTCGTGATTCGCATTCCACTTTTGGATTGTATGGTTTGTGTTGCCCCTATACCTGTGCTTGCCTATTGCAACCTATTGTAATTCTACACTGTTTGCATTACTTTTCTGACTCTTACTTACCTATTTGTGGTTTGTGTACATATAACTTGTGTATATTACTTAACTTCTTACTGAGGGTACTCACTGAGATACTTGTGGCATATTGTCATAAAAATAAAGTACCTTTATTTTTCATAACTCTGTGTATTGTGTTTTCTTATGATATTGTGAATATGATATAAGTGGTATAGTAGGAGCTTTGCATGTCTCCTAGTTCAGCCTAAGCTGCTTTGCCATAGCTATCTTCTATCAGCCTAAGCTGCTAGAAACACCTATATTCTACTAATAAGGGATAACTTGACCTGGCAGAAGGTGTAAGTACCTTTGGTACCCACTACAAGCCAGGCCAGCCTCCTACACTACTCTCCATGCCACTGCACTCTACACCACTTTACACCATTACACTCTATGCGACTCTACACAACTGCACTCTACCTTGGACCACTTCACTTTACTTTATGTCACTTCACTGTACTCTGAAACAATCTAATTTATGCCACTCTACTCTGTGCCACTCTACTTCATCATGGCACTCTACACCACTCCACTTTAACCACTACACACTACCTCCATGCACTGTACACAACTGCACTGTCACTGCACTCTATTATGCATCAGTGTACTCCTCTCCACTGCTGTCTACGCCCCTGTACTCCACACTACACCACAGTACCCTGACACTCTACCCTGCGCCACTCCATACCACTGCAGTCGGTACCACTGAACTGTCCTATGCACCACTCTAATCTGCGCAAATGCACTGTACGATGCTGCATTTTATGCTAATGAATTCAACGCCATTGCACTCTATGCCACTATACTATGCAACACTCTATGCCAGTGCACTCTACACATTCCACTCTACACTGTGCCACTCCAGTGTATGCTACTCTGCCGCTCCACACTGCCACTCCACTCTACAACACTTTACTCCGCTTTTCGCTATTGTACTGTACGAGAACCAACGCCACTCTCCATTATGCTGCTAACTTTTAGCCATGCGTAACAGCAGCCACAATAGTGTACAACTTGGCTGAAACACAATAGCAAAGCCAATAGCTCATGCTTAGGCGAAACCTACTGGTTTTGTCAATGCTGGTCCGAACAGTCTTCCTTCTGAAATCGGAAAACAAAAGCGAAAGCAATGCGAGAAAGCTACTTCAGAAATTATTTGGGCACTTGAATGTACAAAAAATGGTGCTTCTTGTTTTCACAATTTTTCGTGTTCAAAAACAAGCACATCGTCTACCTAGTGTTATTATTTTTGTTTTATATTTAATTGTTTCCATGCCTTGTTGGGGGTTTCATAAAGAAATACTTATTTCTGGGAATTTACATTTTGATTTTGTTTGTCTTATTTAGGATTATCTTTTGCTACTGATGCTCATTTACAAATTTTTTATAAACTGGAGTGGTTGTAACCCCTGCCCTGTGCGCCCTGAAACTTTAGTGGTTAGTCCTGTGTGAAATATCAGTTCTTATTAGTCCTTGCCGGGCTAGTGCCTGTGGCGAGTTATTTTCATAGTTGTCCTGGTTTTGAATCCGTTTCTCCTTGCTCTGCTGATTCCCCCGAGTGGACCTTGTAATGTCTGTGATAATGTGAACCATTCTTTGCTTTACAGCCAACAGCACTTTGCAGTGTGACTTGTAGTTTTTCTTTCAGGATATAGGTTTGAGACTTAAAAGCCACATAATGGAAAGAGCTCTTGGTTAAAAGGGCCATCACAGGTGCAACGTTTGAAAGTGGCTTTTGGGCACCTAGAAACTAGGTCATCTGTTTGCATTTGGTTAGCTTTTTTCTTTGCTGTCTCACTAGGCCCACGGTGCAGGAGGACGGTGGGGACGTGATCTACAAGGGCTTTGAGGACGGCATTGTCCTGCTGCGGCTTCAGGGCTCCTGCACCAGCTGCCCCAGCTCCATCATCACGCTCAAGAGCGGCATCCAGAACATGCTGCAGTTCTACATCCCGGAGGTGGAAGGTGTGGAGCAGGCAAGTAAACATTGACCACACTTGGGTGTGACTTCTCAGGCCGGGAGCTGCTCTCGCTTCAAAGTCGACATTACCGAACACCACGCACAGGGTTTACCTACAGTCAACAAAACCCTGTTTTCTTCTACATTATCCTAACACCTGCTTTGCGTAAGACCAAATTCTGTAATTAGTCACTAACTGGTTTACTGAATATTGGCATAGAATGAAAATAGTCCTTTTGGCACACCCTCCTCTAAACAAAACAAACTACACAACTCTTTAACCAGAGGAAACTCATTATACTGTCACTTTAACCAAAATAAACTATTAGTAATTTTGACGTTTACAAATCTCTACGGACCCAACATCTTTCAAAAGCCACTAGATAGAAATCCCAGACTTGAAGAAAAGGGCTCCTAGAGTAAACAATGCAATAAGTCTCGCATTTGCTGGAGTCACAGCCATTGGCATGGTAAATTCATAACTGGACTTTTCTTGCCACATAAATTGGTCGACCCTGCCTCATAATTTGGTATTTTCCTGCAACATAATTCCAGTGGCTCTTCGATTTACCTTCTTCCTCTATTTGCAGCCAAAAATGAAAATGTTGCCGATTAGCATCCTAATTTAAATCTGCCATGTTAATCCCAATAGAATACCACTTTCACCACCCCACCATTAGAGTTGCTGGCTGGCTAACACAATTCCAAAAAAAAGACAAGATTGCCTCAGAGTAACGAGAGAGATAAACTAGAAGGGTCACCCAAACATATCAAGAGTGTTCAAACAGTCACAGTGTAAGAAGAATGTTAAGTTGGCCTGAAACATGGTTGTAATTACAATAAGGAGAGTCCATTACAAGAGATAACTTTTTGAAAAACATCCTTCACAAGAATAAAATATTTAACATATGCTTCAATTCATATAAATCAGCATGTCTGTCAACGATGTACTCTGCTGCAGAATGAGGCCTAGATTTCCCTTTAGCGAATATTTATTTAACACCTATTCAAACTGCGAGGTTTGCTGAAAGTATTTCCTTGGAATTTCTTTAATTATTGCTCTGAAGGCAATAAAGCAATATCACTAGTGTGTCCATTTGAGAACAATAATGTGCCCTATGATGGAGAGTAGACGATCCACCATGTATGCGGTTTAGATTTCACTCCTCTCAAAAGCAGTGTGTAGTTCAAAGACACAAGTGTATTAATGGAGGTGCTAAAGAGAACACCTAAATAAGTAACCACCTTACTGAAATTAACAATAAAGTGGGATGGCTACAGGAGGCATCCTTGTCCGATGCCTTTTTAAATTTCCCACCTGAGTTATTGTTTGTTGGAAAGTTTTATAGTGTATTCTGGACATACTATGTTACGGCTTTGTAGAAACAGATTCCAGTACTATAATATTGGTTATATTTTTAGACTGAAATGGCTGTCTCCCATCGTTGAGTACTGATTAACTTACTGGACACCATTTCCTCATTCTTTGCAGGTTGTGGAAGATGAAGATGAAGACGAGGAAGAGCCGGCGGGCGCAAACTCCCCCAGCATGCCCCATCGTCCTTAATTACTGTGGTTTCACCATATGTTTTCCACCCCAACAAAATCATTGCAGACCCTGTATTTATTGGAACTTGCTCTTGGTGTCTGCATTGCTGACCTTACAGAGGTATAATAAAGACGACCTCTTCATTTCGAAAGCTAAGTAGTGAAGAAAGGTCCTGGTTTGCATTGACCTGCAGGTTCCATTCAATTTTGTTTATTCTGTATTGCGCTTTTTCAGAACAACCGCCAAGCCAAGAAATATGACAAAGAAACTGCATTTTTCGAATATCGGTTGGTGTAGTCAAACTGTATCACTAAATGTATATTTTTCATTAAATGCGATATATATGACTTTTGCTTTATGTACGAAGGGGAGGTAAGAGATGATCTTCAAAATGCCAGGGATCTACTGGACACTTCTGTGATTTTATTTTTTTGTGCCCCTTCATTTTGGTTCCATCCATCCTCTGCAAATCCAATCTTCTGGAGACCAGGAGATGTGCAATCGGGACCCTTATTTGTGTAATGTGATTACATGCTTTAGCAGTTAGACACATGCTTTGTACAACAACCAGTGCAGTTCAGTAAGTGCCTTAAGCCTTTCTTTTTTTTTTTTTTACTTTCTATTTTCTCAGGCAGTCATGCCAGATCAATTTTCATTTTGACGTTATCTTGTTTACTTGCACAGGTCTGCTCTTCTACAACATCCATTAGCTGCATATCTAATTGTTTTTTTGTAAAGTTTGTCCCTTAATCCACGATCCTTATTTCTTTTAATTTTATTTTCCACCGTTTGAGTTTGCTGAATCAATTATCCTTTTGGGTAAAACTATGTTTAGGACTTATGCGCATCCATTTCACACATCCTGGCTTATTTCAGCAGTTGGATACAGAGGATGAAAACATGGCCAGGTAGTGATTTCATTGCATGACGCGAACAGTCCTTTTTTCCCTTATTTATGGTAATCACTTTTCATTTCTCTTTTATGTCACTGTATAGTCCCTGGCTTCGTTCTATAGGTTTTTATTTTATGTTTCTATTTTAGTTCTGAGATTGTATGGAAGTTTGTTTAGATTTAAAAGTATGTGGAAAAATAAAGCTGATAACTTTTTAAATATCCATGTTTTTTTTCTTTTTTTTCTTTGTCTCTTCAATGCCCATATCTCAAGTTGCCTTATCTGAGGCGTGAGTGAGGAGTTTATCTAACTATATTGCTCATAATCTTGGACTTATAGATAAGGTTTCCCATTACAAATGCAAGGCTACATATTCTTGAATGCAAACACAGTCTGGAAGAAATACCCATACTTGATGTGGGACGTTATGGGATCTGTTACATACTAAGATTATGGTTCGTGAAACATTAACACAAACAGCGGCCTCTAGTTTTCGCACCGTTTATATGTGTGCCACTATACCCTATAATGGTGTACATAGCTTAAAAAACATGCCTCTACCAGTGGAGTTTTTACGTTTTATTAGTGCTTTTGTGTTCATCTTGGCCCTCTCTGTAGGGTCACACCCCAAACGTTTTGGCTTCATTCCTTCTCTTTTGCGGAATACATTTTTGTTGCGTACTTTACCACTGGTAATCAATGGTAAAGTGCCTGTGCTCACTCCCTAAAACATGGTGAATTTGACTTACACCTAATTGGCATTTTTAGTTTACTAGTAAGACCCTAGTAAAGTGGTATACCATATCCCCAGGACTAGTAAAGTAAATGCTGCTTGTGGGCCTGCCACCCACTTAAGTAGCCCCTTAAAATATGTCCCAGTCTGTGAGCAGGTTTAAACTGCCAGTTCGATTTTGCAAAATAATTCATTTACCAGGCCTAAAACTCACTTTTTAGTACACATACGTCATCCCTAAGGTAGGCCCTAAATAGCCCACAGGGCATTGTGCATTGTATTTAAAAAGGTGGACATGGACTTCTATGTTTTACATGTCCTGGTAGTGAAAAACACCTGAATTTGTTTCTCACTACTGTGAGGCTCACCACTCCCATAGGTTAACATTGGATTACCTTATCACATTTAATAAGTGCTAACTTTGGTTTGGGAGCTGGTCGAAATGACATGTTTGGTGTCTAAGGAGTTGTCATTTAAAATCCTCTTTAATGTTATAGGCGTGTTTTTAAGTCACAATCTGAAAATGCCTCTTTTAAACAATTGGCAATTTTTTTGTATTTACCATTTGTTGTCTGCAGTCTGTTTTCGTGGGTGTCATGACTAGGTGTATTTGGAAGTTGATATTTGTGTGTTCCTCCCAGACAGCCATTCAATAGAGGGACTTGGTGTCGGCAGGATGGCAGGGGGGAGGAGGTGGCGGGGGGAAGAGAGCTGTGCCCAGTCCCACTTACACTTCAAAGACCCTACGTCAGCTCACACACAAAGAACTTCACACTAGCCTATTGTGCCCCCGGACAGGCTGGGACCAAGGCAGGGAGGCAGGAAATTCCAGACACTGCTGTTGGTGGGGGCTCCAGAAGTTTGTTCCACTTTAAAGATGGCATCGGGTATAACACTTGGACCCACTCCTCAGTTCACTTCTGGACCTCCTGAACGACTCTCAAAGGACTAGCCTTCTGCCTGTGGCATGCTGTGTACTTCATAGGACTGCCTTGCTGCACCAGAAGTGTTACCCTGTTGTCTGAAGCCTGCCTTATGCCCTCAGAGGACTACCTTGCTGCTTAAGAACTGTTTTCCTGCTTGAACTGAAGACATTTAGAGTGACTCCAATGCTAGTTGGCTGGCGGCCTGACCCGAGCCCTCAGGACAGAAAAGGCTCCAACCCTGCATCTGAACCAGCTCCGAGACCCACCCTGAGTGAGTCCTGACCCTCCTAGTGGTACTTCTCCAGCCCTGGACCCTTGGAAGTGGTGCTTAAGGTGCCCAAATAGCCCATGTCTAAACCTTGGGACTTAAAACTTTTTCTGCCAAAAAGTGCTCTGACACCTGAGAGGAGACTGAGACCTAACTGCTTGCCGATCCATTCAAGGAGCATCGCCAGTCATCCTGACTTCAACAGCTCCTGCTACGTTATTCTCCATAGCAGCAAGTTTTGTTCAGGAGCACCTCACCATGGAGCCCTTATTGTCTTCAGGCTGCAGCTTTGTCTTGGTGGAGATTTTCGACTTCCAAAAAAGATACTAAGGATGAACATAGAAATCTTCACTGCAACTTTATCCAGCGGCTCCCTGATGTCCACACCTGCTCCTTAGACACCACCGGCTGCTTTGTCCCGCTGAACTTTACCTTCTGAGACATTTTCCCCCAAAATGTCTTCAAAGTTCGAAGGTAAGTGAAGACCAGCCCCAATTCACTTTGTGTTTTGAACCGTGCTCCATTGCGGTCGGCCATAACTTTCGACTTTGCCCCAGTCTTGCATGACTAGATATCCGTGATTGGTACTTTGATATTTTAGGCGTTGTTTTACACTTTAAACTTAATAAATTCATAACTCTGTGTCTACTGATTGGATTTTTGTCGTTTTGGTGTCGTCTTGCTCTATTGTGCTAAGTTTGTGTGAAATTTTTCTTATGTTTTCACTTTATTATTGTTTAAGTGCTGCATAAATATTTATACATTGCCTCTAAGTTAAGCCTGATTGCTTTTGTGCTAGGATGCCAGAGGGTTAAGAACAGGTTAATTTAGTGATTTGTGGTTCAGCCTGACACGGATTGTGGCTATTGCTTGATTTTCACCCTTTCCATTTAACAACTCCCTTTCTCACATAAGTTCACATGTTTGCTGTTCTGTGCAGTGATGTAATCCTTTCAAGAAAGTATGCCAAAGGTGCGTGTGGTAACCACGAGACGACTTTGGAGCTGCCGCCCCAGCCCAGTTCTTCTCAAATGGATTACTGCAACTGCCTCGTTCTCATTCTGGAAATCACAGACCCCAATCTCCTCCGTGTTACCAAAACTGCACCCACTGGTGTAATCCTTGGGATGAGATGACACGACCACATATTAGCCTTCATAAGTCTTCTATACTAATCAGGCATCGACGACTGCTCCCACTTCAAATTTCTCTGCATCACACATACGTTTTTACACAAGGCGCACAAAATACGCCTGACTCCTTCCCACCTTATCCACCCCTTTTCAGTCAGTTTAACTAGACACTGTTGCCTCTGGAAGACCATTACTTCTCACTTTCTGATCACATTTTAGGACCTTCCCTTCAGAAGCGCTAAACTACCTTAATCCTAGGGGGCTGTAGCGCTCTACCCCTTCCACCTAGGTTCGATTCCTCCTTGTAGCTCCCATCACAGTATCCTTGGGTCTGTAGCTTTACCCAGTCTCATAACTGTGCCGAGGCAGCCCTTCCATTCCTTTTGAAAACTTCCCCTGAACACACCCAAGGGCGTGTCTCACCAACCGACTCCACTGACCATGGCTTGCCAACCCGAGAGAGAGTTCAGTATTCTATGCATGCTGCTGATGTGGCACTGTGTGTAACCTTAAAATGCTCTCAGTCCCTTTCCAAGTATGTTAAAAATATTAATTTCTTGAGCTTTTTATCAAAGGAGACATGCATATTGCATAAAGTACAATTGGTCATTTGGTAATTTGTGATTTTCAAAATGTACTTTTACATCTGTTAGAAATGAATCGAGTCATATTCTTGGACTACACTATCCACAGAATCCTACATTTCCAAGTTCTCTCCCCAAAATTTGCCAAATGACAACGGAATTCCCTAATTTTACCACCACCACATCTGTGATTGATAACCACCTCTGATGATGCAAAGCATGGGTCCGCCAAGCAAATTATACACGGAGGGGAAGCGATTGGCTCCTCCATCTGGCACAGCTTCCTTCGTCTGCAGATGACACTTAACACTACTACTTCTGCATGGTAACTGACCCTGCGGCTTCCTGCTGGCACAGCAGCAGACTCCCACCTGCTTCTCACCATCCGGCCCACCATACCAAGTTGGGAGCCTGCCTACCTTTATCACATATATTGGCTTTAGGCTTTGAGGATGTAAACTGTCACCTCCAAGCAGTGCTTCATTTGTGCATTGTACAAAGCACCTGAATTCCTAAGTGATATCTAGTTCTCCTCCTTCCTGAGAAATGTGTATCCCTTTGCGCTGTACTCCATGTGGATATATTGCAATACCCCTGTGTCCCCTTGAACTGTAATAAGCCTTATGCTCTTACGCCCCATCATTTCGGTGGCTCGTGCCCAAGACCCAAAATTTGCGTGATTGCTGCACCGTTTTGCACCAATATTGCAACACCCCCATTTTTGAGTGATTGGCGACCCTGCCCACACTCTTAGTGAGAGTACTCCACCACTTGAAGGTTTGGTGCCCAGGCAGCTTGCACTACTCTACGAACCCCAATTTAACAGTTTTTGTTCGATCTACCGTGTCCTTACATAGTAAGCTACTGACCAATTTTTAACGTCCTTTGCCTTCTCACCGCAAAACTTCTACATACCCAAATTCGCATCTCGATTATGGCCGGCTGAAGGCTTTTCATCTTTGTTTTACTCCAAACTAAATGTCTTAAATCGTCTCTACACCGAGTCTGCCTCTGTGCTTAAAACTGCCTAATGTCAGGTCTTCTATAACACTCAGAATATAAAATATTCCTTATTGTAATGCCCACCAGTCCTCACATGTTCATGCCACCAACTCTCATCTACTGTCACTTAAGTAAATCATTCACCTTCAACCTCGTCTAATGACCTTGTCTAAATGGGGAACAGACTTTCCGTTACAACGACCACTAACGTTCATCTCTACATATAGAATGCCCCATGACGTTGCAGTAAGAACAACATGTATCACTGGCCACTTACGTCTCAACACCTATGCCCTGCAATTTAGAGTCACCAGAGACCTGGATAGACCCTCGGGATACAACCTGGATATAGAATGCCCTTTGGCATTGCAGTAGACCACCATAGATACCACTGACCACTTTGCCTCTCATCCCCCAAGCCCAGTACTACACATTCATCCCTGACACCTAGATTTACCCTGTGGATACAACCATTCCAGCAGTCCTTTGGATAAATTGTGCTACGTTCCAGCAAGTCCTCATACAGGTCACTGGTTAGATTCATGTCAATTTCCCTATGATTTCAGGTCACATTTAGGCGTGTGGCTTAGATCCTGATGACTCTAACTAACCTGTGTCACCAATTCACTGGTTATTGTGAAATTCACACTTGCTTATAACATCTGCTTTGCAGGTTAATAAAAGACTGAACCATTCAACACCTGAACCTGCCCAGTGCTAAATTATCTTACTCCCAAGATGTTATCTTCTTATTGCCTGTCATCCTCAACGACCCACCCTCACAAACATTTCACTTTCTCTTTGCACAACCGTCACCTTTACTTTCTCCTCCTTGCACACCTGTCACCTGTCTCCTTCTGAGTCTGCCTCTTACTTATCAAACATTAGTCCTCAAAACTACACTCCTCATAGTTTCTCCCTCTACATCTTCATATACCCCCCTTCTCCAACCCTCGTGACCTCAAACCCTCGGCTCGTCTCGGTCTAGCTTCCCATACGTAAATCTGCAGTCCCATTTTGTGCTTCTTCTGGCCTAGTCAGCTTCTAAACTATCAATTCCTCGACCTCCTTCTCCCATATCATGTCATGTGTCGCCTCACTTTTCAATCACTCGTTCACATCTGTTCCTTTGCAGTCTGCTTTTAGTAAGTATTGGTCATATTACTACTAAACAAAATACCTCCTTCCTTTGCCTTTAACTACCACCCACTTCCCTAACTCCCATTCTTCTCCAAAGTTCTCAAATGCCTGGGAAAAAAACAGATTGCCATCTTTCTCACAATACATAGCCACAGTTCTCTCTCATCTATCCTCGTGCACCTGGGCACCTGTGGTGTTTTTATATTCCACTAAGATCTCCTCCTCCCTCCCTCCCCCCGCCCAACCGCAGCCCCTCCAGCATCCCCTGCACGCTTGTAACACAGGAAAACTGGTCTAGAACTCTTTCAACTTGTATGATTGATGCTTCTCAGTCTCATGCAGTTTCTAACTCCAGGACATATCACTCAGCCCTTCCAGAAACACTCCAGGGGTTGTAGACGGAGCACCCTAAGGGGAAAAAAGTGACAGCAGATCCATTCTCTACATTCCACATCAAGGGACACAAACATTATCACACAGCCCAGGCACATGGGGCACTAAGGCCCCGATTCAGAGTGAAAAATTCAATTCTCATATGAGCTATCTCTTATTTACAAGCATGAAGACTTTCTTCGAACACCAAACATGACTCACAAAGGAAGCAGTTGCTAAAAATTCAGTGCTGTGAAACGTGCAGAATATAAGTTAAGCTTAAAAAGCACTGGCAAAACCAACTGATCTGGCGTTTTTATTGCAAGTATCTGTTACAAAAATAAAATGAAGAAAAAAAAAACAGGCATCCTAAATTTGCCAACAACATGCTTGCTATAAAAGTTTTAAACTAAAAGTAAAGTTAAGCACCGCATATAATTTTAATAGAACGGTACAGGTGCTTACAAGGAGATGCTTCCTAGAAGGCAGGTGCACTTAGAACACATATATAAACTCTTGAAACCCCGTTTGATTTTTATTGCACGTTTTAGGGAAACGTGACTCTTTTTTTTGTGCGAAAAAGGAATTATAGGCTTTGAACTACTGTAATTTGAAGACAGTTTAAACACAAAGGATGAAATAAAAGGATAAAGAATTGTGGGGGAAGCGTTGTCAAACTATTGAGCCACCAGCCCTGGCACTAACGGGCAATTGTCTTTTTAGAAAGAAGTGCAAATGCGATTAGGCCAAATTCCATCGCTCACAGTGAAAGAGAACCAGTGGTTCAATTGGGCTGGCCCATTGCCCCATTCTGTATGCTGCTGTGGGTGGGTGTAAAATGTGACTGTAAGAGAGGGGTCGGGTCTTGCGGTGCACATCTTCATACAAACAAGTTTGCTTCAGCAGAAGAACGTGGAATCCTTACAAGATGACCGCTGTGCAGGCTCATCCAAGCGCAGTGGTCATCTTTGAATGATATTTCTAAAAAAAAAAAAGAAAAAAATCATTCAAAGATGGACGCTTTGCCAGGACTTGTTCTATAAAGATAGTTACTGGTGGTTACGTTTGCTGATTTACTGTCTCAGAAAGGTAAATTAAAAAAAGTATGTACAGAATCCAGCAGAGGAAAAGTGAGAGGCCTGGTAGAAGTGTGCAGCTCAATGATAATAATTTAAAAAATATAAAATAACGGCATGGTGAGGGGGCATAAAGACCATTTGACCCAGAGCAGTGTGCAGCTGCAAGACCCTCACCAAAAAAATATTATACAAAAATCAGGACGTCAGGGAAAGATGACTGTGAGGATTGGGAAAGCTGAAAAGCAAGCAGCTTAGTAGCATTGTGTAGCTGTCGGGCCATAAATAAATCAACAAAATAAAATACAAAATAAGCAATTTTATTGATTGCATAGTTACATGAAACCTTAGCAGTAAAACAACAGCATAAAAACACGACATACAAATTACAGTTTCTATTATGGGTACGAGTAGCAGTCACAGGATGAGTAAACTGCTTAAAACCCCATACATGAACAGGTGAGTCCCCATAAATATTGTTGTTAGGCTGATAGACTATACATAAACACATACCCCAATATCAATTAAATGGGAATGACATGGGTTAAAACCTTGAATAAGATCTGCTGCACAGTTGTGCTCCACAGCAGCAACTATCAACAGTGAGCATCTTCAACATGGAGGCTTCGTGCTCCACGTTGCATAACTGAAATTAAACAAACAGTGTAAACCATCACGTTCTTAGGAGGGCTTATCTAGGTATTTAAAGGGTAGGGTACCAGCCTTGCCCTATTAATAAGAGAGCAAACAAGCATTTACAATGCAATAGGGTCTCGCATTTCTCCGAGTTAGAGCTATTAGCAGTTGTAAACTCCCAACTGGATTTTTCTTGCCACAATGAATGGAAAAAAACAACGCTGCTACAGTTCACTCGTAGTGAAACCTGTCGACAAAAGTGAAATTATCAACGTAACCGGCAAAAGTGCAATTAACTATGTAACAGGGTCGATGTTATGCAAAGTGCTCGACTTCTGCCCAGCGAGATCGCGCTGCGCACAAAAGATAAAAGTAGTCCACAAACCTGACGGGAAACAGCGAGCCTCGCATGTTTTCAGTACTTGGTCATTGCGCTCTAGGAGGGCTAACCACCGGAAAAGGCATGACGTATGCATGCCTTCCACTAATAAAAGCAAGCAGATTTTAACAGGCAAGCCCACAAACCAATGAAAGACACTGACGTGACAAGGACGGGGCTCCGAGCCCTTTTCTAACTCCTAAAGCGTCTTGCAAGCAAAACGCATGTGCAAGCGCATGTGACACAGGCTCGGCCCGAAAAAGGAGCAGATTCCCCAGGGACCAGTAAAGTATGGAGGGGAGGCAGGCCTGAAGCAGTCACCCTCCCACAGTGATCAGAGCAAGACGGCTAAACCCCCTCAAGCTTCACCCAAAGTGACAGCAGAACTGCACACATGGTGGAATATTCCCCCCTCCTGTAGTGACCAATGTCATGCAACCCTCCCCGCCACCTCCTCCCAGTGACAGAGATTGCACACTAGGTAGATGTGATCGCCCCCCTCTCCCCCTCAGAGACCACTCCCAGGCAACACTCTTTACTGTGACATCAGGGCTGCATGCATAGTAGATTGCCTCTGACTTCAGCAAGGCTTAACCACATAGAAGTTATCAATCCCCTCATTTCTGGGTCGTGTCCGGCACTTGTGGGTTAGGCAGCTATGAGGTTGTTTTTTGCCCCCCTTCAGCATAAATTCGATTAGTCAGCAGTTCCCCTCAATCATCGATTGTGTCCAGCACCTGTGTGGGAGGGCAGATCACTGTGTAGTAAGACAGTTTTTTGCCCGCCTCCAGCAGAAATTTTACAAAGCAACAACTCAGCTGGGGATCCCCTGGGTCGAAGCAGGCCAGTACCCCTGCCTCCATGTGTGAATATCACTTTTATTGAACCGGGCTTTTAACGACTGTCTCCTTTCTTCCCTCAGTGCATCGCAGAAGCAGGCCAAATGAAGCAAGTCTCCTTCCCACAGATCACACAGTCAGCACTTGTTTGATGAACCCTTCCGCAGCCAATGGGGAAGGTGTGGGTTTAGAGGAAGCAATCCCAGCCGGTACCATAGGAACTGCTCCTTAACGAAAGGTGAACACCCGGTGCTGAAATATTTCAGTGGGACGTGAGCCCTATAGTTGTTTAGCTTCATTCATCCGTGATTCCTGTGGGACATTAAAGACTTGTCATTGGCGATCGAGAAGATTTTTAAGGATTTTAAGACAAGCTCTTTGTACACCTCATGACTTTTAGGCACTTCCCAGAGCTGTGCAAGCCTGGTGGTTGCAAGAGATTCCAGGAGGTGCACTCTTGCCAGGGACACGTCTGTCTTGCAGCTCTCTCCATAGAGGTGATTCAATTATTCCAGAAAATGATGTGAGCTCCTTGACGGGCAAAGGACTTTTTTTTTTTTAGTAATCCAAACTCCAGTTGGATCTCGGCTGGTGAGGTGAAGCGCGGGAATGAGAAAATAATTCTATAACAGCATGTTGTTATGTTGTCTAAAACTCTGGCATTGCTACTCTGAATAACTCGCTCCCATATGTGATAATTGGCCTCAGTTTTCCATGCGCTACGTGGACGAAGGGAATCAAGCATGGTCCTGCCGTTTTCCTTTTGAGACTTTTTAATGTGACGGCCAGACCCAAGCCTTCCCTTTCAATGGCTTCTTTCTAGGCAATAACAACACAGTTCTTGTCAATAATGACCCATAGTTATTTATACTCCATTCGTATTTTTAATCTGGGGATCTTCCCAGAACCATGTAGGAGCTCTTTTTTCCCTGCTGTTAAACATCATGGTGTTGGTTTTCTCGAGCTTGGTCAGGCCGCTGGTCAAAGAATAAGTCCTTGTGGTATTGAGAAGCCTCTGTAGCCCCACCTGTGTGTGTGACTAAGACCACGTCATCAGGATAGAGAAAGATGGAGATTGTGAAGCCCCCTATTTTTGGAACATTGGCATTGTAGGATTGCAGCTGTTGTGTTAAATCTGCCAAGAAAAGATTGAAATGGTTCATGCCCAGGCGCACCCTTGCTTCAGGCCTTTATTTGTTGGAATTTTCCTGGATAGGTGCTTTTTAGCACCCAACTTGGCCTGCACCCATATGTCCTTGCGAAGCAGGATCAGCATGCCAAGCAGGGCCTGCATAATGTTCCATCTTGCCAGCTTGCTCCAGAGCTTCCCCCGATCGTGGTGGTCAAAGGCTCATAGTCAATGAAGCAGAATTGCCAGGATATTTGTTGCTGTACCTGACTTTTTGGAAAAACAGTCTGGTTCAGTGGGATGATATAATTGCTGGAGTGCCATAAAATGAGTTCTTCGACCAAGGTCCCGGCGAAGTACTTTGCTTCATTATCAATGAGTGCTACTAAATGATAATTGATAGGCAAGGCTTTATCACCACTTTTAAATATAGGTGAAAATTATGGAGCCTCTGCATGATTCTGGTAAAATGCCTGGGCTTCTAGTCTGGGAGAACACCAGTTCCAGGGTTCCGGCCTAGAAGGCGGCGTCCTGCATAAAGACTGCTGGAGGAATCACCCGTTTGCTATCTGTCACTTAATTAGTGCCTCATCAACCGTGTTTGGCTCTGTAGGGTAGACCGAGTGTGCAGCTTCCTGGATGGGCTGCAAAGTGCTGCCAGTGTCATGGTGATTGAAATGATCCATTGAAGATTTTGTCCAGGTGGCCTCGAGATGTGGAAAGTAATGCCTTTGTGTTCAGGCCAGAGAAGTTTGTTGATGGTAGACCAGAACCGGATGCTGTTCTTATCTTTAGAGTCCGAATACAGCTTTGCCCAGCGGTCATCATCCTGTGCCCATTTAATGACCTGTTCCTGTTCTTTTTTTTTTTAGCAGGAACAGCAAAAATGGCCTGGATTTTTCTCTTGGAAAGACGGCAACCATATTTGCTTCCTAATGGTTAAAGGTGATCCTCAACCTGCATGGCGCAGGACTCCTGTGCAGCAATGCCCCCCTCCCAGACACCGACAAGCATCTCTTTAACAGCTCATCAGGGATTGAAAGAATGAAAGTTGCTTGTCATTTGGATGAGCTTGCGAGGCCTAGAAGAGAAATGCCCTCTCCCGTGCCTCGCATACGTGTGAGGTGTAGGGAAGTACCATCTTGCCTGGCATGTTACCCCCATATTTCACTGTATATATGTTGTTTTAGTCTGTGTGTCACTGGGACCATGCCTGGCAAGGCCCCAGTGCTCATAAGTATGTGCCCTGTATGTGTTCCCTGTGTGATGACTAACTGTCTCACTGAGGCTCTGCTAACCAGAACCTCAGTAGTTATGATCTCTCTGCTTTCCAAATTGTCACTAACAGGCTAGTGACCAATTCACCAATTCACATTGGCATACTGGTACACCCATATAATTCCCTAGTATATGGTACTGAGGTACCCAGGTTATTGGGGTTCCAGGAGATCCCTATGGGCTGCAGCATTTCTTTTGCCACCCATAGGGAGATCTGACAATTCTTACACAGGCCTGCCAGTGCAGCCTGAGTGAAATAACGTCCACGTTATTTCACAGCTATTTACCACTGCACTTAAGTAACTTATAAGTCACCTATATGTCTAACCTTCACCTGGTGAAGGTTGGGTGCAAAGTTACTTAGTGTGTGGGCACCCTGGCACTAGCCAAGGTGCCCCCACATCGTTCAGGGCAAATTCCCCGGACTTTGTGAGTGCGGGGACACTATTACACGTGTGCACTATACATAGGTCTCTACCTATGTATAGCGTCACAATGGTAACTCCGAACATGGCCATGTAACATGTCTAAGATCATGGAATTGTCACCCCAATGCCATTCTGGCATTGGGGGGACAATTCCATGATCCCCCGGGTCTCTAGCACAGAACCCTGGTACTGCCAAACTGCCTTTCCAGGGTCTCTACTGCAGCTGCTGCTGCTGCCAACCCCTCAGACAGGTTTCTGCCCTCCTGGGGTCCAGGCAGCCCTGGCCCTGGAAGGCAGAACAAAGGATTTCCTCTGAGAGAGGGTGTAACACCCTCTCCCTTTGGAAATAGGTGTGAAGGCTGGGGAGGAGTAGCCTCCCCTAGCCTCTGGAAATGCTTTGATGGGCACAGATGGTGCCCATCTCTGCATAAGCCAGTCTACACCGGTTTAGGGATCCCCCGGCCCTGCTCTGGCGCGAAACTGGACAAAGGAAAGTGGAGTGACCACTCCCCTGACCTGCACCTCCCAGGGGAGGTGCCCAGAGCTCCTCCAGTGTGTCCCAGACCTCTGACATCTTGGAAATAGAGGTGTCTGTGGCACACTGGACTGCTCTGAGTGGCCAGTGCCAGCAGGTGACGTCAGAGGCTCCTTCTGATAGGCTCTTACCTCTCTTGGTAGCCAATCCTCCTTCCTAGGTAGCCAAATCTCCTTTTTTGGCTATTTAGGGTCTCTGCTTTGGGGAATTCTTCAGATAATGAATGCAAGAGCTCATCAGAGTTCCTCTGCATCTCCCTCTTCACCTTCTGCCAAAGGAGCGACTGCTGACTGCTCAGGACGCCTGCAAAACTGCAACAAAGTAGCAAGACGACTACTAGCAACCTTGTATCGCTTCATCTTGCCGGCTTTCTCGACTGTTTCCTGGTGGTGCATGCTCTGGGGGTAGCCTGCCTCCTTGCACCAGGAGCTCTGAAGAAATCTCCTGTGGGTCGACGAAATCTTCCCCCTGCAACCGCAGGCAACAAAAGACTGCATCACCGGTCCTCTGGGTCCCCTCTCAGCACGACGAGCGTGGTCCCTGGAACTCAGCAACTCTGTCCAAGTGACTCCCACAGTCCAGTGACTCTTCAGTCCAAGTTTGGTGGAGGTAAGTCCTTGCCTCCCCACGCTAGACTGCATTGCTGGGTACCGCGTGATTTGCAGCTGCTCCGGCTCCTGTGCACTCTTTCAGGATTTCATTTGTGCACAGCCAAGCCTGGGTCCCCGACACTCCAACCTGCAGTGCACAACCTTCTGAGTTGTCCTCCGGCGTCGTGGGACTCCCTTTTGTGACTTCGGGTGGACTCCGGTTCACTTTTCTTCTAAGTCCCTGTTCAGGTACTTCTGCGGGTGCTGCCTGCTTCTGTGAGGGCTGCCCGACTTGCTGGGCACCCCATCTGTCTCCTCATCCAAGTGGCAACATCCTGGTCCCTCCTGGGCCACAGCAGCATCCAAAAACCCTAACCGCTACCCTTGCAGCTAGCAATGCTTGTTTGCGGTCTTTCTGCGTGGGAACACCTCTGCAAGCTTCTTCCCAACGTGGGACATCCATCCTCCAAAGGGGAAGTTCCTAGTCCTCTTCGTTCTTGCAAAACACCGAGCTTCTTCCATCCTGTGGCAGCTTCCTTGCACCCTCAGCTGGCATTTCCTGGGCTCCTGCCCACTCTCGACACTGTCGCGACTCTTGGACTTGGTCCCCTCGTCTTACAGGTACTTGGGTCCGGAAATCCACTGTTGTTGCATTGCTGGTGTTGGTTTTCCGTCCAGAATCCCCCTATCACGACTTCTGTGCTCTCTGGGGGTAGTAGGTGCACTTTACACCTACCTTTCAGGGTCTTGGGGTGGGCTATTTTTCTAACCCTCACTGTTTTCTTACAGTCCCAGCGACCCTCTACAAGCTCACATAGGTTTGGGGTCCATTCGTGGTTCGCATTCCACTTTTGGAGTATATGGTTTGTGTTGCCCCTATACCTATGTGCTCCTATTGCAATCTATTGTAACTTTACACTGCTTGCATTACTTTTCTTGCTATAACCTGCATAATTTTGGTTTCTGTACATATATCGTGTGTATATTTCTCATCCTCATACTGAGGGTACTCACTGAGATACTTTTGGCATATTGTCATAAAAATAAAGTACCTTTATTTTTAGTATATCTGTGTATTGTGTTTTCTTATGATATTGTGCATATGACACCAGTGGTATAGTAGGAGCTTTACATGTCTCCTAGTTCAGCCTAAGCTGCTTTGGCATAGCTACCTTCTATCACCCTAAGCTGCTAGAAACACCTCTTCCTCACTAATAAGGTATAACTGGACCTGGCACAAGGTGTAAGTACCTCTGGTACCCACTACAAGCCAGGCCAGCCTCCTACATGAGGCCCAGGTCAGGGTAGGCTCTGACGCGAGGCCCCATGTTGGTGGGCTGAGTGCAGGGCAATGGGTAGCTGCCTATGCTGCCCATGCCTAGTGCCGGCCCTACGTAGAGCCGTTAAGACCTAGTGCAATTCCTTCTACTTAACCAAGGTTGTGATCACAGTGTAAGTGCAGGGCACATTGTAAGTTCTCAGCTTACTTGACTATTCTATCAACATACAGGGTCTACCCAATTACCATAAGAACCAGGGTAATTATATCTACTCAAATAACTGTGGTTCACTTGGGAATGTGAACCACAGTCATTTGAGTAGATACCTGACTATTGTAGCAGCTGACCAGTTAGTCTCCTCTACTCTTTCACCCCATTAGATAAGGTACTAGATTTTGACCTAATAATCTTGTAAAAAATCCTTGTGAATCGACATCTTGCTCTATTGCAACCACACTGCATGAGTGCTCATGAATTTGGCCATTTATTTATATGTTGCTGACTCTAGTGTGTAAAGTGATCACCTGTACCTCCGCCAACTATCGGAAGCGCTTTTTACAATGTTCGCTCTCAAAATCTATGTTAGGCCAATCAGATCTTCTTGCTTCCACCCACCATCATTGTTGAATATCTTGTTGGCTTTTCCACTAGAACTCATTCCTGAAAGACCTACAAACAATCTCTTCACCCAAGGCTGATTTCAAAGCACACCTCCTACATGTATGCAAAGGCTAACTACATCTAGTCCTCCCTCAACCTCCATTTACACCCTTCACCGCCAAAACTTACTTTACCATAAATAAAACATACATATGTAGTGTCTCGTTTTTGCTCCGCTCACAATGCATATGTGCTAACTTCTCTATATAGGTATCCAAATGCACTGATTGACCTTCGCAGTTTCATCCTTGTTGCTCTGTACAGTGTTTCTAGTGCAGATGTTTGTTACTCATCAGTGAAACCAAGATGTGATGCATAGCACCCTATAAAAGTAGCTGTGTACGCACAACTTTTGATTGGGGTCCAGGTTACAATGGGTGATTGTAACAAATCCGTGTCTTCTCTGGAAAAAGTTTTCTATTGCAACAAGATCCATGTTTTTTACCTTTTTACACTCCTTTAATCTGAGATTGTATGTTGTTTACTGATCCTGCAGTCAATAGAACATTCCTTTCTGTATTGGAAAGTGTTTAGTGACTTGATGTATCTTATTTTCTGTATGTATTTTTAGAACTGTCTCTGATGGAGCTTAGTTGTTGTGTTAGCTTCATATTTTCCATAGAACAAAATAAAATATTTATAAATATTCATACATTCTGGGGCTTTCGACTTACATGGCTTCCCTGCACCACAGCATAGGGAAATTTGTATCCTACTTCAGGCCCTGGCTCTGGTCACTGCGAGTGAAAGTATTTTTCAAGTGCACGTCTGCTTAAAAAGTGGTCCACTTAAATACCATTTAAAGTCCACTTAAATGCCAGAGCTTGTGAACCAATCTTCCCATTCATTTCAGCTTTAATTTGTGTTTTTGTTTGCAATTGGCCATTTGTTTATTTTTTTTTACAAGCTTATGTACGTCATTTGTAGACGGTGGTATTTTTACTTTTTTTAAATTACAGTTGAACTTCTAATGCAAATTGTGTTTGTGTGTAATAAATAAATAAACAATTGCAGGCTTGCCGAAGGCCAGACCTATCTGGGAGTGCTTGAAGCATGGGAGTCTGGCCTCGGAGACTCACGAGAGGGCCAGATTTAGGACTGGTGGCGCCCTGTGTGACAGTTCATTGTGGCACCCCCCACCCCATGACCTTCTCCTCTGTTTCACTCACTACCACCCAGCAAATGTGCCCCTCATCTCTCCATCGCTCCCCTTTCACATACATCCATGTGCTTTAAAGCATTTGTAAAGGCTGGCTTTACTAATCCACTCAGCTAGCCACATAAAATATAGGGGCATATTTAAGAGCCCCTAGCGCCATTCTAACGCCACATTAGCATCATTTTTTTATGCTAATGTGTGTTAGAAGGCCAAAAACGCTGTGCCATCTTTACAAAGTGGTGCAATGCATGCATTGCGCCACTTTGTATTCCTCTGCGCTGCATTATGCCTGCGCCAGGCATAATGTATGCAAAGGTGGCATTCTCCAGTTAGGGTGGGCCAAAACAAATGCTGCAAAGAAATCTGACAGATTTCTTTGCGTCATTATTTTCTGGCACTTTTTTAATGCCTGCTCAGAGCAGGCGTTAAAAGGAGGCTTCTGTTGGTTACAATGGGCTCTGCAGGATTAACGTCAACATTTTTTATTCTAATCCTGCAAAGTGCCAGACTAGCGTAAAAAATTCTGACGCTAGTCCCCGAACTACTGCCACGGTGCACTGTATTTTGAATATGACGCACACATGGTGGCGTTTGGGCGGTGCTAAGGGGTGCAAGAAAAGTGATGCTGCACTGCGTGCAGCGCCACTTTTCTTAAATATGCCCCATAGTTCTGTTTTTTGCAGCAGGCATATTAACCCTCTATGCTACTTTATGTTGAGTCAAAGCTGCCACTAGGCAAAACTCCCATCTCTCTAGCAGGAACATTAATCACAAGACGTATCTTGACATTTTAATTGTTTCTTGAAGGCTAAAAACACAAGGAACTTTTCATCAGGTGCTTTTAAACTGCAAGTTTCTGAAGTTATTGCTAAACACAGCGCCCCCTTGAAGTCAGCGCCCGGTGCGGTGCACCGCCCAAAAGCCGGCCCTGGCTCGCGAATTATATTGCACCTGATTGTGCACGTATTTTCATAGTAATCTGTTTCAGGGATCTATCTTTAAACATAATGGAAACAATCGAGAGAGCACTGCAACGGCAACTTGAATAAAATAGTTCGTTCGTCCACTTCATAGTGCCACATGTAGCGGAAATTTACTGCTGCCAGTCACGAGGTCTGTGTTAAGTCCCTCCTTCACTGTGACAAGATTGGTGTGTTTGTTTGTAGGATGACCAAGATAACCTGTCCCAGAAATTAGTCCTCAGGAAGTTTTGCATCTAATAATAGCAAGAAGCCTTAATTAACTTAAATTACATCCATACTAAATTTAGAGCAACGGAATGGCGCTGCTGAATCGTCGTTTAAAAAACGCACACTGAAGTTAGCTTTAGGAGCTCGTTGAAAATCAACTTTATATGTAGTTACACTACCAAAACATATCAAAATAAAGGTTTGGTTCTGATTTGAAACACCAGTTACTGGACAAACGCCTTCCTACAAAGTGAGAGATTTTTAAGATGTTTGCCTAATTTATTCAGGGATTTTGAAAGTTTATAGCATTGTCTTTCTGTCCTATTCACCCTTTCCAGTTATGATGTTGGACAATCTCTCTCTTTTTCCTGTTAAACTGGTTCATGGTCCCACTTTTTAGGTTTAACTTGACAGCTCAGTTGTCTGTACGGCATAGGATGCTGGCTTCATTCCAGGGAACACTATAATAGAAGAGGTTAGATGCATCCTTCAGGATTGGAGGGAGCATTTGAACGTTGTATAAGGTATACCATCTGATTGCTTTCTGCCCTTGAAACCGCATGAGGAGAAATGCTGCCCTCTCAATGAGTACACAGTAGGCCATCTTTGCACTGAAGATACCTGCACACCATAGAAGGAAGAAGACATCTAAATCCTCCTCTTGAATGCTACTCTCTCTGCAGGCTGCACCTAACTCTGGGAAGCTTGAGTGAAGCCTTGCTGCTTTCAGCTGTGGAGGGATGGAGAGCTTACCTAAGCGTGCTAGACTGCTTCTGTAAAGAAGTGACCTGACTCCAGGAAAACTGCACAAAGCCCAGCAGACTGTAAGGTCTGTGTAAAGAACTTCTCTTTGGATTGGGGGTCACCTTGGGAGGTCATGAGACCCTTGTCGTTCAACTGAAGGACATCCTCTCAGTCCTAGAGTTGCATTGTTTGTATTCAAGAAAGCTGCAGGATCCATGACCATCCAATTAGATAAAGGGGGTCTTCATCTGCTCGCCATAGCCCCAGAAGGACCAAAATGCAATATGCCTTTACCTCTCATCATCCCTTGACATGCAGCCCATTTCAGTTTGCTCGATTAGGTTGCACTAATTTCATAACTGTTTGAACTCGCATTGTAGCCTCCAATGGTTCAAGAAGGAGCATAGTTTTATGTTCTGTTCGATCCCTTAACTGAGCAATTGATATCTCAGTAGAAAATGGTGAAGCCATGACCTCTGTGGCTACCCATGCCACTGACAAAACATGGGTGTGACTAATGGATCCTAAACTACTGACCCCCTGAGAATTTAGATATACTCAGGAATCCACAGAAGGTACTGGCCCACTATTAGATCTGTCCCATCAATATTATAAGCAGCCGAGTCGTAACCTGGTTGTGGAATCCCAGTAACTTTGGACAATGTCCCTAATTAGAACCCTATAAGTGGGCCATTGGTCACCATTTACTTCACCATGATAGAGCACAGGTGACTTCACTTTTGGGGAGGATCTTTGTTTGCATATTAGGATTATTGCCATAGGAATTTTTTGTGGGGTGCCTTTTATATTTCTTGATGCTAGAAGCTTGGTAGCTGAGGTTTCAGCCCTGCAAGTTAATCAATGCGATACTCAGATTTGGACCAGTACTCTGGCCCATAATCTGGTGCTTATGGGCCAGAGTCCCTACATCTGTATTCGTAGGTGGAACGCTCTTGCAAAAGATTGGAGTCTCAAAGATTTCAGAAGATCCAGAAAACAACTACGTGGCCGCCCCGTAAGGTATGCTTGGTCATAGGGCCGATGTCATGTAAAACCTTGCACTACATATGTAGGAGCTATTATAACGTTAGGGATTATATCTGGCTCCCCCAGGAGCTTCTCCTTTTATAGTATGTTGCCATCCTATTTTCTAATGCTCTATATATTGGTCCTTTTTTATTTTAGATAAAGCAACGACTGGACATAGTTATAACTTGGTGTTATGTATTGCATCACAGTATATTTGAGTTTTTAACGCCTGTCGCTTACTATAGAGTAAGATTAGTGATAGTTAAGTGCCCAGAGGAGTAATTTGGAGTGCAATTTTATTTTCACCCCCGTAAACAAGTGGTAAATGATAAAACCCACCTAAGATGCAGCCCTTACCGAATACCTTTCTTTTTTTAATTTTAAAACCCTGTTTGGCGTATCAATACATTTAAGTTGCATCCGAAAACCCTGAAATGTATTTGTTGATTGTATTCCAACACTGAGTGCTCAGACAGCAAGCACAGCAAAGTCAGTCACTCCTGGTGCCCATACCTGGTATTACTGTTACCAAATCCAAAGGTACTAATTTTATCAACCATCCTAGGGTGAAATGCTGAGACAGCCCTACTGGTATCTGACTCGTGACATACAGGCAGTAGCATCCTTTCTGAACATGTGTTCTGTTGAACAGGTTGAAGAAATTGTGCAGATGCTCTGGTTTTTTGGTCTCCACACAACCCGAATACCCCATGTTCGGTTAAGGTGGATCACTGTATGCGGCAGGGAGAGCACCAAAATGACCTGCGAGTACACGTGGCTCCCACACATCGATCAGACCCGCCTCGTATTGAATTAATTCTTGTTACACTGCAGCGAGACAATGCCCTGCGCCGCCTCCGATCTGAGCTGTGTTAGCCGCAGTGCAATCCTGCTCAATATTGATCTGAAATAGGAGCTTCATTTATAAGTTCTGCAGGGGAGGCAAGGTCAGCATCTTTTTAAAGCACCAACCCTGCCTCTGAGGCACTTCCTTTCTGGTGTTTATCTAGGCCGAGCTGATTGTGGGAACCCCCCTGTCTCCAAGGCTTTGTCTTTAAATCTTTATTGACAGGATAACAACGTTGTAATGATCCTTTATTTAAAGCGCACACCACAAGGTCAATTCTCTCTGGTTGTTGAGATAACCGTTAATATGACTCGAAACAAAGGCACTCGCTTTATCACACCAGAAAAACTGTTTTGCTATTGACACGAATTGCACGGTTAACCACGTTTCTTCCGCTGTAACGATTAGAATGAGCAGTATTTTCCATGCAGATATTTTGCAAATGTTTACCTAAAAAAAATGTGTGAAGGAAAATTAGTTATCCCTGCCGGATTGCCGATTGGGGCTCAAACTCACATTTGTGCTCGAATTGTGTACCCCAAGAAACACGATGTGACTTTTGGTGTTTGTTTTTAACATTGACACACGGTGGTGCAACATCCCCCAAACCCACCAATCTCAAGGGACGGATTTACCAGATGTACTCAATAGCCCAGCTCCCCTCTGCAAGTACCGACTCCCTCTCTTTTTTATTTATTTAAAAAAAGTAGTTAAAAAATCTTAAGGTGCCAACTTGTTCATGCCGTCCTTGCACTTCTTCATCACTGTGCTCAACGTGTTCTTTATGCTCCATAAGTAAGGTCATCAACACGCAACTCACCACGTAAAGGAGTGGAAGTGTGAACCTTGCTGTGCCTTGTGATTCCTCAAACCAGAGGTGCAAATGTGTCTCCTTGGTGGATTGGGGGGTAGGTTAGAAGAGTTGCTTTGATGGGCCACAGCACTCAAGGACAGTGCGAGTGATGCTGTGGGCATGAAGGTTCTACTTTCACCTAGGTTGGATTTCCGGCCTTCTGTGTGGTTTGTGCTGACCATGTTCAGGATGTAGGAATCAGGCTAGTGGTACATTGCACAAACAGAGATTCCTGGGATGGTATCTTTTGGGCTTGTTGTGGCTGCCTGTGGTGCCAGGTAGGAGTCAACGCCACTAGTTTTTTCATTCTTCCTTTAGAGGTACTTCTTTCGAGAGCCATCTGAACGGGTTAGGTATTGGCTTTTTCTCCAGCCATCACTGGAGAGCAAGGCCCTCTCAGGGTAGTTTGAAGCACTCTTGCAGCTCACAACTTTTTGGGGGAGAGGAGGACAAACGTACATTATGTGGCCCAGTAAACAGGTCCCCATTATCTACCTGGCATAGCTTTTGACTCTGCTCAGCGGGAACGAGAAGCATAGCTTGCTCTTTGGCCATGGGCAGTAGCCCTAGCCACAGTGTGGATCCTGAATACAGAATATCATGGGACACTAATATTGCAGGAAGAATACCAAGGGACACAATATTAAAGGATAGGTATGCTTGAATTTGTAATTCCAAACTCCACATCTATGTACCTTGACATTCCAGATCTTCAAGGTACATAGATGTGGAACTAAGTGTAGTAAGTCTATACTTTCTACAGTGCACTTACCCTTTGATATTTAATCCATGATATGAGTGTGCCAGGATATTCTTGCACTCAATATTTTAGAGTTCAGTCCCAAGGCAGAGGATTTGTCCAGGTGCCAAACCCACGTGGCCACCACCCATTGTATTTTGTATTGTATTGTGATTTATTATAGCAATGGTACTAGAACATTCCCTTTGCATGATAGCGGAATTAAACCTATTGTGAATAAGTTGTTAGTGATGTTGCAAATACCTCGATCTAATGATGGAGAGAGGGAAGTAGCTATTGTGGAACAGTGATCCTACAGAAAAACTGAGGGCTGACACCTGTCCATTTTTTTGAGTACTTCGATAAGTTAGTCAGATCCAAATTATAAAGTTGAGTAGGTAGATTTGTTGGGTTAAGGGAGCAGATCTACATCTGTGCAAAGGACTCTTGCTTCAGTCTTTGTAATGCTGTATGTCTGTACTTACAAATAGACAAACTCTTGTAACAATTTGAGTATCCTAACAGTTCACCTATATAAGTATATGCTTGTGAATCATCTAAAGATACTTTGGGGAACAATTTATGTGGATTTCTCAAAAAGAGACAAAGTTATATGCTGCCTTCTTCATTGGGACGTCATCAAACCTTACCTAGGGAGCTGTTGTTGTTGATGGTCTATGACATGCAGTGTAAGGGCCTCAATGCGAGTGCCACCTTAATCCATAAGGGTCTAGTAACAGAGTTACCAGCCTTATCTGGATTACAAGTTCTGCGGTAACTGCACCAGCCCCGAAAGCAGCTGGTTAACTGTAGGCCAAAATGAGGAAATTACAACAGAATGTGGGTGTGGTATTCTGATTTCCATGTAATTACCCATTTCTGACGGAATGCAAGGGTCCAGCTTGTAAGAGGGGCTCACCCCCGCAATCCAGCTGAGAATTACCCATAGCTATGGTATTGATAACTCCAAGAACTACGGGAAGACCTAGCCCTTTTCCATTCCACTCGTAAGTAAGCTCTAAGTATCTGAAGGCTCAAAAGTGGCGGTAGTAGTCCAACCCTAAGGAAAATAAATCCCATTTACGGATTACATCTTTGTAAGCGACATTAAACCACATATTACTCGAAAATAGGTACCAAATCAGATAAAGAAAAATAAGTAAACAACCACAAAACTCTGCCAATAAAGAATCCCACTCAGGCCTGTTTTAAAAAGCCAAGTCCTCATTTTTTTAGAGGGTCACTAAAATAAACATTTCTTTCAGAAAAATCTGAAACCAACATGCAAACGATGCAGACCTTATTTCAGGCCTGATGGAGTTGTCACAAAACCGGTTTTCGCCTAAACAAAGCCATGAGAGAATGTTTTGTTAGGGAATGTTCCACCAGTATTACATACGAATCCAACCACCCTCAGCGCCCCTCACACACTCTTGAAGGGAAACAGAATTTGGAGTCCAGTGTATCGATATTTTGAAAAGCCACACTCTGGTGTGCGGTTTTATAAAATGCAGTTTTTTTTACGTGAAACTGAATGTAGGCATCATAATATAGCTCAGTTCTATATATAGAAATCTCAGTACTGGTTTCAGAACTTAACTTTGCACAGCTGCCCACAAGAACTGCATGTCTTTCATACTAAGGAAACTCATCTTTCAAAGTGTTGCTTGAGTCTAACACCAGCACAAATTAACAGCGAATAGCTCCATATTTTTCTTGAAAATGTTTAAAACATTTGTTTCTTTTAATTTCTCAGGCTACACAGATTATTTAGTGTACACTACAAACTGCTTCAGTAATCGCTTTTGTAAGTGCCATTTCTCTATTGGGTGCTTTTAATTGACCTTGATGTACGAAAGTATGGGTTGAGGTAGACAGGATCAGAACATGGAACCTTCTGTTGGATGCTGCTCTCTGTAGTAAGGCTTGAACCCATTGAGATTTCATACCATCTTTTCAAGGTTCTCCTTGACATACTCCTAAATTAATTCTACTAAGTACATTTCATCACGTTAGACAGGAAACCAGTCTCTTTTGAGGTTCACCAATAATATATTTGCTAGCTCTGCCTATAAGGTGTCTTTGAATGATGCTCTTTCCTTTAAAGTGTTACCTTTAATTTTCCATGTATTTGTATTTCCTTACAATTGGGTTTCCTTGAAACTGTTTTTCCATATCTTGATTTCTTCCAGTGTGGTTCCTCAGTTTTCGTTGTTCCATTAATTCAATACATCAGAATTGCATTCCTATCTTTACACATGGTTGGTAGGCTTGAGCTTACTCTGTGCATTTTGGAGATGGAGAGGGGGTTGAGAGCAGGGCAGTGTAATTATTCTTGAATTAAGTCAAAATATAAATACCAGTGGACTTACTCTGCACAGATCAGCCTGTTCACATTGCCAAATAGTTAGTCATTGCACATTAATGTTCCAAAATCTCCTACTTTTACTTTTCGAGTGGGTATCCATGGCACATTTTTAGGTGTCACCTGCATAGTGCTTGAGTAGTGCTTGCGAAGTCTTTTGTATGTAGAAACAATCTTAAAAGGGCTTACAATCCACCTACCGGCTACACATTACTTACCATTTGTAGACTGTGCTAGTCACTCTCCTTTTCTTGCTTCTCACTGATCATCAGCCGCATCTGATGTCATCAAGCTTCACTTGCTCTCATCTTGCCTCGGCTGTCTCCTTGAGCTTGGACCAAGTACCCTTTCCGGTTGGCAGCAGGTGGGTGGCAGCCAGTGTGCTTCCACTGGCCGTGCACTTCAGAGGTACTTCTTTTTTTTATTTAATGCCAACACTCCATATAAGTGCATGTGTTCCATCTTTCCACTGCTCTCTATCACCTCCCCCCCTTCCAGCTGTTGTTTTCCATACTCTCTTGTATTTGTTTCCCAACCCCCACTCACTGTTCGTTGTTTTATTTTAGCAATTTAAGATGGCGTCTGCAGGTGCAATGGGAGCAATTTAATACCATCAAATGTCACCTTTGATCAGGTGTCACAACTGTCAACACAGACGTCATAATCGCGACACGTTTAAGCAGCAATATGAATTAAATCATAAAGGGGGGAAATGACTGCGCAAATCACACGATTTTTAACGCATCCGTTCAGAACTCACCTATTTTCCCCTTCAAGGCCGCGGAGTGTAGATTCTCCACACGCTGGTGCATGAGCTGCTCCTTCTCCCAGCAGACTGAACAGGAGGACATCTCTCAAGTCGCAAGCACAACACACGTCCACTGGCACCATGTGAGATCCGAGGCATGCCCGAGCCAATTAGGTGACCAGTCAGCTGTGCGGTGGGCGAGCAGTCAGCATTCCATTATTTACCAAGCATGGGTGTGGGTCCTGCTGAGGATTACAGCACAGGCAGCTATTACTCTTGGTGTATTTTCTCAATCAGATGTAGAGACCAGCAGCTGGCAAGAGAAGAGAGCTGTAGCGGCTGTTACCAGAAGGAGATGCTTCTCTTAATAATTTTACGTGACAGAAAGTACGGGGGCATAGGTAAAGGGGTGGTGCAGTTATAATGATTGAAATAGTAGAAGCGCAATGTATGTTTTTATAGTTGGGTGTTCTCTCAGAACGAATAAATAACATGAGGGTAGCATGTATCTTTATTGTTCTCTTTCGTGTATTTGTTTCCCAAACCCCTCCAGCTGTTTGTTCTTTTGTTTTATTATTGCAATTTAAAATAGTGCGAACTCACCCCTTAGGTATCGGAGAGCTTTAGATGAGCACTAGTTGCATTACAGTAAATGACAAGCAACATTTAGTGACCAAAATCCAGCAATTTGTCAGCCATTGTGAGGAGAAGGGTGGCGAGTAGGTTCTTTGAAGTACCCATTCATGTGATGTCCTGCTTCTTGACATCACTCTGGTGGAGATTAAGTGATCTGCGAACAGTCACTCGATAAGCTGTTCTCTAGAGCATCAGTGATCAACAGTCTGGCAAGCGAAGGTTCTACTGGTGAGTTTCTATCAGACCATGTATGTGTATGTGTTTGTTTAAAAGGATTTCATGTTCTGTGTTTTCGGGGAAATGTTCTTAAAATTGGGCTTAAATGCAAATAAACGGGTATTCAGCTTTTTGCATTTATTGCTCCCGCCGCCAGTTCATGAGCAGAGCTTCAGGAATCTAGGAAAGTGGAGTGCCAGCATGGGATGTTTTATGTCCAGTGTCAGGGAGAACAAAATGCCCTCAGCTCTGCTGTAAAAATAAACATTTTATCTGGCAAGACCCACAGTGCCCACCCCAAGTTGTGTAAAACTGCCAGCCTGCTGAAAAGTGTGATTTATTGTCTGTAAAACAGTCTCTCTCCTGAATGCTGCACACCACCCTCAATAATAACACAGTAAGCGGCAAATGCAGTAGTTGCCGCCTGCTGAATGAATATCCAGCATATGAATATTGACAAAGCCAATAGATTTTTGCATAATTATAGATTAGCCTAATTTGCTACACAATCCATCTTCTGTCGCATAGTCTGCATATTTAAAAAAATAAAAATGTTTCTAGCCCAAACGGTTCACAAGTTACTAAAAATGCAAAGACGCCTGTTGTCAAGCAGTGGGAGACCGGTCACTTTTCTGGTGCTTATTGCTATGTTTAGGTATTAAACTAGTGCTAATTAAGTGCAACGAATGCACAGAAGTCAAAATGTTATAGCATGGATGTTTCTCGAGACCAAGACAGGGAAAAACAAACTAACGGAAAAGAAGAAGAAAGAGAAAGATGGAAAACCGTCACAAAGGAAGAAAGCAGGACCTGCCAGAGTGAGATTAAGGGGCCTTGAAGCTCATAAAGCAACACTTAAATCACATGTGCCTATTTGCCACCTGGCATAGCTCCAACGTGTTTAAGCTCTCTTTACTGTCACCTGAGGTAGTGACTGATCGCAGGTCACCCTGTTACGGTCTGTCTCCTTTCACCTCCCTCAAAGACTGTGTCAGTGAGTGGTGTTCAGGACTCCTCTGAAGTGTTAAAGCTCTCTCCCCCCACCTCTTTGGTGGTACAGTTTTTGGTTGGGTGGAAAGGTGTTATCTGTATAAAGATGCATCTTACTCAAATGTGGGTAAAATGCTTCTCTATCTTCCCAGTGTCTGCTTCCTTGGTCTACCTCTATCTCTGCACACAAATTTGGATCTGGTGTATGCGCCATGTCCCGAGCACAATCAGCCATCTTTTACCATACCTGCAGTCAATCAGCTAGTAAGAGCTCATAGCAGCTTCAAGAATCATTTTTGCCTATCCAGAAACCTTGTGGGTCCCTCGCTCTGTGAGTCATGACTCCAGGAGCCTTGGCACCTCCCATGACTTTAGTAAATGGGCGCCACTGGTAGTGCTTTAAGCAAGCTCTAACCTGAACACGAGTTTCTGAAGGATGGCTCTCCTACATAATGCTGATAAGATAGGCCATCCTGACACCCTGTTCTCTCCAGACCCAAACTCAAAATCCCCAGGCTGTGCTAGTCAGGGTACAAGTTCAATCCAACCTGAACATTCTAGGTATTTAGACCTGTGTGGATAACTCACGTGATCAGCTCAATGAAAAGTACAAGTTCAATCCAACCTGAACATTCTAGGTATTTAGACCTGTGTGGATAACTCACGTGATCAGCTCAATGAAAACCCAAATATTCAGTGCATTCGTATTCACAAAGCACAAATATAATACAATTGGTTAAAATTACTATAGCAGGATCAGTCCAGCTGTAACTCACCCCAGATCCCCTTTGGATTTAACCTCTTGGTTGCACTGAAATAGGCAAGATAATAGATGGTTGAAGTCAAAGTCGAAATGTATTCCAAGCCATGATTAGCTGTGGTTGTGGCTGCACTCGTCTCTGTAAGGGGAAGAAGTTAGAAGAGCATTGATATGGAAGAAGGAACATTCCAGTCAGCCATATACGTTCCAGGATGTGTGAGTAGGAGTATGTGTGTAGGATTCCTTCTAGGCCGACAAAAAAATCCAAGCTCACCTAGCATGATGAACACTGGAGCAATATCTAGTTCTATTGACTTCTGAAAAGTTCAACCGTGTTAGGAGCCCAGATCTGGAGAATTTTGTCTAGTTCAGAAGACCTTCCTATAACTGTGCACACTGCTCTAGAATAAATACAGAACAGTGACTGTTCAGTGAAGAGGTACCAAGATAGTGCAGGGTCAGCTTCAAGAATTGTTAGGGTTGAAATACAGATGATATGCAATGATTTAAATCTGCATAATCTGCAGAGCAAAATCAGCGGGGAAATCTGGATCCCGACCGTGGGGTCTCAAATATACTCCGGTTGAGCCCTGAACTGAAAAAAAGGGTCCCAGCAGATCTTGGCTCTGCATACATTCACATAACTCCAGGCGTCCAGCAATTCCACAAAGAATCTTGTCCTTCACACATTTCCAAGTCTGTGCTCTAACTGCATATCCAGAACTGTGCAATCCTGCACTGGAAAACATGAACTCATCTGCCCTAGTGTTAATGGGAAATGGTTTTTGGAAATATATGGAACCAGGCTGTCTCAATCAAAATAAAAGCAAATACCTTTATAGAGTGATCTGGCTCACATTCAGAATAAACACTGGAAATAAAAATAACTGCATTGTGCATTATGCATACTTTTATTAGATTATATAAAGCAAAAAGCAGACTGGGACACCAGAGTACTATACAAAATGTTGTATGTATCTTCATGAATTAATTTTATAAAGACGTCCTCAGGATAATCTTCAACAGTGATAATTTAAAACCAAAAATGAGCTACAACTATATTAACTCAAATGTAAAACGAAAGCGTGCAATTCATTTCTTTCTAAAGCAACTATTATTACAAACAGTTTTAACTTCGGAGAAAACAAGTTTCAAAAAGGGCCAGAGGCTCTAGGGGAGGACTCGGGCAGTATCTTTTTTCTTGAATACTTTCTAGACTGTCATTTTGCGAGGGTGACTACATACCCCGGAATTAATACTTTTGGTCATAAAAGAGAATTGGGTAAATAGTTCTCAAACCTCCTGAAATAATTAGTTGTTCTACAAGTTACCTTTGATCTATGAATGATTGGTTGTACAGCAATTGGCCTATTTAAGCTAAAGGCCAATGGCAACTAGTAATGCAGGCTTTATATAGGGAGTCTTCAACCATTTCTACAATGCAAGCTACTTCTGCTCAAGGAGAATCGTCTTCCCCTACTAGCAATTTTTGTCACTGTACAATATGGACCACATCAATTAACAATACACAAGTAATCATCTAAGCATTTTAGGTGAGGTTACCAGCAGAATTATCAGAAAAGCGTTATCAGTATGCAATGCTTCCAAATGTTTAATGAAATAACACCCGAAGCAGCATGTGTCCTCTGGCACAAAGAACATACCCACAGCAATAACTCTCCAGCAATCAACTTGAACTACCACCCAACTATCAGCTTTTAATATGCAACTGATAACGCGTCCCTTTATGATAATTTATTACACATCAGGACTCGTTTTAGGCCAATGAATCTTTTGACCCAGTTGAGAGACACCTTAGGACGAGATAGCTAATCAATATGTCAATCAATACGTCAATAATGTCATCAATATTTATAACATCATAACAACACATTTCAAAGTCATTAATCAATTCAAAGCTCTACCATGACCTTGCAGCCATGAATAACCACACCAGTTTAGTAAAATTTTATAAGTTTTATTCCCTATTTATTACAAATCTAAGAGCAGATGCGTTAATCTCAAACCCAAGAAACATAATAGCATAGTCACGATATGGCAACTTTGGTAAGATTTAATTAAGGCGAGAATCACAAACATCAAAACATAACACGGCGTGAACATAGATCAATTTAGCAAAGTGTCAATAATGCGTCAGTTCAACAAAGCATCACTTCCGTCGTTTGTCTATTTGCGTCAATTTAGTGAACACCTGTCCTAACCACTGATTAGCATTAGCATGTTGGGCTTCATGCAAAACAATTTAGAACACTAATTTGGAAAACATCTAACTAAGATCTCTTTCAAAAGTAAGCAGTTGGTACCTAGAAAGGAAAAGCAAACAGACAAATCACAATTGCATTGTCATAATTACCCTCCAAAGTTTAGGTCAGCGCACAGGTTCAGTCTTCGTCTTCAGGACATCAGTCAAATCGCAATCAGTCAGGACTCAGCTCCGGGGCAAAAAAAATGGGCACTTCCCTCATAAGGAGGTAAAGTGTAAAATGGGCAAAACTAAGGACGAGGATGGTTTTAGTAAAGCAACCAGTCACCAAACAGAGTGACAAAGTTTCTGGATAAAATCAATAGCATTCCCTAACCCACCTCCATGGCTCCCTGTGTCATGGGTTTTTATCCCTTTTTCATCGTACATTCCCCCAAAATTCTATTGGACATTTGTTATACCCCACTATCTTTAACCTATCAGAAAACACATTAGGTCACCTAACTCTTCATCCCATATTATTTTACAAGTCTTTGATTGGTTCTCCTGTTCGATATCTTCAGAGGTGGCACGTCCGGTATGATTTCTTCTTTCTGTAATTCTTTGCACGTCTTTGGTCAGTAGCTCCATTGTCTTCACCGGTTTGAGTCACCTTGTACATTACATTAATCTACACTGTTTCATTTTGTTTTAATATCGTCCTACAAGCAATGGAAAAATTCATGGGAACGGATCTAGCATGGTTACATTCGTCTTCTAGCTTGAAAAAAATAAAAAAGGTTGTGTCCTTTTGTGAATCAGCACACAGCAAGATAGGAAAACTACATTTAATATGAGAGCCAAGCAGCTAAACCTCGACTCATGGTAACTTAAGGCCTATAAGGATTTCAGCACAAATTCAATGATATAATTATTAATGATTAGTATAAACGTATTTAATATAATAGTAATACATAAACATTTTAGTCATCATTATTACTCCACGTATACATTGACGGCCACTCCCCGTGGTCACATTTCAGGTGCACGTTTAAGCAAAATTATTATTACAGTTTCTATGCGGTATTATCACACATTAATTCATAAACATTTCATGTTGTTACCAGCAGAATTATCAGAAAAGCGTTATCAGTATGCAATGCTTCCAAATGTTTAATGAAATAACACCCGAAGCAGCATGTGTCCTCTGGCACAAAGAACATACCCACAGCAATAACTCTCCAGCAATCAACTTGAACTACCACCCAACTATCAGCTTTTAGTATGCAACCATTTGTCTTTATCAGCATATCTGTTTCTAAAAATATTTTTTCCATCAAATACTTCCATTTTACGCAAACAAACTCAATTTCAAAATTATTTTTTAAAATAAACATACTTATGCTTTTAAAATACTAGTATCCATTTTCAGCAAGTATGCGGTTCCCAAACGTTGCTTGTCACTTTCATCAAGTACTCACGTGTCAAATTCTTCACAAAGCCAGTATGCTTCAAATATCCAGGCTTTAGGACCCCAAGCCATGGATGCTCATCATAATAATAAGGATCTAGACAATATGACACTAATGGTAACTCTTATATCAAAGACACCATAATGTCAGGGCTGGACACCTTAATATCAAGGATGCTCATAATATGTCCGTCATGGCCATTATTATATATTGGCGCCCCCCATTACGGCAGGGCCTCCAAAATGAGATCAATCATGTTCACAATATGTCAGTGATGGCTGCCAGAATGCAACACTTGACAAAAAAATGCCCCAAATATGTTCAGGATGACAACTATTGTTTCAGAGCCATTAGTATGACAGCAATAGCATAATTGTGCCAGAGATGAACCCAATATGATGGGAAGGGCCATATGCTATTAGTGGTCCTTGACACCAGGCAGAGCTTCCAGGAAGCAAAACTGTTTATCAGTGAGAAACACACACCAAACACACACATAAATGCACACACAGATAAATGTGCATCCATGTATGCACACACAAAGATGCATGCACAGTTAGGCTTGGATGTGGATCTCAGTTCTGGATCTTGCCCCAGTTCGATCCAGCTACTGGTCCAATCTTGCATCCCTCTCACACACCTCTCTGGTTTCTGCTGTTCTACACTTAGGTGACTCCGTTCTTCTTCCAGCTCTGCTGCTACTGGCAATCTTCTTTTCTGGACCATTGTTCACAAACATGGAGCCAGATTTATCAAGGGCTTGTGTTGCCCTTGCGTCACGCACGGTGATGCAAGAAAAATGCAAGCACTTGAGTGAGATTTGCTATGCTACGCAGAGCCACTTCTGCGTGGCATAGTAAATCTCAAGTAACACAAGGCAGTGCAAGTTGCTGACTGCGTTAATCTGCCCTAGGAAGGCATTCCCTGGGTGGAACATGGGTTTCCCCTCATATCCTCCCTGATTTTTGGCACTTTCCACGATTTACCAACATCATTAAAACCCGTGAATTCATCAGAATGGTAGCCATCGCAAGGGAGGCGTAACGAGGAGAAATATGATTATTTCTCCTCTATTTTTTCCTCTTTCTACATGTGCTTCATTCTGCGCCGAACATAAAGGGAAGGAAAAGACTCTGAGGATTATTTTTGTGCAGAGAGGTCTCTCTTCCTTCACAAAAACAATCCTGGCTGTAACGGTTCTGGTTTTGTTGATTAATTCAGGGAAAGGCCCTCATTATGACATTGGCAGTAAATCCCGCTTCCAGTCACGTTGACGGGCGCTAACATACTGCCGCAGTGGCGAATATCCGTTCACCATATTATGACACACACACACACCAATCCGACAGAATACAGCCACATACACAAATCTGCCAGCCCAAAGGTCAGTGATAAAGTGGTGGTCCCAACACCTATACCGTTACGCCAACCAAAACAACGTCCATCACATTATGACCCACGAATCACCACGGCGGACATTCAACAGTGGTAAACCATTGTCGGTACATACCACTGCGCTCAGAATGGACACCCACATACAAAACAACACTACATGGGCCAATACTAAAAACACATACCTGACACTCATACACACACCACACCCACACACCACAGCACTATAAAAACACGCACCCACATTACCCACAACCCTTTACGAATACAAATTATTGCCACCAGACTGACACCAAGACCACTGCGACAACTAGACACACACACCATTTACACCCATACATCCCTCACACACCCCAAAACATTACTCAACACACTCTCTCCAACACACACCACATAACACCCATGTCCCCACAAAGGCACCCCCGTTTCACTGATGAGGATTTAAGGGTCATGGTGGAGAAAATTGTCAGGGTAGAGCCACAGCTGTTTGGAGCACAGATACAGCAGATATCCATTGCAAGGAAGATGGAGCTATGGTTGAGAATCGTGGACATGGTGAACGCCTTGGGACAGCACCCAAGAACAAGGGATGACATCAGGAAGAGGTGGAATGACCTACGGGGGAAGGTACGTTCCATAGCAGCAAGGCACCAGCTCGCCATACAGAGGACTGGCGGTGGACCCCCACCTCCTCCCCCACAGCGCACAGCATGGGAGGAGCAAGTCTTGGCAATACTGCATCCTGAGGGACTCGCTGGAGTAGCCGGAGGACTGGACACTGGTGAGTTAAGATTTACTACTTATCACCCCAATACCTGCATGCCATCTCACCCCCTCACTCCCATCACTCCACTACATCCCACATACTGCACCTACATCACCAAAGCAAGCACTGCGTAGGGAAACTAACAATCACACAATACATCACCACACACAAGCAAAAGGTGGCAGGGCAACACCAAAGATCGAGGGGAAGATAGGGATGTACAATATGTCACAGACATGAAGCATAATACATCACTTACATCCCCACAGGTGCCCCAGCCAATGTCAGCGGAGAGGAGGTGCCACGACTATCCAGTCCCCCAACAGAAGATGCCCCCAGTGATGACAGTAACTCTGGACTTCTAGATCTGGATCATCCACCTGGCCCATCAGGGACCAATGGACAGCCGGTCACCCCAGCTCACTCCAGGCCACCAAAGAGCCTCCCCCATCAATATCCAACACTACAGCACCCACCCAGCGTACCCACACCTCTGTCCCCAGGACACGTCAATCAGCAGTGTGCCCACCTGTACAGGAACCCCAGTCCACACCTCATACCCAAGACAATCAGGGACCTGGGGTCAGTGGCAGTGGGCACAGCATTCAGGGGACCGGGGCACAGGCCATAAGGGACACTGGGAGGACTGCTGTGCACCAGGGGGAGGACAGGACCAGGGAACAGACTCTCCAGGAGGCACTCTCCGAGACCCTGGAGCCTACCAACATTCCCAGGACACGATGGGCCAGATTCTTGACAACGTGCAGGAGAACAGGTGGCTGCAGGAGGGACAGTATCAGGGGATCAGGATGGACTTGCAGGCCATCAACACCACCTTGATCTCCATAGCAGGGGTGCTGGCAGACATGAAGGAGGCAGCAGCACAGCAGTGGACCCCTACCACTAGCCAGTCCATTGACTGGCTCTCCACTTCCGCTGCAGCTAGTCCAGCACCCCTCCCCCTGCAGAAGGTAAACCACCCGCAAACCTTCCCTGTGAACCAGACAGAAGCCAGAGACACTTGTCAAGACCACCGCCAGGAAATTAGACTCTCCTGACCGTCCCCCTTGTGTCCCACACAGTCACCTTGTCCACTTTGACCTGCCTTTGCTTCCCTTCCTATGGTCACTTGGACACTGGACCTGTGCTACAAACAGACTGGAGCAATACCCTGGACTTTTCTCCATCATCACCCAATTCCATTGCACTTTTCCCTCAATTTCTTAGCACTACAATAAACACCCTTGAACACAATTTGACTCTTAGTGTTTTATGTTTTGAAAATGAGCATTTATGGAAACAGTCACATCTAGTGCAAATGATCTGAACACTGTGAGAGCATAGAAATAAGGACCTGTAGCTGTCTGTTTTCAGCACATCAGTACACATTTGTTATATCACCAACATTTGTAAAATGACAAGCCATAGGTGACAGTAAGTTGAGATACAATGGAAGTTAATGCCATCATGTTACAGCCACACAGACTACACCAATAGACATAGGAATGCTCAGTTGCTCTGTCTCACCTGTGCCATTAAAAGTATTGACGGATAACTGATGTTGTGTTGTCCAGCCTCTTCATCCTCACTGTCCTCAGGGTCTACTGCTGCCACAGGGGCATCTCCAGTCTCCTCCACCAACAGAAAGGGTACATGAGGGCCAGGTTGTGCAACATGCAGCATGCCACTACTATCTAGCAGACCTTCTCGGTGAGTAGCACAGGGATCCACCTGTCAGATGGAGGCACCTGAACCTGGCCTTCAGGAGCACAAAGGTCCTCTCGATGGTTCACCTGTGTGCCTTATTATAACGTTTCTCTGCCCTTGTCTGGGCATTCCTCACAGGGGTCAGCAGCCACGATAGGTTTGGGTAGCCAGAGTCACCTGCAAGTATTGAGGGGCCACATTTAGTCTCACACAATGATTTGGGGATGACACCTGAAGGCATACACTAACATACAGTGGGTGGGGACCAAGGCTCACCTATTAGCCACAACCTGTGCCTCTTTAGTTGGGCCATCACATTAGGGATGCTGCTATTCCTCAGAACAAAGGCATCATGTACTGACCCAGGATACATAGCATTGACATGGGAGATGTACTGGTCAACCAGGCACACCATTTGCACATTCAGTGAGTGGAAACTCATGCGATTCCTGAACACCTGGTCATTCTGGAAGGGGTGACAAATGCAATATGTGTCCCATAAATTGCCCCAATAATATTGGGGATATGTCCCATTGCATAGAATCTGGCCTTCACAGTGGCCAAATCTTTCACCTGGGGGAAAGAAATGTAGCTGCACATGTGTTTTACCAGGGCAGACAAGACTTGCCAGCACTATTGAGAACATTGGCTGTGACATTCCTGCTGCCAAGCCCACTGTCACTTGGAAAGAACCAGTTGCCACAAATGGAGCACTTGGACAAGAGGGGGGATTCCAGTCAGATGACGGATAGCAGATATCAGGCCAGGCTCCCGAATGGGCACACAGCTCTGTGATTGTGGCCCTTTCCAGTCTATAGGTGAGGATAACATGCCTGTCCTTCAGTATTGCCAAGTCCACAAGGGGTCTGTACACGGGGGTATGTCTCCACCTCCTATTCATCCGCAGCAGTAGGTATCTAAGGGACACAAGAGTGAGTAGGCTGTCACAATTTGAACAATGGAATAACAACTTCAGTGTACATGGTGCATTTATGTTATGGGAGAGTGGGTATGGCGAGGTATGTGCTAATCTAGTCTGTGATGCAGTTAATGTTGATATGACTGTTGCCCCCTCCCGAAATGGTGACCGTCTGTCATGTATGTAGGGACAGGTGGAAGTGAGGTAATTCCACCGACGTTAGGCGTTGTGGAGGAAGGCGGTCTTGCACTGCCGTGCAATTGCTCATTGGATAATATGGGGCTCTATGGAATACAGTGGCCAATGGGGATCTGCACCAGCGGTGACTGTGTACACAGCCGCGGACGTGACTGCCATGTTCTATCTGATTCCTCACTTGTTTCCTGACCTTCAACAGGTGAACACCTACACTGCGTGTGCTGCTGTGACCTGTGTCTGGAACCCACCATGGCCCGTGTGACTGGGGAAAGGGCCACTGCCTTCACTTCAGAGGAGTTGGAGCGACTGGTGGATGGGGTCCTACTCCAGTACGGACTGCTGTATGGGCCTCCAGACCAACAGGTGAGTACACATTGGGCACAATGCATGAGGTAAGGATGCATGGAGATGTGTGTGCAAGCATCGTGTCATTAGGGGGTTGCGGGGGGGAATGTCTTGTGGTGGTGTACATGGTGTGGGCCTGGCGATGTGTGTGCCAATGGTGATGGAAACGGGATTGGTGGGCCATATGTGTGACAGGCTGGACTGTTTGTTTAATTGTGTTACCCAGACTGTATTGCCTCTGCAGGCCAGCGCCCATCAAAAGAAGGGATTATGGCATGTCATCACCAAGGACGTGCGGACCCTGGGGGTCTATGGCGGGTGGAGCACCCACTGTCTGAAATGGTGGGAGGACCTGAGACACTGGGCATGAAAGCCCGCGGAGGCCCAGCTGGGGATGGCCTCCCAATGAGGAAGAGGTGCCTGTCAGAACCTGACCTCCCTGATGGGCCGCATACTGGCGGTGGCCTACCCAGAGCTGGATGTGCGCTTGAGGGAATCACAGCAGCCACAAGGGGGGTGAGTACAGTGGGAATTATTCTAAAATTTGGCAGGTGGGGTGGGATTCGGGTGGTGGATGTGAGTTAGTGGGCGCCCCTAAGGCCAGGCCAGACATTCCAGCGTGGGTCAATTCTAGGGTAATGGGTGTATGGCAAATGCAGGTAACCTAGCTTGTTAGCATTCAATTTCAGGCAGGGCTTTGTGGGTACCAGGAGTGGTGCAGTTGGCGGTGTGTGACCATCATCTTGCCTTAACATCTCGCCAAATCACTGGCAGTGCAATGCAAAGTGCTTAAGCCTGATCCCTGTGTGTGACGGTGCTGTGTATGCCAACTGTGGTGTTGGTGCAGTAATTGACCCAGTGATTCCTTTTTCTCTCTCCCCCCCCTTTTTCTGTTCTGTCATCCTGTCCATGTGTGCATTAGCATCATCTGGTGGAGAAGCAGAGGCACCGGCGACAGAGGGAGCTGCATCCCAAAGGACCCTGGAGGCAGAGTCCACCGACACCGAGGGAACCAGTGGGACAGAGGGCGAGGGGAGCACCATGACGGAGACAGGAGGTGAAAACACAGAGTCAGATACCTCCTCTGATAGGAGCTCCCTGGTGGTGGCGGCACACCTCTGTGACATCCCCAGCTGCAGGTACAGCTGCCACCCCTGTACCAGCACCGCCCTCTCAGTAGCCCCTCAGTGAGTTGCCTGTGCCTTCTCACCCAGGAGGGTGGGAATCTCCTTCACCTCAGGCACCTCAGGTCCTACCCCAGTGAGCCCTGCTGTCCTGAGTGAGGAGGCTATTGACCTCCTGGGATCCATCTCTGTAGGGCAATCAACCATTGTGAATGCCATCCAGGGGCTGGCATCCCAGATGCAGCAATGCAATGCATTCCCGGAGGGCATCCACAGTGGATTGGCGCCCCAACAGAGACTGATTGAGGCTCTGGCCTCCTCTCTGATGTCAGCCATTGTACCTGTTTCTACCGTCCCCCCTCCAACTACCACTTCCCAGTCCCAGTCTCCTCAACCCCAACCCGTCCCATGCACACATACTGACGAGCATGCACTCAAGACAACACCCAAGAGTGGCACAGGCAAATACAGGCACCACACTTCATCCCACAAGCACTCACACAAACACCAGACAGTTGCAAACACAACCACATCCACTGCCTCCACTGTCTCCCCCTCCTCCTCCTCCTCCACCTCCCTCCCAGTCACGAAACACACTCACAACTGCATGCACTGCACCAACATCCACCACCAGCACCACCACACCAAGCAGCACACACACCTCACTAGCAAACCCCTCCACAACATCCATGCACGCATCCCATGTGTCCTCTCCCACCCTGTCTGTCCCCTAAAAGACACAAATGCAAGCAGTCACACACCCAACAGCCATTCACCTCACATCAGCATACTTCCCTCGTTCCGCCCCACCGTCCCTAATAAGCTTTTCCTTGCCCACCTTGACCTCTTCCCTCCCCCGTCCTGCCCATAAGTGCAGTGTCCCAACGACCCAGCACCTCAGCCAAGCAGTCCACGTGGACAGTGGTGGCACCACCTAGTCGTGGTAAAAAGTCAGTGAAGGATCCCACTCCACCAGCCAAGAAGGGGAAAGATCCCACACCCCCAGCCAAGATGGGGAGGGATCCCACACCTCCTGCCATGAAGGGGAAGGAGCCTGCACCTCCTGCTTTGAAGGGGAAGAAGCGTTTGACTCCTGCCCAGAAAGGCTAAGGAACACGTACAACCTGTTATGAAGGGGAAGAAGCCATCAACTCCTGCCAGGAAGGGTAAGGATTCCACGCCCCATGTCATGGAGAGGAAGAAGCCCTCTACTCCAGCGGAGGCTGTCAGGGTGACACCTCCACCACCACAAGTGGTCACGAGGCCCCCACCGCCAGCTGAGGAAGTGCAGCCATCACCACCTGCAGAGGCTGCCCAGGAGGTACCTCGATCTGCCACCAACGTGCAGCCATCACCACCTGCAGAGGCTGCCCAGGTGGCACCTCCATCTCCCACCACCGTGCAGCCATCACCACCTGCAGAGGCTCCCCAGGAGGCACCTCCATCTGCCACCAACGTGCAACCATCGCCACCTGCACAGGCTGTCCACAAGACACCTCCATCTGCCACCAATGTGCAGCCATCACCACCAGCAGAGGCTGTCCCGGGGGCACCTCCATCTGCCACCAATGTGTATCCATCCCACCACCAGTGGAAGCCATGTAGGACACCCTCCAGGGGCTGCTGTACAAGGGGTCCCCTCCAGAGCCAGTGGGAAAGTCACTCACCTGAGAGACTGTGGCCTTGCACTCCCCAGCAGAGAGAAATGGGCATGGAGCCCCCTTCAGAACCAGTGGGAAAGTCAACCACCTAAGAGAGTGTGGCCTTGCACACCCCAGCAGAGAGAAATGGGCATGGAGCCCCCTCCAGAACCAGTGGGCTTGTTCCCGACTTTGGCTGAGGTGCACCCCACCCCCCATCCCCCTGAGGTGCCTGATGCCCCTGCAGAGTTCTACCCAGATGAAGCCAGGATTTGAGTTGGGCTTTGGACTGTGCTCTGTGGCCAAGTGGGTCCTTTGAACATTGGACTGGGCAGTGTCCCATTGTGTACATTTGTACATATCTGTTTCACGGACAATTTGATTATTTATTAGCTGTTGATATCAATACATTCAGCTTGGTGCATTCCTGGTGTACTTGCATTATTCTGCAAATTGCTTTTCGTGTGCAGCTGGTTGTGTGTATGGTGTGTGTCGTGCATGTGTGTGTGTGTCACTCTCATTTTCCTTCCTCTCCCCCTTGTGTGCTAGGCGGCTGTACTCACTGTTGTCGTTTTCGTCGGGGTTGGTGTTCCAGGTGGGGCATAACATAGAAAATCATCGGAAAAACTTGCAGTTTGGGTTCCATGGCGGCATTGTTCTTCCCTGTGTCTCCGATGGTGAGTCTTTTCTCTTCTGTGATGTGTTTCCGCCAGGCTTTTGATGGCGTTGGTACCACCCCAGAAAACGTGGCGGATTGTAGTGTCTTAATATGGTGGGTGGTATTTTGTCTTCCACCTGGCTGTTGACGGCCAACGCCGTGGTGAGTGTTGTTTCTGCCCTGGCAGTTGGTGTGGTACATTGGCTGTCTATGGGAGTTATCACCGCGATGGTCATAATTTTATGTTATTTTCCGCCAGCCTGTTGGCGGTATTACCGCCACTTTATAGCTCACCGCCAGGGTCATAATTAGGTCCATAGTATCCTATGTCCCTCATAACACCTTTCTCCTCTCCCCGTGAAAACTCTTGAGTAGCAATGTAATAGAATGTGTGACATCATAAATGGCATGTAACATCAATTTTTAAATGTTATTGTTTGAGGAAAAGTTCGGTCCAGATTATTGGACTCTGGTAGCAGGCTGGTCAGCAGGCTCAGGACATGGCTAGAGAAATATCACGATTTTGGCCAGACTTCGTCTTGGCATTATTGGAGTTAATCGTTACACATTGATTCTAATCTGGGTCAAAGTGTAGAAATACAACATGAGGTTAAACATAATACTGTGTCTCTTTATATTCCTCAATTCAGTGGTGCAGTGGAACATGCTAATAGGTTGTTGAACAAAGGAATACAGTCTACTGTAACTACTGTAACTTCTGGAGCCAATGCTGTAAACTGATAGAACTACTATTGTTTTTCCCTTCTCTTTGATAAGGGGTGGGGAACCTACAACGAAGTTAGTGCCTGCTCGTTAGGTAAAAAGAAAAATAATAAAAAAGATGTGTATGGTGTTGATCCTAATCGCCAAGAGTTGTTTTGGAGAGTCAAAGTAAAGCAGAAGAAGATGGAGAAGTACTTTGACAGCAATTATGGTTTGAGGCCACACAAAACTGGAGTTGGTTCATTGCTTGTACTGAAAAATATTAGAGAAGGGAAAAATAAATCTGGTTTCAATGTCGTGGGACCTCACCAGATTTTGAGAACTGTATTCGGGCATGTTAGCTGATTAAAGGTGGTGGGCTAAACTTAACTTGATCTTGTGCCCAGGTCGGTGGTGTCCCTGAGATCAGTGGCGTAGCGTGGGGGTGCAGGGGGGGCCGGCCGCACCGGGCGCAACATCTTGGAAGAGACTAAATCCACAGGTTAGGGGGCGCAAATTACTTGCCTTGCCCCGGGTTAGGGGGCGCAAATTACTTGCCTTGCTGACAACCCACGCTACGCCACTGCCTGAGATGTCTGGAAAATGTACTATTTCGGAGCCATTCAAACATCAAGATGGTGATTTTGCGAGATCTTTCTTGGAAGGTCAGAATGAGAGTGGTCTTGATGTGCGCAGTGACACGAATGATGATATGAATGAGTGTAGTGTTGGCCAATCTTCTGTAGCTGTTAGTGATGTTCAGACATAGTGGTTGCTTTTCTAAAAACACAGGGTATTTGTTGGACTATGTTGCTTAACGTGTCTAAAAGAAAACACTTCTTAATAATACTTAACATTTAAGTTACATTTATTTTTGTTTTTCTGTTCTTAGTTCAGGAAAGGGAGCTGTTGTATCCTAGTACCTACATCTCACCAATGATATTACAGACTTAGTATATTGAATTTAAATAATACTTGTCACGAGCTACGTCTCGAGATCTGTGTTTGTTTGCTTCTTGTATTCTAGTTGCAAAGTTAGCTGTACTGGCAGTTGGAGGCTGGCACTCTTCCCTGGTGGATGCTTGCTGAAGGGCTCTTTGATTACAGAATAAATCACATTATTTACTTATCAAACAACAACACTGCTACCGCTTGTTGCGTCTACGAGTTGTGATGCTACACTGCTGCCTTGCCATACGTATCAGTGAAGCCGCACTCTCATCTTCCTCCTTCTTGTTTTGGCCCAAGGCCATATGATTGGCCAGAATGATGAATGCGTGCTGACACTGCACGACACTTCCGGTCAGCTGAAGTTTTATGCTGTATCTCTGCTCAGTGTTGTGTTAACTTTCCTGAAAGGTACTTGAACACTGCCAAATTTTGATCAAGCAAATGAGTGCTTTCCGTGAAGATGTCCACAATAAGGTTGTGTATTTACTATTATCTGTATTGTACAAGCTAATTGACTCAGTCTTAAACTGCACTCACACTCCTTTCATAAACCTTAGATCTCTGTCTTTAAAAATGTAGGTTCCAGCTTTAAAATAAGGTAAGCTTAGAACATTGGGGCCTATTTAAAAATACTTTTTGAGAGTAGGTAAAGTACTGCAGCTGTAGGATTTTGTATGTACTCTTAAATTTCCTTTAGGGATTGCCCCCAAAATATATAAATGGGAATGTTCACATACAGTTTGCACAACTAGAAAAGACGGTGTCGTCTTTGCTCTTTTACTAAATGGTATTTTATTAACCTTAAATAAATGATGCACTGCTAGGCCCACCTCCAAAGGAAACCTTTATTCTGAATGTTTTACAAATAGCTGTAGATATGCAGTTCCTGTCTACGAATCTCTCGTTCATTGTGAAGTCATTTGCGGAGCCTTTGAAAAATATCCATTGCCTATTGTTCTACGGCAATATCTGTAGAATGAACTGTAAAATCCATTGTCCACAATTATAAAGGTCCCGCCCTGTAGCTTTTTTTTTCTTTTTTTTTTAACTAAATACAAGTTTTAGTAAAAGATTCATCCGGAGTAGAGCTAAAAACAGTTCTCTTTACTCAGTCCAAAATTCACGGATAAGAGGTATTCCAGAATGTTCCATTGTTTGAAGATGTCTGCTTAGGCTGTGTGACATACTGTGATGTCAGTCACCTGAACGCACTCCTTGCCAAATCCTTTCTTCTGGAAATGCAGTCACAATGCACGCTACATGTGTCAACTCTTCCAGAATCCACTCACACCGGAATTACCTCGCACTAGATACCACAGGACATTTGCAGGTTACTTGACTACAGGTTGGGCCACAGGAGTTGGCAGTGGTGGTGTTCCTATGAAGGCTTGCATATAAGTGCCCCTGCTAGATAGATGCAAGTAACTCTTCCATACAGACCGCTTAATGCCAGCGCCAAAGTGACTGTTAGGTCAATCAAGTCTAAACCAAAAATTGCACAGCATTGCTTTGAAGGCAACTGACCCGCTCACCCCCTGGATAGTGGCCGACCACCTATGGAGAGAGAGAGTTATAATCCCAAAAAGACAGGTTGGGTTTGGTGAATAGACCACATTATAAATCTCAGCTACAAAGAAACCCAGTGCAGAAAAGGAGACCTCTACTAGGAAGTGGATAGCTGTCAGCCAAATAGTGCATAATCTCTAATATTTACCCAGCCACCGGCACAATAATTCATAATCGTTGCCATTTAGCCAGCAGTTAGCTAAATATCTGAAACGTCACCTTTAACCGCCCACAGGTAATAGTAAAGATGATGTTGATTTGACTGGTGGCCGGATAAATAGTGTAAAAAATGTCTTTATTTAGCCGGGCATGAACAAACAAGCATTGGCAATGCCAATAAGTCTACCTTTAAAGGGGTGTTGTATGATGATGTGAAGCAATACAAGTAGATAGCATGAGAATGGACATGTATTTATGTGGAAGCAAAGAACAGTAGAATAATATTAGTGAATGTTAAAAATCCAGATGAAAGTTTCTCAAGCCAGACATAAATATCCATGTAGGTTAATGACTACCCTTCTCCCAACTGTGCTGCTGCCATGGAAAAACACCATATATTATCTAGTTATCTAAGACACTTGAGTAGAATTACTATGCCATGTGCCCACCACTGAAAGTGCATGCTCAGGCAGTTGAATAAACAATATAATCATAGCTGTGTGGCGGGCAAACACTTTTCTGTGAAAGCACACAATTTATGTCCACTTAAAACATGTACTCCTAGCTCCCAACCTGTGGCTGGTGATTCTCAAATAACTGTCTGACGACAACTGCGCTGTGAAGCCACACCATAAAATCTGACTCCAGGCAATGATAGGGTGGTGGCCATCTTCTAATGGAGATGCAGTAAAAGAGATGCATTTGAAAGTAAGTGCATATACCCAGGTACAACTGTATGCACAAATGTACGTGTATGAATTATGCTACGTTGTTTACAGATGAAAAACAATAAAACCAATTTTGAATTAAAGATTTAAGTTATTTTAATATCATAATAAGAAATGTAGGATTCAAACTTCTGTTTCAGAAGCTTCAGGATATGGCACATGGATATTCTTTACTGCAGTCTAAATCTATTTGGATGTCTGCAAAGAATAATGAGTAGGGTTTTACATAAATGTTTTCCTCACTTAAGAGAAAGCATTGTTTTTTAATGTTCATGGTCTTCCTTTTGATTAGTTTTGATGGCTAGGGTAATTTTGGGCTTCTTGTGGAAGGCCTTGTCTGAGTTTTAGGCTTCTTTTTAAGGAGAATCGTGGTTGTTTAGTAATTCAGACCCAGTAAGCAGCAGCAATGGATAGGCGACAGCAAAAAGGGAATGCAGACATAGGTGGTATCTGGGCCATAGAGGGAGGGAAATTTACAGCATGCAATTGGTGCTTGGGGCAGAGTCCTTTGGGACACTTGCATGAGATAAATTGAGTGAGGCACACTAATGGTGCTTCTGTGGAATGGGGAAAAGCAGTAGGTAGGTAAACAATGTATCTGGGTATTTCATGAGAGATGTCTTTTCACTCAGGTGCCTGCTGAATACGCACACTTTTTCATACTATTCACCCAGCAGAGTGGGGTTCAGACATACATGCTTATTAGTTTCATGTCATGAGTAGCCCCTTCAGGCACACTGACATGATAGTCACCTGCCCAATGTATACTGTGCATGGTAGTTTTGTTTTTAACGTGATAAGCAGTGTTTAAGTGGGAAAGGTCCTGTATCTACTGAGACCTCATTTCTGTCTTTGACAGTGCTGTCTTAGCAAAAGAACCCTGGAAGCTGCAAAAAAACATCTGAGTGACAGGCTTAGAGGCTGTACCTGACTAAAGTCATTGTAGAGAAGGCCCCGGGGAGGAAGGCGTAGGTCTAGTAGGATGAGGATGATGACCAGCAGGAGGATAAGGGCCAGGAGGTGAACCATCAGAAGGCTAGGATGGTTAGAGCTATGAGGACAAGAAAAACCAGGCCCAGGGAGACCTAATCCATGAAGACCAGGGTCATCAATGCCACGGGGGACAAGGAACAAATAGACAATGAGGAACAAGATAAGCAAAAACAGGACTAGGAGGTAACGGAACCAGTGTGAGGAGGATCAAGAGGGTCAGGAGGATGTAGAACAGAGGTATCAGGATCCAGTGGACACGAGCCTGAAGAAACAGAAGGACCAGGAGTTGAAGGAACAGAAGGACAATGAAGAAGGCTAGAAGGGCCTGGGCGTACCACCCAGGACCAGAGGGGTGAGGACAACTAGGAACAGGAGTAGCAAACCCAGCTGGTCAGACCAAAGAGAACCAGTACCAGGAGGCCAATGGAAAGAAGGAACAGAGATAGGAGGACCAGGATCACAAATAGATCAGATCAAGGTAGACCAAGGGGTCAGAAGCAAATGGACCATGACTGGGAAAACCATGACTGGACAAGGCCAGGGCTAGCAGGACTAGGACACCCTAAATCTGCAAGACAAAGAGGAATATAGAGGAGCAGGAAGTCTGGGCCCAGGGGTACCAGGATAGCAAGGTACAGGAGGGTGAGACTTAGAGGAACCAGGGTGGCAAAAAACGTATGAAACAGGGTGACCCACAACATGGGAACTAGAAGGACCAGAGAGCCAAGGGTGAGGAATGCCAGACTCATGAGGACCATTATTAGGAGGACTATGATAGAGGTGGCCAGCTTTGGATGGACAAGAACAAGGTGCAAGAGTCAGACCAGGAGGAATAGTAGGACTAGGAGGGCTAGGGATACCAAGGCCAGTAGCAGCATCACCAGAAAATCTAATTCAGAAGGACCAGACAAATAAGTACCTGAACTGAGACCAGGACTACATAGACCAGGGAGACAAAGAGCAGAAGGATTATTGCCAGGCAAATCAGGGGACTAGATAAACTAAGGGACCAGGCACAGCAGGACTGATGGACAGAATAAGGGTGAAGAGGATGAAAAGGTCCAGGACCAAGAACCTGTGAAGCAGGATACCCCAGAATGCAGAGGACTAGGGACAGGAGTACACTGGAATGATGACTAGACAGACCAGGACCATGAAGTACAAGGCCAGGAAATTGGATGGCTTGCATGAACGGAAGGTCAAGGAATATCAGAACTAGGAAAAGCTAGGATGGGCTCAGATTACCAAGTGCGGCAGAGGAATAATTTCAGATGGCAGGAACAGGGTGAGGCAGATCAGATGGAGGAAGACCAACCAGAGTTTGAAAGACCAAGGGGATTGGATGATGATGGCCAGGAGGACCAGAACAAAATGATTAGGCTTGGGGGGGGGGGCAAAGAAGGAAAACCTGGATTAAGATGGCCAGGAACAGTGAATGCAGCGCTAAGAGTACAAGCAACCCATTCAGAATGGCCACCACAACCCAAACCAGAAAGACAAAGACTAAGAGGGACAGGACAGAAGAGTTTCAGATGGTCCAAGCAGAACAAGGACCTGAGGTACCAGGGCTAGGAGGTTCAGGGTGAGGAGACCAGTGTCATTAGAACCAGAAAGGAACATGGACAGATGGGCCAAGACTAGGGGACCCAAGGATGGCCAAAAGACAAGGTTTATGATAACCAGCACAATAGGACAAGAAGGACTAGGACAACCAGGAACAAGGAGGCCAAGACTAGAATGGCTAGTGGACTAGGTCCACAAGACCTAACCCCTTTGAAAATCAAACTATAATGACCAGAACTAAGAGAATCAGGGCCAATGAGCACAGAAACTCAAGCAGAGCAAGGACTATGTAAATCAAAAATAGGGCAACCGTGGCCAGATGGACCAGGGAGGTGGGAACAGGGACACAGGCAACCAAAGCCAGAAGGATACGTTTTAAGATGACCAGGAAACCATGGGCCAGGAAGATCAGGACAAAAAGGATTAGAATGTTGAGTACCAGGTCCAAGCAGACCAAGGTAAGAAGGAAAAGGAGGATCAGGACCAGGGGCATAAGGATCAGGATGGCAAAGCTGAATGGCTAAGAACAGTATTACCTGAAGAAGGGGAATCATGACTAAGGCCCTCATCATGACATTGGCGGTGAGTGATAAAGTGGCGGAAATACCGCCAACAGGCCGGCGGTAATTACTGCCAAACTATGACCATGGCGGTGAGAACTCCCATAGTCAGCTGATGTACCACACCATCCGCCAGGACGTTAACACCACGCATGCCGGCGGTCGCCATCAACAGCCAGGTGGGAGACCAAGTACCGCCCACCATCAGGACACAGTACACCGCCACCATTTCCGGGGCAGAACCAACGCCATCAAAAGCCTGGCAGAAACAGAACGCAGAAGATGAAAGACTCACCTCTAGAGACACAGAGAAGACCAACACCGCCATGGAACCGGAACTGCAAGTCTTCCTGATGCCCTTCTACACCATGCTCCACATGGAACACCGGCGCTGATGAAGACGATGACGGTGAGTACAGCCACCTAGCACACAAGGGAGGGAGGGAGGAAAAAGAGATTGACACACACACACGCACGACACACACAATTCACACACACACACCATACACACAACCAGCTGCAGACCAAAAACAATGGTACATGACACACGGCATAATAATGCAAAGACAACAAGAAGGCAGTAATGAGAATGTATTGAATGGGAAGAGCCACCAAATGAACCAATTGGATAAAAAAGAGATATGTACAAATGTCCACAAAGGGCCAATGCCCAGTCCAAAGTACAAAGGGCCCACATGGCCACAGTCCAAGGCCCAACTTGTCTCCTAACATCATCCACATAGAACTCTGCAGGGGTATCATTTTGCAAGTAGGCAGACACCTCAGGGGTATGGGGGGCGGGGGCACCTCAGCCGAAGTCAGAAACTTGCCCTTCGGCTGAGGGGGCTACATGCCCATTTCTCTGTGTTGGGGAGTGCAAGGTCACAGTCTCTCAGGTGGGTGACTTGTCCACTGGTTCCGGAGGGGGCTCCATGCCCATTTCTCTCTGCTGGGGAGTGCAAGGTCACAGTCTCTCAGGTGGGTGCCTTGCCCACTGGGTCTGGAGTGGGCTCCTTGTACAGCAGTCCCAGGAGGATGGCCTACATGCCCTCTGCTGGAGGTGAGGGCTGCACTGTCTCATCTGGAGGTGAGGGCTGCACTGTGTCAGCAGGTGAAGATGCCTTCTGGGCAGCCTCAGCTGGAAGTGAGGGCTGCACTGTCTCAGCCGGTGAAGGTGCAGCCTCTGCAGGAGGAGTGGGCTGCACTGCTTCAGCTGGAGGCGAGGGCTCCGTGACCACTGGTAGTGGTGGTGGTGGTGTCACCCTGCCAGCCCCTGCTGGAGGTGAGGGCTGCACTATGCCAGCAGGTGAAGGTGCCTCCTGGGCAGCCTCAGCTGGAGGTGAGGGCTGCACTGTTTCAGGAGGTGAAGGTGCAGCCTCTGCAGGAGGAGTGGCCTGCACTGCCTCAGTTGGAGGTGAGGGGTCCATGACCACTGGTGGTGGTGTCACCCTGCCAGCCTCTGCTGGCGGCACGGGCTGCACTGTTTCAGCAGGTGAAGTTGCCTCCTGGGAAACCTCAGCTGGAGGTGAGGGCTCCGTGACCACTGGTGGTGGTGTCACTGGAGTTGGGGGGCTTCTTCTCCTTCATGGGAGGAGTTGCAGCCTCCTTCCCCTTCATGACAGGAGGTGCGACCTCCTTCCCCTTCATGGCAGGAGTCAAGGGCTTCTTTTTCTTCATGGCAGGAGGTGTGGTCTCCTTCCACTTCATGGCAGGAGTCGAGGGCTTCTTCCCCTTCATGGCAGGAGTAGAGGGCTTCTTACCCTTCATGGCAGGAGTAGAGGGCTTCTTCCCCTTCATGGCAGGAGTTGAGGGCTTCTTCCCCTTCATGGCAGGAGTCGAGGGCTTCTTCCACTTCATGGCAGGAGTTGAGAGCTTCTTCCCCTTCATGGCCGGGAATGTGGGATCCTTACCCTTCCTGGCTGGTGGAGTGGGATCCATCACTGTCTTGCCTCCTCGACTAGAAGGTGCCTCCACTGTCCGTGTGAACTGGTTGGCTGAGGTGCTGGGCTGGGTCATTGGGACCCTGCTCTTACAGGCAGGACGGGGGGTGAGATGGAGGGAAGAGGTCAAGTTGGGCAGGGAAAAGCTTCTTAGGAACGGTGGGGCGGGAAGAGGGAGGAGGGATGGGAGTGGAGGTTAAGGGAAGTGTATATCTGCTGGACTTGGGTGCAGGAGCATGGGCAGTGTGCGTATGTGAGGTGGATGGCTGTTGGGTGTCTGAGTGCTTGCGTTTGTGTCCTTTGGAGGGGACAGACAGGGTGGGAGAGGACACATGGGATGCGTGCATGGATGTTGTGGAGGTGTCTGCTAGTGAGGTGTGTGTGCTGCTTGGTGTGGTGATGATGGTGGTGGATGTTGATTCAGTGCATGCAGGAGTGAGTGTGGAAGTGACTGTGACGGAGGTGGAGGAGGAAGGGGAGGAGGGGGAGACAGTGGAGGCAGTGGATGTGGTTGTGTGTGCTACTGTCTGGTGTTTGCGTGAGTGGTTGTAGGCTGAAGTGTGGTGCCTGTGTTTGCCTGTTCTACTCCTGTGTGATGTCTTGTCTGCATGCTTGTCTGTATGTGTGCCTGGAATGGGTTGGGGTTGAGGAGACTGGGACTGGGAATGGTAGTTGGAGGGGGGACAGTAAGAACAGGGACAATGGCTGCCATCAAAGAGGAGGCCAGAGCCTGAATCGATCTCTGTTGGGCCACCAATCCATTGTGGATGGCCTCCAGGAATGCATTGCATTGCTGCATCTGGGATGCCAGCCCCTAGGTGGCATTCACAATGGTTGACTGCCCAACAGAGATGGATCTCAGGAGGCCAATAGCCTCCTCACTCAGGACAGCAGGGCTCACTAGGGTAGGACCTGAGGTGCCTGGGGCGAAGGAGATGCTCACCCTCCTACGTGAGCGGGCACAGGCAACTCAATGAGGGGCTACTAGGGGGGGGCGGTGCTGGTACAGGGGAGTGGCGGCTGTACCTGCAGTTGGGGTGGTCACAGAGGTGTCCGCCACCACCAGGGAGCTTCCATCGGAGGACGTATCTGAGACAGTGTTGTCACCTTCTGTGTCCACTGTGGTTCTCCCCTCGCCCTACGTCCCACTATTTCCCTCGGCATTGGTGGACTCTGCCTCCTGGGTCCTGTGGGATGCAGCTCCTTTTATCGCTGGTGCCCCTGCTCCTCAGCCAGATGATGCTAATGCACACATGGGCAGGGACACAGAAGAAAAAAGGGGGAGAGAGAGAAAGGAAGCACTAGGTCAGTTACTGCATCAACACCACAGAAGGCATACACAGTATCATCACACACAGGGATCAGGCTTTAGCACTATGCATTGCACTGCCAAACAATTGGCTATTTGCCACAGCAAGATGAGGGCCAACCACCGCCAACTGCACCCCTCCTGGGACCCAATAAGCCCTGTCTGACATGGAATGCAACCTAGCTAGGTTATCTTGTTTTCTCTTTCAACCATTACCCTGGATATGGATCACGCTGCAATGTCTGGCCTGGCATTAAGGGACACCCACTAACTGACACCCACCACCCAGATCCCATGCCACCTACAAATTATTGTTTTAACGGCCAATGTACCCACCCTCTTGTGGCTGCTGTGATGCCCTCAAGTGCCCATCCAGCTCTGGGTAGGCCACCGCCAGTATGCAGGCCTTCAGGGGGTCAGGGTCCGACGGGCACCCCTTCCTCGTTGAGAGGCCTTCCCCCGCTGGGCCTCCGCGGTCTTCCGTGCCCAGCATCTCAGGTCTTCCCACCGTTTCCAACAGTGAGTGCTCTGCCTTCCATAGATTCCCCAGGGTCTGCACGTCCTTGGCGATGGCATGCATAATCCCTTCTTTTGATGATCTAGAGAATCGATACAGATTGGAGGACACCATTACACTTACAATCCAGCCTGTCACACATTTGGCCCACCAATTCTGATTCCATCACCATTGGCACACACATTGCCCGGCGCACACCATGTAGAACACCACATGACATCCCCGCCCGATGACACGATGCTTGCACACACATCTCCATGCATCCTTCCCACATGCATCGTGCCTAAGGTGTACTCACCTATTGGTCTGGAGGCCCATAAAGCAGTCCATACAGGGGTAGGACCCTATCCACCAATCGCTCCAACTCCTCCGCAGTGAAGGCAGGGGCCCTTTCCCCAGTCACACAGGCCATGGTAGGTTCCGGGCACAGGTCACAGCAGCACACACAGTGTAAGTGGTCTCCTGTTGAAGGTCAGAAAACAAGTGAGGAATCAGATAGAAAATGGCAGTCACGTCCACGGCGGTGTACACCGTCACTGCCGGCGCAGATCCCTATTGGGCACTGTACTCCATAGAGCCCCACATTATCCAATGAGGAATTGCACGGTGGTGCAAGACCACCTTCCGCCATGACGCCCAACATCGGTGGAGTTACCTCACTTCCACCTGTCCCTACATACAGGACAGGCGGTCGCCATTTCATGTGGTGGACAACGATCAGATTAACCTTGAATGCGTCACTGTCTAGATTTGCACATCCCTTGCCATTCCCACTGTCCCATCACATAAATGCACTGTGTACACTGAGGTGGTGGTTCCATTGTTCAAATTGTGACAGCCTACTCATTCTTGTGTGCCTTAAATACCTACCTCTGCGGATGAATGGGAGGAGAAGACAAACCCCTGTGTACAGACCCCTTGTGGACTTGGCTACACTGGAGGATAGGCACATTATACTGACTTATAGACTGGACAGGGCCACAATCACAGAGCTGTGTGCCCAATTGGAGCCTGACCTGATATCAGCTATCCGTCATCCCAATGGGATCCCCCCTCTTGTGCAAGTGCTATCAGTGCTCCATTTCCTGGCAACTGGCTCTTTCCAAGTGACAGTGGGCTTGGCAGCTGGAATGTCACAGCCAATGTTTTCAATTGTGCTGGCAAGTGTGTTGTCTGACCTGATTAAACACATGTGCAGCCACATTGCTTTCCCCCAGGTGGAAGATTTGGCCACTATGAAGGCAGAATTCTATGCAATGGGGCATATCCCCAATATTATTGGGGCAATTGATGGTACACATATTGCATTTGTCCCCCCCGCCAGAATGAACAGGGGTGATGGCCCAACTACAGGGGCACAGGGTGTGGCTAATAGGTGAGCCAGAGCCCCCACCCACTGTATGTCAGTGTATGCCTTCAGGTGTTAGCCTCATAGGATTACATAAGGCTAAATGTTGTCCCACAATACTTGCAGGTGACTCTAGCTACCCTAACCTATCGTGGCTCCTGACCCCTGTGAGGAATGTCAGGACAGGGGCTGAGGACCGTTATAATGAGGCACAGGTGGGAAGATTTGCCCACTGTGAAGGCAGGATTCTATGCAGTGGGGCATATCCCCAATATTATTGGGGCGATTGACGGTACACATAATGCGTTTGTCCCCCCTCTGCCAGACTGAACAGGTGTTCAGGAATCATGTGAGTTTCCACTCACTGAATGCGCAAATGGTGTGCTGGTGGACAAGTACATCTCCCACGTCACTGCCAAGTATCCTGGGTCGGTTCTGGATGCTTTCGTCCTGAGGAATATCAGCATTCCAAATGTGATGGCCCAACTACAGAGGCACAGGGTGTGGCTAATAGGTGAGCCAGAGCCCCCTCCCACTGTATGTCAGTGTATGCCTTCAGGTGTTATCCTCATAGGATTGCATAAGGCCAAATGTTGTCCCACAATACTTGCAGGTGACTCTGGCTACCCAAACCTATTGTGGCTCCTGACCCCTGTGAGGAATGCCAGGACAGGGACTGAGGACCGTTATAATGAGGCACATGGGTGAACCACAAGAATAATCGAGTGGAACTTCGGCCTCCATCTGACAGGAGGATCCCTGTGCTACTCACCCAGAAAGGTCTGCCACATAGTAGTGGTATGCTGCATGTTGCACAACCTGGCCCTCAGATGACATGTGCCTTTTCTGCAGGAGAAGGGGACTGGAGATGACCCTGTGGCAGCAGTGGTCTCTGAGGACAGTGAGGATGAGGAGGCTGAGGATGAGGACAACAGAACATCAATTATACGTCAATACTTCCAATGACACACAGGTGAGACAGTGGTACTGACCATTACTCTGACTATTGATTTATCTGTCGGCTGTAGCATGATGGCATTCACTTCCTTTGCATCTCAACTTACTGTCACCTATGGCTTCTCATTTTCCAGATGTTGGTGATATGACAACAATGTCCTGATGTGATCACTACAGACAGTTACAGATCATTATTTGTATGCTATCACAGTGTTCAGATCATTTGCACTAGATGTGACTGTTCCCACTAATGCACATTTTCAAAACATAAAACAGTGTCACTCAAACTGGGTTCGGGGGTGTGTATTGTAGTGCAAATAAGTGACTGAAAAGTGCAATGGAATGGGGTGATGGTGGAGGAAAGTCCAGGGTATCGTTGCAGTCTGTTTGTAGCACAGGTCCAGTGTCCAAGGGGTCTAAGGAAGGGGAGCAAAGGCAGTTCAAAGTGAACAAGGTGACAGGGTGGGTCACAAGGGGGACAATCTGGAGAGTCTAATTTCCTGGCAGTCATCTTGGGCTTGGCAAGTGTCTCTGGCGTCTCTCTGGTTCGTAGGGAACGTTTGCGGGTGGTTCACCTTCTGCAGGGGTTGCTGGTAGCCTGTGCGTCCTGTGGTGGAGCCTTCTGTCCACTAGCTGCAGCGGATGTGGTGGGCTGGTCAATAAAATGGCTAGTGGTAGGGGCCCGCTGCTGTGCAGTCCATTCCCTCATGAGGTTGGCCATGTCTGCCAGCACCCCTGCTATGGAGATCATAGTGGTGTTGAGGGCCTTCAAGTCCTCCCTGATCTCCTTATGGTGTTCCTCCTGCAGCCGCTTGTTCTCCTGCATGTTGTTCAGGGCCTGGCCCATGGTGTCCTGGGATTGTTGGTAGGCCCCCAGGACATTTGTGAGTGCCTCTTGGAGAGTCATTTCCCTGGGCCTGTCCTCCCCCTGGTGCATGGCAGTCCTCCCATTGTCCCTGTTGCCCTGTGCCCCTGAACGGTGTGCCCAATGCCACTGACCCCAGGTCCCTGATTGTCTTGGGGGCGAGGTGTGGATTGGGGTCCCTGTACAGGTGGGCACACTGCTGATTGACGTGTCCTGGGAACAGAGGTGTAGGGACGCTGGGTGGGTGCTAGAGTGTTAGCTACTGATGCGGGAGGCTCTGTAGTGGACTGTGTGTTGGGCTGGGGTGACCAACTGACCAATGGTCCCTGATGGGCCAGGTTGTTGATCCAGATCCTGAAGTCCAGAATTACTTTCATCACTGGGGGCATCTTTTGTTGGGGGACTGGATAGTCGTGGCACCTCGTCTCTGCTGAGATTGGCTGGGGCACCTGTCAGGATGTAAGTGATGTATTATGCTTCATGCCTGTGAGATATTGTACATCCCTATCTTCCTCTCTACCGTTTATGTTGCCCTGCCACCTTTGAACGTGTATGTTGATGTATTGTGGGATTGTTTGTACACCTATGCTGTGCATGCTGTATGAATGGTGTCCATGCAGGGCTGGAAGGGCTGTCCATGCATTGGTATGGCAGGCAGGGCTTGGCATTGGGGCTAGTCATCTGCATTGATGCAGTGTGTGGGATGGAGTGGAGTGATGGGAGTGAGGGTGAGGGTGTGAGATGGCATGCAGGTAAGGGGGGTGATAGGTGGTAAATGTTGACTTACCAGTGTCCAGTCCTCCGGCTACTCCAGTGAGTCCCTATGGATGCAGTAATGCCAAGACTTGCTCCTCCCATGCTGTGAGCTGTGGGGGAGGAGGTGGGGTCCACCGCCAGCCCTCTGAATAGCGAGCTGGTGCCTTGCTGCCGCTGAATGTATCTTCCCCCGTAGGTCATTCCACCTCTCCCTGATGTCATCCCTTGTTCTTGGATGCTGTCCCACGGCGTTCACCCTGTTCACGATTCTCCACCATAGCTCCATCTTCCTGGCAATGGATATTTGCTGTACCTGTGCTCCAGACAGCTGTGGCTCTACCCTGACTATTTTCTCCACCATGGCCTGCAACTTCTCATCTGTGAAATGGGGGTGCCTTTGTGGGGCCATGGGTGTTGTGTGGTGTGTGTAAGTGTGTGGGTGTTGGGTAGTGTGACTGGGTGTGCGTAGTGGAGTGCTTGAGGGATGTATGGGTGTGTGTGTAGCTGTGGCAGTGGTCTTGATGTCTGTCTGGTGGCAATGATTTGCATTCGTAAGGGGTTGTGGGTAATGTGGGTGTGTGTTTTATAGTGGTGTCGGTGGGTGTGGTGTGTGTATGGGTGTCAGGTGTGTGTTGTTTGAATTGGTCAATGTTGTGTAGTTTAGTATTTGGGTGTCCATTCTGTGCGCGGCAGTGTGTACCACCAATGGTTTACCGCCATTGAATGATGTGGTGGGCATTGTTTTGTTGGCGTAACGGTATCGGTGTTGGTACCGCCACTTTAGCACTGACCTTTGGGCTGGTGGATTTGTGTATGTGGCTGTATTCTGTTGGTTTGGTGTGCGTGTGTCATGATATGGCGAACGGATAACTGTCACTACGGCGGTATGTTGGCGGACATCAGCGTGGCAGTAAGCAGGATTTACCGCCAATGTCATGATGGGGGACTGAATGTTATTTATGTTTTGTCTATTTGTGAAGTGCACTGTTACCCATGAGGGTATCCTGTTGCTGAGCAGGTGGTTTTGCCTAGCCCTGCCTATGATAGGTTGTTTAATTGAAAATCCAGGTCTTCAGCAACTTGCGGAATTCAGGAAGAGGGGAGGAGGAGTAGGAGGCTCTAAAGTAGAATGGGTGGTTGTTCCATGCTTTAGGAGCAATGTAAGAGAATGCTAGCCCTCCTGATCTGGTTTTGTATGCCTGGGATGTGTGCAAGAAGGAGTCCTGTAGAGTGGAGTTGCCAAGGTGGTTGGTGAAAGGATATACAACTGTTCAGGTAGCTGGGCCTGAGTTGTTCAGTTTCTTGAATGTGTGTGTGGGAGGTTGAATTGAGCACATTTGTGTATCGGGAGACAGTTCAGCTCCCTGAGGTATGGTGCTGTATGAGTTCTGTGTGGGAGGTTGAGGATAAATCTGGCTGCCCAGTTCTGTATGGTTTGTAGTCTTCTAGTGAGTTTTTTGGTGTTCCTGGGTAGAGGGTGTGCCATAGTCCAACTTGCTGGAGACTAGGGAGTGAGTGACAGTTTTTGTAGTGTTGCTTGGGAGCCATTTGAAGATCTTCCTCATCATCTTCAGGGTGTGGAAGCAGGATGCAGTGATGGTGCAGACTTGTGCAGCCATGCCCAGTTTGCTTTCAATGGTTATTCCTAGGTTCCTGAAGTAAGTTCTAGGTGTGGATCCAAGTTCAGCTGGCCACCAGTTGGAGTCCTATGGCAAGGTGTTCTTGCCCAAAATCACTACTTCTGTTTTGTCAGTGTTGAGCTTGAGACAAATGGTTTTTATCCATTAAGCAACTTTGGTCATGTAGGTGGTTAACGTGTTTCTTGTGTTGGGGGTCTTATCTGAGAGGGAGAGTATGAGTTGCATGTTGTCAGCATAGGTGGATATTGATATTGTGTGCGAGGATGACCTGTGCCAGAGGGATCATGTATTCTTGAAGAAGTGGGGTTAAGCGATGATCCTTGAGGCACTCTGCAGATGAGTTTGCAAGCTTCTGAGGAATAAGGTCACAGGCTGACTAAGGGCCATATGTACGAATACATTTTCCCATAGACACAGAATGGGCAAAACTGCTTGCTACATCTGGCCCTAAGTGAGCAAGTGAGTGCAGAACCAGGATGAAAAGGAGCACAAGGACAAGGGCAAAGAGTATCATGACAAGATGGAGGAGAATCAGGATAATTGTTTAGATTAGGAGCACGTGGGCTAGGGTAATTAGGACCAGGCACCAGATGAGGGAGGATTAGGTGGACTAGAAGGATCAGGATAAGCAAGAACAGAGCTAGGAGGGCCAGAGGGTGCAGACCACGGCACCATTACCTGAAATGCTAAGTAGAGCAGGAGGAAAAGGAACTGGTGTATCAGGAGATGGGAGAGGATCAGGGGGACCAGGACAATGGGTCCAGACCAAAATGACCAGGCACAGCCAAAGATTACCTAATAAGGAGAACCAGGACCAGTGGACGCAGTACCAGCTGTGGTAGAACTGGGAACAAACAGTGATAGCTTCAACACCAGACAACTGGTCTACTAAATTCTGAGGAGGGCAGTAAGGAGGCACTGAGTGTTAAGACAGTAGAGTAGACTGTGTGACTCCCATATCTTTGCACTTACATTCCCTGTGCTTGTATGTATGGTCAATATGTAGCAAGTGTGTATTAGTAAGACTCTGGTTGTGGGGAAAGCATAAGTGCTGAGACCAATGGAATGGATTTGGGAGGGCCTCTGTTTTAACATGGCATGTGATGGAGAGTAGATACAGCTTTCTTAGATTCCAAAAGGGTATTAGCTGCATCCCTATGGGTGGAGACCCAGAAATGCAGTATCAGCATCATTCTATTATTTTGGATACTCTTGCTTGGATTCAGCACTATTGTAACTTTTGTTACTTTTGTGAGAACCATCACCTAGCACAAAGGCTGTTTCTGAGCTACAGCACCATATCAGAGGGATACAACACTTCCAGTTCTGTCCTCTTCTTTTACAGTCATTTTATAAATCATTGTTTTCAGGTATTTAATCTGATTTATTTAATTGAACTGAACCAGAATTAATAATTCCAGAATACACTGATTTGCTTCTGAAAAAGAGGTGTTCTGATAAAATGGAGGCTTTTGGTGATCCTACATCTTGCCCTGGTACATTGCATGTCTGTGTGTATGAGAGAGAGTATAGCTGTAGAGAAGTAAACAGCTTCATCTAATCTTGCAAAGATTCTAATAATCTTTATCATTAGCCACCTCTGCAGGTAAATTTGAAATACTAGGAGCATTGGTGGAGCCACGAGATAGCTTCATAAAGGGCCTCACAAGACTCTGGCCCTCATTACAACCCTGGTGGTAAATCCCGCTTTCCGCCGTGCTGAAGACCGCCAACATACAGTTGCGGCGGCAGAATTCCGCTACAGGTATTATGACCCACAAGTCGGAATCCGCCACAATACAGACACCCGCACAAGTCCGCCACACCAAAGGTCAGTGATAAACTGGCAATAACAAAACCTACACCGTCACGCCAACAAGAATACGCCCACACTATCACGACCCACGAATCAAAGCGGTGGTCTTTCAACCGCAGTAATCCATTGGCGGTACACATCGCTGTGCTCAAAATACACACACATTTACAAACAATTCAAAGTACACACACCTGATACACATACACACACCACACCCACAACACTATAAAACACACACCCACATTACCCACAAACCCGTACAAAGAATTTTTGGGAAGAAGCACAGAGAGAGAGATTTGCAAACACAACACCAGCATACACAGACACACAACACCATCACCCATACAACATCCACGCACCTCAAACAACACACACCAACATATCCCCCCACACATTACAACAGACAGCACCTCACACATCACCCACACCACATCATGGCACCTCAAAGACACCCCAGGTTTTCAGAGGAAGAGCTCAGGGTCATGGTGGAGGAAATCATCCGGGGAGAGCCACAGCTTTTCGGATCACGGGTGCAGCACACCTCCATTGCTAGGAAGATGGAGCTATGGCGGAGAATCGTTGACAGGGTCAACGCAGTGGGACAGCATCCAAGAACATGGGATGACATCAGGAAGAGGTGGAACGACCTATGGGGGAAGGTGCGTTCAGTGGTATCCAAACACTACAGAGCAGTACAGAGGACTGGCGGTGGACCCTTACCTCCTCCCCCACAACTAACAACATGGGAGGAGCAAGTCTTGGCAATACTGCATCCTGAGGGCCTCACAGGAGTAGCAGGAGGACTGGACTCTGGTAAGTTGTATCTTTATTACCATATCCCCCACACCCCACTTGCATGCCATCTCATACCCCCTCCCTTACCCTCACTCCCATCACTCCATCATCTCACATATGCCCCACTATCACAACCCACACATCTCAATACCAAGGCCCTGCATGCAACACCTATGTATGGACCACCGTCACCAAAGCATGTCCAGTACAGATACCCACACAGACCCCACACAGACCCCAAACCAAGTATCACAAAAGGGCAAACACAATGATGCAAGCACAGGAGTAGAGGGTACCTCACCCAATGCACAAGATGGCACACACAGTTACTAAAACTATGCATTTACACCCCAACAGGACCCATACCCAATGTCACCGGGCAGGAGGTGCCAGACATATCCAGTCCCCCCACAGAAGAGGCCGACAGTGATGACAGCAGCTTTGCACGCCTGGATCAAGATGACCAGCCCGGCCCAACAGGGATCTCTGGACATTCGGTTCCCCTGCCACTGCCACTAGCCACCACAGACCCTCCCCCCTCAGGAAACACCAGCACAGCACCCACCCAGCGGGCCCATCCCTCTGTCCCCAGGACACGTCAATCAGCAGTGTGTCCACCACTACAGGGAACCCAGACAAGCCCACCAATCCAAGAAAATCAGGGACCTGGGGTCAGTGGCATTGGGCACATGGTTCAGGGGACAGAGGCACAGGATAACAGGGAAGCTGGGAGGACTGTTGTGCGACTGGGGGAGGACAGGCCCAGGGAACCGACACTCCACAAGGCACTCTCCAACATCATGGGAGCATACCACCATTCCCAGGAGACCATGGGCACGGTACTGGCCGAGTTTCAGGAGACCCAGCGGCTGCAGGAGGAACAGTACCTCAGGATCAGGGAGGACTTGAAGTCCATTAACAATACCCTGGTCACCATTGCAGGGGTGCTGGCAGACCTTGTCAACACCATGAGGGACACAGTGGGACACAAACGGGCCCCTGACACTAGCCTGGATGATGAACAGCCCTCCATCTCTGCCGGCGCTAGTGGACAGGAGGCACCGCCACAGGACCAACAGGCCACCAGCTCCCCACCCCCTCCAGAAGGAGAACCACCCCGCAAACGGTCCCTGAGATCCAGGAACAAGACAGAGAACATTCCCAAGACCCCTGCCAGGAAATAATACCCTCCTGAATGTCACCCTTCTGTCCCACTTTGACACCCTGTCCACCTTAAACTGCCATTGCTCCCCTTCCTATGCCCCATTGGACAATGCACCTGTGAGACCAAGAGACTGGACTCTGCCATGGACATTCCTCAACCATCACCCTAGCCCATTTCACACCCCCCTCCACTTACTAGCACAGAAATAAACACCCTTGAATCACCAAACAATCTGGAGTCAGTCTGTGCTTTCACAAATGTGTAATTGCAACATCTCTGAAATATAGCAATGTCAATGTACTGGTTCACATACCAATGTTACACAGCTGTAGGCCAGGAGTAAACATAGCAGAGGGCACAAATTGGGACACAGATCTGTGAAATGGATAGCCAAAGTGACAAGTCAGGGTCCATACACAGAGTTAAATAGGCAGACTTATGCTAGGTTCTACAATAGTATGAGATGTGGGAAGCAGTTACATCCTCTTACTTGTGTCTCACTGGAAGTATTGCATGATGATGTTGTTTCGGTTGTATACATCTTCTTCTTCTGCCTCCTCTTCTTCACTGTCCACAGGCTCCACAGCTGCCACAAAACCACCATCAGGCCCATCCTCCTGTAGAAAAGGGACCTGGCGTCGCAAAACCAGGTTGTGCAACATACAGCATGCCACGATGATCTGGCACACCTTCTTTGGTGAGTAGTATAGGGAGCCACCTGTCAGATGGAAGCACAGTAATTTGGCCTTCAGGAGGCCGAACGTCCTCTCAATAATACGCCTAGTTCGCCCATGTGTGCCTCATTGTAGCGTTCCTCTGCCCTTGTCCTGGGATTCCTCACTGGGGTCAGTAGCCATGACAGGTTGGGGTAACCAGAGTCACCTGCAAATATCGAGGGACAACTGTTAGACATCCTCCAAACATATCCAGACAGCAAATTAAACCATGTGGGGACGTTAGGCTCACCTATTAGCCACACACGGTGCCTCTGGAGTTGCCCCATCACATAAGGGATGCTACTTTTCCTCAAAATGTAAGCGTCATGCACTGAGCCAGGATACTTGGCATTCACATGGGAGATGTACTGGTCTGCCAAACACACCATCTGCACATTCATAGAATGGTAGCTTTTCCGGTTTCTGTACACCTGTTCATTCCTGCGGGGGGGAACAGATGCCACATGTGTACCATCAATGGCACCAATGATGTTGGGATATGACCCAGGGCATAGAAATCACCTTTCACTGTAGGCAAATCCTCCACCTGTGGGAAAATGATGTAGCTGCGCATGTGTTTCAGCAGGGCAGATAACACTCTGGACAACACGTTAGAGAACATTGGCTGAGACATCCCTGATGCCATGGCTATTGTTGTTTGAAAAAGACCCACTGGCCAGGAAATGGAGTACTGACAGGACCTGCACTAGAGGGGGTATTCCTGTGGGACGGCGGATAGCTGACATCAGGTCAGGCTCCAACTAGGCACACAGTTCCTGGATTGCTGCACGATCAAGTCTGTAAGTGATAATTATGTGTCTGTCTTACATTGTCGACAGGTCCACCAGGGGTCTGTACACCGGAGGATGCCGCCATCTCATCACCTGCTCCAGCGGACGTGCCCTATGGAGAAGAACGGTGAGCAGAAGGTCATGCAACACATAGGTTTCACAAGGCTGTTTAGCACAAACGTTAAAATTTCTCTATGTGCCTTTGTCTGTCCATATTCCTGGCCTAAAATAGGTGTGACGCAGTTATTTGGCCTGCCATGTGGCCCCCTGAGATGGCGGCTGCCTGACCTGTTAGGTGGGACAAGGGGAAATGAGATAACTGCGCTGGCGTTGTACACTGTCGCGATAAGCGGTCGAAGACCGCGGCTCAATTCAGCTTTGGTTATCATTGGGCCCTATGGGTTCCTGGAGCCAATGACGCTGTACGCCGGTGGTGACGGTACGCACGCCGCTGACGTGATCACCATTTTCTATCAGTTCCCTCACTTGATACTTGACATTCAACAGGAGAGGACCTACACTGCAAGTGCTGTTGTGACCTGTGTCTGGAAGCGGCAATGGCTACAGTGTCTGGGATAAGGGCCCCTGTCTTCACTGCGCAGGAGTTGGAGAAACTGGTGGATGGGGTCCTCCTCCGGTACACGCAACTGTACGGTCCTCCAGACAAACAGGTGAGTCAACTGTGTGCATGATGGATGGCACATGATTGTATGGAGTGTCGTGGATGGAAGAGACGGGGGGCAGGCCAGCATGTGAGGATGGTGTGTGTATGTATGTATGGGCCAGGGTGGGAGGTTTGTGGGCAATGTGTGAGAAGAACTGTACGGGAGAGTAACATCCATTATACCTTCACTTTCCCTCTAGGTCAGCGCTCACCAGAAGAAGAGGATTTAGCGTGCCATCGCCAAGGAAGTGTGGACCCTGGGGGTCTACCATAGACGGAGCACCCACTGCAGGAAAAGATGGGAGGACCTGCGCCGCTGGAGCAAGAACACGGCGGAGGCCCAGCTGGGGATGGCCTCCCAACGCGGAAGGGGTGCCCCTCGCACCATGATCCCCCTGATGTACTGGATCCTGGCGGTGGCATATCCGGAGTTGGATGGGCGCTTGAGGGCACTCTCATTCAGCTGACTCTGCGCGCATTACGAGGTGTCTGCGTGGGGGAGGTGGGCTGTGGGTTCCCCTAGGCCAGGGCAGACGGGCAAAGGTAGATCCATTGACTTGCAGCCTCATTCCCTGTCCAACCCCAAAGGTGGTATTTGCCCTCTACACCTAGTCAGGCTCCTATGGCTTCCAGCTGTGCATAATATGGTTCTCGACAGAGTCCCCTATGCGCATGTGCTTTTCCCCTGCCCTGTCAGTGCATGGCTTAGTGCATAGGGCTGCTCCCTGTGTGTTGTGTCTGCCAACGGTAGTGGTGTTGCATGCATTGACCATGTGTCTCCTCTGTCTCCTCCCCACACTTTTGTTTTGTCGCCCTGTTCTTGCATGCATTAGAATCATCTGGCGGAGGAGCAGTGGCACCAGAGAAGGAGAGAGCTGCATCCCACATGGCCCTGGAGGGTGCAGTAACGGAGTCAGAAGGCACCAGTGGGACGGAGGGCGAGGGGAGCTCCACGACTGGGACAGGAGCAGACTCCAGCAACAGCGACACCTCCTCTGACGGGAGCTCCCTTGCGGTGGCGGGCACTTCTGTGCCCACCGCATCAACAGGTACAGCCACCACCCCCCTTACCAGCACCGCCCTCCCAGCAGCCCCTCATTGAGTTTCCTGTGCCCGCTCACCCAGGAGGGTGGGCATCTCCTTCGCCCCAGGCACCTCAGCCCCTGCCCCAGTCAGCCCTGCTGCCCTCAGTGAGGAGGCTATTGACCTCCTGAGATCCCTCACTGTTGGGCAATCTATTATTTTGAATGCCATCAAGGGTGTTGAGAGGCATTTGCAGCAAACAAATGCATACCTGGAGGGCATTCATCCTGGCCAGGCGGCCCAACAGAGAGCATTTCAGGCTCTGTTCTCAGCACTGATGGCAGCCATTGTCCCTGTGTCCAGCCTCCCCCCTCCAACTTCCTCCACCCAGACCCAATCCCCTGTACCTCAGCCTATACCAAGCACACCATCTGACCAGCATGCACACTCATCAACACACAAGAGTGGACATGGCAAACATCAGCACCACACATCCCACCGGCACTCACACAAGCACCATCCCCAAGCAGACACACCAACATCCACTGCCTCCACTGTGTCCCCCTCCCTGTCTCATCCCCACTCACACCTGCATGCACTACATCTTCATCCACTACCTCCATCACCAGCATGCCCATCACCACACACCGCTCACGTGCACTCACCACCCCCACTACTATTCACACATCCCCTGTGTCCTCTCCCAGTGTGTCTGTGAGCCCTCCTCCCAAAGTACACAAACGCAGGCACACACCCACCCAACAGCCATCCACCTCACAACAGCCTCTGGCCCATGCACCTTCACCCAAATTCAGCAAATGTACACCTCCTACAACCACTACCTCTTCCTCCACTCCCAAACCCCCTCCATCTTCCCGTTCCAGTGTGTATAAGAAACTTTTCCTGGCTAACATTTACCTCTTCCCTTCACCTCCCCCCGTCCTTCCCATAGGGCCAGGCTGTCCAGGTCCCAGCCCAGCACCTCAGCCACCAAATCCTCCAGCACAGTGATCTCAGCAAGTCCGGTCACATCGCCGGCCCAACCCATCAGCGCTGCCAGTGTGCCACATAGCGAGGCCAAGGAGCAGGCCATTCCGCCACCTGCCAAGGTGAAGAAGGTGCCCACATGCCGGAGGGAGAAGCCGCATCTACCAGCAAGCAAGGGCTCCTCCAAGCCAAAAGGGGACAGTGGCAAGGCATCAGCAGCGACATCAAGGGTGGGGAAAGGACACAAGCCGAAGAGCAGGTCAGGACAGGGCACGGAGGCTCCGACTGAGGGACCAGAGTCACCCCTTCTGTCAACCACAACACCAACCTGTACGGCAGTGGACACCACCACCTGCACCACCACCTGCACCCACACCAGCCCGCCACCTGCACGGCTGCTGCCTCAGCAACAGTCCCCAGCATCATCCCCAGTGGGCAGCCGTCCGCGGCTGCAGGAGACGTCCTGCTGTGTCCCTCAACAGGTGCAGACACATGCACCACCGCCAGCACCTCCGCCACAGCACCGCCACCAGCCTGCGACGTGCTCAGACAGTGCCACCACAGCTGACATGGCAATCATCCCCAGTGGGCAGTCGTTCGAGGCTGCAGGAGACGTCCTGGACCCTGCCCAGCGTACATGAGGCATGACTCCCAGCACTGTTTGTACCAGCAGGTGCTAGGCGAAGTCGCTGCAGGGTGGAGTGTGTCTCTGCCTCCATGGAGTATTATGCTACCTGTTCCCAGGCAATCTCGTGGCACACACACCCAGGTGAAGGAATGGGACTAGCCACACTGCATGTTAAGCACTCTGGGCACAAAGCCCCCTCCAGAACCAATGGGTATTCACATCCACTACCTCAGTCCTTGACAGGATGAAGCACACTGGGCACAAAGCCCCCTCCAGAACCAGTGGAGATTCACATCCACTACCTCAGTCCTTGGCAGGATGAAGCACTCTGGGCACCAAGCCCCTTCCAGGACCAGTGGAGATTCACATCCACTACCTCAGTCCTTGGCAGGATGAACCAGTGGAGATTCACATCCACTACCTCAGTCCTTGGCAGGATGAAGCACTCTGGGCACAAAGCCCCCTCCAGCACCAGTTGAGATCCACATCCACTACCTCAGCCCTTGGCAGAATGAAGCACTCTGGGCACCAAGCTCCCTCCAGAACCAGTGGACACTGTTATCCACTTGAAAGACTGTGGCTTTGCACTACCCAGGATAAACCAGTGGGCAAACCACCCACTGGAGAGACTTGAGAGACTGTGGCTTTGCACTCCCCAGGATAAAGCAGTGGGCAAACCACCCACTGGAGAGACTTGTGAGACTGTGGCTTTGCACTCCCCAGGACCAATCACTGGGCATGGAGCCCCCTCGTGGAGCAGTGGCGTCGTCCGTTCATCCAGCTGGGGTGCCCCCCCTCTCTCGCTCCCTGAGGTGCCTGTTTATTTTCCATCTGATGCCCCTGCAGTGTTCTCTCAGTTTCGAGTCAGGTATCTTGTGTGGGCTTCGCCCATGCATTTTGGGACACTGATCCATGGACAATGATTTAATTAATATCCGGACTTGGTGTACATATTTGTATATACTGATTTTTGAATTTGGCCTATCTGATATTTAATTGATTACACTTGTTACAATAATTTCCTTTTGTCCTTGCGTTCTTCCAGGGGGTGACGGGGTGTATATGTAATGTTGCTGCATGTATTTGTGTGTATGGTGTTATGGGTGAGGGTGGGGGGTGTGGGGGTGTTGTGTGTGTGTGTCACTCTCTTTTCCCTCCCCCCTCCCCTGTGTGCTAGGTGCAGTACTCACCGTGGTTGTCGCCGGTGTCTTTGCTGCTCCTGATACAAGAGGAGGTAGACCAGCATGGGTAGGACCTGTAGTTCAGGCTCTATGGCGTCCTGGTTGTTCGTAAAGTGTCGAAAGGTGAGTGGTTTCCTTTCCAAGTCCTGTTTCCGCCATGCTTTTGATGGCGTTGGTACTGCCCCGGAAAAGGTGGCGGATAGGTGTGTTGTAATACAGTGGGCGGAACCTTGTGTTCCGCCTGTCTGTTGGCGGTTACTGCTGCGGTGTTTGTTTCTACCGCCGTGGCGGTCGGAGTGTTGAAGTGGCTGTCTATGTTGGCTGTTTCCGCCATGGTCGTGATTCCATTTTTTTTCCGCTGGCCTGTTGGCGGTATTACCGCTGCTTTAACACCGACCGACAGGGTTGTAATGAGGGCCTCTGTGTCTTGGCCTATGGTAAAATGGATATTCTGTGCTGTGTTTGTCAAAATAGCTTGGACACATTCAAACATTTGGGACCTTTAGAGCTATGAGTTAGTGCTTAAATTAAAGTAATTGAAACACTGAGGATCTCATGTTGCAAAATCATAGGGTTTGTGACCACAAAGTGCTTATTATTATGTACAAAAAGCCTTTTACGAGTTGAAAAATTATTTCTACTCCTGAAAGGACTTTTGTGACCATTGCCAACTTTCAAATTTGAGAGGTGTAGCGGAGGGGTAGAAAACACAGAGAACTTATCTTTCGCTTCCAAAGTTCTGCTCCTTCGACCATGACGTGGAAACAAAAGAGAAGAGGTTAAAAGAGAGAAAGGACATGATACAGAGTCAAGGGGTAAGAGGATACATCAAAGAAAGACTTCTATTTCTCCTCCAGGATTTAATCCTGGAAGGAGAAAGAGAAGAGAAATTCCAAAGTCTCAGAAATGGCTGTGCAGAGGAAGGAGAGTGGTAGCCAGTTTCTCCAGTGGGGGAGACAGGGCAACGTGGAGCCTGGAGTCACCTGGATGACAAGGCCCTGAACCTGGACACAGTGAGAGGAGTCCCCACGAAGAACCACTGTACTTCCTCACTGTTCAATGGACCAGAGAGGAGCCCAGCCTCAGCCACACTCCAGGATGAGCGTGGCTTACACAGGCAGGTCAACAGTTGCACAATTGGCGGCATGGGGCAAATGGAGCCAGTAGGAACACAGCAAGATGTTAAAGCCTAAACTGGGGAAGAATGTGAAGAATAATAGGATTATGGGCAGTGAGAGAAAAAAAATTAAAAGGCCCAATGTGAGGCTGTTTACTGAAGAAACCTTGGAAGCAAACAGGATTTTTCTTTCTTTTTTTGTGTCTGATGTGGGTTTATGAAAATGTCAGCACGGGGTGAGTATATGGAAGGATAGTGCTTAACTTAGTATCAGAAGACAAGACCCTGGTGAGAACTAACCATAATCCAGCTTCACAGGTTAGAAAAGACCTAGAACATTCTCTAATTGTTTTTTGTTGTTTGTGTAGAAAAAGTTAAAGATGGATTGCGCATGAAAGAAGTAAAGTCAGAAAGTAGGCTAGAGAATCTCAAAAGGGACCAGAGAACAATAGGAGGAGATAGAACAACTGAAGAAAGGAGAAGTAAAGGAACCTAATTTGTTAAATAATGCAGGGAAAGAGACAGGAAGAAAGTCTGGAAATAAATAATTGACAATTTATCTGTAAACCCTCTCTTTCCCTTGATACTCTCCAGTCCAATGACACTTGCTCTTGTGAAGTAAACAGAGGCATTGAAAAACCGAGAACAGGAAGTTGGAAAGAAGTCGGCAACAAATTAACTCAAGAAATGCTACCAGACTAAGGGCCTGATTTAGATGTGGCAGATATTCCATACGCCCTAATTACAATTCCATTAAATCCTATGGATTTTGTAATACGGTGGACAAGATAGCTGTCACGTTTGTGATGGAGTAACCTGCCACTGAATCTCTAAATCAGGCCATTTATCTTGAAAATAAAACAAAAGCTAATTTAAACTCTGGTCTAGAGCTTCAATTTCCTTTTCTTGGCTGATTATTGGCTCAAAGTCCAACACATAAGTGACAAGGAGTCGTGAAAGGGGTTTCTCCTCTCCCATTTCTAGTTATGAAAGGAATTTATTGATAGTTTACACCTGCAATTGCTGTCGCCAACCATTGATGAGCTACCAACTTCGAGTTGGGGTGGTAACTAATTTGCAAAGGGACACAGGTCCCCATCGGACCTGTTGCCTTTGAGAATCATGTTGACAGCCTCAAGGAGAACAAGGCAGTAGTTGAAAGGAGTTTCTATTTCAAAATGCAGATATAGGAATCGTGTTGTGCTGTTTCTTGGAGGCTACCATATCTGTGATTGCAGCCAATTGCAGATGGTCGTAAATTGCCACATGCTTAATGAATATTAATTAAGCAGGTCGTTCTGCAACACTCTGCAATTCATCATTTTGTGAATCAACTTCACACAACGCAGGTCAGTTGCAAAATACTATTCCATTCACAAAACATTTGTTGGCAATTTTTGACCTCTTTTTGTGAAATCAATAATACTACATCAGGACCCTAACTGGCATAAGGAGATAGATGTCAAATGTGTTCTGTTAGAAATGGGGTCTCTAGTTGGCAGTCGGTTTGCACCCTGTCCAAGTAGGGACGCTCACTCTAGTCAGGATAAGAGAGATACCCGCTCAGATAACCCCTCCTCACCCCCTTGGTTGCTTGGCACAAGCAGTCAGGCTTATCTCAGAAGCAATGTGTAAAGCATTTGCACATAACACACAGTAACACAGTGAAAACATTACAAAACGACACCACACCAGTTTTATAAAAAATAGCCAATATTTATCTGTGCAAAACAAGACCAAAACAATAAAAATCCGACATGCAGTAATAAAGATATGAATTTTGCGTTGGGGCAGGGGTGCGAAGCATGACGATGTTAAGTGTGGTGCCCACAGGTCATGGTGCACCCAGGGCTGCGGTGTGAAGTGGGCGGTGCGATATGCGGTGTCACCAGTCACGGTATGGCGTTGCTGAAGCTCTGTTGTCGGTAGGCCCAAGTCACCTGTACGATGTGGGACAGGCTCCATGCAGCGTCCACGGGTCGATGGTGCTGGCGTCTGTGGGCTGAGGCTGTGGTGCAGGATGGGATGGTGCTTCATGTTCCTCACAAGCGGTGTCCACAGGCCACAGGCAGCGGTGCCGGTGTCAGCAGGAGCGTCATCGTTGGGGATGCCCAGGCTGCAGTGTGAGCAAGGCAATGCTGGAGTGCGGGGCCCTCAGGGTGCGGTGTGAGCAGAGGCTCGGTGACGGCGTCAGTGAGACCAGGGTCGCAGTGCGAAGCAGGGCAGTGTGGCTCCATGTGGCGTCGGCATGTCACGGTGCGTGGCAGCGGCGTCGTTGATGGCTTCGGAGTGGTTTTTCTCCTTGAACAGCACAAAACAGGCAGTGCTGTAGGAAGATGAAACTGAAATCTTTGATATCCCTGAGACTTCTAACAGGAGGCAAACTCTACTCCAAGCCCTTGGAGAACTTTCTCAAGCAGGATAGACAGCAAAGTTCACCCTTTGCTCTCTTTAAAAGGCAGATTCAGCAACAGCAGGCTAATCCAGCAAAAAAACACAACAAAGGGACAGTACTCTTTCTCCAGGTCTTCAGCTCTTCTCCTTGGCAGAGGTTCCTCTTGATTCCAGAAAGATTATAAAAGTCTGGGGTTTTGGGTCCAATACTTATACGCCTTTCTGCCTTTGAAGTTGGCAAACTTCAAAGGAATGTCTCAGTTGTTTGCAATATCCTTCCTTGTCCATGCCATGCCCCAGACACACACCAGGGGGTTGGTGACTGCATTGTGGGAGGGCAGGCACAGTCATTTCATGTGTAAGCGACCCCTCCACTCTAGCTCAGATGGCTCATCAGGATATGCCGGCTATTCCCCAGCTCGCTTTGTGTCACTGTCTAGAGGAGAGGTGTAAACAGCCCAACTGTCAAACTGACCCAGACAGGGAATCCACAAACAGGCAGAGTCACAGGATGGTTTAAGCAAGAAAAGGCCTACTTTCTAAAAGTGGCATTTTCAAACTAACAATCTAAAAACCAACTTAAATAAAAGATGTATTTTTAAATTGTGAGTTTAGAGGCCCCAAACTCAATTTTTCTATCTGCTCTCAAAGGGAATCTGCACTTTAAAGTTATTTTAAAGCAGCCCCCATGTTAACATATGAGAGAGGTATGCCTTGCAACCGGGAAGATTTAATTTAGCGGTATTTCACTGTTAGGACATGTAACACACATCAGTAAAGGTCCCACCTTTAACATACACTGCATCCTGCCCATGGGGCTACTTAGGGCCTACCTTAGGGGTGCCTCACATGTAGTAAAAGGGAAGGTTTAAGCCTGGCAAGTGGGTACACTTGCCAAGTCGAATTGGCATTTTGAAATTGCACACACAGACACTGCAGTGACAGGTCTGGGCCATGGTTACAGGGCTGCTCATGTGGGTGGCACAATCAGTGCTGCAGGCCCACTAGTAGCATTTGATTTACAGGCCCTGGGCACGTCTCATGCAGTTTACTAGGGACTTACCAGTAAGTCAAATATGCCAATCATGGATAAGCAAATCAACAGTACAATTTTATATAGGGAGCACTTGCACTTTAGCACTGATTAGCAGTGGTAAAGTGTGCAGAGACAATAAACCAACAAACACAGAGTTCAGTATACCATAAACACAGAAGGTCAGAAGGCAAAAAGACAGGGGAGACACGCCAAAAAGCTGCCAGGTCTAACATGTTCACTTCTTGTTTGCAGTTCTACCTGGTGGTAAGTTCCTATTGGAATTTGTATAAGACATAATGACACAAAATGTAAGCTGTGTAGAAAGCAGCCAGGTATATAGTAATGTTTCTCTGCTATTTTCATGGCTACTGGCCAAGCTGTGCATACTGTTTGCTATTATTCAGCCACTAGCTGAATAATGAAGGTTTTTTTTATTTCCAATGTGGCTGACTAAATAGCTGTTTTCCTTCAGGAAATATGAGTTTTAATTCCATGCCATTTTACACAGCCAGTATCTCTTCATACCTGAAATCCCTCTTCTGCAATTGCAAGAAAACAAGATTAACACAAGTACAAAGCCCATTTCGAGAAGCGTTTGGATGTGCAGGATAATTTGTGCTTGTAGTGTCTATGTATATCTGCATACTTGTCCTGCTGTGATGTCATAGGGCTCAAGTTTGAGATTTCTGTTGTATGGTAATTCTAGGATAGAATTGCTATTGGACTGGAGTTGAAGTAAGACGTGTCATCTGCTTTTCCATGAAAATCAGCCTTACCTTCTGTGTTGGCACAAATCTTGGCAACCAGTGGGCAACTCCACGATATCAGCTTATGCATCTTCTGTGGCTGCTGTTGTTTACGCCTTGAGTGGCCGCTTTGAATCTTCAATCCAGGTTTTGGCTCATAGGCCAATCATCTGTGCTGCTAACCACTATTCCTTGCTGCACCTGCTGAAGGAAGGTGAGTGTTCCTGTAGGCATGTTCAGGGAATCTTTGGTCTCTGGAGGTATGTTCTGGGAGCCTTTGGTTGCTCTGATCAAGCGTGATAGTCATCATCCCTGTGTGCTCCTCGTGCAGCCTTACATCAGAGAATCTAGCACAGGGTTCTCCAACAAGTAGCTCAGAAGCTACTGGTAGCTCCCCAGCTACCTGTAAGTAGCTTGCCTGTGTGCAGCCCAGTCTACTAAATTAGAAACTTTTGCTTCGTTGAATTAATGTACATCTATCAAAATTGAAAAGCATATAATGGAGACAAAAATGTGTGTATTTTCAAAACTCATAAGCTGATGTTTGAAGAAAAATGGTTGAATTTCCAAAACATATTTCAAGTTGATATTTGAGTAGTAAATCAGGCGGCATTGGAGTGACTTATTACTCATATTATTTATCTGGTACTTGGAGGAATTCCAACTTTGGCTGTTATGTATTATCCATGTATATGTATTCCACACTAGCAAAACCTTTTTTACATTACTTCTGGCAACCCTATCTGATGCTGTGAGGTGATCTCTACTGGTAATCTTGCATATCAGGACCACTTATGTAATCTTGTCTGATATGGTCAGTTTTACAAAACTAATAACATTAGTAACTCAGGATGGTACGTAGCCCTTTTTCCTGAAAAGGTTGGAGACACTTGATCTAGAGCAATATTATCACTACTTATATTAATAACTATAATCCACTCCTTTATAGCATGTATGCAGCAGCTCAAACCTTTACTCTAACGACTTCTCAGTCTTTCCTTTCGGTGCCAGGGAAACCCCCTATGAAATGGCCTGAGTGGAAGGAGTATTTTTTGAATTACACTTCTACCATCAAGAATGATACTTTGGAAGAATCAGGAAAAAATTACATTTTATTGCACACTTAAGGCCCATGGACTCAGACGATTTGCAGACAGATGACAAAAAATGAGAACACCAAAGGATACAGATGTGCTTACAAATGTGTTGGATGATTATGACTGCTATTTTAAGCCAGCTATCTATGCTTCTATTTGTAGGTTTAATTCTTTCAATGCAAACAGGGTGCCTCTGAGCCAGTTGATAACTTAGTTCTAGTTCTTAAGAAGCAAGATTTCTCAGTACGTAGCCCTTCTCTTTGCGGCTGTTCTCCCCTCTGATCCTTTCTCAGTTCTCTCTCCTCTATCCTTTAATCACACCTTCCCCCTGTGCTTGTTTAGTCTCTCCCACCTCCATCCCCAGTCCTTCACCTTTCCCACCTCTTCTGTGCTGCCTGTTTCTCCCCCCTGCTTTTGCCTGTTGCATTTACCCCTGGTGCCACTCGCTGCCTCTATAGCACTATAGCACTAGAGGGCATTTCCACTCCTTCTGTGCTGTTACTCTCTTCCTCCCTTTATAGTTTTAGGGGGGGGTTTGGGGTGTTAAAACCACCTGATAAATGTATTTTCTAAAGAATAGTTAGACGCTTTCAGTCGGGTATGGTGAGCTGTCTGTAGGATTTCACCTGGCATTTATGCACACATACACTGACAAAAAAACACACACTCTCATATTTCTGTGTTGAAAGCCGTAAGAAAATGTTAATTATTTTACAAAATATTTTTTTCTCACTTCACATTCCTCTCTCTTTCCACTGGCTCTTAAGCTGCTATCATGTGCCCTGCTGGTCATATAATGTATTTAACATTATATTCCAGCATGATTGTCTGGGATCTGAAGTTCACACCCCTCCAGTCTTACGGACCAAGCTACATCCCTGCTCACGAGGTTCCATCCACTGGCGTAACAATAGCCCCTGAGCCCTTGCAGTGTGTGGTGTGGAGGCGAGTTCCAGGGGGCCCCCTCAGCACAGTACACTGTCCATGGGCTCCATGTATATTGCAGGGGGCCCCCCTCAATTTTCATTACGCCACTGGTTCCATCCTGTGTCCTCTTCTCCCTTTTTGGTCTTTGCCCTGTGGTGTTCTCCTGATCAGTCCCAGCCATTGAGCTTTGAAATTGGTGGGGTATAAATACCTACCTCTGTGAGTTGTGAATGTTCTCCCGGGAAAGCCACATGATCAATTTTATAGCAATTTTTATACAAATTAGAAAAACCAGCAAGGATTCCTGTCCACAAGCGTGTTGGGGTTCATCTTCCCCAAGAAGGCAAAATAGTGGACATTTCAGCACAATTTCTTCAGAAACTGGCTAAAGATCAGTATGTATCAGAGGCAGTTTAAAAGAATTATACAGTGTTGCATGGCCCACCCTTTTGTGTTTTCAATCTTTCTCTTTATTGTAGAATTTCAGTTATTTGATTTGACTAAGTTTTACGTGAAAGAGGCAGGGTGGAAAAATCAAAATTAGTACATAATCACGGGTCAAATATGCCGGAGCTGGACAAATCCCTTATTGTACCCAGATGTTTGCCACTGTTGTACCAGGTGCTGGAGCGCCACCGGGACCCCAGAAAGGAGTTTTTACTCTTCTGTGCCGGGTTCACCATCTCTTTTCTCACCTATGGAGGTCAACAGAATCTTTGGACTTGGCGAAGAGTGTAGTAGTCAGAATCATTCAATCACAAATCAATGACATTATACCATAAACAATTCTGGACACCATAAACAATTTAACTCTACATCAAACTCCAAACCGAATAAAGTTTCAAGGCTTTATCACAATCCCAAAATCAATGTCACATAAATGGTGCGCAAAACTAAGTTATAAACATACATGAAAACCACAGGCTCACCGAAACGTCTGAAAAGATTTAACCTACTAAACATCAATACTGTTAGACACTCAAAAAGAATTATGTAAATTAGCAACAATACAATATGAACTTTATTACCAGATTTCAAAGCAGATGATGGTGACATCAGTAAATCATCAAAATACAGTTTTAACAATCAATTTCAGAGCTGGGCCATTCCTAATACTAACCAAAATTGGGACTAGCATGTGTGGGAATGGGATAACACATGCGGGTAAAGGCAAAAATAAAAGAAGACCAAAATATTTTAAAAACATCTAACTAGAACAACTCACTACAAAAATATGCTGGTGTAAGTTACTAACTGAAAGGGAAACAAGAAACCACATTTAGTTATACCTCTCCTCGTGGGACAGCATACAGTGTTGATTTATCAAGACAGAGCGGTCACAGTCTTCTGGCATCAGTTGTTAGAAGCATCAGAATGGTGCAGAACACAAGCTGCACATAGGACAGATCAACAGTTCAGAATTAGTTGGCCTAACTAGTACTGAACCACATACCAGAATAGGGCAGTTAAGACTATGATGAGAAAACTCATAGGGAAAACTTAAAGAATAGGAATGTGAGAGCAGACAGACTTGGACAGAATTCTAAACAATTGCAAGACAAGAATGGCCTGACTTCAAGAAGGTTCATAATAGAATTGACTCTAAGGAGATCTCAAGATGGACTAACTTCAATTCCAAAGATCTTCACTAATTAAAATAACCAAAATCCATTTGATTGGTCCTTCAGGTGGGCACACTTGTGCGTCAGTTTCAGCATCCACTTTGCAGATGGCACCACCAAGTTTGCAACTTTCAGAAAAGTTCTCAGCAAAAGTGCGTTGTTATCTTCCTCCAATTACAGGGTTCTGCCAAAATATTACATTTTCTAATAATTTGCAACTTAAAGTTCCTTTCACATGATCCACAATAAACTAAACTAATATTCTTTCACATGAGCACTGTGACTTCCTGTTCCATTCAACAGCTATAGCAAATATTGTTACATTATTGCATCTGATACATGTCTCTTGCCTACAATACAATAGAACCTTCAACATTACAATAGCTGCCTAGGGAAAGAAATGAGGTCAGAGGAGCAGAATAAACAAATAATTTATCCATGACTGCTTGCAAAATGAATCTTAAGACCTGGTCAAGTTAAGAAAGCCCGAATGCACAATAATACACGTAATACATTAATAAGCCTATTGTGCACATTAAATTCAAATCAAATATGCAAAACAAATTATTTGTCTTCAAGCATTATTCATGTTACATAAAAACAAATTTAAATGTGTATTTATTTTTTTCTAAGCCCATAATTCATTTTGAAATTCATCTATTTCAATGTAAGTGTGTTTAATTCATATTCAATTAATACCCATAATATATTTTATTTCTACTGTTTCTAATTAAAAATAATACTTTCAGGTTAATATTTATTAATAATTCACTCAAATTACAAAAGCATGTTTTCATGTTAAATGTGATGTCAAAATACGATTGGTAGGCACAGATGTCCACCACGTTTTAAACGTGCACATTTTCATTTTTACTTTATTTTTCTGTTTTGCCTTTTACATGCAAGTTTATTAATTGCCATATGCTACCTCTGTGTCACTACTTTATTAGTAAAACTTGATCTCTCTCACTGGTATAGTCTGAATTATGTTGTGAATGTCCACATTAGGTCAAGATTGGGCACCCTTGTGCCAGGGGCCACCAGGCAAAGGACAGCCACAGTTACAAATATGTTAAAAGCATGTACAGTATGTCATGATTAGGCACCTTTATTTCAGGGATAGTCAAAATGTTGGCAAGAATGCCGGTAGCATGTCAAGAAATTGGCACAAACATGCCAGGAATAGCAAATGTAACCAAAAATGTCCAAACGGCTTTATGGATGGGCACCATTATGTTAGATTTATATCCAGGGATCACTGACAGAATATCGGAACCAAAAATAATGCGTGGAGAGAGTATTGTGTCAAAAATATTGAGGACCAATCTATCAAGAAGGTAAATGCAAATAGGTAAGTATAGGTTTACTATTCTTAACTTCACATCTACGTACCATCAAGTTATATATATCATCAAGGTACATATATGTGGAGTTTTCTGTAGTAAAGCTTTACTTTCTTTTAGAAACTTACCTTCACAATAATTTTGTCCTCGATATTCTTGATGCAACATTTTATCCCATGATATCTTTGGTTCGGAAATTCTGTGTAAATGCCAGAATGTCATCAAAAATCCACACATTATGTCAAGGATTTGACACGTTTGAGGAAGTCATTATAGTTCAGCCTAACTTGAACAACGCTGAGTCCCTATGAACTCCGCTACTATTCAATGTTGTATTCCTCCCCATACACCACTGATCCTTGAGAAGTCAGTATACCCTTTATGCTAAGATACCATAGAGCACCAGGTAGTCCTTATACCTTTGGTATAAAACAGACCCACAGAGAGCTCAAGCTGCATTAAAGTACTAAGCCCCTACCCACTTTGCACTGTAATAACAGAGCATCGTAGCTGATGAACTGAAATGATTTCTAAAGCTTAAGCTCTTCACTCAGTTGCTTAGTCCATCTTTTTATAAGAGTTGCTACTCCAAGCCCATGTGAAAGCACAAACCACGCATCTCTAACATTGCCTACATTCTTAGCAGGCTGTTGCAGTACATTTCTGATTCGAGCACAACAGAGTTCCAAAAATGACAGAGTTATGTGTGAATGACTAACAGGGGAGAAAGGCCAGAGAAAAGGGGTGTAGGATAGGACAAAAAGAATGAGCAGTGGGAGATGCCAGACAGTGGCAGAAGGAGAAAGTCAAAGCGGAAGAGAAAGAGACAAAAGAAAAGGTAGTGAAAGATGAAGACTGAAAAGGTGAGTAGAGAGAATCCAGGCAGGAAAGACAAACAATGAAATCAAGAAGAACATACAGATTAGCTTTCTTACTTCAGAGAAGAGATTCAAGGATGTATAATGTTTAGGCTGAGGCAGAGCTGGAATTAGAAAAAAGTACTCCGAAAGCCCATATATTTGGGCTCAAGGTGTGGCAGAGGACAGGGGGTGGAGTCATGAAGGGCGGAACTTGAAAAGCAGAGCCAGACAGTCAACTTCAACACGTACTTATAAAATTCTGCTGGAACAATATTGACAATAAGGGCATATGTGACAATACATCTAGTCTAGCTTACTTAACTGGTCCGAAAGAGGCTGCATTGTAAAATAGCCGTCAGGGTTTAAGCACCTGCTGCAGAGAGCGTTGTGTGCCAAGATATTGTGAGGAGATTATAATAGCACTAAGAGAACTGTAGTGGTTAACACAGTTCTTGGAGATTTCAGTGTTTTGCCCAGTCACATTTTTGACTCATGAAGTAGCACAGATGGTTAATGTTCCTGTTACTAAGCACATCGTGTAGCATGCAGATCACAGGTTTGTATTTTATGTTGCTAGGTAAGTAGGCTACTGCTTTGACACTGAGATCATTTTCTTACTTCCAGTTTATAAGTTGCCCTCCTTCCATTTATAAAATACTGTGCATTCCTCTCCTTTCCCCCTGTGGTTTATGTTTACTAACTGAGGCAGTTTTAAACTTGTAATGCGGAATAAGTGTTTTGCAAGGCATGGAACACAGCATGGATTTGAGCTTACTGCAGACAATGTTTGTTTGAATGTCAGGAAAATCGGCAGTAAAAACCGGCCCCACGGAACATAAACAAAGTCTACAAACAGCCAAAAAAACGATGCACAGACTGACCTGTTAGACCAGCCCGTCGGGTACTGCCTGAATGCCCTAAAGGCCGGTCCGACGCTGACTGTAATCTGACTGCTATTTGAACTGTACAACAAGGACACCCATTGCAAGGATGCAAAGTCTGGATTACATCTCTCCAGCTTGCTCAGGCCGGATGCAGGGGACAGGAATTAACCTTTTCAAAGCGCTCTGAGGGAGTGACTGATTCGAGATGTGCCTGAGAGTGAATATGTTTTAATAGGCTTGCAAATGAGCATTCCCTCTCTCGTGCCTCTTACTGATTTTTAGCTGCCCTCTTAATCTCTCTCGCTGGCCTTTCTCCCCTGTATACTGTGCTGTTGTGGCAGCCTAGCGCCAATGCAGGCACCCATGCACCATGGTGCAAGGATGCCTCTGTTGCATGCAGGATTGTTTTTGTACAGGAAGGGGCACCTTCCTGCACAGAAACAATCCATGGAGGTGCTTTCCTCATTCTATGTGTGCTACAAAATGCGGCACACATAAAAAGAGGAAAAAGGAAGAAGAAATAAAGATATTTCTCCTCATTACTCCTCCCTTGGGGCAGTGTAAGCTTTTGATGCATTCCCAGGTTTACAAGTCCTTGTAAATTTGGGAAGCCATTGAAACTCATGGGAGTTGCATAGGAAAACCCACTGCAACGCTCATGCCATGCCACCTTGGCTCAGAGTAAAGCAAGGCAGCAACTTGTGCTGCCTTGCCTTACTCCTTATCTATGAGGCCATGAAAAGTCATGTAAAGTGGCTTTGCATGGCCTCATAGAATTGGTTCTGCAGTCTGCACCGACAGAGCATCAAAAAAAGTGACACTCTGGCAGTGCACGGGGCTTCTAAATATGCCCCTTATTGATTTCTTTCTCAATCTGTTGTTACTCTAAGTTTGCAAAGAAGGGTTTCTTTGGGAATTAATGCAGTCTTTTAATACAGACAACCACAATCACTGTACCACATTGGATATTCTGACTTTATGTTTCTTCCAACCATGCACTCTTAACATATAGGGCCTCATTATGACCCTGGCGGTCACAAGACTGCCAGGGTCACAGTCACGGTCGGACTGCGGCCAAAGTGGCAGTCCGACCGCGAAATTATGATTGTGGCGGATCCGCCACGGGCCAACCTCCAGCCTGCAGCCTGGCGGCCCTAGCTGTTGTAATCCACCAGGGCAGCCCTGCAAGCAGCGCTGCCCTGGGGAGTACGAGTCCCTATCTGCCAGCCTGTACATGGGCTGGTGGAATGGGGGATCAGAGGGGCCCCCATACACAGCCCCGTTGCGCATTCCACTGCACGAAGTACGGGCAGTGGAATGCGCGATGGGTGCTGCTGCTCCTGCTGCACCACTACATTGCAGCCGGCTCCATTAGGAGCTGGCTGCAATGTTTAAGCCCCTGTTCACCGCAAAACAGAGTTTCTGCCCGCCGGCCCTGTGGTGAACTCCTAATAGGGCCAGCGGGGTTCAGGCTGCACAGGCGGCCTGATGGCGGGAAGCGTTTGGCGGGCAGCCTCCGCTGCCCGCCAAACTCATAATGAGGCCCATAATGTCTACAAGTATGGACAATATGTAATTCCTACACCTTATAACTGTCATTGTGTTATGTTATATTTCCTGGAAATTTATTTACACACTTCTTTGATTTATTGTACCTCTGTGTGTAATGTAAAGCACTATGATACCCTACACTGGGATGAATATTAATATAAAATAATTAATTCAAATAGGTGCCATTTAAATCAACATTTGTGTCACTTCTCATACAAAGATAAATTTTGCATTCTTATAGTGCATGCACATTTATTTCATAGGCGGTAGAACAAAGTCAAGAACCCAACTTGAAGTCATAGTTTCTCTACAGTACTTGTGATGTGATAAGCTATGTGCCTTTGTTTCCTTAACATCTATGTGTTAGACTCCAGTTGACTACAAGCCAAGAAGATAGTTGGACAAAATAGGGGCTGGTGACCATTTAAATCAGGCCTTTGTTTGAGGCCAGTTTCAAAGTAAAAATAAGAAAGTCCCCTCACTGGCTGCAGATTGCTGCCCTGAGCAGAATGCCAGCAATGTGCGGGCACTGCTGAATTATTTACCAGTGTCTGAAAATGACACCAGGACAATTTCAGCATGTTTCCTTGTAGATCCGGCCCAGAAATAGCTCCTGGAACCTAGTTCCGGCTTGATCCTTCTACTTTCCAGCACTGAGCTGAGGTGGTACAAAGGAATTAAGGTTGGTAAAGGGTATGTGCTCACAGTTGGACTATAACAGAAAAAAGCCTAGGAAACAAAATAAAAGTGTCCCTCATTAGTGAATTTGCTAAAAAAAAAAGTGGTTTATGTTCACAGACTGAGGCACTTTTAAACTTGTAAAGACATGCGGAATAGGTGTTTTGCAAGGCATGGACCCCAGCATGGATTTGAGCTTACTGCAAACAATGTGTGCTTGAATATCAGGAAAATCGGCAGTAAAATCCGGCCCCACAGAACATAAACCAGGTCTACAAACAGTAAAAAAAAAACGATGCACAGACTGACCTGTTAGACCAGTCCGTCGGGTACTGCCTGAATGCCCTAAAGGCCAGTCCGACGCTGACTGTAATATGACTGCAATTTGAACTATACAACAAGGACACCCATTGCAAGGATGCAAAGTCTGGATTACATCTCTCCAGCTTGCTCAGGCCGGATCCAGCGGACAGGAATGAACCCTTTCAAAGCGCTCTGAGGCAGTGACTGATTCGAGATGCGCTTGAGAGTGAATACGTTTTGATAGGCGTGTAAATGAGCATTCCCTCTCTCGTGCCTCTTACTGATTTTTAGCTGCCCTCTCAATCTCTCTCGCTGGCCTTTCTCACCTGTATACTGTTTCTCTCTCACTCTGATTCCCTTTGTCTGCACTTTCTTTGTCCCCAGTCCTAGTTTCTTTGGTTTCTTCCTGTTAGTTGTTAACTCTAGCTCTGCCTTTGTTTTCCTCTCTATTATTTGTCCTTTCTTCTGACTTGTCCAAGTCCTGTCTCCACTCTTTGCCTGATGTCACACTATGCCTCTGTTCGGTTAGTTTTATGGTGTGTCTCTCTCTGTTCCCACCCTTTAGGATCACTTTGGAACTGCTCGGTGTGGCCTACATTCCATGAGGTTAAGTATGCTATGTTTGGCCTTCCTGCCCACGCTGGCTCTGAGACTGGTTCCTAGGCGCTTGCTAACTTAATATCATCCAAGCATGACAGCTGCTAGTATAGCTGGTTGTCACCAGTTTGCCGTTGGACCCTGATATCTATGGTGCTTCAAATGTATGCATTCAAGACACACCAAGGAAATCAAAGAACTGTGACACAAGAATACAAGAGGTTGTTTTTTAATAGTTTGGTGTGGTTTCACTTAAGAGAATGGATCCTTATCATTACAAAGTAGGAATAATTTTTTATATGTTGGTTGACCGACTTGAAAGAATCTCATCGGCCAGTCCCGCTACAAATAGCCACGTAGTGCCAATTGGACAGGCATGCTTTGTAGAAAGTGATCTAGTACACAATGCTGGAATCAGGAGGAATCTAACAAAGTCCACACCTTCAGGTCCCGACTAGTTATATGTTTTGACGCTATTATGATGAGCCACATAAATGATAAATGTAACCCAGTCCATTCTGTTGGACCTCTGTCTCTCACATCCGCTGTAACACAGCATCCCCCCACATCCAGAGGATCTCATCCTGGATGACCTCTTGCCACAGTCAGAGTATAAAACTTGGACGCAGAATATATAATAATCCTAAACGTTATAGTGGGACCTGCAAGTCTAATCGTAATGCCGGCACACAATCAACTGTAAAGTGCAGGTCTATCTCTCACACCCCTCATTCATCACATTGCTAAGCACTGCAGCCCAAGACAAGATAAGAACACCTCACTGGTCACACACACAACAAAAAAACACTTCCCACCTAGGCCCAAAATCAAGACAGCAGTGATCCAACCACACACCTTGCAAAGTGTAGCGTGCTCCCTATATAGGCACGTGCTTTAGAGCCCCACAGGGGGCTAGTAAATGTTTGTAAATGCTACAATACAGTACAGTCTAGACTCTAAGACTTACCTACCTTGTGCAATTCTTCTGCTACCCATAGTTTCTCGTCAACACTTTCCAGTAAGTTAGCAGGAATTGGCAGCTCTCCTGTCGATTCTTATGCCTTGTCCCACACTTCTGGGCTGGCGTGGAGCTGGTCGGTAAATGGTGGGGAGATACTGGGATACTTTAGATGGGTGTAACATTTGTCCATAGAGACCCTGCAGGAGGGTTAGGACGGGTGAAGAACAAAGATTAGGGACGAAAAAGAAACATGGCCCACATTTACGAATCGCGCTCAGTGTGTTTTCACAGCATATTTTTTAAGTAGTTGGCTTTTCATGAACAATTATGCCAAGTGCTGCATTTTACAATACATTGGGCCAGTAGCATCGTGCAGTGCAAAGGTGGATAGCACTTTAAAGTATCTTTACAGGGATTTTCCACTGGTTAATTTTGGGGTAAAACGCTGGCAGATGGAACATTTCAAGGCACAAGAAGGCATGTAAGCCCAAATGTGGCATGGATCTGGGTGTACACTCATCCATGTGCGTGCTTGCATGGGTATATATGTGTCGTTTTCCTCCGGCTTGTTTGCTTACATACACACTTTCCTCACCCTATAATTCCAGCAAGTGCTTTGCTCATCTTCAGCTCTTATAGTAGTAATGCACTACCAGCTCCCCTTGCATAAAACATGTAGTAACTGATTCAAAAAAATGGTAAAAATGGCCCTTTTGTGCCAGCCCTTCTGGCACAAAGATAAGGCTTAATTTGTGCAGGTGGTTGCAGACAATGGACACAGACACCCGGTTTTGGGGGGACTGTGACTTATTTGTCATCATCAGACTTTGATACAGAGCACGAGAGAGTAAGACAGGAAAGGGGGGAAGAAGGAGGAAGAGAAATATATGAAAGCAGTGACAAATGGGGAAAGCAGGGATGACTGAAAACTTGCAGAATTGAGTGAAGAAACAGGATGTGTAGGTTGGTGGCAGAAAGGGGAATGAGGTGGAATCAAGACTCAAAAGCCTTGGTAACTGGCAGGGCAATGTCTATTTTTTGCCACACCGGTGATGAGTTCCCAAGAAAAGCCTTGGGCCCATGTACTCACTGTTTACTTTACAAGAAAAGCACTGCTAATACACAATCTAAATCTTCCCTGCAGTGAAGGCAGACTCCACCATTCTGAGGATGACGATGCACACTCTGCTCATGTGCTTTTCAAATTTGGAAATTAGCCTGTCAGAATGCCTAGTGCTGGATGCAGGACAATTTCAACATAGATGCTTGAATCTCATGGGCCCATTGCCATAATCTGGACACCACTTCTCATTCTGCCTTACAACTCAGATCAGTCAGGCATGTCAGAAGCACAGGTCAACAAACATAAGCAGGTCCCCATAGGGCCGGTCCTGTTCCAAAGCTTAAAAAAGCATGTCTTGCAGGAAAAAGGAAAAACGGCAGATCCAGCATCTGGTCCCATCTGCTGGTGTTAGCACCCCTATCTCTCATCTTTTGTAAATAGCTCAGACTTGTTTTAAAATCTAGAAATAAACGTTGCAGCAGGGGCTCAGAAGTCTGTGGTGCCTGGGGAATGATGGCCCCTTTGCCAACCATTTTGACAGTCCTGATGCTGCCATGTCACCTATAAAGGCCTTGATTGGGACTGGGCGCTAGAAGTGCCATAGTGCAGAGCTACCGAACAGACAGCAGAGCAAAAGGCCTAACTGAGAAGCAAAAAAAGCCATTCTTAAAAATCTATTTAAAGGACCGGCCTCCGCTGGTTAGGTGATGTCTCCCTGGACACATCCCTAACCTAGGTATGCTAACTTGCAGGAAGAGCTATTTGTATTTGTTGTGTAGTCATTACCTAGAGCAGCCAGATCTGAGAAAAAAAGCAAATATTAGGTAATTAAAGCAAATAACAAACATACAGCGCTCTGCTTCCATTTGGTTAGGTTTGCTCTATACAAGTCCAACAATCAGACATACAACAGCAAAAAATAAATATTAAATTAATTGGATACAATAGAGAAGTTTAAATACCACATGTATAGATAAACAGATACATTTATAAACAAATTTCAGCAGAAATGCAGCTCTAGAATAAGAAGCATTGGGACACGAAATATTGGTGAGAATGGGGACAAGAGGCCTGAATACTCAACGTTTTGGGCAATTAAGTCCAACTTAAATGTATAAAAAAGAAGATTTATTAGAAAACCTGATTAGAAGAATCAGGACTGGCGGAATTTTCATTTGGTGAAACTTCTCCGATTGCAAACTTAGGGGTATATTCATGAGCTCCTTGCGCCATTCTAACGTCACATTAGTGAAAACATTTTTTAATGCTACTGTGGCGTTAGATGGCCGAAAAGGCCACACCATATTTACAAAGTGGCGCAATGCATGCTTGCGCCACTTTGTAAACCTTTGCACTACATTATGCCTGTGGCAGGCATGATGTATGCAAAGGGGGCGTTCCTCCATTGGGGTGCCAAGAAAATGGCACAAAAAAATCTAAGAGATTTATTTGCGTCATTTTTTATGGCACTTTTAACACCTGCTCAGAGCAGGTGTTTAAAGGAGGCTTCCATTGGTTACAATGGGCCTCTGGGTGCTTTGCAGGATTAGCATCAACATTTTTTACACTAAACCTGCAAAGCGCTGGGCTAGCGTAAAGAATTCTGACGCTAGTCCCCTAACTTCTGCCAAGGTGCACTGTATTTTAAATATCCCGCACACATGGTGACATTAGGGGGGCGCTAAGGGGCACAAGAAAAGTAGCACTACCATGTGTGCAGCGGCACTTTTCTTAAATATGCAACTTAGCAATGATTATGGCCATTCCTGGTTCTAAGAGCAAAAGTATTCATATAATTCCCATAACTCTTGCACGTAGCTTGCAACCAAAGAAACGTGGAAATTTACTCCTGTCAAGGGTAGTAACGACGATTTCCAGGGTGGGGAGTCGGAGGGAACAATCACATATATAATGGGGGTGTGTGGGAAGGGGATCCCCAACAGGAAAAATATTTTTCCCCAGACGGAGCAGTAATATTTACATTTAGAAGATAGGGTTTCTAGATGGGCTGTCTACCTTGTGGGAAACTGCACAGGGTAGATGTGCGCTGACCTACAGGTAAGTTGACCAACTGAAGGGGCCTTTGGACCTTCCTATTTAAAAACGCTTGGCAGACTCTATGAATAGACTGGATGGGTTTCTCAAACTCAATATAAAAATAGGTGGAATAGATGGCAAATGGGGGATTTTAATCTGCAAGCATATGGACTGTTCGGTGGGCCTTTGTTTCCATTATCTGCCAAAATATGGACAGACTATATGGGCCTGAGGACTTTATATGTAAGGAATGGGTAACAAATGGATCGAGGTTTTTATATCGGAAAACTGAATGGGCTTGAGGTTCTTTTGAACAAGGATGAGCCAATGGAAGAAGTTGAACATGGAGGGAAAGGGCAGACTAAAAGATTGTAGCTGCTTCGGTTCACCGGGAAATGTCACCCCATCTTCACGTTTTGAGGACCTCGTTCCATTCAGATCAAATACATTCCGAATGTATATTCAGCAGTGTAAATGCCTACCAGAAATTACTCTTAAACTCATGCAGACTTTTGATCTGTTGCCGTTATGTTGGAGTATTCCAGTTCCGCATGCGGAAAAAAGAAAAACTTTCATGGCACTCAGATAATCCAATCAAAAAGAAAAGGAGTGCGTGTGTTGCAAGGCAAAGGAGTTATCTGAAAACCGGGTTATCCAGTCATGGAGAAATGGGAGCGGCTACTGGAAGAACAAACCTGACTAATTACGATGACGAATGTAGCACATCTTGCATAATGCAGACAAAGGGTCATCCGACTGTGCTCCCAAATAGCATCACAGCACACGTGATTTTCTTAATCAGTGCTTAATTTATAATGCAATAAATTCTGGTGGCAGTGCTTAATTTGTAAATAAATAGGTGTCGGGCCTAAAAATTTGCTCAGAACCAGCCGTGGGCACTGCAGAAGGTATGGGAGCCGAATACCAAGGACGTATAATCGTGATCCCACCTCATGCCTCTTTAATCCATCACTTGACTTGACAGACACCCGCCTCTTACGCCTGCATGTCCTTTTCACCCCTGCTTTCGCCCTTTGACACTGTTTTCCTCTCTTTCTCTTTCTTTTTCTTTCACACTTTTATTTATTTCTCTCTCTCTTGTTTTGGGCCAGAGTCTGATGGGGAAATATAAGTGCTTGTGGCCCAAAATAAGCGACGGCGGGTCCCACACGCGACTCTCAACACAAATTAAACACTCTAGTGCCCAACGTTTTGCTCAGGAGACTGTGTCCATCGCTTTTGAAAATCGGAGTGCCGAATCCCAAGGCTGAGTAGTTGATTCCAGCTCATGCCTCTTTAATATAAGACCAGAAACTCTATGCTCCTTTACCTCACTCTTGCGGGTTCATTTTTCATCCCTGCTTTCTCCCTTCATTACCCCTATGCTATCCTTTCTGGTTAGCTCTTTGTACTCATGGCGGCTCCTGAGGGGGCCATTGTTAGGATCCTCCCAGAGCTCGTTTTGGCTTTTGATGTCTTACCTTCTGGTGTTGCCTCTCAATAAGGTTGGTGAAAGTGAATGGCTCCTACAATCCCATGACATATTCAAGGGGATCTTTCTATTAGCGAATAGCCCCACTACTCAAGCCTCTACACTATTTGGGTAATTAGCATTGCCAGTGGAATAACCAGTATTCTTCCCATCATCCACTTTGATATTCTTTTTTTTAATATTTTTATTAGATTTTTAAAAAAGCAATTCAAACAGACATAAATATGTGTCTGTAATAAACAAACAAACATTGCAGGTGAGAACGTTCCAGGCAACAATCTTTACATTTTGCCACAATAGTAGTAGAAATAGATTGGAGAGACAGTAAGTCATTACAATCAGTATGCATTAACCAAGCATCTTACCTAGATAGGTGGGGACCCAGACTCTTCCTCGGAGATGTCGAGATGATGGTACGCAATCCCTGTCCCCCCAGACCTTATGGAATTTACGTGGGCACCCTTTAGCTGTTATGCTGCAGGTCGGTAATCCGTCCACTGTGCCCCATTCTTGCCCCGCGGGGGGGGGGGGGGGCCCGCGGGCTGCTTTTTGGTGCGTCAGGTCTGCCGCAGGACGTTTGTTTGCCTGCAGTGTCCAACTCTTGCGCAGTGGCGTGTTCGGACGGACGGATCTTGCTGCGTTTGCAGCGCGCTCTGCATTTGCGTCACGGGTGAACCCCGTGACGCATATATAATACTTATCTGGTTTCTTGGCTTTTCACTGTTCGCCCTTTTGGTCATGGTGGCCATGCTTCTTGGTCTCAGAATGCTTGTCTATTCCAGACTAGTACCTTTCCAAGATGGTGTTTATCCTATTTTTGTTCTAGGATACTTTTCCCACTTAATATGGCGTTTTCCTTTTCCTGTTTGTTCACTTCCTGCTTTACTGGTATATAAGGGGCTTGAGTTTCTTTCTTCTTTGTGTTGCAACACTCTGGGTTGGTGGTCCTCGCTCCTGTCTGTTCCTGCTGTGGATTGCTTTCTGCTTGGTTTTCCCTGGAGCCTCCTGATGTCCTAGTTCATGGAGTCTGGAGCTTACTATGCCTTTTCTACTGTGCCTTTTCTGATTTTCGGAGGGCTCCTTTCTGTAGGTGTTTCTCTGGTGGTTTGAATTCTGGAGCTCCTTCTGAAGGGCACAGACTGCTTGGGCTTTCAACTTGCCAGCAGCATCATGGCTAAAGGAAGGGGTCATCCTTATCTTAGCCAGACCAGGACGTACAAGATCTGAAGCTGTACTCCACCCACATCTGACAGAGGCGGTAAGGGAAAGGCGAATCGTGACACTAGCTTTATAGGTGACCTTCTCAGCGGCCATGCAGAGGTCCATCCCCTTTCTCCATTCCAACATAGTTGGTGGCTCTGGGACCCCCAGTGCTTTGCCACATCCCTGTTAGTGACCAAGAGACCCAAGTTACAGAAGAGTAGCTTTGCCCAGGGAACATCAACATCATTAGGTACACTCAAAAGAACATACTTAAGGTCTTCAGGGAGCGCTTCCTCCACCACACCACTCAACTCAACTCGCACACCACCTTTTCCAAGTAAGGCAAGTCCACAGGGTATGCAAAAAGTCCCCCCTTTCCCCCTAAACCTTAAACACTCAGCCCTCCCAATGTTATGGAGCCGTGTGCGATCAAAGTAGACCCAGTGTGGAATTTTAAGTTGAATGAGTTTCAGTCAAGACTTGATCACCACTTCTCTCAGGTGCATTAGGGCTGCCTCCCAATCAAGATCACCTAGGACTTCCATTCCTGATTCCCACCTCGCCCTCAGTTTCTTCAGACCATCATTATTATTGATGCTTTTGTAAACCCAGGAGATGTCTCTTTCAGTCAGTTCTCACATCAGGTGCCTACCTTTCAAGGGGGCATATTCCGGCATGTCCAGATCTATAGCTTCTGCTCTCCATGCATGCTTAAGTTGCAAATATTGTAAGTGCTGGAGGTGGTAGTCCCTCTGAAGACGCCGAAAGGAGTTAAAGTCCCCGTCCTCAATGAGGTCACCCACTGGAGAAACACCGATTAAGTCCCAGGTCTGAAATCTGCAGAGTTTCCCCAATTCTTTGAGGTATGTCCCCATCCACAGTGGAGTCTCCCGGGTGACCCTTTGGGCCCACCCGATAAATCTATTTGTTCTAACCAAGGACTCAAGCACTATCTGGGTTGCGGGGAGTAGCAGGCTCGCCACCCTCCCCTCCATAAAGGTAGTGCTGAAACGGACGTCAGTGGAATTGGATTCGCTCCAAAACATAGGTGAGGTAGACCCCTGGGGCGTGGTTCTAACAAGGAAGTGAGATGTCCAGTAATAGGCTTGAACATCTGGGAGGGTGATACCCCCATTGTACTGATTCCTTTGTAGTGTCCTATGGGCTGTCCTAGGGTGATCATCATTCCATAGCTACTTCCTGAGCTCCTCCTCAGTCCTCATAAGGAGTTCCTCCAGTATGTTGCAGTATGTGTTCTGGAGGGCATATAGGTATTTCGGGGGCGTGATCATCTTGAGCATTGCTGCTCTTCCCAGTATCTGTGTCTGCTTGGAATGCTGCCTGTATTTTGAGAAGGTTCCATTCTAGAGCTATCTCTCGATTCGGGGTGCATATATTCCAAAGTATTGGAAACTGTACAGGATATAAATAGTATCCCAGGGAGTACTGATGTGTCCAGATAGCTACCATTGGGGAAAAGAACAGACATACCAGTTTATGGTGTGTCCTGAGTGAGCACCATATCTATCAGATTCCCGAAATGTTGCAGGGATCAACTCTTCCAGGCAACTAAGGTGTAAGAGGATATCATTTGTATATAATGAGATCTTTACCTCATCAATCGGTGACCCTGGAGCTAAAAATCCTGAGATGTTCCGCTGCGCCCGAACTAAGTAGGTATGAGGTTCCAGCACTAGAGAAAATAGTAAGGGTGACAGGGAGCAACTCCGCTGAGTCCCTCTCCTTATAGGAAAGTCCGCATAGAGGACCCTATTCACACGCATAGCAACCACAGGGGCTTGATGCAACACCACTATCCAATTCACAAATTTGGGACCAAATCCCATTTTCTGCAGGGTCTCTATCATGAAGGGCCAATGAACTGCATCAAATGCCTTTTGTGCATCTAATGAAATGAAAACATGCAGACCGGGGTGCGCCTGGGCCTTCTCCAGCCAGTTATGGATTCTGGGTAGGTTATACCTAGCTGATCGTCCAGGCATAAAGCTGGACTGGTCCCTTTGTATAAGAGGAGTTATAACACTAACTACTCTTGTGGCCAGTACCCCAGTCAAGATTTTAGTTTCCATATTTAGCAACAAGATGGGACGTTATGATCCACATTTATAGGCTGGTTCCCAGCTTTAGGTAAAACCATTATCTTGACTTTACGCAGGTCCAGTAGAAGGATTCCATCATGCCAGGCCCTAAGATAGATTTGGAGTAGATGGGGGGGCAGTAATGTTGCGTTTTTCTTTAAAAAAAAACTCTGCTGGGATACTGTTGTATTTTGGCATTTTTCCCAGTTTTATTTTGGTTATGGCTGCCTGTATCTCAGCAAGAGAGATTTCCTCCCCGAGGATCACTCGATCCTCAAGGGCTAGGGTCGGTACCGACACCTCTTGAAAATATTCCTCTATTTTTGGCTCTGTTGCCTATGTATGTACACCATACAAGGCCTCATAAAAGGTATTGAATGCTTCCACTATGTCTTCAACTTTCATATAAGTATGGTCATCCCCTCCCTCTATGTGATGTAGCCATCTAACCTCTACTTCTTGGTGGCCCAGCCATGCCAGTAATTTCCTGGCTTTATCTCCAGCATCGAAGAGGTGGTGCTGGGTGGCTAGGATTTGGTTGCTTGCATTGTTGTATAGCAGCGCTTTATGTTCAGCTTGCATAGCTTCCATCTGTTTCAGATGGATGGGGTCCAGGGAGACTATGCTTATCTTATCTCACTGCCTTCTTTTTCTTATATGCAATGATACTCACTTTTATATTTTTCTGCACCTTCTTAGTTTGCCTCGCAATGGAGGTCATGGATTGCAAGGCTGGAGAACTATTTTGTCAAAGTCTGTCTTAAAAGTCAGAAGTTTCCTGAGCATGATAACTTACTACATGAGGTGCATCATGAACCCGATGCCCCTCACCTCTACACTGTGACCTCCACAAATCATCATTGGGTGATTAAAATGAACAAGGACTTCAGGCTACTAAGAAAGCCCTGTCAGTCAATGCCACCACTATGAAATACTGTGATCAGGTTAAAGGTACCAAGGTAAGTGTGGATGCCAGCCCCACAGGCCTCAGGTTTGCTCTCCTTTATTGACAAGTGAATGAGGAATGGGCACTCAACACCTATGGAAGCCATGCCCTCACGACTACCTAGTAACCGTATTCCCACACTGAAAAAGATGTGTTCATCATCCTTTGGCGATACCAACATTTCCACCTCTACCTTTGCGTACATTCTTTCCCAGTGACAACGGATATCTGTTTTAAAGGTCCTCATCCAAACCACCCTGAAGATTGATAAATGGATTGACTGCTACAGGAATACTCCTTCCAAGTAGTGTACAATCATGGAAACCAAAGCCTTTGTCGGTGGGAAGTTATAACTTCCCCATTTGGATTGTTGGTGGAAACAATGGTAAATGACTGCACAGTATGCCAGAACAATCGGTCAGCAGGGCATTCTTCCCTAATCAACACGAGTCATCTCTAAGGGCCTAATTTATTGCATAATTCAGTAGCTCACCAGATGGTTGTCACCTGCTGGTAGTTATCGAAGACCACTTCAATTATGGTCTTTTCGGAGTAGTCTGAACCACTTCAGAAGAAGTAGTCATCTCAAAGTTCAGGAAATGTTGAGCGGCCAAGTGATGTTTGCATTAATCTTGACTGACATTGGTCCACTTTTCATGGAAAGGAATTTGATGTCTTGTATCATTGTGGATCAAGTACCTTAAAAACACTGCCATGTGGTGCCAATCCAATGAGAAAACTAAAGTCTTCATGTTGACATTCAATAAGATCAATTCCATTACAGTAGCAAAGGAAGAGAACATTCAGTGGCCCATCTACTCTTTTCTAAGAGGCTACAGAACACTGCTCCAATCACTACTGGCTGTGCACTGGTTTCAATGAGCATGGGCAAGTAGCCCGAAACTCCATCCCATAGCACACATTGTTGAAACCAAAGCCAGTCAACACAGAAACCATGCACCAACGCACGCAGAAAACTATGACAAAAGGTATAATAAATCACGACCACAAAGGTCAAAACTGTTTTTATTTTATCATTAGCACTTTTCCATTTAGATGGAAAGGGATAAGGTGATTTATGACAGTATACATGCGAACACTCCTAATTAGGTAGGTAACTCCAGACTTCTGTAAAAGCAAAGAGGTTTTACTTTAGCTTTCTCTGGCTTAAAACCTAATCTGTTTCAGTGCCTATCAAATTATTTTTCTAAATGTTCCTCTTGTCTTCTCCCAAATGTTAGCACATATGTGACTGTGGCATGGCACTTTGCAGACATCAGTGCACTGGCTTAAATTATGGTGTGCAAAAATTGTGTGCCTATAGTTACTGGGCAGGACTAGAACAGTAGTAGCAGCCAATGCATGGAAGTTCTTTTGACTGCCCCAATGCACCACTGGTTATAATAGCCTACTAAGAAACCCAGTTTGGTTCTAACTTTGTAGGGACTGGAGACAGCTTAATAAAACATTATTTGGACCAAATATAAACAAAGGGTTCAAACTTGAACCTCAGAGTTTAATGGGAGTTGCGCCTGAATCTGACACTGTGGCTCCAGAATCATCAGCAATTCTGCTGCTAACGGTGTAACCAGTGCTACCCTGGCACTTTCACCAGTACGCTGTTGGCCTACAAGGCTGTATTCTGAGTTAGACACCCTGAAATGACCTCTGTGTTAGTCACAGCCTCCTCCATTATGAGGCTGAGCTGAAGGTTTTGCCAGGGCTGACTTCAGTATCCGGTTTAGCAGTTGCCTCTTAACTACATTTCATCTCTCATTTATTTGAGGACACGGAAACACAATTTATGACATCACAATGCGTTTTATTGATACAGTAATGGGAGGAAGCTAAAATTAAGTCTGTTTATAGCCTCACCTTTTTATGGTCTAGCTGTTGACAGACAATTATGTGACTATCACTTGGAGAGGGGATTTGACTCCACCCACATGTTGGCAATCAGGAGTCCAGGTTTTGTTTGAGCAGATTTGTGCTTTCACAACAAAATGATTGCTCTCTACACATCTGTGATCATTTTGTTTATTTATCGAGATGCCCAAGCTCGAACTTTCAGGGGTGCACACATGACATTGTAATGGTAGTAAAGTGTCTTAGATAGCTGGAAAATGATGGTGTTTTTCTCTGGCAACAGTATGGATGGGAGGAAAGCAGTCATTAACCTACATGGATGTTTAGTGCTGGCTTGACAGTGCAACTGTCACCTGACCTTTTATAATACACCAACATTATTATACAGTTATTTGCTTCCACACAAGTACAAGCTATTTACCTGTAATGCTTCATATTACCATACAGCATTCCTTTAACCCCTCGGGTGCCTTGGACGTAATGGTTACGTCCTGGGCAGCACCGTTTGGGTGCCCAAGACATAACTGTTACGTCCTGCTGCCGGCCCTCCCCTGGCCAGGGATGGAAGGGGAATTGCTTCCCCTTCCACCTCCCTGCTGTGGCGTCTGATGATGTCAGCACGCAATCGTGTGCTGACCTCATCAGAGGCTACCCCGACTGCGCGGATCAGAGTAGAAATGCAAAAGCATTTCTCCTCCGATCATGTGAAGGGGCCGGGAGAGACATCAAAGGAAGGGAAAGGCCTTTCGCATCGGCAGCAGAAATGCCCACTAGACACCAGGATTTTTTTTTTTTATAAATGCATAAGGTGAGTGGCCCCTTGGGCAAGGGCTGCTCCCCAGGGGGGGAATTTATTTTAAGGCCATTTCTGTTATTTGAAGGCCATTTCTACCCCCCCCCCCCCCCGGGGGCAGATCGGCCTATCATAATTAGGCCGATCTGCCCCCAGAAACCACTAGGCACCAGGGATTTTTTTTTTATATATGGGTAGCGACCCCTTAGGAAAGGGTCGCTCCCCTGGGGGCAAAATTATCTTTAGGCCATTTCTGACCCAATGGGCAGATTGGCCTATTTTTATGAAGCCAATCTGCCCCCATGAGGGGCAGAAACCACTAGACACCGGGGATTTTTTTTTTAGGTCAATTTCATGCAAGGGGAGCAACCCCTTAGGCAAGGGTTGCTCCCCAAGGGGGCAAATTTGTTTTTGGCCATTTCTGCTCCCTTTGGTGGCAAATCAGCCTATTGTAATTAGGCCAATCTGCCCCAGGGAGGGTGGTGGCAGAAACCTCTAGGCATCAGAGATCCATTTTTTTTTTTTTTTTTTCTTCAGACGTAGGGAGCGACCCCTTAGGCAAGGGTCGCTCCCCTGGTGGGCAATTTTATTTTAGCCCTTTTATACCCCCCTTGGGGGCAGATCCGCCTATTTTTATTAGGCCAATCTGCCCACAAAGGGGGCAGAAACCACTGGTCACCAGGATTTTTTTTTTTTTGCGTCAATTTCACGCAAGGGTGCGACCCCTTAGGCAACGGTCGTTCCCCTGGGGGACAGATTTATTTTAGGCCATTTCTGTCCCCTTTTGGGGCAGAGTGGTCTGTTTTTATTAGGCTGATCTGCCACCCAAGGTGGGCAGAAACCACTAGGCACCAGGGATTTTTTTGGTGCCAATTTCACATCAGAGGGAGCGACCTCTTAGGCAAGGGTCATTCCCCTGGGGGGCAAATTTATTTTAGGCCATTTCTGTCCCCCTTCGGGACAGACCAGCCTATTTCTAGAAGGCTGATCTTCCCCCAGAGGGCAGAAACCACTTAGGCACCAGAGATTGGTGTGTATGTGTGTGTTTTGTTTGGGGGGGCAACCCCTTGGAGGGCATGTTACTGTTGGCCATATCTGCCCCCTTGGGGGCAGATCAGCCTATTTTCCTATTTTTGGAAGGCCCATCTGCCCCCAGCCCACCGGAGACCAGGGAATGTTTTTTTTTTTCAAAAAGAGAGGGGGGGGATTGGCCATACCCCCACCCCAAATAAATGAGGCAAAGTTGTTGTGCCCACCGGAGGGCAGATGGGGCAATTACCCCCGCTCCACTCCCCTGGGAGCCGGGGGTGGCAGAAAGCCTTCTAGATGCCAGGGAATTTTAAAAAAATAGTGGGGTGGTGGCTACCATCCAGTATGGGCATGGTAATGCCCCCACCCCAACTGAAGGGGGTAACAGTCTTTCAGCTCTCCCCGCACACTAAAATATCTTATCCCACGGAGAGCAAGAGGGCATGTGATCATTTGGGGTTTTGGATTTACATTTGGGCCATGAGGGCTTGTCTAACTCTCAAAATCGTCTCACTTGGAATGGCGAGGGCTGCACTTTTTGGACTTTGGGATGCTGCCATGTAGAAAAATTCACAAGACCTAGACACATATGAAAACAGAACATCTGCGTGAGTCAAGGGTGGTGTGCTTCACATGCAGCCCGCACCATTTTCTTACCCACAATGCCCTGCAAACCTCCAACTTTGCTGGAAATCACACATTTTTCCCACATTTTTGTGATGGAACCTTCCGGAATCTGCAGAAATCCACAAAATTCCAACCACCCAGCATTGTTGCA